>NW_027362772.1:308393400-309108028 GCF_046119375.1 Phyllobates terribilis
TAACCCCGGCCAAGCTCAGCCAATATAAATGAGGTCCTCGGGGGGGGAAGTGTGGAGCGGATCTCCGGAGCTTCACTCTTCTTCAGGGAGAGGATTGAGAGGCTCCGATACTCATCATCCCGAAGCCGTCAGCCAGACGCCACCGCAGAGCGATCAATAAAGCTCCCCTGACCACAATGGCCGCTCACAGGGATGAGAATATTACAGATACTATACCCTCTACAGCTCATGTGTCGAAAGATGCTGCAGAACTACAAGTCGCAGCTTAACCTGCCAGTTATACACAAGGCCGAGAGAGCCTGGAGCCAGAGATCGGCTCAGGATTTCTGTTTTACAGTGTATGCATTTCACTTAAAGGGATTCTCCACCATGAAAAAAAAATCTAAAAGGGGATAAAAGGAAGCCTGGCCCGAAACGTTCTGCCTTATTGACCCCAGTTTAGAGCTTGTTCAGATTGGTTACTATGGAAGTTCTGTCTGACAACCACATTTAAAAGCTTGGAACTATTGTGAGGTAACCATAGTAACCGGAATGGAACAAGTGTTCACCTCACTACTATAGTGGAATCCATCATGGAGCTTTCCCCACTGTGCGTCTACGACCGCGCACAGTGACATCCAGGTCAAGGCGACCACCCTCGGTGGGGGGGGTCTCAGCAGCCGGACCCCACAATCATACATTTATCACGCTCCCTGTGTATTGTGTTTTACAGGAAGGTCGTCTGACCCTTTCTTACATCTCTCTGCACTTTCGGCTATTATCCAGAAGGAGCGGCAATGATTGTGAGCCGGGGTTCCCCTTTATCACATGGGTTATTATAAGAAGCCATCACCCCCTCGCCTTCAAGAGGACACATACTGTCTTATCACCTTGTATGAAGTCGGTGCCTTTCTTGTACTTCTCTCCGATACCTTATCTAAGGACTGGTGCCAAAGCCCAAGATGTGGTGACACCGGAGAGGTCTACAGGGGGAACACAAGCACTGCACCAGGCTCTTCCCAATACAAGGCTTTGAGGCAGCAGACTGGCACTGAGTGCTAGAGTTTTGTGTTATTATCCTCCTCCATAGTGGAGCCGTCCGATAGTGGCCATTCTGGGCACGGACAACACACGCCACAATGTATGGCCCCAGATTTATCACAATGAACCTCGGTTGACATTTGCCAGTTTATCGAGGTGGTCCCGGGGGAGGATATTCTGTACACTGCACATCGGACCCCCGGAGTACTCCAAATGTATCCAGTCTGGATATGACCCATGAGAATATTATTTTACCCAACGTTTGCTCTATTCATGTACTGTATATTAAACCAATAGACCTTAAAGGGACGCTGCACGCTCCATAAATTATAGCATAGCCACCTTATATTTGGGTGAAAATAGCCCTTTAATAAGTGTATTAACTGCATGGATGGACAGTAAGAAAAGCACATCACTGGTAGTCCCTCTAATACATCTGGTACAGGTGGTCTTCTCCATACTGACTGTACCTACGCCTTACTTGGTGACTGAGATTCTACCACAGACCCCGCGGCCACATCCCACTTACGTGCCACCTCCAGAGACGCGTTTCGGCTCACTGATTCTCCGAGGTAGTTCCGGGCCACACAGATATAAATCCCTTCATCAGGTTTACTCCGCCGTCCATGTACAATACGCAGGAAAAACAGGGAGCCGCTGGGCAGCAACATGCGGTGGGACCGAGGGTCGTCCTTGTCCGTCTCCACGCGCTCGCCATCTTTGTACCACTCAATAATGGGTGTCGGGCGGCCCTCTGCCTTACAGTTTAGCGTAGCAGGTTCCCCTTTCGAGACAATGTGATCTGACGGGTGCTCCACAATCCTGGGGGGGAAATCCTCCAGACGAGGCCGGGATCCTGAAACAGGAAGATCAAAACTATCAGAAACAGCCCATAATACCAGACATCCCATAATAAGCCCACATAGCAGTGTATCTAAGCTTGCCATGTGTGATACTGTGATGCTGATCTGCAAATGTCAACTTTACAGTTTTTCAATAGACCCTATAATTAAAAGCTGCGCTGAGCGAGCGGCGCTGATCAGACCCACATGTCGCCAGCACGTCGCGCGCCAAGATCACAAGTAAGGAAAGCTCCACCATTGTGCAATGGAAAGCTGTGCAACGTCTCATCATCTCCCCCCATCTCCGCTGGCGGTCAGTGAAGGAAACATTAAGAACCTGACAGACACATACAAGTGATACTTCTCCGATAACTGATGGTTCCCACAGGACTTACTACAGGGAATCCCTGCTGAATATGAGACGGCTCTTTTCATTTCCGTTTCCTGGAGGACCCCGAGAATCTGGATTCAAGGAACCTGATCTGGAGAACACGAGCAGTCAGGACTGCAGACTGACAGATGACTGCACTGACACAATATAACAAACTATCAGAAGGGAGAATTGTGTGCTGATGAAAACCCGTCAGCAGGATTTCACTCCCCAAACGATTTATATCAGCGCGTCGTGTCGCTCTTACAAAGACGAGTCCAGCAAGACCTTTCCATGGCCGGTCCGCTCCTCCGTTACTGAGAGATCAGCATCTGAACTGATATACAAATGAGGCTGAAGTGCTATGGTAGATCTGAAGCCTCTGTCGCTCCAGCTCTATTCCTTGCCCAGCGCCGCCTCATCCTGACTGATCTGAAGCCTCTGTCACTCCAGCTCTATCCTCCACCCAGCACCGCCTCATCCTGACTGATCTCAAGCCTCTGTCACTCCAGCTCTATTCCTTGCCCAGCGCCGCCTCCTCCTGACTGATCTGAAGCCTCTGTCGCTCCAGCTCTATTCCTTGCCCAGCGCCACCTCATCCTGACTGATCTGAAGCCTCTGTCGCTCCAGTTCTATTCCTTGCCCAGCGCTGCCTCCTCCTGACTGATCTGAAGCCTCTGTCGCTCCAGCTCTATTCCTTGCCCAGCGCCGCCTCATCCTGACTGATCTGAAGCCTCTGTCACTCCAGCTCTATTCCTTGCCCAGCGCCGCCTCCTCCTGACTGATCTGAAGCCTCTGTCGCTCTAGCTCTATTCCTTGCCCAGCGCCGCCTCATCCTGACTGATCTGAAGCCTGTCACTCCAGCTCTATTCCTTGCCCAGCGCCGCCTCATCCTGACTGATCTGAAGCCTCTGTCGCTCCAGCTCTATTCCTTGCCCAGCGCCGCCTCCTCCTGACTGATCTGAAGCCTGTCGCTCCAGCTCTATTCTCCGCCTAGCGCCGCCTCATCCTGACTGATCTGAAGCCTCTGTCGCTCCAGCTCTATTCCTTGCCCAGCGCCGCCTCCTCCTGACTGATCTGAAGCCTCTGTCGCTCCAGCTCTATTCTCCGCCCAGAGCCGCCTCCTCCTGACTGACAGCCTCTATGCTGTGTGATATCAGGCAAAGGAGCCGTCAGTCAAACAGGATAAGAAACTGTAGTATCTGGAGTAACATTTCTGGCAGATTGGCGTTTCCTAGTTGTGCACACTACTCGCATACCGGCTTCTAAAGTATCCGCATGAGTCTGATGAAGGTCTGGCTGACCGACATGTTAATTACTATTTAATGCATTGGATTACAATAAAAACTAGATCTACTACTGATCCATATAGGAACGCGGGATCGGTTATCATTCCGGAATATTGCAGAAATCTCCTGAATGTGCAGCCATAGTAGACTGACTGTAAGCTCTGGCAATCAATAATGTATCCAAGCCTACCATGTGTGATACCGTCTGCTGAGCCGCATATCTAATCCTATCCTGTGTGATACTGTCTGCTGAGCTGTGTATCTAATCCCATCCTGTGTGATACTGTCTGCTGAGCCGTGTATCTAATCCTATCCTGTGTGATACTGTCTACTGAGCTGTGCATCTAATCCTATCCTGTGTGATACTGTCTGCTGAGCTGTGTATCTAATCCTATCCTGTGTGATACTGTCTGCTGAGCTGTGTATCTAATCTTATCCTGTGTGATACTGTCTGCTGAGCTGTGTATCTAATCTTATCCTGTGTGATACTGTCTACTGAGCTGTGTATCTAATCTTATCCTGTGTGATACTGTCTACTGAGCTGTGTATCTAATTCTACCATTAGTGATACTGTCTGCTGAGCCGTGTATCTAATCCTCTCCTGTGTGATACTGTCTGCTGAGCCGTGTATCTAATCCTATCCTGTGTGATACTGCCTGCTGAGCCGTGTATCTAATCCTATCCTGTGTGATACTGCCTGCTGAGCCGTGTATCTAATCCTCTCCTGTGTGATACTGTCTGCAGAGCCGTGTATCTAATCCTCTCCTGTGTGATACTGCCTGCTGAGCTGTGTATCTAATCCTCTCCTGTGTGATACTGTCTGCTGAGCCGTGTATCTAATCCTCTCCTGTGTGATACTGTCTGCTGAGCCGTGTATCTAATCCTATCCTGTGTGATACTGCCTGCTGAGCCGTGTATCTAATCCTCTCCTGTGTGATACTGTCTGCAGAGCCGTGTATCTAATCCTCTCCTGTGTGATACTGCCTGCTGAGCCGTGTATCTAATCCTCTCCTGTGTGATACTGCCTGCTGAGCCGTGTATCTAATCCTATCCTGTGTGATACTGCCTGCTGAGCCGTGTATCTAATCTTATCCTGTGTGATACTGTCTACTGAGCTGTGTATCTAATCTTATCCTGTGTGATACTGTCTACTGAGCTGTGTATCTAATCTTATCCTGTGTGATACTGTCTGCTGAGCCGTGTATCTAATCCTCTCCTGTGAGATACTGTCTGCTGAGCCGTGTATCTAATCCTATCCTGTGTGATACTGTCTGCTGAGCCGTGTATCTAATCCTCTCCTGTGTGATACTGTCTGCTGAGCCGTGTATCTAATCCTATCCTGTGTGATACTGTCTGCTGAGCTGTGTATCTAATCCTATCCTGTGTGATACTGTCTGCTGAGCCGTGTATCTAATCCTCTCCTGTGAGATACTGTCTGCTGAGCCGTGTATCTAATCCTATCCTGTGTGATACTGTCTGCTGAGCCGTGTATCTAATCCTCTCCTGTGTGATACTGCCTGCTGAGCCGTGTATCTAATCCTCTCCTGTGTGATACTGTCTGCTGAGCCGTGTATCTAATCCTATCCTGTGTGATACTGTCTGCTGAGCCGTGTATCTAATCCTATCCTGTGTGATACTGTCTGCTGAGCCGTGTATCTAATCCTCTCCTGTGTGATACTGTCTGCTGAGCCGTGTATCTAATCCTATCCTGTGTGATACTGTCTGCTGAGCCGTGTATCTAATCCTATCCTGTGTGATACTGTCTGCTGAGCCGTGTATCTAATCCTATCCTGTGTGATACTGTCTGCAGAGCCGTGTATCTAATCCTCTCCTGTGTGATACTGTCTGCTGAGCCGTGTATCTAATCCTATCCTGTGTGATACTGTCTACTGAGCCGTGTATCTAATCCTATCCTGTGTGATACTGTCTGCAGAGCCGTGTATCTAATCCTATCCTGTGTGATACTGTCTGCTGAGCCGTGTATCTAATCCTATCCTGTGTGATACTGTCTGCTGAGCTGTGTATCTAATCCTATCCTGTGTGATACTGTCTGCTGAGCTGTGTATCTAATCCTATCCTGTGTGATACTGTGTGCTTAGCTGCTGTATCTAATCCAGTCCTCACAGGACTACATTCCCCATCATGAACTTTGGTCAGCGCCTTTTAAGCACAAACCTAAAAGGTAACTGGAAACCCGCCGTGTCCTGTGGAGATGGAGAGGACACAATAGGCACCGGATCTGCCAGAGTATCATCTTGGGGGTCTCGCAGCGGGCAGGGGGGAGATGAGGCAACCTCTTGTATAATGGTCACTTTCATATCCCACTCATTTCTATAAAGGGTGAACTCGGGCACAGGGTCATTGAAAGCCATGAATCTAAAAGAGCATTTAACCTGACATATTTGCAGTGACTCCTCACAGCAGTGCGCCGGCTGCAGCCCCTCAGCTGTCCATGTGTAACCTAATAACAGCAGCCCCCCACGGCCCTGTACACAAGAAGCCCCCTGCAACTCACACAGCCCCATCTGCTTCCAGAAGCTGCGATCAATGCTCCAATCCCACAACTAGGACCTGTCCATTATACTGTATGAGAATAACAATGTATCACTGGAGTATGCGCTTAAAGGGGGAATGCGCACAGATAAAGGGGGCATAATACTGGCACCAGTGACGATTTATATAGGTAACATGGAATCAGATTTTAATTCTATCCCAAAGAAAATGAATACTACACTCAGCTTCATACTACAGTTGTCTATCCAGTCTGCCCTGTCCCTCTGCCCTGCGTCTGGCTGTTAGACAACCGGCTGCAGCATGACCGCTGTCTGCAGGAGTGCAAAGTGAAACCCCAAACCCCTCTGCAAAGTCCCAACTCTCAGGCTCAGTGGTTAGCATTGCACAGTGGCTCAGTGGTTAGCATTGCACAGTGGCTCAGTGGTTAGCATTGCACAGTGGCTCAGTGGTTAGCACTGCAGCCTTGCAGCGCTGGGTTCCTGGGTTCAAATCCCACCAAGGACAACATCTGCAAGGAGTTTGTATGTTCTCCCTGTGTTTGCGTGGGTTTCTTTTGGTTTCTCCGGTTTCCTCCCACACTCCAAAGACTGATAGGGAATGTAGATTGTGAGCCCCGATGGGGACAGTGCCCATAAGGTCTGTAAATTGTCTTAATTGTAAAGTGCTGCGTAATATGTTGGCGCTATATAAATAAAAAGATTATTATTATTTATCATCCTGACATTTGCTACAATGCATCAGTGCAAGAGAATCTATCAGTCTGTGGCTCACAGCGGATGCAGGAACCAAGGATGGGGGAGATTATTCCAGGACTGAGACCGGACGGGGGACAATATTACTTGGGGTCAAAAACACATGTCTTTATAGGATCTAGAACGCTACAAGGGCCCTGACCAACATACAGGTGGGGGCCCAGGTCCAAATTATGCACTGGGGCCCATCAGACCACTGGGCAAAACACTAACAATTTGACAAAAAAACAGGAGCAAATGCAATAATGAATCAGGGCCAATGACTATTTTTATTCACTGCTGTCTAGCAGAGATCTTGGAGAGGGTCAGGATATGAAGCGCCAATTGTAGAAGAAAGTAGCCAAACTGAATGTTATGAAATGGAAACTGTCAGAAAACTTAGAAAAAGTAACAAAACGCTTTGGGTTTTCGCACATAACTCTTTCAAAAATGTCCTGGGAAATAGAAGAATTTTGCAGAGCAGCGAAACGCGCGTCGTACGGAGCATATTTTCCCGCTCTGTGCACAGCAGCGAAGAAAACATATAAACTAGATGTGAAATGCAATTAAGAGGAACACATTCTTCACGATAACCCCCGACACGCTTCATACTGTAATTAATGTCACACACAGATCATTTTATCATTAGGTCAGCGCAGAGTGATCCGTGCTCCTGCGCCGTGTAATGCGTGTCACAGAGTGGCGGGTGAAAAATAACACTGCGTCAGAGTTACATGGACAGATATTATAGGAAGGTGTCTCCTCGGCCGTCACGACGGGGGGGGGGGGTAAGTGTTTAATCGTTTCTCTGAGCAAATACTGATGGACATTGGGATGGAAATGAAACTTGTAATAGGAACTCGGCAATTTTAAAAATGGACGCAGACAGAATCAATGATGTATCCTGATCGGACACAATGCAAACCGGAATCACTGGCAATGGCGACTAAGTGGCACGATGGTGATACACCACACGGTCCAGCTACGGGAATGGAGGGGGCAGAAATGACACCATTAAAGGTTCTTCTGGAGTCAACATTGGGATCAGTGATCCCTATTTGAAGAACAGGTGTTTTTTTTAATGTTAGAAGCAATGTAACAACATTTTCATATATGACACATTTACTATAGATCAACACATGCATGAAGATGAAATGGCCCAGCCTTGTTAATAATTTCGGGGACCCCCTGTTCCAGTAATTACCTCTCCATCTCGGCGCAGCTTTCCTGTGCTACCATTTGTTGTATTAATGTCCCCTCGCCGGTCAGTTTAATGAGGTGGACGTGGTTACTGAGGCACCGAGTCTCAGAACACTTACTAAGTCTATTCAAGCGGGGGGCAATCTGCCTTTTCAATTACATTTTGCAGCTTGGTTTTCTGGAGGAGACTGAGCAGAATACATTACCTCTTCTCTAAAAGGCAGAAAATTTACACTGAATTTGTAGCATTAACAATCCCCACGCGTCTGATACAAAGCAATTCTATCACTAGAGCCGCGGCCTGACACACACTGGCTGCGATAATTCCGTAATATCCGGGATAGAAGGAGCAAAGCCGAGCAGCGGGAGACCAACGACCAGGGCCAGGGGCCAGGTACAAACCAGAGGGAAGAACGGCACTCCTCAATATGCAACACGGATAGGATCCCACTCCATTCACTACAGAAATCCAATAGAATCCGGCACTCATCTGCAGGTATTTATTGGTAATTACAGTATCGTGTATATACAATTCATCGACGTTTCGGTCTCTATGACCTTCTTCAGTTTTACACTTAAGGTAATTTCAAGTATGCATAAATGAAAACACAGTGGGGAAAAAGCTCTCTGCAGGTCATTCACTAAGTCCCCCCGTGTGGTTCTGGGATTTTGGCTCACCGTTCTTGAGATCATTTTGACCCCACGGGGTGAGATCTTGTGTGGAGCCCCAGATCGAGGGAGATTATCAGTGGTCTTGTAGGTCTTCTATTTTCTAATTATTGCTCCCACGATTGATTTCTTCACACCAAGCTGCTTGCCTATTGCAGATTCAGTCTTCCCAGCCTGGTGCAGGGCTACAGTTTTGTTTCTGGTGTCCTTCGACAGCTCTTTGGTCTTCACCATAGTGGAGTTTGGAGTGTGACTGTTTGAGGTTGTGGACAGGTGTCTTTTATACTGATAACAAGTTCAAACAGGAGCCAGTACTACAGGTAATGAGTGGAGGACAGAGGAGCCAGTACTACAGGTAATGAGTGGAGGACAGAGGAGCCAGCACTACAGGTAATGAGTGGAGGACAGAGGAGCCAGCACTACAGGTAATGAGTGGAGGACAGAGGAGCCAGTACTACAGGTAATGAGTGGAGGACAGAGGAGCCAGTACTACAGGTAATGAGTGGAGGACAGAGGAGACAGCACTACAGGTAATGAGTGGAGGACAGAGGAGCCAGTACTACAGGTAATGAGTGGAGGACAGAGGAGCCAGTACTACAGGTAATGAGTGGAGGACAGAGGAGCCAGCACTACAGGTAATGAGTGGAGGACAGAGGAGCCAGCACTACAGGTAATGAGTGGAGGACAGAGGAGCCAGCACTACAGGTAATGAGTGGAGGACAGAGGAGCCAGTACTACAGGTAATGAGTGGAGGACAGAGGAGCCAGCACTACAGGTAATGAGTGGAGGACAGAGGAGCCAGTACTACAGGTAATGAGTGGAGGACAGAGGAGCCAGTACTACAGGTAATGAGTGGAGGACAGAAGAGCCAGTACTAAAGGTAATGAGTGGAGGACAGAGGAGCCAGTACTACAGGTAATGAGTGGAGGACAGAAGAGCCAGTACTACAGGTAATGAGTGGAGGACAGAGGAGCCAGTACTACAGGTAATGAGTGGAGGACAGAGGAGCCAGTACTACAGGTAATGAGTGGAGGACAGAGGAGCCAGTACTACAGGTAATGAGTGGAGGACAGAGGAGCCAGTACTACAGGTAATGAGTGGAGGACAGAGGAGCCAGTACTACAGGTAATGAGTGGAGGACAGAGGAGCCAGTACTACAGGTAATGAGTGGAGGACAGAGGAGCCAGTACTACAGGTAATGAGTGAAGGACAGAGGAGCCAGTACTACAGGTAATGAGTGGAGGACAGAGGAGCCAGTGCTACAGGTAATGAGTGGAGGACAGAGGAGCCAGTACTACAGGTAACGAGTGGAGGAGGGAGGAGCCAGTGCTACAGGTAATGAGTGGAGGACAGAGGAGCCAGTACTACAGGTAATGAGTGGAGGAGGGAGGAGCCAGTACTACAGGTAATGAGTGGAGGACAGAGGAGCCAGTGCTACAGGTAATGAGTGGAGGACAGAGGAGCCAGTGCTACAGGTAATGAGTGGAGGACAGAGGAGCCAGTACTACAGGTAATGAGTGGAGGACAGAGGAGCCAGTACTACAGGTAATGAGTGGAGGACAGAGGAGCCAGTACTACAGGTAACGAGTGGAGGAGGGAGGAGCCAGTGCTACAGGTAATGAGTGGAGGACAGAGGAGCCAGTACTACAGGTAATGAGTGGAGGACAGAGGAGCCAGTACTACAGGTAATGAGTGGAGGACAGAGGAGCCAGTACTACAGGTAATGAGTGGAGGAGGGAGGAGCCAGTGCTACAGGTAATGAGTGGAGGAGGGAGGAGCCAGTGCTACAGGTAATGAGTGGGGGACAGAGAAGCCAATACTACAGGTAATGAGTGGAGGACAGAGGAGCCAGTACTACAGGTAATGAGTGGAGGACAGAGGAGCCAGTACTACAGGTAATGAGTGGAGGACAGAGGAGCCAGTACTACAGGTAATGAGTGGAGGACAGAGGAGCCAGTACTACAGGTAATGAGTGGAGGACAGAGAAGCCAATACTACAGGTAATGAGTGGAGGACAGAGGAGCCAGTACTACAGGTAATGAGTGGAGGACAGAGGAGCCAGTACTACAGGTAATGAGTGGAGGACAGAGGAGCCAGCACTACAGGTAATGAGTGGAGGACAGAGGAGCCAGTACTACAGGTAATGAGTGGAGGACGGAGGAGCCAGTACTACAGGTAATGAGTGGAGGACAGAGGAGCCAGTACTACAGGTAATGAGTGGAGGACAGAGGAGCCAGTACTACAGGTAATGAGTGGAGGACAGAGGAGCCAGTACTACAGGTAATGAGTGGAGGACAGAGGAGCCAGTACTACAGGTAATGAGTGGAGGACAGAGGAGCCGGTACTACAAGTAATGAGCGGAGGACAGAGGAGCCAGTACTACAGGTAATGAGTGGAGGACAGAGGAGCCAGCACTACAGGTAATGAGTGGAGGACAGAGGAGCCAGTACTACAGGTAATGAGTGGAGGACGGAGGAGCCTCTTAAAGAAGAAGTTACAGGTCTGTGAGAGCCAGAAATCTTGCTTGTTTGTAACTGACGAAAATACTTATTTTCCACCAAAATTTGAAAAAAAATTCTTTCCAAATCAGAGAATGTGATTTTCAGGATTTGTTTTCTCATTTTGTCTCTCATAGTCGAGGTCGACCTACGACGTCAATTACAGGCCGACCTCATCTTTATAAGTGTGAGAACTTGCACAATTGGGGGCTGACTAAATACTTTTTCCCCACTGTATATTCCTGTACATAGGGGCAGTATTATAGTAGTTATATTCTTGTAGATAGGGGGCAGTATTATACTAGTTATATTCTTGTACATAGAAGGAGTATTATAGTAGTTATATTCTTGTACATAGGAGCAGTATTATAGTAGTTATATTCTTGTACATAGAAGCAGTATTATAGTAGTTATATTCTTGTACATAGGAGCAGTATTATAGTAGTTATATTCCTGTACATAGGAGCAGTATTATAGTAGTTATATTCTTGTACATAGGAGCAGTATTATAGTAGTTATATTCTTGTACATAGGGGCAGTATTATAGTAGTTATATTCTTGTACATAGGAGCAGTATTATAGTAGTTATATTCTTGTACATAGAAGCAGTATTATAGTAGTTATATTCTTGTGCATAGGGGGCAGTATTATAGTAGTTATATTCTTGTGCATAGGGGGCAGTATTATAGTAGTTATATTCCTGTACATAGGAGCAGTATTATAGTAGTTATATTCTTGTACATAGGAGCAGTATTATAGTAGTTATATTCTTGTACATAGGGGGCAGTATTATAGTAGTCATATTCTTGTACATAGGGGGCAGTATTATAGTAGTTATATTCTTGTACATAGGGGGCAGTATTATAGTAGTTATATTCTTGTACATAGGGGGCAGTATTATAGTAGTCATATTCTTGTACATAGGGGCAGTATTATAGTAGTTATATTCTTGTACATAGGGGCAGTATTATAGTAGTTATATTCCTGTACATAGGGGGCAGTATTATAGTAGTTATATTCTTGTACATAGGGAGCAGTATTATAGTAGTTATATTCTTGTGCATAGGGGGCAGTATTATAGTGGTTATATTCTTGTACATAGGGACAGTATTATAGTAGTTATATTCTTGTACATAGGGGGCAGTATTATAGTAGTTGTATTCTTGTACATAGGAGCATTATTATAGTAGTTATATTCTTATACATAGGGGGCAGTATTATAGTAGCTACATTCTTGTGCATAGGGGGCAGTATTATAGTACTTATATTCCTATATATAGGGAGCAGTATTATAGTAGTTATATTCTTGTACATAGGGGGCAGTATTATAGTAGTTATATTCTTGTACATAGGGGGCAGTATTATAGTACTTATATTCCTATATATAGGGGGCAGTATTATAGTAGTTATATTCTTGCACATAGGGGCAGTATTATAGTAGTTATATTCTTGTACATAGGAGCAGTATTATAGTAGTTATATTCTTGTACATAGGGGGCAGTATTATAGTGGTTACATTCTTTTACATAGGATGTATATTATATTATGGTTTAGGGGGGCAGGAGACCTTATTGAACCATTAGGAGTATACAGCATTACAGGACATAGCACACTTTGGATATGTTCCTTATCTGACACTTTAGGGTAATGTTACTCCTAGTCCACCTATAATCAGGGCAGCACTACCCCCGATATTGTACATTCTTTCAGAGGGGATACAGGGACCTGTTAGCTAATGAGGCCGGGTGCTTTGTTGTTCAGGTCGATTGAGCTGAGCTGGAGGAGAAGACTTATTTGCATGGCAGGAGGGAAATTGTTGAGTTTAGACCCCAGGGTGGAATTCACACAAAGATGTAAATTATGAAGGCCAATTAGACAAAAGAGGATTGTGAGGGGATACCTGCCTGACTTAACAGCAGCAAAAGGCATCAGGCCTAATTGAGTCCCCCCACTAATCCGCCCGTCTATGGAGGAAATAAATATATAAATAAAACATGAGCCCGCGGCAGGGTCCGGATAATCCCCCCTCCATCCAGTATCACTGCAGTTAATCACCTGAAATTTGGGAATAATCTTGTTAATAAAAATAATATTTTCAAGGCCTTCCCGCCAGGTAGCAGCACGCCCGCGGCTGTAATCACACAAAGCGTAAAGCTCCTCGGCGGCTTCAGCCCCCGAGATGACTTTATTCAACCATATTTAAGGATTATACACCTAAGAAGGCGAGTGCCATCACAGAGCAGCGTGCCACGGGTGGCCGGCATCATGGACAACGGGGATGAAAAAAAAGGGATCATGCTTAAAAGGGACAGTGTCCTAATTTATAATAGTGCAGAATTGCACTTGGACAAAGATATAAAACTGATAAAATATTTGGAGACCCCCGATCTGCATCTTATTACATCTCCTATCACAGCAAATCAATGGGTCAAGATAATAATAAATCTATCGTCTGATCAGAGGAAAACACTAATGTGTAAGAAGAGATCTGCACAAAGCAGAAGGAATGGAAGGCAGAAAGGAAAGGATTCCTGGCTCTAAACCCCACATCCGTGATTCCAGCCTCCAAGGCGTCCCCCTAACTCCACAGACCCTGCTAATCTCCAGTCTTCAGGAGCGCACCGCTCCTCTTCCTCCAGACTTCCTGTGTGACAGGGGACGGCGCGCTCCTGAAGATTGGCATGTCGCTGGTCTGAATTACGCGCTTTTAGTAGAGAAAGTTTTCGAGAAAGTTTTCCCTCTGCAGTATCAGAATTAAGGGAATGATACTGACTGGGTCCCAAGATCCAGCCTCAGAGCAGCGCTCACAAGCTCTATAGCAAACAGATTCCAAGTGCTCACACTCCTTGTATAGAAAGTCGGCCATTTTCCAAATACCCCCAGTGATCCCAAAAACATGTCTCTCGTGTGAATGTACGACCTCTGCTCCATTCACTGACTATGGGACTGCCGGAAATAGCGGAGCGATGTACTCAACTTTCTCTGGCCAAGCTCCATTCAAGATGGTGATTTGAAGAGCCCCATTCTCTGGATCTAGAGACTCCTTCTTGGGATTGCTGGGGTCCCAGGAGTTGGATGATGTGATCAGTAAATTATCCCGTGGGTAAGGAATAAGATTTTGCCACTTAACCTGGGAGCAGCAAGATGTAGAGGCAGAGACCCTGATTCCAGTGATGTGTCACTTACAGGTATGGTGTAACAACACATAAAAAATAAAAAAAATTAAAGCTGTATAAAGCGGTTCATGAACATTGAATAAAAATGGTCACAGTTTATTAGGTGAATCAGTACAAAGAATCCACGTGGCAAAAAACTGTATTAAACCTTTATAAAGCGCACAGCAGCAGAAAACGAAATACACGACCTGCCAAACACCATAAGTGTCGGGGTCAAAAATCACCCCTATTCATCATATAAGACGACCACCCGTTAGCATAGAAAATACATTTGAGGACTAGTAAACCTGCTGCCATGTAGTCCTGCATATTTATGAGCTGCCAGCTTTCTGCCTATGCACAGTGAACACAGAAAACTGCCAATCAGTGGCGTGGGCGGGGTTATACAGAGTAAGCTGCCAATCAGTGGTGTGGGCGGGGTTATACAGAGTAAGCTGCCAATCAGTGGTGTGGGCGGGGTTATACAGAGAAAGCTGCCAATCAGTGGTGTGGGCGGGGTTATACAGAGTAAGCTGCCAATCAGTGGTGTGGGTGGGGTTATACAGAGAAAGCTGCCAATCAGTGGTGTGGGCGGGGTTATACAGAGTAAGCTGCCAATCAGTGGTGTGGGCTGGGTTATACAGAGAAAGCTGCCAATCAGTGGTGTGGGCGGGGTTATACAGAGTAAGCTGCCAATCAGCAGTGTGGGCGGGGTTATACAGAGTAAGCTGCCAATCAGTAGTGTGGGCGGGATTACACATAGCTCAGCATTCAGAGAACTGCTAGATCTACAACAGATAAAACAGGGATTTTATCAAAACTGCAGCAGGCAGCCCAGTAAGTGACACATCGCTGGAATCAGGGTCTCTGCCCCTACACCATGCTGCTCTCACAATACATAACAAAAAAAACTGCTGACAGATTCCCTTTAAGAACAATTCCATCCCAAATATGAAAAACCCCATAAATTAATAAGATATTAGAGCCGGACGCAGCATAAAGCTCTACCCACATATTGGTTGTGACGGTTTTAGTGTCACCTCAGCAAACTTTGAGATTTCGCAATAAAACAAGTATTCTCGCTCGACTGCGCAGATTGCTCATAAAACCAAGTGGGAGGTCAATGAGCTTCTCAGCAGAAGACAAGGTGGACTTTTTTAAAGGTCCCTCAATGTGTCATAGAAAGTCCAGTTTTCGCTTGTGACCCCCCCGACATACCAGGGATTTACTGATTATCTGACCCTCATTGTTCCTCCGCCGTGTAAATTTCCCAATCCTCGGCTCTTGCCCCATTGTCCCGGCCCTGGAGGGGCCTTTCACATTCTGATCCCACCTCGAACAGTTGCTATAGATCTCGTCTTTTAAGAAAACACCTAAAAAAAACAGCTAATCTGTCTTGATCCCACCAAGGAGCCAGATCCTGACAATAACTCCCCCCATCCTATGCCATTTTCCTGGTAATGCCCAATGGCCTTTCGCGCCTCTCTCTCCCCTGATGTCCCGGCCTGGGAATTCATTTGCAAATGTGCTCACAGATTAGGGTGGAAAAAGGGTTTATTTCTTCCCCTACAACAAAAGAAAGGAAATTGATTCATAAGCAAAAAAAATAAAAAAATTTTACAAACAAAAATTCCACATTAAGAATTGTCGCTTTTTCCCCTAAATTCTGGAACCTCATTGTCCCCGGCCGGTTACATTTGGGTTCACCAAGAATTATGTTTTCGGGAGGTGACAGAGGCCGATGTGGCTGCCGGGGAATGATTTATGAACCCATGGATCCGCAGCTCCTTCTCCGCTGTCAGCCGAGCTCTGACCTCAGAAAAAAAATAATTTTCAATAAAACATCGGCTTCACTAAAAGCTGACACGTTGATTTAGTGTCGGAGGGGCCGGTGTCAGACCCTGTATCATGGGAGCCCGTGTGAAGGGGGCGGCGGGCCAAGTAATAGAGATTTATCATGAAATTACTTGGCTTTGTGGATCGCATCGAGACTTTCGGGGAGATTTTAGAACATTTAGAAGAAGACTTTGGCTCTGGTGTCTGATATGAAGGCGGCACGGTGGCTCAGTGGTTAGCATTGCACGGTGGCTCAGTGGTTAGCATTGCACGGTGGCTCAGTGGTTAGCATTGCACGGTGGCTCAGTGGTTAGCATTGCACAGTGGCTCAGTGGTTAGCACTGCAGCCTTGCAGCGTTGGGGTCCTGGGTTCAAATCCCACCAAGGACAACATCTGCAAGGAGTTTGTATGTTCTCCCAGTGTTTGCGTGGGTTTTCTCCGTGTTCTCCGGTTTCCTCCCACACTCTAAAGACTGATAGGGAATGTAGATTGTGAGCCCCGATGGGGACAGCGACGATAATGTATGTAAAGCGCTGCGGAATATGTTAGCGCTATATAAAAATAAATTAAAATAAAGGCTGAGGGCTTGGATAATCTCCGAGGCTGCAGAACCGCCATATTGTACCCGGATCATCAGGTGAATATGGAGCGGAGCGTTTATGTACCGGTAATGGCGCTCCGCCAGGAATATGCAGGCGCTGATCTCCGGTTCGCGGTGACACGTGTGAGATAACGCCGGCCGCCATATTGTCAGATAATTGCTGCTGCAGGAACAGAAATGGATCTGACGTTTGATAGATTTAGGTCGTCACACGGAGAAAAAAAAAAAATGGACGTCCGCTCGCTATCAGGCCGCTGTACAGATGTAGCAGAGGCTAGTGTGTTGTTAGACTGAGCTTATAATGGCGCGTAGTGACCATGCAGACACCGATCGAACCCTATTGATGCACAGAGGGCAAATAAGAAATCATTCATAAATGTGGCGCAAGGCGGCCATTGTGCGGCCCATCCCCCACTGCCCAGCTTACCAATAACGTTGATTTATCAGTGATTTCCTAGATGTAAATTGATCACCCATCCTGTTTATTGGCTACGGAGACGCGAGGTATCAAGCACCCCATGATCTCACATCCAGACCTTTATGACCTGTGCATAGTACTGGCCTATAAGTCCATGTTCACACCCAGATGCCAGAATCCGAGTGCAGCCATCATTTCCCACATCACCATTATGAATGTCTAAATACAATAACCTCAGACCCAAACACATATGCTGATGAAAAATATGTACACCCCCCACCCCAACTTCCGTCATGTGCACCCCCCACCCCAACTTCCGTCATGTACACCCCCCACCCCAACTTCCGTCATTTCTGCTCTGCCATTCGGAAGAAGCTGGGGGAATGTCAGACTCCTCCACAGACCTCGACTTCTTCCTCTGTTCCCATATTTCAGGATTAAACGTCCACATTTACTCCCTTAGATTTCGGCTGAGGCGTAAGGTCAGTTCTGAGGTTTAACTCGTTGTGATTGATCCTATATTCCCTGGGCTGTCACCCAGCTTTCCCACACTCCTAAAATGGCAAACCGTCCCAGCAGCGGACACCTTCATCAGTCCAAATCTGAGAGTCTAGCCCCTCTAGGCTTATATGCCTGTGCACCTCGTTACGCCGCGATATCTCGCTTCTGCCCCTCATTCCAAAAAAACTGGGAAAAGTTGTCCAGCCGCCATATTGATTGTGATCACATTTTCCTAGTGGAGGAACGTTCAACACCCTCACAGAAGTTGCAACTCAGGGGCCTAAATTTTTCGCGGTGTTTTACCTTCACGGCGCTCGTCCGCCAATTTATTTGAAAGTAATTAACACTGCAATCCGGAAACTGACAGGAGGGAAAAAGTGTTTGTTTTTCCTGTAATTAAAGCTCACACCGACGCAAAGTGACACTCGCTCCGGTAATCAGAGATAATTAAGGCGTGAGAAGTAATCTGCCATTAACGCGGCGATGGTGAACCCAGAAAGTAATAATCATACACCACCTTATAGGAATGACAAACGCTAAGGGCCGCCATGTCAATAAACCCTAAGACGCCATCAAAGTATAACAATCCAGCCCTGATTACTTTACATGTACCTCGAAATTTTTAATTTTTTTTTTAAACTTTTTTTTGAAAGTTGCTTTAGCCGTCGTCCTATATAGTAGAAATTCCAAAACGTGATAAGAACAGGGCGGCTGTACGTGGCTGCAGTATGTGGCTGCCGTACGTGGCTGCAGTATGTGGCTGCCGTACGTGGCTGCAGTATGTGGCTGCCGTACGTGGCTGCAGCACGAGAGTCACCTGCGGATGAACCCCTGCACAGCGGAGGACATAGGTGCCCAGATACTGTGCCATCGGCATTATAACATGCACCAGCCGTAGGGAAATGCATTCTCGGTAAGTGGAATTAGCATCGATTCATCGGAGAAATAAAAACACCATTCACGTTGCATCTTGAAGGAGACTCCGGCTTGCGTCCTCATGGCGGCCATGCTTTCGCAGCCACCCCACCCCTTCTAACCTTTTGAAATCCACTAATAGTCACCTTGAGTTTTTTTTTCCCCTTTGACCTCTGTTAAGTAAATGTCATCTGTCGGCTTTGTTATTCTAATAACCTGGGGACCCGGTGGCTGCGGCGCTGTCATTACACGAGGCTTTCTCTCTAATTGAGGCAAAGGAAAAATAGATTAAGAAAAGGAATCCAATCCTTACAGGAAAAAAAAAAGGAGCAGCCTCTGCCCTGCGATAAGTAACGGAGATTAGAAACGCGTAGTAAGTGAAAGCCTCTTCCCAGAAGATCGGAGAGGGCGGCAAATAACCAAGCGCCATGTGCGGGAAGTGCCGCAAATCGAGGGTGAACAGGACGACACCACAGCCGGCCACAGACATGAGATGAATGGCCACCGGAACAAATCACACAACCATTAATTACCGGGCTGGAAATGTTACGGTTAAGTGTTAGAAAATCAACTGGTCACATTGGACGTTTTGGTTGTGGATGAGAAACGTAGAAGACGACCACTGATTATTGGTTACACGTTTCCACTAATGGTCGTTCCTGAGACGTCCGTGCATCCGGCAGGAGCCACCGATGGACAATGGGAACAAGTCCTGAGATACATTTCCATCAAATACCTGATGCGTTTCGGCCTCAGCGAACATCTACATTCGGCAAGTGTACTAAATGGCCATGGAAACCAATATCATCTCATGCTCTTGAAGGGGTGCCCACAGTCAACTGCCCCCCAGGGACTCTCCGGACCTCCTCACGGATGGATATGTTCCTTCTACAATACGATTCAGGACTCATCTACGAAGTTACAAAGAATCCGCACTCATAGAAATGTAGCAAAGATATCTGGAATTTATTTGTAGCAACCATCAATTGTTAAATAACATTTCTTTCAATATAATGTGTTTCCTCGGACAATCGGATTGTCATAGATTCATAGGATGAGGCGGCGCTGGTAAAGTGGGACCCCCGCTAGTGTAAAGCTTCTCCATCGCAGCCGCACCCTATAAATCTATCACAATCCCATTGTCCGAGGAAGGTCATTGTATTGGGTTATTAATGGATTGCTACAAGTAAATTCCAGACATTTGTGCAACATATATATGTGGAGTACTGTATCACATTGATCATGGAGTAGGACGCTACCCAAGGACCACCGACTTCTGCATCTCTATCTTTTTGGGTTGTTTGTCAGCCATACTCGTCACAACCTTTTCATATCCAACATAAAGCACTTTTATCTGAAAAATGCAAAGATTTTGCTTTTCTGTAAAACTTTTCATGCTAGTATCATTCACTAGAGGGTGGTTCAGGGTAAGTGTCCCTGACAGGTCATCCTCCGGCGACCTGAGATCTAATGATTGAGGTTGTTGAGCGCAGCACATCTGACACTGGTTACAGCCTGTTACATCCAATAAACCTTTTCCCGGGGAACATTTATGGAGACACAAAGAGACAACTGATGAAAGAAACAGGAATATGACTTGCAAAATATCCCATCCCTGGAGAGATCAGCAAACACCTTCCAGGGGGAAAGTCGCATGGTAGCGCGGAGTCAATCAGTGACTGAAGCGGATTCGGCTCCTTCTCGGGATCAGCAGTTTCTTCTGAAATCAGGCTTCATTGATTCTAGACATTGCTGAAAGAGGGGTGGTCTGCGCTTATCTATAGGCCTCCCTGATGGTCCTCAGGTGGACCCCATCAGGGCGATCACTTGAGTGGACATCTACTGGACCAAAGCAACTATCGACCTAGGGGTCAACCAGACAGGAAGGCAAGTAGTTACTACTGTCATGAGTCCCAACGAACTGTGTCCACCGATTCTGCAATAAGCCTAAAATAAAATGTTATTTTCCCAACATAAAGGAACTGATTGGGAATATATTAAGCTATAGAAGGGTCAAGACAGGAGGAGTCGCTACTTTCCATCGCCCAATACTTAAGGAGCTTTAGAAGGAGGATATCCCCTAAACTCTTATTTCAGGTGATGGATGAAATGAAAGTTACTGATTATCTTGTGAAAGTTTTTACACCAACAATTGTCAAACTATAAGAACATTCGTCAAGGCCGGGAAGTCGACAGTTGTGTCCAAAATACGGGTTGGAAAAATACAATGTATTTATTCGAGGAGCGGAGGGAGAAATCAGGGGGTATCCTTGAGTTTCTCACTGGAGTTGGCTCGTTGCAGGGTTCTTTTGGGGATCTGGGCAGAAGCGACAAGTGACTTGTGTCTTATTAAAGAAGTTTTGGAAATGGCTCCAAACAAAAGGGAAATGCAGTATTTTCGTGGAAAAAAAATTGGGCACTTTGCAAAGTGCTTTTTGGGTGGTTTTAGGTGCAGAATGAATCCGTGCAAACAAACCCAAAGATGGATTTTTGTTTTCATGAAGGGCTATGCTCCAAAACTTTTTTCATTGAAAATGAAAACTCCCCGTAGCCAAAATCTTTTGAATTCTACATTATCAATTCCTCCAATCTTCTTGATTTCTTCTTTATTATTCCCTTCTTTTACAGATTATCGATTCCTTCCATGCAATATTCATTTCTTCCATTTATTTTGCATTTCTTCAACACAATACAGATTCAATGAATGGTTGATTTTTTTCTTCTTCGTTATTATTGATGCCTTTTTTACCCTTTGATCTGTGAAGTTTTGCCCCGTTTCCTCTCCATTTCCTTCGTATAACGACTCTGGGTGATAAATACACTTCTCTCATGTAACAGAATCCAATTGAATAAAAGGAGGAATGTGTATCCTTACCTCGGCTCAAGTTCCTAAAATTTATTAGCCTCTAGGACAAGGCTAAAGGAAAGGGGAGGGGGGGGGTCACATAACTTCCAGGTTGGGAAAGTTGAGCCCATTCTTTGACTAAACCCCAGTGTGACAAATAGCTGATCACAGGAGATAGAGAAGCAGAGGCGGGGGAGGGGTGCGCTGGTGGAGGATGCCCCCTGAGCACATTGCTCTGCAGCATGGAGGAGGAGGAGGAGGAGCAGGGGTCCGGGGTTTTGAAGCTTCTGCAGTAGAATATAGATCAGTAATTTGTCTGATCTGCTTCGCTACCTATTGTGCAGGATGCAGGTTTGGGCACATTTTTTTTGGTCTGGTTTCTACCTGGGAACTTTGAGACGTTGCGTGCGGCTCTTTATTTGTGAAGCAGTGGTGGAGGTAATGGTGTAACCTAACGATAAACCGAATAAACGCCATGGACGATGTCACAATGGATGAGGGGGCCACCTTTGCAGGTTTTATTTCTAGCAGATCCCCAGGTAAATGGCAATGTCCCGACGTCCCTGGGCACGGTGCCCACTGTACCTTGCATTGCCACGATATCCAACAGGTGGACTAGGACAACAACGCTAAAGTTCTCCCCCAATCCTTCCCCCATGGAAATACTATAGCCTTATTTCATCCTAAGTGTCGGCTGTTTCCTACTTGTTGGAATCGTCCTTCGATGAAAAAGATGGTCACGGGTGAGTGCCCATCGGTCAAACAAATAATGGAGATGTGTAGAAATAGGAGGACACTTGAGTACTGTGGCAAACAATTAGTACCATTTTATTTAAATACATCATTCAAAATTCTTATAGAGAGTATATAAAAGTTAAAATAGCAGGGGGGGGGTAAGGTGCAAGGTGTCCAAAGCTGGGGAGTACCTTGGGGGGATGGGCAGTATAGAGTAGTCAATTAATCCATATAGTTACTATAGGCTGCGGAGAGTCATCATTAATACATGGAGCAAATAATGGCCAGTAGAAAGCAGAGTTAATACAATATAGTATACAAAGAGACCAGAGCCTAATACAAAAGTATCCTAGCACTGATTAGGAAGGTATAGGTCAAGCCAATTGTCCCTATGGCACATATTTATATAGACTCACCACAAGCCAGCAATATAAAAGGAGCCCACGACCCCACAAGAGAGTCACCAGCAGCGCGACGGGTAAGGACGCGCCCCGACGCGCGTTTCGGCGTTCTTTTTCAAGAGGCAGCACATGGAGATGTGGTGGGCTGTTTCCCCTCACCCCATGTACTCTCAGCTAAGGTGGGTAGCCATGTTTATGGAGGAATCGGCATTAATACTTGTTGGGAAGAATGAGCCACATGGACACTTTTAGGACACAAATATCATCAGCGACTCCCACCTCAATGCATTATCTACTGAAGTCTGCGGTAGTCTAATACCAACCACCTGTCTCATAGAGACGTTCAACAGTCCTTGCTTTACACTGAAGCTCTGCTTGTTCAGATTGGCAACTGTGAATGAGCACAGGATCTTTGGGAAGTCAGATGATTCCACAAAATGATTATACGAGTGACCTACAAAAAAACAGATTATCAGGAAGGTGCGACACCGAGACTACAAAGTCGATAATAAGGGGGATCTGGTATGACGCGCGTCAGCGGGAACGCTGCGGTGATGGGGGGTGGGAGAGTGGCCGTTGTCATTCGCTCTACCCACCCCCAGCCTCATCCACCTAATATCCCCTAAATCCTCAACTCAAAACAAAACTGCTGGAAATTTCTCACTAATGGGGATCAATGTCGGTGCCAATTACGTGGCTGTTCTGGGCACTTAATGAGAATTTATGAGGGTAAAAGCGATTAGTGCGGATACATATTCATGAAAGAAGCGGCGGCTCGGCTGTCAAGACAAATTGCCGCCTGTGACATGAGGCCACGCGCCAAGGACACCGCTCTGGGCACAGTCTTCAGCGACAAGTACAACCGGCCCAAACATGCAGCGATCGAGAAGCCATACTGATAACGAGGGGCAGCGGCTGTAACTATAATGGGGGCAAGTAATAATAATTAGATTTCTATAGCGCCAACATATTCTGCAGCACCGTACAATAAATCGGAGACATGTACAGACAATAGAAACGATACAAAGTAACACAGTTCAACAGTTACAGGAGGAGTGAGGGCCCTGCTGCTCGCAAGGAAATGGGGGGCACAAGACGCAGAACGTACCGTCACGTACAGTCCGACCATCATTATAATAAATAAGGGTTATGATATAAAACTGCAGGATCCGTCATCAGCCAGGATCTGTCTAAGTGTGGTCACCAAGTGCTATTGGATGCATGGAGGGTGTGGAGCACGCTTAAAATGTGGGAGCTGGGAATTAATCGGATCGTCCGGGGTAGTGCATTCCAGAACGCTGGTGCAGCACAAGAGAAGTCTTGGAGACGGAGGTGCGAGGTTCGGATTACGGAGGATGTTAGTCTTAGATCAGCTGCGGAGCGGAGAGCACGGGTAGGGTGATAGACTGAGACAAGAGATGAAGTATAGGGTGGTGCAGAACTGTGGAGAGCTTTCTGGGTAGGCGAGGCAAGTTTGTATTGTATTCTGTAGCGAATGGGTAATCAGTGTAATGACTGGAACAGGTTAGAGGCATTGGTGTAGCGGCTGGACAGAAATACAACCCTGGAAGCTGCATTCAGGATGGTTTGGAGAGGAGAAAGCTTGGTTAGAGGGAGACTGATTAGTAGAGAGTCGCAGTAGTCCAGACGAAAATGAATAAGAGCAACAGTTAGACTATGTTCACACATCATGTTTTTTTCAGTGTTTTTTTGCAGAAGATTTTTATGCAAATTTTCAGCTGCCTTTTGCAGTACCAGCAAAGTCTATGAGAAACCAGTATTCTCTGTTCACACATCATGGGGTTTTTTTTGTTCAGTATTTTGTGCCTTGGTTGGGTTTTTGGAAAATAGAGCATGCCACTTCTTTCTGCATTTATTCAGCGTTTTTTCACCTATAGGAAGTAATGGGTGGTGAAAAAAAAGCAGGTACCATTTTTTTCAGCATTGTTTCAGCATTTTTGATGGCAAAATAGAATGGGTTTCTTTTGTTTTCACAGAATTTTATGTACATGCATAAAAAAAGACAGCAGGACAGTGAAAAAAACGCTGAAAAAACGCATCAAAAAAGCACCAAAACTACGAGAAAAATCTGCACCAAACTTCCCTTGAGAGATAAGGTTTTGCTGCAGATATGTGATGCAAAAAAAACATGATGTGTGAACATAGCCTTAAGAGTTTTAACAGTTTCATAGGTGAGAAAAGCTCGGATTTCTGGAGATGTTTTTAAGATGTAGGTGACATTAACAAGCGAGCGATTGGATATAGGGAATAAAGGAAAGTTCAGTGTCAAATATAACCCCAAGACAGCGAGCGTGCAGCAAAAGATACAGTGAAGGAGCGGTGAAAGAACCAGGAGAGAACAGTGTCCTCGAGCCCGATAGAGCGGAGCATAGTGAGGAGGAGCTGGTGATCCACAGCGTTGAATGCTGCAGAGATCCTGGAGAATCAGCAGGGAGCAGTGACCATTATAAGGCTGTGTGCCCACTATGCGTTTTTTAAGCGGCAATTCCGCAGTAGAAACGCTTAAAAAACTCTTGGTAGAAGGTCTGCCATGTTCCCCAATGATAATCCGCATCAGCTGCGGATTATCGTTGTGGAAAAATCCGCAGCACTACCAATTATTTTGCGGGACAGGAGAGGGAGGAGATCGGGGCTACAGTTACTTTAGATGATATTTTATAACTATGTTATCGCCCAGCTCTCATGGTCATCTGGATGTGCACGGAGTTGGATTGCGGTATTTTTTGCGGTGTGTGTGGGGGAATTTTTGGTCTCTCACATAAGATCAAAGGCAAAGCAGTGCCTGTAACTGTGTAATTCAACCCTCTGTATGGTCCCGTTTTATGGCCGAGAGTCTGTGTTTCAGTTCTTGTGGGTCACTTTACACTTTTTTGTTACTTTCCCCGTCTTTGACACCTCTGACACCCTCCCTGGTGACTCTCCTAACTCTAAAACTGTTACATCTGTCAGGAAGAAAAAGCAAATATCTGTCAAAGTGTCAGCACAGCACTGGGAGACCCTTACCCTAGGCCATCAGGAGAAGTGAGCGGCCATCCCTGGGGTGACATCCTAATAGCTGACATTACATGGACCTTCTCAGCTCCCTCCATGCTCCGGCCACATGGACCTTCTCAGCTCCCTCCATGCTCCGGCCACATGGACCTTCTCAGCTCCCTCCATGCTCCGGACACATGGACCTTCTCAGCTTCCTCCATGCTCCGGACACATGGACCTTCTCAGCTCCCTCCATGCTCCGGACACATGGACCTTCTCAGCTCCCTCCATGCTCCGGCCACATGGACCTTCTCAGCTCCCTCCATGCTCCGGCCACATGGACCTTCTCAGCTCCCTCCATGCTCCAGCCACATGGACCTTCTCAGCTCCCTCCATGCTCTGGACACATGGACCTTCTCAGCTCCCTCCATGCTCCGGACACATGGACCTTCTCAGCTCCCTCCATGCTCCGGCCACATCGACCTTCTCAGCTCCCTCCATGCTCCGGCCACATGGACCTTCTCAGCTCCCTCCATGCTCCGGACACATGGACCTTCTCAGCTCCCTCCATGCTCCGGACACATGAACCTTCTCAGCTCCCTCCATGCTCCGGACACATGGACCTTCTCAGCTCCCTCCATGCTCCGGACACATGGACCTTCTCAGCTCCCTCCATGCTCCGGACACATGGACCTTCTCAGCTCCCTCCATGCTCCGGCCACATGGACCTTCTCAGCTCCCTCTATGCTCCGGACACATGGACCTTCTCAGCTCCCTCCATTAGTCCTGAGACCTCAGCACTGACGTGTCAGTCAGACAGAAAGTCACACACTGGCCCCATCAGGTCGGCAGTCTTGGCCATGGAAGGCTCGGAAATATTAGCAATCAGTCATCACAAATTCCACATGATGAAAGCAACATTGGGTGTTGCCATTTTTTCCTGACTTTGTGTAATAAATGGTGACCACTGTGCCATTCACTTCCATGGACATAATACACGGAGACTGGGGGGTGCAGCGGATGAATGGTGCAAATGTCATATCAGGCGATGCAACTCGGCCATCTTTCTTCTGACGTGTTATTGTGGTTCACGTCCATTTAACTCTAAATGCGGTGATGGCTCCGCGCCACTCTGGTCCTCGCCTCTGTAGCAATTAATAGAGTAAAAGGTGTTGGGGGCAGCAGAGCACAAGTTCATGGGGGCATCACTGCTAATTTAGGCCACAGGGCAGCAACTGTACACACAATCCTGCAAAGATCCCGTGGATTCCTCACATACCTCCGCCTGGTAATCACAGGGCTGCAAAACCCGAGAGAGAAGAGGAAAATAAAACACAGACTGGGAAAGCGATGGCAGCAGGAGAGCGGACGCAGAGAGCATCTATGTGCACCATCTAATCACAATGCGACAGCAAGTACATCTAACCCACAGCACAGACCGCACAGGCCAGGAAGACCCCACAGCACGGATCGCACAGATCAGGGAAAAGACACAGCACGGACCGCACAATCAGGGAGGCCCCACAGCACGGACCGAACAGATCAGGGAGACCACACAGCACGGACCGCACAATCAGGGAGGCCCCACAGCACGGACCGCACAGTCAGGGAAAAGCCACAGCTCGGACCGCACAGTCAGGGAAAAGCCACAGCTCGGACCGCACAGTCAGGGAAAAGCCACAGCTCGGACCGCACAGTCAGGGAAAAGCCACAGCTCGGACCGCACAGTCAGGGAAAAGCCACAGCACGGACCACACAGATCAGGGAAAAGCCACAGCACGGACCGCACAGTCAGGGAAAAGCCACAGCTCGGACCGCACAGTCAGGGAAAAGCCACAGCACGGACCACACAGATCAGGGAAAAGCCACAGCACGGACCGCACAGTCAGGGAAAAGCCACAGTACAGACCACACAGATCAGGGAAAAGCCACAGCACGGACCGCACAGTCAGGGAGACCCCACAGCACGGACCGCACAGTCAGGGAGACCCCACAGCACGGACCGCACAGTCAGGGAGGCCCCACAGCACGGACCGCACAGTCAGGGAGACCCCACAGCACGGACCGCACAGTCAGGGAGACCCCACAGCACGGATCGCACAGATCAGGGAAAAGCCACAGCACAGACTGCACAGTCAGGGAGGCCCCACAACACGGACCGAACAGATCAGGGAGACCACACAGCACGGACCGCACAATCAGGGAGGCCCCACAGCACGGACCGCACAGTCAGGGAAAAGCCACAGCTCGGACCGCACAGTCAGGGAAAAGCCACAGTACAGACCACACAGATCAGGGAAAAGCCACAGCACGGACCGCACAGTCAGGGAGACCCCACAGCACGGACCGCACAGTCAGGGAGACCCCACAGCACGGACCGCACAGTCAGGGAGACCCCACAGCACGGACCGCACAGTCAGGGAGACCCCACAGCACGGACCGCACAGTCAGGGAGACCCCATAGCACGGACCGCACAGATCAGGGAGACCCCACAGAACGGACCGCACAGTCAGGGAGGCTACACCGCACGGACCGCACAGTCAGGGAGGCCACACAGCACGGACCGCACAGTCAGGGAAAAGCCACAGCACAGACCGCACAGTCAGGGAGGCCCCACAGCACAGACCGCACAGTCAGGGAGGCCCCACAACACGGACCACACAGTCAGGGAAAAGCCACAGCTCGGACCGCACAGGCAAGGAAGACCCCACAGCACGGACCGCACAATCAGGGAGGCCCCACAGCACGGACCGCACAGTCAGGGAAAAGCCACAGCTCGGACCGCACAGTCAGGGAAAAGCCACAGCTCGGACCGCACAGTCAGGGAAAAGCCACAGCTCGGACCGCACAGTCAGGGAAAAGCCACAACTCGGACCGCACAGTCAGGGAAAAGCCACAGCTCGGACCGCACAGTCAGGGAAAAGCCACAGCTCGGACCGCACAGTCAGGGAAAAGCCACAGCTCGGACCGCACAGTCAGGGAAAAGCCACAGCTCGGACCGCACAGTCAGGGAAAAGCCACAGCTCGGACCGCACAGTCAGGGAAAAGCCACAGCACAGACCACACAGATCAGGGAAAAGCCACAGCACGGACCGCACAGTCAGGGAGACCCCACAGCACGGACCGCACAGTCAGGGAGACCCCACAGCACGGACCGCACAGTCAGGGAGACCCCACAGCACGGACCGCACAGTCAGGGAGACCCCACAGCACGGACCGCACAGTCAGGGAGACCCCACAGCACGGACCGCACAGTCAGGGAGACCCCACAGCACGGACCGCACAGTCAGGGAGACCCCACAGCACGGACCGCACAGTCAGGGAGACCCAACAGCACGGACCGCACAGTCAGGGAGACGCCACAGCACGGACCGCACAGTCAGGGAGGCCACACCGAACGGACCGCACAGTCAGGGAGGCCCCACAGCACAGACCGCACAGATCAAGAAGACCCCACAGCACGGACCGCACAGGCCAGGAAGACCCCACAGCACGGACCACACAGTCAGGGAAAAGCCACAGCTCGGACCGTACAGGCAAGGAAGACCCCACAGCACGGACCGCACAGTCAGGGAGGCCACACAGCACGGACCGCACAGGCCAGGAAGACCCCACAGCACGGACCGCATAGTCAGGGAGGCCCCACAGCACGGACCGCACAGGTCAGGGAGACCCCACAGCAAGGACCGCACAGTCAGGGAGGCCACACAGCACGGACCGCACAGGCCAGGGAGACCCCACAGCACGGACCGCACAGATCAAGGAGACCCCACAGCACGGACCGCAGAGTCAGGGAAGCCACACAGCACGGACCGCACAGTCAGGGAGGCCCCACAGCACGGACCGCACAGTCAGGCAGGCCCCACAGCACGGACCGCACAGTCAGGCAGGCCCCACAGCACGGACCGCACAGTCAGGGAGGCCCCACAGCACGGACCGCACAGTCAGGGAGGCCCCACAGCACGGACCGCACAGTCAGGGAGGCCCCACAGCACGGACCGCACAGTCAGGGAGGCCCCACAGCACGGACCGCACAGTCAGGGAGGCCCCACAGCACGGACCGCACAGTCAGGGAGGCCCCACAGCACGGACCGCACAGTCAGGGAGGCCCCACAGCACGGACCGCACAGGTCAGAGAGACCCCACAACAAGGACAGCACAGATCAGGGAAGACCCCACAGCACGGACTGCACAGGTCAGGGAGACATCATAGCATGGACCGCACAGGTCAGGGGAGACCCCACAGCACAGACCGCATAGGTCAGGGGAGAACCCACAGCACAGTCCACACAGGTCAGGGGATGACCCAAAGCAAGGTCCGCACAGGTCAGGGAGACCCCATAGCACGGACTGGACAGGTCAGGGAGACCACACAGAATTAATCGCATAGGTCAGGGGAGACCCCACAGCACAGTCCGCACTGGTGAGGGGAGGACCCAAAGCAAGGTCCGCACAGGTCAGGGAGGCCCCACAGTACGGACCGGACAGGTTGGGGGAGATGCCCCAGCACGGCTTGACAGGTCAGGGAGACCCCACAGCACGAACCGCACAGGTCAGGGAGACCCCACAGCACGGACCGCACAGGTCAGGGAGACCCCACAGCACGGACCGCACAGGTCAGGGAGACCCCACAGCACGGACCGCACAGGTCAGGGAGACCCCACAGCACGGACCGCACAGGTCAGGGAGACCCCACAGCACGGACCGCACAGGTCAGGGAGACCCCACAGCACGGACCGCACAGGTCAGGGAGACCCCACAGCACGGACCGCACAGGTCAGGGAGACCCCACAGCACGGACCGCACAGGTCAGGGAGACCCCACAGCACGGACCGCACAGGTCAGGGAGACCCCACAGCACGGACCGCACAGGTCAGGGAGACCCCACAGCACGGACCGCACAGGTCAGGGAGACCCCACAGCACGGACCGCACAGGTCAGGGAGACCCCACAGCACGGACCGCACAGGTCAGGGAGACCCCACAGCACGGACCGCACAGGTCAGGGAGACCCCACAGCACGGACCGCACAGGTCAGGGAGACCCCACAGCACGGACCGCACAGATCAGGGAGAACCCACAGGTCAGGGGACAATGCCTTGCGAAGTATATTAAGGTTTATGTTATATATACTCAGTGCTGTACAAACAGCTTAGCTCTTGACCACAAAAGGTCAATGACCCAACAAAGTATACACATTAGATCCCTACTGAAATGGAGAGCACACAGAGGACTTCCAATATACTCAGCGCTATACACACTGACCTCTACAATATACTCAGCACTATACACACTGACGTATACAATATACTCAGCACTATACACACTGACGTATACAATATACTCAGCACTATACACACTGACCTCTACAATATACTCAGCACTATACACACTGACGTATACAATATACTCAGCACTATACACACTGACGTATACAATATACTCAGCACTATACACACTGACGTATACAATATACTCAGCACTATACACACTGACCTCTACAATATACTCAGCACTATACACACTGACCTCTACAATATACTCAGCACTATACACACTGACGTATACAATATACTCAGCACTATACACACTGACCTCTACAATATACTCAGCGCTATACACACTGACCTCTACAATATACTCAGCACTATACACACTGACCTCTACAATATACTCAGCACTATACACACTGACCTCTACAATATACTCAGCACTATACACACTGACGTATACAATATACTCAGCACTATACACACTGACCTCTACAATATACTCAGCACTATACACACTGACCTCTACAATATACTCAGCACTATACACACTGACCTCTACAATATACTCAGCACTATACACACTGACCTCTACAATATACTCAGCACTATACACACTGGTTCTCTCTGTATACTCAGCACTATACACACTGGTTCTCTCTGTATACTCAGCACTATACACACTGGTTCTCTCTGTATACTCAGCACTATACGCACTGGTTCGCTCTGTATACTCAGCACTATACACACTGGTTCGCTCTGTATACTCAGCACTATACGCACTGGTTCTCGCTGTATACTCAGCACTATACGCACTGGTTCGCTCTGTATACTCAGCACTATACACACTGGTTCTCTCTGTATACTCAGCACTATACGCACTGGTTCTCTCTGTATACTCAGCACTATACGCACTGGTTCGCTCTGTATACTCAGCACTATACACACTGGTTCGCTCTGCATACTCAGCACTATACACACTGGTTCTCTCTGTATACTCAGCACTATACGCACTGGTTCTCTCTGTATACTCAGCACTATACACACTGGTTCTCTCTGTATACTCAGCACTATACACACTGGTTCTCTCTGTATACTCAGCACTATACACACTGGTTCTCTCTGTATACTCAGCACTATACGCACTGGTTCGCTCTGTATACTCAGCACTATACGCACTGGTTCGCTCTGTATACTCAGCACTATACGCACTGGTTCGCTCTGTATACTCAGCACTATACACACTGGTTCTCTCTGTATACTCAGCACTATACGCACTGGTTCTCTCTGTATACTCAGCACTATACGCACTGGTTCTCTCTGAATACTCAGCACTATACACACTGGTTCTCTCTGTATACTCAGCACTATACACACTGGTTCTCTCTGTATACTCAGCACTATACACACTGGTTCTCTCTGTATACTCAGCACTATACTCACTGGTTCTCTCAGTATACTCAGCACTATACTCACTGGTTCTCTCTGTATACTCAGCACTATACTCACTGGTTCGCTCTGTATACTCAGCACTATACACACTGGTTCTCTCTGTATACTCAGCACTATACACACTGGTTCTCTCTGTATACTCAGCACTATACACACTTGTTCTCTCTGTATACTCAGCACTATACGCACTGGTTGTCTCTGTATACTCAGCACTATACGCACTGGTTGTCTCTGTATACTCAGCACTATACGCACTGGTTGTCTCTGTATACTCAGCACTATACGCACTGGTTCTCTCTGTATACTCAGCACTATACGCACTGGTTCTCTCTGTATACTCAGCACTATACGCACTGGTTCTCTCTGTATACTCAGCACTATACGCACTGGTTCTCTCTGTATACTCAGCACTATACGCACTGGTTCGCTCTGTATACTCAGCACTATACACACTGGTTCTCTCTGTATACTCAGCACTATACGCACTGGTTCTCTCTGTATACTCAGCACTATACGCACTGGTTCTCTCTGTATACTCAGCACTATACGCACTGGTTCTCTCTGTATACTCAGCACTATACACACTGGTTCTCTCTGTATACTCAGCACTATACACACTGGTTCTCTCTGTATACTCAGCACTATACACACTGGTTCTCTCTGTATACTCAGCACTATACACACTGGTTCTCTCTGTATACTCAGCACTATACATACTGGTTCGCTCTGTATACTCAGCACTATACACACTGGTTCGCTCTGTATACTCTGCACTATACACACTGGTTCTCTCTGTATACTCAGCACTATACACACTGGTTCTCTCTGTATACTCAGCACTATACGCACTGGTTCTCTCTGTATACTCAGCACTATACGCACTGGTTCTCTCTGTATACTCAGCACTATACTCACTGGTTCTCTCTGTATACTCAGCACTATACTCACTGGTTCTCTCTGTATACTCAGCACTATACCCACTGGTTCTCTCTGTATACTCAGCACTATACACACTGGTTCTCTCTGTATACTCAGCACTATACACACTGGTTCTCTCTGTATACTCAGCACTATACATACTGGTTCGCTCTGTATACTCAGCACTATACACACTGGTTCGCTCTGTATACTCAGCACTATACACACTGGTTCTCTCTGTATACTCAGCACTATACACACTGGTTCTCTCTGTATACTCAGCACTATACGCACTGGTTCTCTCTGTATACTCAGCACTATACGCACTGGTTCTCTCTGTATACTCAGCACTATACTCACTGGTTCTCTCTGTATACTCAGCACTATACCCACTGGTTCTCTCTGTATACTCAGCACTATACACACTGGTTCTCTCTGTATACTCAGCACTATACACACTGGTTCTCTCTGTATACTCAGCACTATACACACTGGTTCTCTCTGTATACTCAGCACTATACACACTGGTTCTCTCTGTATACTCAGCACTATACACACTGGTTCTCTCTGTATACTCAGCACTATACATACTGGTTCTCTCTGTATACTCAGCACTATACACACTGGTTCTCTCTGTATACTCAGCACTATACTCACTGGTTCTCTCTGTATACTCAGCACTATACCCACTGGTTCTCTCTGTATACTCAGCACTATACCCACTGGTTCTCTCTGTATACTCAGCACTATACACACTGGTTCTCTCTGTATACTCAGCACTATACTCACTGGTTCTCTCTGTATACTCAGCACTATACCCACTGGTTCTCTCTGTATACTCAGCACTATACACACTGGTTCTCTCTGTATACTCAGCACTATACACACTGGTTCTCTCTGTATACTCAGCACTATACACACTGGTTCTCTCTGTATACTCAGCACTATACGCACTGGTTCTCTCTGTATACTCAGCACTATACGCACTGGTTCTCTCTGTATACTCAGCACTATACACACTGGTTCTCTCTGTATACTCAGCACTATACACACTGGTTCTCTCTGTATACTCAGCACTATACACACTGGTTCGCTCTGTATACTCAGCACTATACACACTGGTTCTCTCTGTATACTCAGCACTATACACACTGGTTCTCTCTGTATACTCAGCACTATACACACTGGTTCTCTCTGTATACTCAGCACTATACACACTGGTTCTCTCTGTATACTCAGCACTATACATACTGGTTCGCTCTGTATACTCAGCACTATACACACTGGTTCGCTCTGTATACTCAGCACTATACACACTGGTTCGCTCTGTATACTCTGCACTATACACACTGGTTCTCTCTGTATACTCAGCACTATACGCACTGGTTCGCTCTGTATACTCAGCACTATACACACTGGTTCGCTCTGTATACTCTGCACTATACACACTGGTTCTCTCTGTATACTCAGCACTATACACACTGGTTCTCTCTGTATACTCAGCACTATACACACTGGTTCTCTCTGTATACTCAGCACTATACGCACTGGTTCGCTCTGTATACTCAGCACTATACGCACTGGTTCGCTCTGTATACTCTGCACACACCAGTGCGTATAGTGCCGGTGTGCAGCGGTGGCCGCAGGTCTCTATCTAGGGTGTAATAACGGCGGTGTCTTATACCACATGTGCGAACAGCGACAGAGCAATATCTGCACCAGAGTGAACTCCACGTGTCCACACCTCCGCTGGTGCCGTATACAGTCATCCCACCATACCATACTCTGTACTGTACACACCGGTCCTCCCTATATACTCTGTACTGTACACACCGATCCTCCCTATATACTCTACACTGTACACACCGGTCCTCCCTATATACTCTGTGCTGAACACACCGGTCCTCCCTATATACTCTGCACTGTACACACCGGTCCTCCCTATATACTCTGCACTGTACACACCGGTCCTCCCTATATACTCTGCACTGTACACACCGGTCCTCCCTATATACTCTGCACTGTACACACCGGTCCTCCCTATATACTCTGCACTGTACACACCGGTCCTCCCTATATACTCTGTGCTGAACACACCGGTCCTCCCTATATACTCTGTGCTGTACACCCGGGCCTCCCTATATACTCTGTGCTGAACACACCGGTCCTCCCTATATACTCTGTGCTGTACACCCGGGCCTCCCTATATACTCTGTGCTGAACACACCGGTCCTCCCTATATACTCTGTGCTGTACACCCAGGCCTCCCTATATACTCTGTGCTGTACACCCGGGCCTCCCTATATACTCTGCGCTGTACACACCGGTCCTCCCTATATACTCTGCGCTGTACACCCGGGCCTCCCTATATACTCTGCGCTGTACACACCGGTCCTCCCTATATACTCTGCACTGTACACACCGGTCCTCCCTATATTACATCTGCACTGTACACACCGGTCCTCCCTATATACTCTGCACTGTACACACCGGTCCTCCCTATATACTCTGCGCTGTACACACCGGTCCTCCCTATATACTCTGCGCTGTACACACCGGTCCTCCCTATATACTCTGCGCTGTACACACCGGTCCTCCCTATATACTCTGCGCTGTACACACCGGACCTCCCTATTTACTCTGCACTGTACACACCGGTCCTCCCTATACACTCTGTGCTGTACACACCGGTCCTTACAGCTGCATTGCTTTCACCAGTGCAGCCGGTACACACACGCGATGAAGTGATTGGCATCGGGTCCCAGCGCCTCCACCCCGACAGCTGAGCCCCCAAACATCGTCAATTCAACAACAAGAGGAGCAAAGAAAAAAAGTTACTGAGACATCAGCACAAGATAAGTCCAGAGAACCAGCAGATAAACCCCTTCCTGACAGGACACAGACCTGGACACCTAAACCACCTCCTGACAGGGCACAAACCACCTCCTGACAGGGCACAAACCACCTCCTGACAGGGCACAGACCAGGGCACCTAAACCACCTCCTGACAGGGCACAGACCAGGGCACCTAAACCACCTCCTGACAGGGCACAGACCAGGGCACAAACCACCTCCTGACAGGGCACAAACCACCTCCTGACAGAGCACAAACCACCTCCTGACAGGGCACAGACCAGGGCACCTAAACCACCTCCTGACAAGACACAGACCTCGGCACCTAAACCACCTCCTGACAGGGCACAAACCAGGGCACAAACCACCTCCTGACAGGGCACAGACCAGGGCACCTAAACCACCTCCTGACAAGACACAGACCTCGGCACCTAAACCACCTCCTGACAGGGCACAGGCCTGGACACCTAAACCCCCTCCTGACAGGGCACAGTCCAGGGCACAAACCACCTCCTGACAGGGCACAGACCAGGGCACCTAAACCACCTCCTGACAAGACACAGACCTCGGCACCTAAACCCCCTCCTGACTGGGCACAGACCTGGGCACCTAAACCACCTCCTGACAGGGCACAGACCAGGGCACAAACCCCCTCCTGACAGGGCACAGACGAGGGCACAAACCTCCTCCTGACAGGGCACAGACCTGGACACCTAAACCACCTCCTGACAAGACACAGACTTGGGCACCTAAACCACCTCCTGACAGGGCACAGACCTGGGCACCTAAACCACCTCCTGACAGGGCACAGACCTGGGCACCTAAACCACCTCCTGACAGGGCACAGACTTGGGCACCTAAACCACCTCCTGACAGGGCACAGACCTGGGCACCTAAACCCCCTCCTGACAGGACACAGACTTGGGCACCTAAACCACCTCCTGACAGGGCACAGACCTGGACACCTAAACCACCTCCTGACAAGACACAGACTTGGGCACCTAAACCACCTCCTGACAGGGCACAGACCTGGGCACCTAAACCACCTCCTGACAGGGCACAGACCTGGACACATAAACCACCTCCTGACAGGGCACAGGCCACCTCCTGACAGGGCACAGACCAGGGCACCTAAACCACCTCCTGACAGGGCACAAACCCCCTCCTGACAGGGCACAAACCACCTCCTGACAGGGCACAGACCTGGGCACCTAAACCTCCTGACAGGGCACATAAACCACCTCCTGACAAGGCACAGACCTGGGCAGCATCTGAGGCATCTGCCCTCACGGGAAAAGTTGATTCCGGTCTCCTCCTAGGTCCGGGCTGCTGCTGGCACATGTCGGGCACTTACCTAGCGCAGGGCAGACGAGCAGAGCAGGCACAATCCACAGCAGGCTGGGCTGACACAGAAGCCGCATCTTCTGCTCCTCAGTAATCCAGTCCAGTAGATCTGCTGCTGGTGGTCACTTGCCCCCCTGCCCCATCCATGCAGGTCCCGGGTGTGGAGCTCTGGGTCCCGGGTGTGGAGCTCTGGGTCCCGGGTGTGGAGCTCTGGGTCCCGGGTGTGGAGCTCTGGGTCCCGGGTGTGGAGCTCTGGGTCCCGGGTGCTGCCCCTCTCTCTCGGGCAGGAGCATGAGCGCTGCCTCCAGTCACACACTGCAGCTCCTCTCCAGCACACAGTGACTCCCCTCACCCAGAGCTCAGCAATCCCCTCACCATTGTGTCAGGGAGCCCACCTCCTCCCCCTGCATGCATTTAAAGGCACAGGCACCTGCAGCCTCACAGCACAGGAGCTGCTGCTGCGCTCTTCATTCGTTCATTTCTTTCTAGTTTGCACTGTTTTGCATTGATTTTCACTGCTGTCGCTCACAGTCTACACTCAGAGGCTGCAGGCTGACATTATCGGTCGATCTAGTAATATCTGTGTGATTCCAGGTCTGGAGGGGATCTGCTCTTCTCTGCAGCTCATGCCATGCACTTTACACTGATGTTAGGTCCTGGTGCACACTGTAGCTGGTGTCCTGCACGTTGTACAATCAGTGATTACTGTGTCACTGGTGACTTTTCCCGTGTGACGGGACAGATCGTGCGCAGCGCGGGCTCTGAGGATGGATGGAGCCCTGCACTGACAGCAGCAGAAACAGCGACATCTACAGGCCGCACGGGGGATGACAGAGTGACAAGGGGCTGGTGTGCAGAGATCGAGCTGCTGCTGCTGCTGCAGGGTCCAGCATTTATAGAGGGAAAAGAATTAGCCAATCAGAAGGACACCTGTGCTCTGTCAGTGACATATGCGGAAAGTCTGCGATGTATTGTGGGATACTACTATAGTCACCAACTTACTGACATTATATTTTACTGACTGTTATGCCCAGTGGTGTAACTACAGTCCAATGGGCCCCAGTGCAAACTTTGGACCTGGGCCCCCACCTGCATGTTGGTCAGATGTATGAGCCCTTGTAGCGTTCTGGATCCTATAAAGACATACGTGTTCACCCCCATGTAACAATGTCCCCGTCCTGGCTCCTTGTAATACTCTCCCCCATTCTGGGCCCTTTCCAGCAATAATGCCCTATGCTATAACATTTCCCCAACCCTGAGCCCATTCCTGGTACAATGGTATTTTGTCCCCATCCTGGCATATTGTCCCCCCATCTTGAAATAATGCCCCCATCCTGGTATATTGGCCCCATTCCTGGTATATTGGGTAAATTGTCACCCATCCTGGCATAATACCCCAATCCTGGCATAATGCCCCCCATCTTGGTATATTGCTCCCATCCTCGTAAATTGTCCCTATCCTGGCATATTGTCCCCCATCCTGGTAAATTGCCCCCATCCTGGCATATTGTCCCCCATCCTGGTATATTGTCCCCCATCCTGCTATATTGTCCCCATCCTGGTATATTGTTACCCATCTTGGCATAATACCCCAATCATGGCATAATGCCCCCCATCTTGGTATATTGCTCCCATCCTGGTATATTGTCCCCCATCCTGGCATATTGTCCCTCATCCTGGTATATTGTCCCCCATCTTGGCATAATACCCCAATCATGGCATAATGCCCCCCATCTTGGTATATTGCTCCCATCCTGGTATATTGTCCCCCATCCTGGCATATTGTCCCCCATCTTGGCATAATACCCCAATCATGGCATAATGCCCCCCATCTTGGTATATTGCTCCCATCCTGGTATATTGTCCCCCATCCTGGCATATTGTCCCCATCCTGGTATATTGTCACCCATCTTGGCATAATACCCCAATCATGGCATAATGCCCCCCATCTTGGTATATTGCTCCCATCCTGGTATATTGTCCCCCATCCTGGCATATTGTCCCTCATCCTGGTATATTATCCCCCATCTTGGCATAATACCCCAATCATGGCATAATGCCCCCCATCTTGGTATATTGCTCCCATCCTGGTATATTGTCCCCCATCCTGGCATATTGTCCCCCCATCTTGAAATAATGCCCCCATCCTGGTATATTGGCCCCATTCCTGGTATATTGGGTAAATTGTCACCCATCCTGGCATAATACCCCAATCCTGGCATAATGCCCCCCATCTTGGTATATTGCTCCCATCCTGGTAAATTGTCCCTATCCTGGCATATTGTCCCCCATCCTGGTAAATTGCCCCCATCCTGGCATATTGACCCCATCCTGGCATATTGTCCCCCATCCTGGTATATTGTCCCCCATCCTGCTATATTGTCCCCATCCTGGTATATTGTCACCCATCTTGGCATAATGCCCCCCATCTTGGTATATTGCTCCCATCCTGGTATATTGTCCCCCATCCTGGCATATTGTCCCTCATCCTGGTATATTGTCCCCCATCTTGGCATAATACCCCAATCATGGCATAATGCCCCCCATCTTGGTATATTGCTCCCATCCTGGTATATTGTCCCCCATCCTGGCATATTGTCCCTCATCCTGGTATATTGTCCCCCATCTTGGCATAATACCCCAATCATGGCATAATGCCCCCCATCTTGGTATATTGCTCCCATCCTGGTATATTGTCCCCCATCCTGGCATATTGTCCCCATCCTGGTATATTGTCACCCATCTTGGCATAATACCCCAATCATGGCATAATGCCCCCCATCTTGGTATATTGCTCCCATCCTGATAAATTGTCCCTATCCTGGCATATTGTCCCCATCCTGCTATAATGTCTTTCCTCGTCATATCCAGTGACGAGGGCAGACATCATCCGGCAGCTACATGTAATCACTGCAGATCACTAGAAGTAATCGGATGGCACAGAAAATCACATCATCCAGCGTGTAAATTCTGCTCATCCTGGGCCTCCTGGTTCTTGAGTGAAGACTGACAACATTGCATAACATGGCGTTCTATCACCCGGCATCTGTTACCAGATTACTGTACTGGATGATGGGTAAGGGGTGACATTTACGGTATTGAGGATAGTTGGTCATTTTCTTTATCGGAGACATATTCTTGGATATTTTTCGCCATCACTTTCCTATCACTTGACGCCCATGTGCCCAATATCCTGCCACCCTCCACCGGCCCCGGGGGAACAATCGCTTTCTTATCCTTGTTATTTTTAATTAACAATCAGCCCGGTAAGAAACGTTCTTCCTTCTGGTGTAAATTGGCAAAATGTTTATCCACAGTGACAGCTGAGACCCCCGGACCCCCAACCAGAGGAAGAGGGGTTAACCTCATAATCACCGCAGTCATATTACAGGCCCGGTCCAATGCACCTGCACCATGCTGGTATTGCTCTCATGTATGAAGGGAGATGGAGGCTTAGATACACAGCTCAGGGGTCAGTATCACTGTGGATAGGATTAGATACCCAGCCCAGCAGACAGTATCACACAGGATAGGATTAGATACACGGCTCAGCAGACAGTATCACACAGGATAGGATTAGATACACAGCTCAGCAGACAGTATCACACAGGAGATGATTAGATACACGGCTCAGCAGACAGTATCACACAGGATAGGATTAGATACACGGCTCAGCAGACAGTATCACACAGGATAGGATTAGATACACAGCTCAGCAGACAGTATCACACAGCGTAGGATTAGATACACAGCTCAGCAGACAGTATCACACAGGATAGGATTAGATACACGGCTCAGCAGACAGTATTACACAGGAGAGGATTAGATACACAGCTCAGCAGACAGTATCACACAGGATAGGATTAGATACACGGCTCAGCAGACAGTATTACACAGGAGATGATTAGATACCCAGCCCAGCAGACAGTATCACACAGCGTAGGATTAGATACACAGCTCAGCAGACAGTATCACACAGGTGAGGATTAGATACACGGCTCAGCAGACAGTATCACACAGGATAGGATTAGATGCACGGCTCAGCAGACAGTATCACACAGGATAGGATTAGATGCACGGCTCAGCAGACAGTATCACACAGGATAGGATTAGATACACGGCTCAGCAGACAGTATCACACAGGATAGGATTAGATGCACGGCTCAGCAGACAGTATCACACAGGATAGGATTAGATACACGGCTCAGCAGACAGTATTACACAGGAGAGGATTAGATACACAGCTCAGCAGACAGTATCACACAGGATAGGATTAGATACACGGCTCAGCAGACAGTATTACACAGGAGATGATTAGATACCCAGCCCAGCAGACAGTATCACACAGCGTAGGATTAGATACACAGCTCAGCAGACAGTATCACACAGGTGAGGATTAGATACACGGCTCAGCAGACAGTATCACACAGGATAGGATTAGATGCACGGCTCAGCAGACAGTATCACACAGGATAGGATTAGATACACGGCTCAGCAGACAGTATCACACAGGATAGGATTAGATACACAGCTAAGCACACAGTATCACACAGGAGAGGATTAGATACACGGCTCAGCAGACAGTATCACACAGGAGAGGATTAGATACACAGCTCAGCAGACAGTATCACACAGGAGAGGATTAGATACACTGCTCAGCAGACAGTATCACACAGGATAGGATTAGATACACGGCTCAGCAGACAGTATCACACAGGAGAGGATTAGATACACGGCTCAGCAGACAGTATCACACAGGATAGGATTAGATACACAGCTCTGCAGAGAGTATCACACAGGATAGGATTAGATACACAGCTCTGCAGACAGTATCACACAGGATAGGATTAGATACACGGCTCAGCAGACAGTATCACACAGGAGAGAATTAGATACACGGCTGAGCAGACAGTATCACACAGGATAGGATTAGATACACAGCTCAGCAGACAGTATCACACAGGATAGGATTAGATACACAGCTCAGCAGACAGTATCACAAAGGAGAGAATTAGATACATGGCTGAGCAGACAGTATCACACAGGATAGGATCAGATACACGGCTCAGCAGACAGTATCACACAGGAGAGGATTAGATACACGGCTCAGCAGACAGTATCACACAGGACAGGATTAGATACACGGCTCAGCAGACAGTATCACACAGGAGAGGATTAGATACACGGCTCAGCAGACAGTTTCACACAGGATAGGATTAGATACACAGCTCAGCAGACAGTTTCACACAGGATAGGATTAGATACACGGCTCAGCAGACAGTATCACACAGGAGAGGATTAGATACACGGCTCAGCAGACAGTATCACACAGGAGAGGATTAGATACACGGCTCAGCAGACAGTTTCACACAGGATAGGATTAGATACACAGCTCAGCAGACAGTATCACACAGGATAGGATTAGATACACGGCTCAGCAGACAGTTTCACACAGGAGAGGATTAGATACACAGCTCAGCAGACAGTTTCACACAGGATAGGATTAGATACACGGCTCAGCAGATAGTATCACACAGGAGAGGATTAGATACACGGCTCAGCAAACAGTATCACACAGGACAGGATTAGATACACGGCTCAGCAGACAGTATCACACAGGAGAGGATTAGATACACGGCTCAGCAGACAGTTTCACACAGGATAGGATTAGATACACGGCTCAGCAGACAGTATCACACAGGAGAGGATTAGATACACAGCTCACGCAGACAGTATCACACAGGATAGGATTAGATACACAGCTCAGCAGACAGTATCAAAGAGGATAGGATTAGATACACGGCTCAGCAGACAGTTTCACACAGGATAGGATTAGATACACCGCTCAGCAGACAGTATCACACAGGAGAGGATTAGATACACGGCTCAGCAGACAGTATCACACAGGAGAGGATTAGATACACAGCTCACGCAGACAGTATCACACAGGATAGGATTAGATACACAGCTCAGCAGACAGTATCAAAGAGGATAGGATTAGATACACCGCTCAGCAGACAGTATCACACAGGAGAGGATTAGATACACAGCTCAGCAGACAGTATCACACAGGATAGGATTAGATACACGGCTCAGCAGACAGTATCACACAGGAGAGGATTAGATACACAGCTCAGCAGACAGTATCACACAGGATAGGATTAGATACACGGCTCAGCAGACAGTATCACACAGGATAGGATTAGATACACGGCTCAGCAGACAGTATCACACAGGATAGGATTAGATACACAGCTCAGCAGACAGTATCACACAGGAGAGGATTAGATACACGGCTCAGCAGACATGATCACACAGGAGAGGATTAGATACACAGCTCAGCAGACAGTATCACACAGGATAGGATTAGATACACAGCTCAGCAGACAGTATCACACAGGAGAGGATTAGATACACAGCTCAGCAGATAGTATCACACAGGATAGGATTAGATACACGGCTCAGCAGATAGTATCACACAGGATAGGATTAGATACACGTCTCAGCAGTCAGTATCACACAGGAGAGGATTAGATACACGTCTCAGCAGTCAGTATCACACAGGAGAGGATTAGATACACGGCTCAGCAGACAGTATCACTGTGGATAGGATTAGATACACGTCTCAGCAGTCAGTATCGCACAGGAGAGGATTAGATACACAGCTCAGCAGACAGTATCGCACAGGAGAGGATTAGATACACGGCTCAGCAGACAGTATCACACAGGAGAGGATTAGATACACGGCTCAGCAGACAGTATCACACAGGATAGGATTAGATACCCAGCCCAGCAGACAGTATCACACAGGAGAGGATTAGATACACGGCTCAGTAGACAGTATCACACAGGATAGGATTAGATACACAGCTCAGCAGACTGTATCACACAGGAGAGGATTAGATACACGGCTCAGCAAACAGTATCACACAGAAGAGGATTAGATACACGGCTCAGCAGACAGTATCACACAGGATAGGATTAGATACACGGCTCAGCAGATAGTATCACACAGGATAGGATTAGATACACGGCTCAGCAGACAGTATCACACAGGATAGGATTAGATACACGGCTCAGCAGATAGTATCACACAGGATAGGATTAGATACACGGCTCAGCAGTCAGTATCACACAGGATAGGATTAGATACACGGCTCAGCAGACAGTATCACACAGGAGAGGATAAGATACACTGCTCTGCAGACAGTATCACACAGGAGAGGATTAGATACACGGCTCAGTAGACAGTATCACACAGGATAGGATTAGATACACGGCTCAGCAGACAGTATCACACAGGAGAGGATAAGATACACTGCTCTGCAGACAGTATCACACAGGAGAGGATTAGATACACGGCTCAGTAGACAGTATCACACAGGATAGGATTAGATACACGGCTCAGCAGACAGTATCACACAGGAGAGGATAAGATACACTGCTCTGCAGACAGTATCACACAGGATAGGATTAGATACACGGCCCAGCAGACAGTATCACACAGGAGAGGATTAGATACACGGCTCAGCAGACAGTATCACACAGGAGAGGATTAGATACACGGCTCAGTAGACAGTATCACACAGGATGGGATTAGATACAGTAGCTCAGCAGTCAGTATCACACAGGATAGGATTAGATACACTGCTCTGCAGACAGTATCACACAGGAGAGGATAAGATACACTGCTCTGCAGACAGTATCACACAGGATAGGATTAGATACACGGCTCAGCAGATAGTATCACACAGGATAGGATTAGATACACGGCTCAGCAAACAGTATCACACAGAAGAGGATTAGATACACGGCTCAGCAGACAATATCAGAGGATAGGATTAGATACACGTCTCAGCAGTCAGTATCACACAGGAGAGGATTAGATACACGGCTCAGCAGTCAGTATCACACAGGAGAGGATTAGATACACGGCTCAGCAGACAGTATCACACAGGAGAGGATTAGATACACAGCTCAGCAGACAGTATCACACAGGAGAGGATTAGATACACGGCTCAGCAGACAGTATCACACAGGATAGGATTAGATACACGGCTCAGCAGACAGTATCACACAGGATAGGATTAGATACACGGCTCAGCAGTCAGTATCACACAGGAGAGGATTAGATACACGGCTCAGCAGTCAGTATCACACAGGATAGGATTAGATACACGGCTCAGCAAACAGTATCACACAGAAGAGGATTAGATACACGGCTCAGCAGACAATATCAGAGGATAGGATTAGATACACGGCTCAGCAGACAGTATCACACAGGAGAGGATTAGATACACGGCTCAGCAGACAGTATCACACAGGATAGGATTAGATACACGTCTCAGCAGTCAGTATCACACAGGATAGGATTAGATACACAGCTCAGCAGACAGTATCACACAGGAGAGGATTAGATACACAGCTCAGCAGACAGTATCACACAGGAGAGGATTAGATACACGGCTCAGCAGACAGTATCACACAGGAAAGGATTAGATACACGGCTCAGCAGACAGTATCACATAGGAGAGGATTAGATACACAGATAGTATCACACATTGTAGGATTAGACACACGGCTCAGCAGGCAGCGAGTATAGACTTTGCATTATGCAGTGGAGTATATAACATCAGTATAAGGCAGGGATGTCAAACTCAAACACACAGAGGGCCAAAATGAAAAACTTGGACAAAGCCACGGGCCAACCAGTATACAGTATAATGGGCCCCACATAGTCCTCCATGCAGTATAATGGGCCCCACATAGTCCTCCATACAGTATAATGGGCCCCACATAGTCCTCCATACAGTATGATGAGCCCCACATAGTCCTCTATACAGTATAATGGGCCCCACATAGTCCTCCATACAGTATAATGGGCCCCACATAGTCCTCCATACAGTATAATGGGCCCCACATAGTCCTCCATACAGTATAATGGGCCCCACACAGTCCTCCATACAGTATAATGGGCCCCACATAGTCCTCCATGCAGTATAATGGGCCCCACATAGTCCTCCATACAGTATAATGGGCCCCACATAGTCCTCCATACAGTATAATGGGCCCCACACAGTCCTCCATACAGTATAATGGCCCCACATAGTCCTCCATACAGTATAATGGCCCCACATAGTGCTCCATACAGTATAATGGGCCCACATAGTCCTCCATACAGTATAATGGGCCCCACATAGTCCTCCATACAGTATAATGGGCCCCACATAGTCCTCCATACAGTATAATGGGCCCCACATAGTCCTCCATACAGTATAATGGCCCCACATAGTGCTCCATACAGTATAATGGGCCCACATAGTCCTCCATACAGTATAATGGGCCCCACATAGTCCTCCATACAGTATAATGGGCCCCACACAGTCCTCCATACAGTATAATGGGCCCCACATAGTCCTCCATGCAGTATAATGGGCCCCACATAGTCCTCCATACAGTATAATGGGCCCCACATAGTCCTCCATACAGTATAATGGGCCCCACACAGTCCTCCATACAGTATAATGGCCCCACATAGTCCTCCATACAGTATAATGGCCCCACATAGTGCTCCATACAGTATAATGGCCCCACATAGTCCTCCATACAGTATAATGGGACCCACATAGTCCTCCATACAGAATAATGGCGCCACATAGTCCTCCATACAGTATAATGGGCCCCACATAGTCCTCCATACAGTATAATGGCCCCACATAGTCCTCCATACAGTATAATGGGCCCCACATAGTCCTCTATACAGTATAATGGGCCCCACATAGTCCTCCATACAGTATAATGGGCCCCACACAGTCCTCCATACAGTATAATGGGCCCCACATAGTCCTCCATACAGTATAATGGCGCCACATAGTCCTCCATACAGTATAATGGGCCGAACATAGTCCTCCATACAGAATAATGGGCCCCACATAGTCCTCCATACAGCAGTATAATGGCCCCACATAGCCCTCCATACAGAATAATGGGCCCCACATAGTCCTCCATACAGTATAATGGCCCCACATAGTCCTCCATACAGTATAATGGGCCCCACACAGTCCTCCATACAGTATAATGGCCCCACATAGTCCTCCATACAGTATAATGGGTCCAACATAGTCATCCATACAGTATAATGGGCCCCACATAGTCCTCCATACAGTATAATGGGCCCCACATAGTCCTTCATACAGTATAATGGCCCCACATAGTGCTCCATACAGTATAATGGGCCTCACATAGTCCTCCATACAGTACAATGGGCACCACATAGTCCTCCATACAGAATAATGGCCCCACATAGTCCTCCATACAGTATAAAGGCGCCACATAGTCCTCCATACAGTATAATGGGCCCACATAGTCCTCCATACAGTATAATGAGCCCCACATAGTCCTCCATACAGTATAATGGGACCCACATAGTCCTCCATACAGTACAATGGGCACCACATAGTCCTCCATGCAGAATAATGGCCCCACATAGTCCTCCATACAGAATAATAGGACCCACATAGTCCTCCGTACACATATGTCACACGGAAGAACACCGTACACATCCGTCACACGGAAGAACGCCGTACACATCTGTCACAGGGAAGAACGCCGTACACATCCGTCACACGGAAGAACACCGTACACATCCGTCACACGGAAGAACGCCGTACACATCCGTCACAAGGAAGAACGCCGTACACATCCGTCACACGGAAGACCGCCGTACACATCCGTCACACGGAAGACCGCCGTACACATCCGTCACACGGAAGAACGCCGTACACATCCGTCACACGGAAGAACGCCGTACACATCCGTCACACGGAAGAACGCCGTACACATCCGTCACACGGAAGAATGCCGTACACATCCGTCACACGGAAGATCGCCGTACACATCCGTCACACGGAAGAACGCCGTACACATCCGTCACACGGAAGAACGCCGTACACATCCGTCACACGGAAGAACGCCGTACACACCCGTCACACGGAAGAACGCCGTACACACCCGTCACACGGAAGAACGCCGTACACATCCGTCACACGGAAGAACGCCGTACACATCCGTCACACGGAAGAACGCCGTACACATCCGTCACACGGAAGAACGCCGTACACATCCGTCACACGGAAGAACGCCGTACACATCCGTCACACGGAAGAACGCCGTACACATCCGTCACACGGAAGAACGCCGTACACACCCGTCACACGGAAGAACGCCGTACACACCCGTCACACGGAAGAACGCCGTACACATCCGTCACACGGAAGAACGCCGTACACATCCGTCACACGGAAGAACGCCGTACACATCCATCACACGGAAGAACGCCGTACATATCCGTCACACGGGAGATCGTTGCATGCAACGTCAGATAGGGGGAAGCAGGGATCACCGTATGCAACCGTCACATGATGGTAGATCCATACACAATCGTCACAGGGAGATCACCGCACGCAACTGTCACACACGGATGTTGAGCCAAACTGGTAATAGAGGATGACGACACCTGAGATACAGTCCTTCCTCCTTCATGAACCATTGTATAAATGCTGGCGCGTTTCACACCTTAGTCATAACTCCGGTTCTCTCATAGCCCAGGGCTGTAATGCTTTCACAGACCCAGAAGCCCTAATGAGGCCGGAAAATATCTGAACTTCCAGCTTCAATGAATTGCATCGAGATCCATGAACCACGCTTTTGGGGACTTTTTTTCACCCTAATGCATGGATGCTGATGACAGCCCTGCAGAAATCTTAGGAGGGGGGGGGGGGGATTCTCTGCAGAGAACGCACATGTCTTAGCCATCTCTATGTAACGGGCGATAGAAGGGCGTCAATTCAGCTGGCGAAGCAGATCGACCCACCACACCCCCGAAGAATATCATTTCATGCCCGCAGTGTAGCGACGAACGTGTTCACCTTGAATTCTCCTTTCTTTCCTTCATACAATTTAATGCTTTTTTTATTATTTCTGGGTCGGTGGTAATGAGATATTTGAGGAAAGTCTCAGTGTCAGAATCAGCAGAATGAAGATTTTCGGTGAAAGGAGAGGGGGATTCTTATCTGGGGGAATAATTAAATAGCAGGGTGAGGGGTAGAGGAGACATTATCCTCTGCTGACAGGCTGGAGAAGGGCGCTGGGCTTCCTCCAGGGTCTTCCTGATAGGGGCTGACGGATTTCCTGCTTCTTTGAATTTTTGAGAGCAAAAGTTAATTGATCCCAAGAATCTATGAACCGTGAAACGCGTCAGTCAGAGAGCATGAAAAGAGGCTGATTCCAGATTCTTACACAGCCTCCCCCCCAACAAAGGCCATCTTCATAGCTGCACATCCACATATTGTGACACTTGTAGGGTGTGGGTGACTCCATGTCTGATGGGGCGTGCCGCAGACCCCCGCACTGTCACTAATACGCAACGGAAGAACATGATATCCGAGATATATATATATATATACATATTCAGATCCAATATCCATCATCTCTGATCCCAAATGATAGGAGAAAAATAATTAATAATCATTTTATTTCAATAGCGCCGACATATTCCGCAGCACTGTAACAATAACACATAACTCAACTATTACCAAAAGGTCTGAGGACCCCAATCACAAAGGTAGGGGGGGCACAAATGTAACAAGTGCTTGTCGTGTGCGGTCCAGTCATCAGTATAATATATAGGGGCGTTCATAACCCTCCATGACCCGGTATCGGGCCAGAATATCTATAAGTGCAGATACAATGTACCGAGAGCATGGAGGGTCCAGGGACAGGTGATAGAGGGGACCAGAGGAAAAGGTAGTAATGGAGAACAGGGAATAGCTACATCAGTGAGTTGAGGTGGTAGGAGTCTAAAGCAATGTGATTCTAGAGCACACTTAAAACTGTGGATACTGAGAATTAACCAAATTGTCTGGGAAAGAGCATTCCAGAGAACTGGCGCAGCATGAGAGAAGCATTGGAGATGGGAGAGCGAGGTTTGTATTATAGAGAATGTCACTGATAGGTCATTACACCGGAGCACAGGTAGGATATCAGAGACATGCTACATGGAGGGGTGCAGGATGATAATGCTACATAGTGGGGTGTAGGATGATACCACATGGAGCCGTGCAGGATGATGATGCTATATAGTGGGGTGTAGGATGATACCACATGGAGGGGTGCAGGATGATGATGCTACATAGTGGGGTGTAGGATGATACCACATGGAGGGGTGCAGGATGATGATGCTACATAGTGGGGTGTAGGATGATACCACATGGAGGGGTGCAGGATGATGATGCTACATAGTGGGGTGTAGGATGATACCACATGGAGGGGAGCAGGATGATGATGCTATATAGTGGGGTGTAGGATGATACCACATGGAGGGGTGCAGGATGATAATGCTACATAGTGGGGTGTAGGAAGATACCACATGGAGGGGTGCAGGATGATAATGCTACATAGTGGGGTGTAGGATGATACCACATGGAGGGGTGCAGGATGATAATGCTACATAGTGGGGTGTAGGAAGATACCACATGGAGGGGTGCAGGATGATAATGCTACATAGTGGGGTGTAGGATGATACCACATGGAGGGGTGCAGGATGATAATGCTACATAGTGGGGTGTAGGATGATACCACATGGAGGGGAGCAGGATGATGATGCTACATAGTGGGGTGTAGGATGATACCACATGGAGGGGTGCAGGATGAGGATGCTATATAGTGTTGTGCAGGATGATGATGCTATATACTGGGGTATAGGACGATACCACATGGAGGGGTGCAGGATGATAATGCTACATAGTGGGGTGTAGGATGATACCACATGGAGGGGTGTAGGATGATGATGCTATATAGTGGGGTGTAGGATGATACCACATGGAGGGGAGCAGGATGATGATGCTATATAGTGTTGTGCAGGATGATAATGCTACATAGTGGGGTGTAGGATGATGATGCTATATAGTGGGGAGTAGGATGATACCACATGGAGGGGTGTAGGATGATGATGCTATATAGTGGGGTGTAGGATGATACCACATGGAGGGGTGCAGGATGATGATGCTACATAGTGGGGAGTAGGATGATACCACATGGAGGGGTGCAGGATGATAATGCTACATAGTGGGGTGTAGGATGATACCACATGGAGGGGTGCAGGATGATAATGCTACATAGTGGGGTGTAGGATGATACCACATGGAGGGGTGCAGGATGATAATGCTACATAGTGGGGTGTAGGATGATACCACATGGAGGGGAGCAGGATGATGATATTGGCGTAGGTGGAGAGATGCAGGATGATGATGCTACTTGCAGCAGTGCACAATAATGATACATGCAGGGATGGAGGATGATGATACTACGCAGGTGGAGCAGTATTATGATGCTATGTAGAAGGTTGAAGGATGATGATGATGCCATGAAGAGGGGAGCTGGATGCTGGTGCTATGGCGAGGGGTGCAGAATAACTGTCCTGATGTTACGTGGAGGTGCAGGAAGATGATGCTGCATAGAGGGATGCAGAATTATGATGGGGTTGCAGGACAATAAAGGTACATGGAGCGCTGCAAGATGATGCTGCTATGTAGAGGGGTTTGGGATGATGAAGCAATGTAAAGGGATGAGGGGTGATGATGCCACGTAGAGGGGTGCAGGAAGCTGTTCTTATGTAGAAGCATGGCGGATGATGATGCAACATAGGGGGTGAAGGGTGACGATGATGTTATGTGGAGGGGTGCAGGCTGATAAAGAATCCACAACCTAGTTTTTTCCCCATCATGTGTGGTCATAAACTTATAAATGTACTTCTACCGCGTGTCTGCTTGTGTGTCAGTTTTCACTGCTGCTTTGACATTTCATTCATAAAGTCCCACCCAAATATCAGGATGTTGCAGAATATTGTATCACTGCAGACCATCTCATCTATGGAACAGCCCCCAAAAATGGATTCCCATAAATCTACAAATCTGCATTATGGTGACCCCTCCATCCCGGACGCTTCCTACGGGAACTTTCATCTCTTCTCTCCCTGATCTTCTGCAGTTTAAGTGGAGTTTAATTTTACTGATTGATTTTCCAATACAGACAAATGAATTATTCAATGGATCTGACTATTGGCGAGTGCGGCAGCCGATGTGGGAAATATTAATGGATCCTGCATCCAGTTACGAAGCTCAAAGACGATAACTTAGCATAAAAAAAATGCCATCTGGATGGCAGAAGCCCCCGTGAGATCAGCCTGGCATTAGGAGTCAGCGAGGGGCACTTTTTACTTTCCTGCTCATTTTCTTGTTATTTGTCACTTGTCGTCCACCAGCTTTATTATCGGATCTTGTGCCAGTTCCCGACCCAACACTTACAATATGGATAATAAGGAGAGATCGGATGGATTGTGGGGGAAGGGCGCTCATCATGTCACATATCAAAGTGATTGGTTACTAGGCAACATCACAAATGCATAAGAAACAATAATGGTGGCGAAGAAGAGAGTCAAACTAGGGTCATTATCCATCAGAAAGTGGAAGGAAGGGTCACAAGACTCCATAGACGACATATCGGGAAAGGACTCTGAAGTTTTATCAGCGTTATGCTGCACACAGATGTCAGAAAACTACAACTCCCAGCAAGCCCTAACAGCTGCAGGCAATGCTGGGAGAGCCGCAGATGGGAGCCCACTCATGGATCGTGGCCGTGGGTCTGGTCAGGCGTGAATGTCTCCATATATCTGGTCATCTATCATGTCGCTCTGTGTAATTCTCCTCCAATATTTCTCTATACATCGTTTTCTTCAGATATGTCCATGCCTGTCCGGTCCTATATGTCTCCCATCCCTCGTGTCTTTCTAAAAGTCTCCATTTCATGTCCCTCTTTTCATCTTATCTTTCCATAAAGATCCCTAAATACAATAAATCATTCAGCCAACAACTGTCCCCCCATACACCGGAGCACTCGGCCGAGCACTACTAAGTTCTCCATCAGAGAGCCACTGCCACTCCTCTGTCCTCCTCCTCCTCCAGACTCCTCTGTCCTCCTCCTCCTCCAGACTCCTCTGTCCTCCTCCTCTCCCTCCAGACTCCTCTGTTCCTCCTCCAGACTCCTCTGTCCTCCCTCCTCCTCCAGACTCCTCTGTCCTCCCTCCTCCTCCAGACTCCTCTGTCCTCCCTCCTCCTCCAGACTCCTCTGTCCTCCCTCCTCCTCCAGACTCCTCTGTCCTCCCGCCTCCTCCAGACTCTTCTGTCCTCCCTCCTCCTCCAGACTCCTCTGTCCTCCCTCCTCCTCCAGACTCCTCTGTCCTCCCTCCTCCTTCAGACTCCTGTGTCCTCCCTCCTACTTCAGACTATTCTGTCCCTCCTCCTCCAGACTCCTCTGTCCTCGCTCCTCCAGACTCCTCTTTCCTCCTCCTCCAGACTCCTCTGTCCTCCCTCCTCCTCCAGACTCCTCTGTCCTCCTCCAGACTCCTCTGTCCTCCTCCTCCAGACTCCTCTGTCCTCCCTCCTCCTCCAGACTCCTCTGTCCTCCCTCCTCCTCCAGACTCCTCTGTCCTCCCTCCTCCTCCAGACTCCTCTGTCCTCCTCCCCCTCCAGACTCCTCTGTCCTCCCTCCTCCTCCAGACTCCTCTGTCCTCCCTCCTCCTCCAGACTCCTCTGTCCTCCTCCAGACTCCTCTGTCCTCCTCCTCCAGACTCCTCTGTCCTCCCTCCTCCTCCAGACTCCTCTGTCCTCCCTCCTCCTCTAGACTCCTCTGTCCTCCCTCCTCCTCCAGACTCCTCTGTCCTCCTCCCCCTCCAGACTCCTCTGTCCTCCCTCCTCCTCCAGACTCCTCTGTCCTCCCGCCTCCTCCAGACTCCTCTGTCCTCCCTCCTCCTCCAGACTCCTCTGTCCTCCCTCCTCCTCCAGACTCCTCTGTCCTCCCTCCTCCTCCAGACTCCTCTGTCCTCCCTCCTCCTCCAGACTCCTCTGTCCTCCCGCCTCCTCCAGACTCCTCTGTCCTCCCGCCTCCTCCAGACTCCTCTGTCCTCCCTCCTCCTCCAGACTCCTCTGTCCTCCCTCCTCCTCCAGACTCCTCTGTCCTCGCTCCTCCTTCAGACTCCTGTGTCCTCCCTCCTCCTTCAGACTATTCTGTCCCTCCTCCTCCAGACTCCTCTGTCCTCGCTCCTCCAGACTCCTCTGTCCTCCTCCTCCAGACTCCTCTGTCCTCGCTCCTCCAGACTCCTCTGTCCTCCTCCTCCAGACTCCTCTGTCCTCGCTCCTCCAGACTCCTCTGTCCTCCTCCAGACTCCTCTGTCCTCCCTCCTCCTCCAGACTCCTCTGTCCTCCCGCCTCCTCCAGACTCCTCTGTCCTCCCGCCTCCTCCAGACTCCTCTGTCCTCCCTCCTCCTCCAGACTCCTCTGTCCTCCCTCCTCCTCCAGACTCCTCTGTCCTCGCTCCTCCTTCAGACTCCTGTGTCCTCCCTCCTCCTTCAGACTATTCTGTCCCTCCTCCTCCAGACTCCTCTGTCCTCGCTCCTCCAGACTCCTCTGTCCTCCTCCTCCAGACTCCTCTGTCCTCGCTCCTCCAGACTCCTCTGTCCTCCTCCTCCAGACTCCTCTGTCCTCGCTCCTCCAGACTCCTCTGTCCTCCTCCAGACTCCTCTGTCCTCCCTCCTCCTCCAGACTCCTCTGACCTTAAATCTTTTTTCACCTCTCTGCACTCCTTATTTCTCTCCATAGGTCTTTCTGTTCTGGAGTTTCGATAAGGTTTTATCTATTCTTTGCCTCCATCTCTAGGTCTGCTCTTTCTCGAGTTTCTCTCTAGGCCTGTCTGTCCATTGAGTGGCGCTATAGGGTTATTCTATAGGTCTGTCCATTCATTGAGTCGTCTGTAGGTTTGTCCACTTGTTGAGTTGCTCTAGGTCTGTTGGTCCATCGTTTTATAGGTCTGTTAGTCCTTATCTCTATACCTATGTGTCTATCCTGGATCTCTCGATAGGTCTTGTCCTTTTCTCCCTGACGTCACTCTTAGATTTCTCTCCTCTAGATTCCTCACCATAATTCCTCTTTCCACCCAGGACCCCGTACAATCCTGCGCACAGTCCACCCCGTACTCTTCACAAGTTATAGAATAAATAGGGTCTTCGGTTACAGTGCACCAAGCATCAGGCAGTGGGACATTTTACTGTAATCTTCCGGCTTTTATCCCCTGTGCCGATGTTTTACAGTCCAGCTCTAGACTTGGCTTCTATCATTAACGTGTTTCTTTCATGCACATCTGTAAAACTTCTAAACTCATGAGAGAGAAAATGCACAAATTACAGGGCAAGAAGAGAGCAGGAAACAGAAAACCCCCCCAAAGTGTCATCAGGGGTGAGCTAACAAAGTGGATGTTCATTAAGGAGTTATAAAACAGCCATCCTATTGACCTTTTGCCTTTTGATGTTTTATTGGCTCCAAGAGTTATTCAGTAATCTACAAGGTGAATGCCGTAAAATTAATTTGTGCCATAAACAGACAAGTAAATGCTTCTCCCAGTCCCATAACGTCTCCAGAATCTCATAGTTGAGCGTTATGACCATTTTCGACTCCTTTTCTATACAGCTGAGTCCTATTTCCTAAATGTTCAATGCCAGAATATGGCAAGAACCACTCAACTACGTAAAGACAATTGACAGTCCATTACTTTAAAGACATGAAGGTTAGTCAATCCAGAAAATTGCTACAACCTTGAAGGTATCCTCAAATGCGTTCATGAAAATAATAAAATCGCTATGATGAAATTGGTTCCCACGAGAAGCGCCCCAGGAAAGGACAACCAATAATCCCTATGCTGTAGAGGATAAGTTCATCAGAGTTACCAGCCTCAGAAATCACAAATTGACAGGACCTTGTGTAACAGCCCTTTATAAATGATGCACAAATAAAGTAGCCGACACATCTCAACACCAAATGAAGAAGAGGCCTCTATGGTCGAATAGCTGCAAAGAAGCAACTACTGAACACCTCAAATAAGAAATGACTTTTTTGGGCCAAGCAACACAAGGGCTGGCCAGCATGGTGCATGGAGGTGGGGTATGGTGGTGGAGGGGCTTTACTGACGACATGGTTAGTAATTTTATTCCAAAATCAAGGCAAACTTCAACAGCATGGCCACCACAGCGTCCTGCAGAGACCAGTGTCCCATCTGGTCAGCCCTTAGTGGGATCATCATTTGTGTTGTAACAGAACAATAACCCAAAAGCCCTCCAGGCAATGTACGAGCGATGTAACCAAGAAGGAGAGGGATGGAGTAATGCATCAGATAACATGGCCTCCACAATCACCCAAACTCACCCCAGTGTAGATGGTTTGGGACGAGTTAACCGCAGAGTGAAGGCAAAGCATCTGACAAGCGTTCAGCACCTGCGGGAACTCCTCCAAGACCATTCGAAGCCTCCAGGTGATGACCTGATAAAGCTGAGGAGAGAATGAGGAGGGGCGTAAAGCTCTCATCGGTGTAACAGGGGGGGGCACCAGGAAGAATCTGAGGAGTAACACATTCTACAATGTGTCAAATGTTTTTCTTTCCTCCTTGTTTCTATACGTGTTCCTTCCTTTGTGGTTTTGCTTCCCTCAGTCTGAATCTACAATGTGCAGATTCTAATAAAAAAAGGAAAACCATGACCTGATCAGATATGTCCAGACCTTTGAATGGTCCTGTATATATAGACAATACCCATAAATAATATTCTTATGCTTGTGTACAACATACTTTGTATATATAACTTTTGGTTTTAGGTGCAGGTATATTACAGCAAGGTGTCCTGTCCTGTCATACACCAAAAATCAAAGAAAAAAAACCCTCTTTTTTTAACACACTGAGTCAATGGTTCCTGTGTGTACGACTGGACTATTTCCGAAGTATACACCGAACGTAGGGCCAGAAGAGACAGAAGCAGGCCCTCATCCGTCGTGCGTGGTTATAGTGTATGCATTTTTTTTTTTTTTTATCAGGAAGTTTTCGCTGAAAATCCAAATCTGAAAATAGAAAATCTGTGTTTTAGTATCTGAATCGTTTTTCTTTCTGCCTTCTGATACAATCTGTGCGTCAGTCTGAGTCTCCTCGCTTCTCTTCGTCCTCGCTGCACATTAAGTGTCTCCTCCAGACTCAGTAAATTAGAGTCACTTTCTCTTCTTTGTCACTGGCAGAGATGAGATTTCATTCTCCATAACAGGTGAATAAACCGCCTATGAACAATGACATCTCAAATATTTGAGGAAGGTAATTATTGAACCTGCAGCAGAGTAAAACAGCCCCCGCAGCAGCAGCCCCTGCAGCAGCAGCAGCCCCTGTACTGTGATACAATGTAACATTCTCCTCAGTGCCCCCCCCCCATCCTCTGATAGAGACGGCTTTCATCTTGTCTGTGAGCCCCCCTCCGCTGACCCCACAATGTGATTATACTTTAAATGATTCACTCTCGCAGCACAGACAATCTGAGCACATGTCATACGTGATCGCGCGCCTCGGTGACACATAGGACAACATAGATCTAAGCGACCGGATCAGTAATATGGAGTATAACAAAAGATTCAATCTGATAGCGATGTTAAGATATGAACACAATGTGTCCACGTCACAGACACAGCACTTCTACTTTAATTTTCAGATTAAGGTTATGCAGTGAGGAGGGAAGCCATGTACAGCCTCAGCCTAAAATATATTGTGTATTGTGACCTTAAGTATGAGACTGATATATTTGTCAAATAAGGGATGTTTTTTTCAGAAATATTCTATTGTTATAAATATTATTTGTTTACTTGACAGTGGGAAGCCCAATGGGCTGCACATGCTGATGTTGTAAAATGTTATATGTGCATTTTTATCTCGTGTGACCAATAAATGTACCTTGGCTTTTTATTAGTGGCCTTAGTGGCATCCACCTGTTGACCCCATACAGGATCGGTGTCTATGAAGCAACTATAGAAACACCTAAGAATCCTGCTGCCAAACCTGTTGGAGAGAATGGGTGCACACAGCCACAGTCTCGGTTTTCTACACTGCTCGCTCGTCCTGACACCTGTAACCACCTGAGATCTGCTCGCTCGTCCTCACACCTGTAACCACCTGAGATCTGCTCGCTCGTCCTCACACCTGTAACCACCTGAGATCCGCTCGCTCGTCCTCACACCTGTAACCACCTGAGATCTGCTTGCTCGTCCTCACACCTGTAACCACCTGAGATCTGCTCGCTCGTCCTGACACCTGTAACCACCTGAGATCTGCTCGCTCGTCCTGACACCTGTAACCACCTGAGATCTGCTCGCTCGTGCTCACACATGTAACCACCTGAGATCTGCTTGCTCGTCCTCACACCTGTAACCACCTGAGATCTGCTCGCTCGTCCTCACACCTGTAACCACCTGAGATCTGCTCGCTCGTCCTCACACCTGTAACCACCTGAGATCTGCTCGCTCGTCCTCACACCTGTAACCACCTGAGATCTGCTCGCTCGTCCTCACACCTGTAACCACCTGAGATCTGCTCGCTCGTCCTCACACCTGTAACCACCTGAGATCTGCTTGCTCGTCCTCACACCTGTAACCACCTGAGATCTGCTCGCTCGTCCTCACACCTGTAACCACCTGAGATCTGCTCGCTCGTCCTCACACCTGTAACCACCTGAGATCTGCTTGCTCGTCCTCACACCTGTAACCACCTGAGATCTGCTCGCTCGTCCTCACACCTGTAACCACCTGAGATCTGCTCGCTCGTCCTCACACCTGTAACCACCTGAGATCTGCTCGCTCGTCCTCACACCTGTAACCACCTGAGATCTGCTCGCTCGTCCTCACACCTGTAACCACATGAGATCTGCTCGCTCGTCCTCACACCTGTAACCACCTGAGAGCTGCTTGCTCGTCCTCACACCTGTAACCACCTGAGATCTGCTCGCTCGTGCTCACACATGTAACCACCTGAGATCTGCTCGCTCGTCCTCACACCTATAACCACCTGAGATCTGCTCGCTCGTCCTCACACCTGTAACCACCTGAGAGCTGCTTGCTTGTCCTCACAAATGTAACCACCTGAGATCTGCTCGCTAGTAAGCACACCTGTAATCACCTAAGATCTGCTCACTTGTAAGCACCTGAGATCTGCTCGCTCGTCCTCACACCTGTAACCACCTGAGATCTGCTCGCTCGTCCTCATATCTGTAACCATTTGAGATCTGTTAATTCGCCCTCACTTGTAACCACCTGAGATCGGCTCGCTCGTCCTCACACTTGTAACCACTTGAAATCTGCTCGCTCGTCCTCACACCTGTAACCACCTGAGATCTGCTCGCTCTTCCTCACACCTGTAACTACCTGAGATCTGCTCGCTTGTCATCACACCTGTAACCACCTGAGATCTGCTCGCTCTTCCTCACACCTGTAACCACCTGAGATCTGCTCGCTTGTCATCACACCTGTAATCACCTGAGATCTGCTCGCTTGTCCTCACTTGTAACCACCTGAGATCTGCTCGCTTCTCCTCACACCTGTAATCACCTGAGATCTGCTCGCTTATCCTCACTTGTAGCCACCTGAAATATCTGAAATATGCTCGCTCGTCCTCATATCTGTAACCACCTGAGATCTGCTCACTTGTCCTCACTTGTAAGCATCTGAGATCTGCTCGCTCATATGCACACCTGTAACCACCTGAGATCTGCTCACTCGTCCACAAATTTGTAACCACCTGAGATCTGCTCGCTCGTCCTCACACCTGTAACCACCTGAGATCTGCTCACTTGTCCACACACTTGTAACCATCTGAGATCTGCTCGCTCGTCCTCACACATGAAACCACTTGAAATCTGCTCGCGCGTCCTCACACCTGTAACCATCTGAGATCTGCTCGCTCGTCCTCACACATGAAACCACTTGAAATCTGCTCGCTCGTCCTCATACCTGTAACCACCTGAGATCTGCTCGCTCGTCCTCACACCTGTAACCACCCGAGATCTGCTCGCTCGTCCTCACACCTGTAACCACCCGAGATCTGCTCGCTCGTCCTCATACCTGTAACCACCTGAGATCTGCTCGCTCGTCCTCACATTTGTAACAAACTGATAGCGGTTTGCTCATCCTCACACTGATTCGGCTGCCATTATGTTACTATGATCACCTCTATTTTCGGCCTTACGCTCCGGCTGTTTTGCTTCCTGATTTATGTTTATTATTGGGCTGATATAATAGTGGGAGATTGTTATCAAGCCATTTATATAGAAAATGGAAACAATTTCCCCCTCCGATGCAGGAATGTGATTAGATGGATAATGTTCTGGGATCAATTTTACTCTCTGCTTGTGGAGTAATTAAGGATCTGACTGAGGAATGAAATAGTAGAAAAAAAATAAGAAGGAGACAGAGAAATGTACTGAAATCTTTGATATGCAACCAGATCAGCGAGTTCACTCCTGAAATCCTCTGTTTTGCTGTGTACCCTTCTCTTTGTGGTTTGGCTCCCACTTCATTATTTTATGTGGTTTACAGTTTTTGTTATTTTTAATGCTATTTTGGAGTATTTACAGGTTCATCTCACTAAATTAGAATATCATCAAAAAGTTAATTTATTTCAGATCTTCAATACAAACAGTGAAGCTCCTATATTATATAGAGTCATTACACGCAGAGGGATCTATTATATAGAGTCATTACACACAGAGGGATCTATTATATAGAGTCATTACACGCAGAGGGATCTATTATATAGAGTCATTACACACAGAGGGATCTATTATATAGAGTCATTACACACAGAGGGATCTATTATATAGAGTCATTACACGCAGAGGGATCTATTATATAGAGTCATTACACGCAGAGGGATCTATTATATAGAGTCATTACACGCAGAGGGATCTATTATATAGAGTCATTACACGCAGAGGGATCTATTATATAGAGTCATTACACACAGAGGGATCTATTATATAGAGTCATTACACACAGAGAGATCTATTATATAGAGTCATTACACACAGAGGGATCTATTATATAGAGTCATTACACACAGAGGGATCTATTATATAGAGTCATTACACACAGAGGGATCTATTATATAGAGTCACTACACAGAGGGATCTATTATATAGAGTCATTACACGCAGAGGGATCTATTATATAGAGTCATTACACGCAGAGGGATCTATTATATAGAGTCATTACACGCAGAGGGATCTATTATATAGAGTCATTACACGCAGAGGGATCTATTATATAGAGTCACTACACAGAGGGATCTATTATATAGAGTCATTACACGCAGAGGGATCTATTATATAGAGTCATTACACACAGAGGGATCTATTATATAGAGTCATTACACACAGAGGGATCTATTATATAGAGTCACTACACACAGAGGGATCTATTATATAGAGTCATTACACACAGAGGGATCTATTATATAGAGTCATTACACACAGAGGGATCTATTATATAGAGTCATTACACGCAGAGGGATCTATTATATAGAGTCATTACACGCAGAGTGATCTATTATATAGAGTCATCACACACAGAGGGATCTATTATATAGAGTCATTACACACAGAGGGATCTATTCTATAGAGTCATTACACAAAGAGGGATCTATTATATAGAGTCATTACACACAGAGGGATCTATTATATAGAGTCATTACACACAGAGGGATCTATTATATAGAGTCATTACACACAGAGTGATCTATTATATAGAGTCATTACACACAGAGGGATCTATTATAAAGAGTTATTACACACAGAGGGATCTATTATATAGAGTCATTACACACAGAGGGATCTATTATATAGAGTCATTACACACAGAGCGATCTATTATATAGAGTCATTACACACAGAGGGATCTATTATGTAGAGTCATTACACACAGAGGGATCTATTATATAGAGTCATTACACACAGAGGGATCTATTATATAGAGTCATTACACACAGAGGGATCTATTATATAGAGTCATTACACACAGAGGGATCTATTATATAGAGTCCTTACACACAGAGGGATCTATTATATAGAGTCATTACACACAGAGGGATCTATTATATAGAGTCATTACACACAGAGGGATCTATTATATAGTCAATACACACAGAGGGATCTATTATATAGAGTCATTACACACAGAGGGATCTATTATATAGAGTCATTACACACAGAGGGATCTATTATATAGAGTCATTACACACAGAGGGATCTATTATATAGAGTCATTACACACAGAGGGATCTATTATATAGAGTCATTACACACAGAGGGATCTATGGATCTATTATATAGAGTCATTACACACAGAGGGATCTATTATATAGAGTCATTACACACAGAGGGATCTATTATATAGAGTCATTACACACAGAGAGATCTATTATATAGAGTCATTACACACAGAGGGATCTATTATATAGAGTCATTACACACAGAGGGATCTATTATATAGAGTCATTACACACAGAGGGATCTATTATATAGAGTCATTACACACAGAGGGATCTATTATATAGAGTCCTTACACACAGAGGGATCTATTATATAGAGTCATTACACACAGAGGGATCTATTATATAGAGTCCTTACACACAGAGGGATCTATTATATAGAGTCATTACACACAGAGGGATCTATTATATAGAGTCCTTACACGCAGAGGGATCTATTATATAGAGTCATTACACACAAAGGGATCTATTATATAGAGTCCTTACACACAGAAGGATCTATTATATAGAGTCATTACACACAGAGGGATCTATTATATAGAGCCATTACACACAGAGGGATCTATTATATAGAGTCATTACAGACAGAGGGATCCATTATATAGAGTCATTACAGACAGAGGGATCTATTATATAGAGTCATTACACACAGAGGGATCCATTATATAGAGTCATTACACACAGAGGGATCTATTATATAGAGTCATTACACACAGAGGGATCCATTATATAGAGTCATTACACACAGAGGGATCTATTATATAGAGTCATTACACACAGAGGGATCTATTATATAGAGTCCTTACACACAGAGGGATCTATTATATAGAGTCATTACACACAGAGGGATCTATTATATAGAGTCCTTACACACAGAGGGATCTATTATATAGAGTCATTACACACAGAGGGATCTATTATATAGAGTCATTACACACAGAGGGATCTATTATATAGAGTCATTACACACAGAGTGATCTATTTCACGTGTTTATTTCTGTCAATGTTGATGATTATGGCTTACAGCCAATGAAAGCACAAAAGTCATTATCTCAGTAAATTAGAATACTTTATAACAAAAGCTTGAAAAATGTTTTTAAAATCTGAAATGTCTGTTCAGTAAATGCCTCAATACTTGGTCGGGCTCCTTGTGCATCAATTACTGCATCAATGCGGCAATGTGGCATGGAGGGATCAGCCTGTGGCATGGAGGGATCAGCCTGTGGCATGGAGGGATCAGCCTGTGGCATGGAGGGATCAGCCTGTGGCATGGAGGGATCAGCCTGTGGCCCTGCTGAGGGGTTATGGAAGCCCAGGTTGCTTTGATAGCCGCCTTCAGCTCGTCTGCATTGTGGGGTCTGGGGTCTCTCGTCTTCCTCTTGACAATATTCCATAGATTCTCTATAATAGATTCTCTATGGGGTTAAGGTCAGGCGAGTTTGCTGCCCATCAAGCACTGTTGTGTGTAAACCAGGTATTGGTACTTTTGGCCGTGTGGACAGGGGCCAAGTCCTGCTGGAGAATGACATTTCCATCTCCATAAAGCTTGTCGGCAGAGGGAAGCATGAAGTGCTGTAAAATTTCCTGGTAGACGTCTGCGCTGACTTTGGTCTTCATAAAACACAGTGGAGCTCCACCAGCAGATGACATGGCCCCCCAAACCATCACTGATTGTGGAGACTTCACACTAGACCTCCAGCAGCTTGGATTGTGGCCTCTCCACTCTTCCTCCAGACTCTGGGACCTTGTGGAGTGTGTCAGTGACTGCCTTCTGGACATCTGTCAAGTCAGCAGTCTTCCCCATGATTGTGAAGCCTACTGAAACAGACTAAGGGACCTTTTTAAACGCTTAGGAAGCCTTTGCAGGTGTTTTTTTGTTAATTATTTTAATTTACTGAGATAATGACTTTTGTGTTTTCATTGGCTGTAAGCCATAATCATCAACATTGACAGAAATAAACACATGAAATAGATCGCTCTGTGTGTAATGACTCTATATAATATAGGAGTTTCACTTTTTGTATTGAAGAACTGAAATAAATTAACTTTTTGATTATATTCTAATGTAGGTGAGATGCACCTTTACATCTAAGAACATGCAGGTGTGAACTTATAGAGTAACAAGAGTTTTGCCCATGAAATGTAATGCGTCCCCTGTGCTCGTCTGATGCAGGTGTTACATTACTAAATATAGGGATCGGTGGTAATGCTGGCAAGGCTGCAGATTTCATGAAGACATCACAGATTCCTACAGTCACTTGTACCATGTTCCAGCATAATAAACATATACATAAGGGGGAATTTATAGTATTCGCGCATCTTTCACAAATGGTCCCCTACCTGCTTTGTGACAACCAGAATTACTCTGTGAAGAACTCGAACCGCTCACCTCTCCTAGACGGGCCCAGGTGAATCTGCAGCTCTGGCACTTAGTCCACAAGTCTTCCAATGTCCAGACCAGCATTGGCCTTCACCCCAGAGCAATGTTCTCAGGTATTACAACCAAATCTCCAGTAGGTGCCACATGCAGACGATCTATACTCATCTACAGGTGCAAACCTTCTCTTCTAGACACTCATTACTGCTTCTCCGAGCACGTATCAAGGCTGTGGGCACCAAGACTAGCCAATGGCAAGACACGCCGTTAGAAAATCTAAAGCCAGTAATGAAGCGAGGCTTGCAAGGGAAACCAAAAGCAATAAAAAGCATTTTGGGGGTATGTCAAAAGCAAAATAAAAGCCAAAGATGCTATAGGAATATTACAAGATGAAAAGGGTGAAGTGGTTAAAAATGAGGTTGAGAAGGGCGAACTTTTAAATTCTTATTTTGCATTTGTGTTCTCTAAGAAAGCAAATGCAACATCAACTGATCTTCACGGTGCTATCGAAGGAATAAAAGAATCCACACTATCTATAAATAGAGAGATAGTGAGGGAACACTTAGCTTATTTAAACCTCTTGGTCCAGACGAATTACATCCTAGGGTGCTAAACAGGTAGAGGAAATTACAGAACCACTAGCCAGAATCTTTGAAAAATACCGGAGAACAGAAGATGTCCCAAAAGATTGGAGAAGGGCAAATGTTGTCCCTATCTTCAAAAAAGGAAAGACGATGGAGCCAGGACATTACAGGCCAGTGAGCCTTACTTCTATACCAGGAAAGATCTTTGAACAAATTATTAAACAGCATATATGTAAGTACTTGGATAAGAATATAGTAATTAACCAGAGCCCGCATGGGTTTGTAATAAACAAGTTATGCCAGACTAATCTAATTTCCTTCTATGATGGAATCACTGACTGGGTGGATCAGGGAAATGCCGTAGATATAATATATCTCAACTTCACTAAAGCATTTGATAAAGTTTCTCATACTATCCTTCTTGAAAATATAACGATTGAGGTTGATAAGGCTTGATAAGGCTACTGTTAGGTGGATTCATAACTGGCTCAGTGATCGTACTCAAAGAGTGGTAATAAGTGGTTGCACATTTAATTGGAAGAGTATTTCTAGTGGGGTACCACAAGGCTCTGTCCTGGCCCCAGTGTGGTTCAACATTTTTATAAATGGTCTAGATGAGGGAACTAAAGGTAAACTAATCAAATTTGCAGACAATGCAAAGCTAGGAGGGATAGCTAACACTAGAGAAGACAGAGAAAGGATTCAAGAAGGATATAGATAAGGTTGAACAATGGGCAGCGACTAATAGAATGGTATTTAGCAGGGAGAAATGCAAGATTCTACATCTGGGCAAGAAAAACGAAAAAGACATCTACAGAATGGGAGGAATAGAATAAGCAACAGCACGAGTGAAAAAGACTTGGGTATACTAATATATCACAGACTGCACATGAGTCAACAGTGTGATGCAGCAGCAAAAAAAGGCAAACACAGTGGGATGTATTTGGAAAAGAATAGAGTCTAGATCACGTGAAGTCATTATCCCCCTCTACTCCTCCTCGGTCAGACCTTATCTGGATACTGTGTCCAGTTCTGGGCACCACATCTTTGATGACATTGAAAGACTGGAGCAAGCGCAGAGAAGAGCGACCAGGATGGTGAACGGACTGTAAACTATGTCCTATGAGGAACGGTTAGAGGATCTGGGAATGTTTAGCTTGCAAAAAAAAAGGCTAAGAGGAGACTTAATAGCTGTCTACAAATATCTGAAGGGCTGTCACACTGTAGAGGGATCAGCTTTATTCTCATTTGCACATGGAAACACGAGAAGCAATGGGATGAAACTGAAAAGGAGAAGATACAGATTAGATATTAGTAAAAACTTTTTGACAGTGTGGTGATCAATGAGTGGAACAGGCGGCCACGAGAGGTGGTGAGTTCTTCTTCAATGGAAGTCTTCACACAGAGGCTGGACAGACATCTGTCTGAGATGGTTTAGTGAATCATGCATTGAGCCGGGGGTTGGACAAGAGGACCCTGGAGGTCCCTTCCAATTCGAACATTCTATGATGGGACGTGAGGAAAAGGTACTTCTAACACCTATGGTGCTGACAGAATACTTATAGAGAGGAACCATCCACAAAAGTACAAAGCAAAACAGTAGAGACAGTCCCTGGAAAGTGCAAGTGGTGAGAGGTTTCTGAAGAAAATTAAGCCATGAACGTGAATCATTTCAGGGCCAAAGTTACGGGGGATTGATATGGGGAAATATGATCGACTTCAAACATCCGACAGGCAATGCAGATAAGTTGCTTCCAATAATTTGCAAATTGGTGACTACATTTTCTGTAGGTTTAATGTATAAAAGAAATTGAAAAGTTCCAGTAAGAAGATATGAGAATATCATCAGTAATCAAGGTTGGAAAGTCCAAGAAGGTGGATACTTCTTATAGGCATTCTCATTGGGTTCTTTTATTCTCCAGTGGTTCTTGTATTCTCCAGTGGTGGGCAATGCCCACCTTATCCGGGGCCAATAATTATTATAATTGCTTTCTCTCTTCAGTGGGGTTCATATACCACCCCATGACATTACATAGTTACAGACAAGCCCTTCCTGCTTTATGTCCAGACTCCCGCCTCGCTGGAAGTCGCAGGTATCAGCCATATCTAAAATTGTGGGAATTTCTACTAATGGGACCTGAAAAATAAAAAAATAAAAACTCCTCGGTCACTTAGGAGCCATTTTAAAAGGCAAATAAGAAGACAAATGGATCTAGAGCTCCAGAATAATCCCGAAAGGGATAAACATTTACAAGGTTAAGTCCCGATTATCTCCCGACTTGTCAGGAGCCGCTGTCTGTATAGAAAGCATCTGTTGCCGCAGACGAGATACGGAGCAATTATTACAGGAGGAATTCTAGCAGGAATCTCACGTCCATTAGCGCAGTGATGGATTATTACCGCCGCTGCGCAGTTTACAGGGAATTATGGGAAACGTTTCCTAATCAGCAAAGTATGGAACGTTGCCGTTTTCTCTCATTACACAGATACAAAGAAGACGGATGGAAAGCGTCAGACGTGAGAAGATGTTGTGTCCCCGGCCTTATAATTAGAAGAGGCTCTGCGGATCGCGGAAAGGTAAGAGAAGGTCAGCAGGTCTTAGGACGGCAGCCACGGAGGAACTTACCCAAAGTCAGTAAGAAAGTTCTACAACTTTTCATTGCAGGATGTGACTGACGACCAGAGGTGGATGGAGAGTTAAGTCTCCCGCCGCCCTGGGCTCAATATTACTACTTTGTTTTTCTGCAAGAAGTTTTCTCAGTAAGTAAAATCCGATGCGGATAAACAATAAAGGAGCAACCTGGAAACCGCGACACTTTGACAACTTGTAATAAGGGTCACGGACGCGCCACAGAACTGCTGCGCTGCAAAGAACTGCTGCGCTGCACAGAACTGCTGCGCTGCACAGAACTGCTGCGCTGTACAGAACTGCTGCGCTGCACAGAACTGCTGCGCTGCAAAGAACTGCTGCGCTTCACAGAACTGCTGCGCTGCAAAGAACTGCTGCGCTGCACAGAGGCGCTTCTGGGAATTATTAGTCTACAAATCGGAGGAAGGTGTCCATCACCCTATAAGGGGAGGGGCTTAACAACACAATGTGGGAGGGACCAGAAAAAAATAATAATTAGGTGAGCAAGATTTTGGAATTAATGGAAGAAACAGAAAACAAAATGCCACCGTGTCCGTATATATCTATCTTCCGCACTCGCCAGAATAACAGATGTTTCCAATATGGAGGAACTGGCCGGAAATCTCTGTATCTGCAGATGTGTCCGGGGAGATCGTTGTAAAATTAATTCTCATAATAAACATAAAATCAAGTAATTACACACCAAGACTGGGAGGCTCAGCCACTTCAGCACCGCGCGAAACCATCAGAGCCCCCCCATCTGAAAGCCACTTCTCTGGCATCTGCTCGGCGTGTAATGGCAGAACGATGGGGCTTTACCGCCAGGTTTATTCTTAATGCACCCGCTTGTTATTAATTAGGAAACTGCCATTCCCGGCCAAACATAAGAGGCGCATATGGCAGTGCTTACTGACTGTTTCCAGGTCTGTACCCGGATCTTCCGTGCAGAGGTCAGTCTCACATGGTCACACTAATCACCATTTGTCTTGAATTCATCTGCATTTCTCTCGTATTTAGGAATATTGGAGGGAAAGGGATCATAAGAAACATTCTGGATTAGAAATGTGCAGAACGATGGCAGCCGACAGGACGACACCACATGGGATACAGGAAGATGGCAGCATGGCTTCATCCCTACCAGGTCATCAATGAGAGCTGCTCTCTGGTGACCAGCACCGGTACTCGGGGCCCCATCCCTGACATTATCCTCACTCAATACAGAGACTGGTCCTAACCCTTAATGGGAAGATTGTCCATAGCAGGAGGCTCCGCCAATGCGGGAACACAGGAAGGGCTCAGAAAAATGGACCGACTGATCAGTGTGATCCGAGTGTCAGAAGTTTTTCTTGTAAGTGAAAGAAAAAAAATGTTTTCCTTTCCCGACAGTCCATGAAAATCGGACTGCACTTGTATGCCATCTGAGTGCAGTCCGATTATATCACGGACCCGTAGACTTACACAGCCGAATTTTGATCAGATGCTCGGACATGTCTCCGATATTTTCTGCAAGGAAAAAAAAACTGGACATGTGCGCAGCCCCGTAGAATATCATAGGTACCCCATAGAAAGATAAAACTCGTCCCAGAATATCGGTGGTGTGCACAAGCCCTAAGGCTGATTTACTAAAACTGTAATAAGTTTTACACAGCGCAAGCTGAGCCCGGACAGCCTTAAAATGCACCAGTTTCTAGTGTTTCCTGCTGTTTTATATAAATCTGTCTCTTTTTAGGACGGTCTCGTCCAACGTTTTCCTAGTTGCTTTACTGTTGCTGCACGCTGTTGTGCATTCGAATAAATCAAGCTCCATGCCGGGACGAGGTACAAAAAGCGTCTAAAACACCTAATAAATGTGGTGCAAGACATGAAAGACAGTTTTTTTTTGTGTAAATTTACACCAAATTTCCAATATTCACTATATGAATAATTTCAGCACAAGTTATTCCCTGTGGCCAATGATACATCCTGTGGCTGATTAATCAGCCGACGCCATACATTTAGCTGTGATTCATCTTACACGGACATGATTGTTACATAGCAGGGTATGAGTGTCAGTCTTCACTGTCAATTCTGGCATTCTATTCCTCAGAAGGCACTGAAGTTCTTCCACATAACGGAAGGCTGCCATACCTGGTGGGTGAGCGTGTGCCCATCTTTAGATTTGGGCCTCATCAGCTGTTCCTGTCTCCCTAATTTTACCAATGAATCAGGAAAAGCGTTCTCCGGAGCCGGATGCTCCAATCAGCGCCACTGATAAAAAGGACCTAAACCTCAAGAGCAGCGCTCGGCCAGATATTTGGCTCAGTCAGTCGCTGGCAGCGGACGGCCGTTGAGCAGGCGATTAATGGCGTGCATCCGGCGATAACTTTATTACCATTAATGTCTTTGAGAACAGAATGAGCCATGTCAGGTCGCCGGGTCCAGGGACATAATCCAGAAGGAGGGAAGTGAAAACAGGCGCCGTTATGGGAAAATTAGCAAATTAATTGCCGCCGCTTCTGCCGGAGCATTACACGGATTACGGGAGGATGCTCGGCCGCGCTTCAATGTGATGTGACTGAGCCGTTTTATCGGCCGCTCCGGGGGTCCATGTAATAATAATAAATGTCGTCTGCTGCTCTCCTGCCAGATGCTGCTCTGAGCCGGGGCCGAGTGCCGCCTGATGTTGCCGGAGCCCACGGGGAGACGGCCGAGGGTGCAAGAGGCGAAACTACCCAATCTAAATAATGAATACTGTGCCGCCACTTTCTCAAATGACTCATTCCAATCACTTTCATTCAGTGAGAAAAGCCGGTGCGGTCGGTAGCACAATTAATATGGACTTTTATCCTGATTAATGCATCTGGTAATATTCTGTTCAGTCGTCATATCTGACCCTCCTACAGATGCGGGATGGCGACAGTGACAGCGCTACAAGTGGCTGTCACCCAACTCTCCCTCGTTCCTGAATGGCAGAGTAGCAAGCAATGATAAGGAGCATCACATCTCGCAGCTTGCCAGTCCCCGGCTGTAGGTCAGCCCCGGCTGGCGCTGTAGGGGCAGAAGATGAAATTAAATGAAAAAGTGAATAATAATAATGACCCTAGTCATTATCTTCAGTAAGAAAAGCAGCTTCTGTGAGGACTCCGGCTCAGCTGCATGGTCTATTGGAGTTTGAGACTAAAATGGCCCTTCTATCGCTTCAGAAACTCGGGTTGTTGCACTCTCCCACATGCTTTACACTGCAGCTCCACACAAATTCAGCCGGAAGTCGGTGCATGCACGGCTGGATGATTCAATTACTACTATCTGAAAATAAGTAACAGGGGCCTGATACACAGTCTGAGAAGAGGAGCCTCAATAAGGAGGAAGAGCCTCAATAAGGAGGATGAGCCTCAATAAGGAGGAAGAGGCGTCTCAGTAAGGAGGAAGAGCCTCTCAACAAGGAAGAGGCGTCTCAATAAGGAGGAAGAGACTCAATAAGGAGGACGACCCTCAATAAGGAGAAAGAGCCTTAATAAGGAGGAAGAGCCTCAATAAGGAGGACGAGCCTCAATAAGGAGGAAGAGCCTCTCAATAAGGAAGAGGCGTCTCAATAAGGAGGAAGAGCCTCAATAAGGAGGATGAGCCTCAATAAGGAAGAGGCGTCTCAATAAGGAGGAAGAGCTTCAATAAGGAGGAAGAGCCTCAATAAGGAGGGAGAGCCTCAATAAGGAAGAGGTGTCTCAATAAGGAGGAAGAGTCTCAATAAGGAGGATGAGCCTCAATAAGGAGGAGGAGCCTCAATAAGGAGGAGGAGCCTGTATAAGGATGAGCCTCCATAAGGAGGAAATAAGGAGAACCCTCAATAAGGAGGAAATAAGGAGAACCCTCAATAAGGAGGAAATAAGGAGAACCCTCAATAAGGAGGACAAGTCTAAATAAGGAGGAAGAGCCTCAATAAGGAAGAGGTGTCTCAATAATGAGGATGAGCCTGCAGAAGGAGGAGTCTACATGAGGAGAAGGGATCTAAATAAAGAAACGGAGCCTTAATAAGGAGGAAATAAGGAGAACCCTCAAAAAGGAGGAAGAGCCTCAATAGGGAGGAAGAGCCTCAATAAGGAGGAGGGGTCTCAATAAAGAACTAAGCCTCAATCCAAAGGAAATAAAGAGAATCCTTAATCAGGAGGAGGGATCTCAATAAGGAAAAGAAGCCTCAATATGGAGAAGAATCATTATGAAGGAAGGGTCTCATTAAAGAGGAGCCTCAATGAAAAAGGAGGAGCCTCAATAAAAAGGAGGAGCCTCAATAACAAGGAGGAGCCTCAATAAGGAGGAGCGATCTGCAGTCTGGGCAGCCTCCACAGTGTCTTCTCCTCTGCTGGCTCCATCCTGTGCAGACGGTAGAGAATATTTACTGTAATTGCAGTAATGGATTTAGTGAGTCTCATGTGCGAGTCATTTATTGCCACAAGTTTTACATTAATCTATAGCTTCGAGTGCCGCAGCGCCGCACGTGCAGATCACACTTCTACTTAATTACATAAAGTGAAAAGCAAAATTGCGATGTAGATGAATAATCCCCGGAGACATCCCGAGTGCGGAGTCTCCCTGGAACGAAGGATTACTTTTTCAGGATTTTCTCCTCTTCCGTGTCACTGATCTAAACATGGACTTGGAGATCATACATTGATTTAATGGAAGAATAAAAGTAATGGACAACCCCTTTAAGGCGCTGTTCACATCTACATTTATTAATTTCTGTGATGAAAGAGAACAACAAAATTAAGAACTAAATAAAAGTGCCAGATCCGCCACACAGCAGACACCAGTCGCGCCCGCCAAATCCCATTCACTACAATAGGACTCATCAGGTTTCCGACATGAGGTTTGTCATTTTACTGGGCAAAAATGGCGCAGATGTAAACAGCGTCAAATCCAAAATATAAAAACAAATAATAGGGCGACATAAGGTCATGGTGATCACCCCCCTCATACAAGCATAGTGCTAGGGTCTAATTGATCTTATTAAGGCTGTGATGGCCGCCAAGAGAAGAATCCAAACCGTCCAACAAGCAAATTATAGAAAAACAGGACAGACGAAAGCAAACAAAATCCCCGACAAGTGCTGCAAGATATAACACCCCAGAACCGGGAATATTTATCTGGAGGAGCAAAACTCCCAGCATCCGCCCGCACTCCCACCGCAGACAGCTCTCCCCGGAGGAGGGGGCTCCCACCACAGACAGCTCTCCCCGGAGGAGGGGGCTCCCACCGGAGGAGGGGGCTCCCACCACAGACAGCTCTCCCCGGAGGAGGGGGCTCCCACCACAGACAGCTCTCCCCGGAGGAGGGGGCTCCCACCGGAGGAGGGGGCTCCCACCACAGGCAGCTCTCCCCGGAGGAGGGGGCTCCCACCACAGACAGCTCTCCCCGGAGGAGGGGGCTCCCACCGCAGACAGCTCTCCCCGGAGGAGGGGGCTCATAAATATTCATCTATTTAATTTCTAGAAAATCCTTCTGTTGTCATGGGCTGATCAGAAATGAAGCTGTGGAGGGTCTGATGGATTAATATTGATCTAGGGCGGTGTCAGAAAACCAATTTCTATTTGGAGAAAAGAGGATAACCAGGACAAAAGGAGAAAAAATCAATTAAGCCCAAAGTACAAAAATAGTCCAATGTAGTGAAGTCACGTCATAGACTGAGGGATCAGATTACTGCCGCTCTGATAACCTCATCAAGGCATCATCCGTCGACTCTTGCGCTCAGCGCTATGAAATACTAAAATTCTACAAGTGTTCGGGTTTACAGAAATGAAGGATCCCAGAGGGTGGTGTTGATCCCGCAGCCTCCACCTTCTAATCACCAAACATTTGGCGCGAAAAAATAGCAAAAGTGGTGGCCCGATCCTTACAGATGTGGCCCGATCCTTACAAATGTGGCCCGATCCTTACAGATGTGGCCGGATCCTTACAGATGTGACCAGATCTTCTCAGATGTGGCCCGATCCTTGCAGACGTGGCCAGATCCTCACAGATGTGACTAGATCATCACAGACTTGACCAGATCCTCGCAGATGTGGCCCGATCCTCGCAGACGTGGCCAGATCCTCACAGATGTGACTAGATCTTCACAGGCTTGACCAGATCCTTGCAGATGTGGCCCGATCCTTACAGATGTGACCAGATCTTCTCAGATGTGGCCCGATCCTTGCAGACGTGGCCAGATCCTCACAGATGTGACTAGATCATCATAGGCTTGACCAGATCCTCGCAGATGTGGCCCGATCCTTACAGATGTGACCAGATCCTCGGACATGTGACCAGATCCTCGCAGATGTAGTCCGATCCTCACAGATGTGGCCAGATCCTCGCAGATGTTGCCAGATTCTCGCAGATGTGGCCCGATCCTCACAGATGTGGCCCGATCTTCACAGATGTGGCCCAATCCTCACAGATGTGACCAGATCCTCACAGATGTGGCCAGATCCTTGCGGATCTGACGAGATCCTCGTAGGTGTGGTGGCCAGATCCTCGCAGATGTGGCCCGATCCTCACAGGTATGGCCAGATCTTCACAGATATGGCCCGATACTCACATATGTGGCCCAATCCTCGCAGATGTGACCCGATCCTCACAGATGTGGCCCGATCCTCACAGATGTGGCCCGATCCTCACAGATGTGGCCCAATCCTCGCAGATGTGATCAGATCCTCACAGATGTGACCCGATCCTCACAGATGTGGCCCGATACTCACATATGTGGCCCAATCCTCGCAGATGTGATCAGATCCTCACAGATCTGGCCAGATCCTCACAGATGTGATCAGATCCTCACAGATGTGACCCGATCCTCACAGATGTGGCCCGATCCTCACAGATGTGGCCCGATACTCACATATGTGGCCCAATCCTCGCAGATGTGATCAGATCCTCACAGATGTGGCCAGATCCTCACAGATGTGGCCCGATACTCACAGATGTAGTCCGATCTTCACAGATGTGGCCCAATGTTCACAGATGTGACCAGATCCTCACAGATGTGGCCAGATCCTTGCGGATGTGACCAGATCCTCGTAGGTGTGGTGGCCAGATCCTCGCAGATGTGGCCCGATCCTCACAGGTATGGCCAGATCTTCACAGATATGGCCCGATACTCACATATGTGGCACAATCCTCACAGATGTGGCCCAATCCTCGCAGATGTGACCAGATCCTCGGAGGTATGGCCAGATCCTTCGCAGATGTGGCCCGATCCTCGCAGATGTGGCCCGATCCTCGCAGATGTGGCCAGGGTCTTTGATCTTTCACAGACACCAGTCACACCTGCAGGAAATAATGAAAGGAGAATACAATTGTGGAGCAGTTCTGACTTTTGCTACTTTAATTCACTATGAAGACTCCCGAGTATAAAGAAGTGCTCCGCTGATACATTATTTATTTTATTTCAGCCTAATTCCCTCGTCCTTTCTGTCTGAAAATCGCCAAATTCACTTTCTGTTGGGTGATGTGATACCATGATGACCCCCCTCTGGGTGTCTCTGCTCTATAAAAGGGTCAACATCTCAGAAAATAAACCAAAATAAATATATACATCAATAGAAGATAACAGAAGAGGAGTCGGGTCCGGTCCGGCGGCCTTACGGGAAGGACGTCGCCATGGGTGGGTCTGACAGCGATATTGACAATGGCGGTAAGTGGGGGGCGCACAGTGGAAACGTCAGGAGTCATTGATGCTGGTAAACGAGCGTCCACGGTATAATCATCGCCTGATCCCACAGCACACAATCGAAACCTCAGATTACACTCTACCCAAGGACTTTCTCCAGAATTTAATTGTTATTCTTATATATATTTTTTCTCTTATTTTCCACTTTGACTATAACAATACCCCAAGGCCGTCTGTCTTGTGATAATGACATCCGCAGATGTCACCCCCTGGAGGGATCAATAATTAAAGGGACGATACCCTGCAGAATATATTGCTGCAGGAGGAGTTAATAATAAATGAACCATTTGCTTTTGGTAAATCTGCATTTTGGCCTCTTAGATTGATAATTGCTGTTTAGTTATGTTACGACAAGCTCCTGTTCTACCCACGCAATGGCCACTGGGGGCAGTGTTACTTTTCTTTCCCTTTACTACTGGTAAATGCCATTAGAAATGATATTCAATAGGTTCATTGCACATGAGTCTTGTGCAACCTCCACAAAGTCTCTTACTGGGGTCCACCATGGTGCATTATTGCCCCTTTTGTCTCAAAATGATATTCAATAGGTTCATTGCACATGAGTCTTGTGCAACCTCCACTAAGTCTCTTACTGGGGTCCACCATGGTGCATTATTGCCCCTTTTGTCTCAAAATGATATTCAATAGGTTCATTGTACATGAGTCTTGTGCAACCTCCACTAAGTCTCTTACTGGGGTCCACCATGGTGCATTATTGCCCCTTTTGTCTCAAAATGATATTCAATAGGTTCATTGCACATGAGTCTTGTGCAACCTCCACTAAGTCTCTTACTGGGGTCCACCATGGTGCATTATTGCCCCTTATGTCTCGTCTTGTTAAAAATGCTTAAAACAAACCTTTATAGAAAAGAAAAATGACATTCAGCGGAGGGAAAGGCTCTGCTGACACGTTCGGTAGTTACTTGCTTTTGGATTCATTTTGGGATGACAAAAAAAGAGAAATAAAATGCTCCAATGCAGGATTCAATCATTGAATGGGGACAGGAATGTCCTAAAACGACCCCTTCTTGCCACCTTTATGCGGCTATCCTTTGATTAGCTGGATCATAAAACATAGTCTGCACAACGTTTTTATCTGCCCCCCCAAAAAACAGATGGCAAATGTTTTTTGTTTTTTTTAAATATTGAAGTCTCTGAAAAATGGATGATAACTAGGGTTGAGCGAGTATGTTCTGTTCCGAGTATGCTCGGGCGAGCACCGAGTATTTACAGCTGCTCGGTGATATGGTTGAATCGCTCCATGATTTGCAACTGTTTGACAGCTTTATTACATGGGAGGAATGTCTATTTCTTACACATTCCTCACATGTAATAAAACTGTCAAACTGTTGCAAATCATGCACACGGGAGTGATTCAACCATATCACCGAGCAGCTGTAAATACTCGGAGCTCGGCCCGAGCATACTCGGAACAGAACATACTCGCTCATCACTAGTTACAAACAGAACAAAAACGAATGCAAAATGAAGTTACATTTGTATCCAGATCAGGTCTCCTTGTCGGCGTAGTCAGGGGGTGCAGCAGGGTACGGCGTAGTCAGGGGGTGCTGCGGGGTACGGCGTAGTCAGGGGGTGCAGCGGGGTACGGCGTAGTCAGGGGGTGCAGCGGGGTACGGCATAGTCAGGGGGTGCAGCAGGGTACGGCGTAGTCAGGGGGTGCAGCAGGGTACAGTGTAGTCAGGGGGTGCAGCAGGGTACGGCGTAGTCAGGGGGTGCAGCGGGGTACGGCGTAGTCAGGGGGTGCAGCGGGGTACGGCGTAGTCAGTGGGTGCAGCGGGGTACGGCGTAGTCAGGGGGTGCAGCAGGGTACGGCGTAGTCAGGGGTGCAGCGGGGTACGGCGTAGTCAGGGGGTGCAGCGGGGTACGGCGTAGTCAGGGGGTGCAGCAGGGTACGGCGTAGTCAGGGGTGCAGCAGGGTACGGCGTAGTCAGGGGGTGCAGCGGAGTACGGCGTAGTCAGTGGGTGCAGCGGGGTACGGCGTAGTCAGGGGGTGCAGCAGGGTACGGCGTAGTCAGGGGTGCAGCGGGGTACGGCGTAGTCAGGGGGTGCAGCGGGGTACGGCGTAGTCAGGGGGTGCAGCAGGGTACGGCGTAGTCAGGGGTGCAGCAGGGTACGGCGTAGTCAGGGGGTGCAGCGGGGTACGGCGTAGTCAGTGGGTGCAGCGGGGTACGGCGTAGTCAGGGGTGCAGCGGGGTACGGCGAAGTCAGGGGGTGCAGCGGGGTACGGCGTAGTCAGGGGGTGCAGCAGGGTACGGCGTAGTCAGGGGTGCAGCAGGGTACGGCGTAGTCAGGGGGTGCAGCAGGGTACGGCGTAGTCAGGGGGTGCAGCAGGGTACGGCGTAGTCAGGGGGTGCAGCAGGGTACGGCGTAGTCAGGGGTGCAGCAGGGTACGGCGTAGTCAGGGGGTGCAGCGGGGTACGGCGTAGTCAGTGGGTGCAGCGGGGTACGAGCACTTTGTTTCATGCTGATTGATAACAGATCCATTCCTAGGTTACATTTCTTCGGCTGCGTCCAGTATAAAGCCCAATGCCGGAGCCTCCCCCTGAATTACTGCATTTAATTACCAAGTCTTGGAATAACACATCGGGCTGCGGGGGGGACGACAATCATAGAACATTTCTCTGTTCCTTCACATGTGGATGGTAACTAAACACCCGGCCCACGACGCAGGGAGATTTTATGATGTGCGCGGGAACTGGCAGCTTTCTCCTTGGGGAAATTAGATCATTGCAGTCCAGACGCGCAGAGAAAAGCGCAGTGAGGTCCTACAAATCACTGGTATCAGCAAGATGGCGGACGGCGATTACCATAATTTACATTAGAATGCAAAGAAGGAAAATCCATAGTCACCTAGAAGTTTCGATTAAGTCTTCTGTGGTGTCAGGGGAAGGGCAGAAATAAAGATATTACATGCCCAAAAGTCATACAATTACAGGCGGTGGTGCCACATTATTCACATTCACAAAATGACTGAGGAAAGTAAAGAAAATCAGAAGGAAAAACTGAAGATGAAAAAAAAAAAAAAAGACAAAATGTGTAGCGGCCTGTGCACCAAAACAAAGGCGCAAGTAAAAATAACGAGGGTCTATTACACCGTTATCCAGAATAATACTAATGGGGGCATTGTATGTACTAACCGACATATACAATGAATGAAAAAGTATTCATATCCCGCAAACTTTTCCACAATTTTTCATGTTACAACCAAATGTATTTTATTGGGAATTTATGTAATATACATACATTTCAGAACATTAAGGATCAAACAGCATCATGAAAACCAAGGAACACACCAGACAGGTCAGGGATAAGGTTGTGGAGAAGAGTAAAGCAGGGTTAGGTTAGAAAAAAAAGTAGCCAAAGCTCTGAACATCTCACAGAGAATCAATATATTATCTAAAAATGGAAGGAGTATGGCACAACTGCAAACCTACATCACAGAAAAAGAAACAGCCTTACCAACACCAAGGCAGATTACAAATGCACCAGAACTGAAATCCTACCAAGACGTGGCCGTCCACCTAAACTGACAACCCAAGCAAGGAGAGCACTAATGAGAGAAGCAGCCAAGAGGACCATGGTCACTGGAGGAGCGGCAGATGCATAGCTCAGTGGGGAGAATCTGTCCACAGGATGACTATTGGTCATACACTCCACAAATCTGGCCTTTATGGAAGAGCGGCAAGAAGAAGCCATTTTTGATAGCAAATCATAATAAGTTCCATTGGCAGTTTGCAAAAAGCCATATAGGGGACACAACGAGCATGTGGAAGAAGGGGCTCTGGTCAGATGAGACTAAAGGAGAACTTTGTGGGCTAAATACAAGACGCTCTGTGTTGTGTAAAACACTAAAACACCATCCCCACCGTTACACATGGTGGTGGCAGCATCCTGCTGTGGGGAGGCTTTTCTTTAGCAGAGGCAGGGAAGCTGGTCAGAGGTGATGGGAAGATGGATGGAGCTAAATACAGGGAAATCCTGGAGGAAAACCTGTTAGAGGCTGCAAAAGACTTGAGACTGGGGTGTAGGTTCATCTTCCAGCAGGACAAAGACCATAAACCTCCTGCCAGAGCTACAATGGAGGGTTTAGATCAGATCATATTCATGTGTGTGAACAAAGCAGTCAAAGTCCAGACCCAAAACCCAAAGAGAATCTGTGACAAGACGTGAATATTGCTCTTCACAAACGTCTCCATCCATTCTCAATGAGCTAGAGCGAGTGTGCAAAGAAGAAGGGGCAAAATGTCACCTCTAGATGTGCAAAGCTGGAGAGACAGACCCCAAAAGACTCCAGCAAAACCTGGAGAGACAGACCCCAAAAGACTGGCAGCAAAAGCTGGAGAGACAGACCCCAAAAGACTGCAGCAGAGAAAGGTGGAGAGACAGACCCCAAAAGACTGCAACAGTGACTGCAGAGAAAGGCAGTCCTACAAAGTACTGACTCAGGGACTGAATACAAATGCAACTCACAAGTTACAGATTTATATTTTTAAAATAATTAGAAAACCTTGTATTATTATTATTATATTATAGCATTTATTTAACACTTTATAAATACTTGCTACTTTGTGTTGGTATCAAATAAAATCCAAATAGAATACATTTAACTTTGTGGGTGAAACGTGAAAAATTTTTGAAAAGTTCACGGGGTATGAAGACTTGTTCAAGGCACTGTAACTACTACAATACTGCTCCCTATGTATAAGAACATAACTACTATAATACTGCTCCCTATGTACAAGAATATAACTACTATAATACTGCCCCCTATGTACAAGAATATAACTACTATAATACTGCTCCTATGTACAAGAATATAACTACTATAATACTGCCCCCTATGTACAAGAATATAACTACTATAATACTGTCCCCTATGTACAAGAATATAACTACTATAATACTGCCCCCTATGTACAAGAATATAACTACTATAATACTGCTCCCTATGTACAGGAATATAACTACTATAATACTGCCCCCTATGTACAAGAATATAACTACTATAATACTGCTCCCTATGTACAAGAATATAACTACTATAATACTGCCCCCTATGTACAAGAATATAACTACTATAATACTGCCCCTATGTACAAGAATATAACTGGTGTAATACTGCTCCTATGTACAAGAATATAACTACTATAATACTGCTCCTATGTACAAGAATATAACTACTATAATACTGAACCTATGTAGAAGAATATAACTACTATAATACTGCTCCTATGTACAAGAATATAACTACTATAATAATGCTCCTATGTACAAGAATATAAATACTATAATACAGCCACCTATGTACAAGAATATAACTACTATAATACTGCTCCTATGTACAAGAATATAAATACTATAATACTGCTACTATGCACAAGAATATAACTACTATAATACTGCCCCTATGTACAAGAATATAACTACTATAATACTGCCCCCTATGTACAAGAATATAACTACTATAATACTGCTTCTATGTACAAGAATATAACTACTATAATACTGCCCCTATGTACAAGAATATAACTACTATAATACTGCCCCCTATGTACAAGAATATAACTACTATAATACTGCCCCCTATGTACAAGAATATAACTACTATAATACTGCCCCTATGTACAGGAATAGAACTACTATAATACTGCCCCATATGTACAAGAATATAACTACTATAATACTGCCCCCTATGTACAAGAATATAACTACTATAATACTGCCCCTATGTACAGGAATATAACTACTATAATACTGCCCCATATGTACAAGAATATAACTACTATAATACTGGCCCTATGTACAGGAATAGAACTACTATAATACTGCCCCTATGTACAAGAAAATAACTACTATAATACTGCCCCCTATGTACAAGAATATAACTACTATAATACTGCCCCTATGTACAGGAATATAACTACTATAATACTGCCCCCTATGTACAAGAATATAACTACTATAATACTGCCCCCTATGTACAAGAATATAACTACTATAATACTGCCCCCTATGTACAAGAATATAACTACTATAATACTGCCCCATATGTGCAAGAATATAACTACTATAATACTGCCCCCTATGTACAAGAATATAACTACTATAATACTGCTCCCTATGTACAAGAATATAACTACAACTGCTCCTATGTACAAGAATATAACTACTATAATACTGCCCCCTATGTACAAGAATATAACTACTATAATACTGCTCCATATGTACAAGAATATAACTACTATAATACTGCCCCCTATGTACAAGAATATAACTACTATAATACTGCCCCTATATACAAGAATATAACTACTATAATACTGCTCCTATGTACAAGAATATAACTACTATAATACTGCTCCCAATGTACAAGAATATAACTACTATAATACTGCCCCTATGTACAAGAATATAACTACTATAATACTGCTCCCAATGTACAAGAATATAACTACTATAATACTGCCCTATGTACAAGAATATAACTACTATAATACTGCTCTTATGAACAAGAATATAACTACTATCATACTGCCCCTATGTACAAGAATATAACTACTATAATACTGCTCCTATGTACAAGAATATAACTACTATAATACTGCTCCTATGTACAAGAATATAACTACTATAATACTGCCCCTATGTACAAGAATATAACTACTATAATACTGAACCTATGTAGAAGAATATAACTACTATAATACTGCTCCTATGTACAAGAATATAACTACTATAATACTGCCCCTATGTACAAGAATATAACTACTATAATACTGCTGCTATGTACAAGAATATAACTACTATAATACTGCTCCTATGTACAAGAATATAACTACTATAATACTGCTCCTATGTACAAGAATATAACTACTATAATACTGCTCCTATGTACAAGAATATAACTACTATAATACTGCCCCCTATGTACAAGAATATAACTACTATAATACTGCCCCTATGTACAAGAATATAACTGGTGTAATACTGCTCCTATGTACAAGAATATAACTACTATAATACTGCTCCTATGTACAAGAATATAACTACTATAATACTGAACCTATGTAGAAGAATATAACTACTATAATACTGCTCCTATGTACAAGAATATAACTACTATAATACTGCTCCTATGTAGAAGAATATAACTACTATAATACAGCCACCTATGTACAAGAATATAACTACTATAATACTGCTCCTATGTACAAGAATATAAATACTATAATACTGCTACTATGCACAAGAATATAACTACTATAATACTGCTCCTATGTACAAGAATATAACTACTGTAATACTGCTCCTATGTACAAGAATATAACTACTATAATACTGCTACTATGCACAAGAATATAACTACTATAATACTGCCCCTATGTACAAGAATATAACTACTATAATACTGCCCCCTATGTACAAGAATATAACTACTATAATACTGCTTCTATGTACAAGAATATAACTACTATAATACTGCCCCTATGTACAAGAATATAACTACTATAATACTGCCCCCTATGTACAAGAATATAACTACTATAATACTGCTCCTATGTACAAGAATATAACTACTGTAATACTGCTCCTATGTACAAGAATATAACTACTATAATACTGCTACTATGCACAAGAATATAACTACTATAATACTGCCCCTATGTACAAGAATATAACTACTATAATACTGCCCCCTATGTACAAGAATATAACTGCTATAATACTGCTCATATGTACAAGAATATAACTACTATAATACTGCTCCCTATGTACAAGAATATAACTACTATAATACTGCCCCTATGTACAAGAATATAACTACTATAATACTGCCCCCTATGTACAAGAATATAACTACTATAATACTGCCCCTATGTACAGGAATAGAACTACTATAATACTGCCCCATATGTACAAGAATATAACTACTATAATACTGCCCCCTATGTACAAGAATATAACTACTATAATACTGCCCCTATGTACAGGAATATAACTACTATAATACTGCCCCATATGTACAAGAATATAACTACTATAATACTGCCCCTATGTACAGGAATAGAACTACTATAATACTGCCCCTATGTACAAGAAAATAACTACTATAATACTGCCCCCTATGTACAAGAATATAACTACTATAATACTGCCCCTATGTACAGGAATATAACTACTATAATACTGCCCCCTATGTACAAGAATATAACTACTATAATACTGCCCCCTATGTACAAGAATATAACTACTATAATACTGCCCCCTATGTACAAGAATATAACTACTATAATACTGCCCCATATGTGCAAGAATATAACTACTATAATACTGCCCCCTATGTACAAGAATATAACTACTAGAATACTGCTCCCTATGTACAAGAATATAACTACAACTGCTCCTATGTACAAGAATATAACTACTATAATACTGCCCCCTATGTACAAGAATATAACTACTATAATACTGCTCCATATGTACAAGAATATAACTACTATAATACTGCCCCCTATGTACAAGAATATAACTACTATAATACTGCCCCTATATACAAGAATATAACTACTATAATACTGCTCCTATGTACAAGAATATAACTACTATAATACTGCTCCCAATGTACAAGAATATAACTACTATAATACTGCCCCTATGTACAAGAATATAACTACTATAATACTGCTCCCAATGTACAAGAATATAACTACTATAATACTGCCCTATGTACAAGAATATAACTACTATAATACTGCTCTTATGAACAAGAATATAACTACTATAATACTGCCCCTATGTACAAGAATATAACTACTATAATACTGCTCCTATGTACAAGAATATAACTACTATAATACTGCTCCTATGTACAAGAATATAACTACTATAATACTGCCCCTATGTACAAGAATATAACTACTATAATACTGCCCCCTATGTACAAGAATATAACTACTATAATACTGCTCCTATGTACAAGAATATAACTACTATAATACTGCTCCTATGTACAAGAATATAACTACTATAATACTGCTCCTATGTACAGGAATATAACTACTATAATACTGCTCCCTATGTACAGGAATATAACTACTATAATACTGCTCCTATGTACAAGAATATAACTACTATAATACTGCTCCTATGTACAAGAATATAACTACTATAATACTGCCCCCTATGTACAAGAATATAACTACTATAATACTGCTTCTATGTACAAGAATATAACTACTATAATACTGCCCCTATGTACAAGAATATAACTACTATAATACTGCCCCCTATGTACAAGAATATAACTACTATAATACTGCTCCTATGTACAAGAATATAACTACTGTAATACTGCTCCTATGTACAAGAATATAACTACTATAATACTGCTACTATGCACAAGAATATAACTACTATAATACTGCCCCTATGTACAAGAATATAACTACTATAATACTGCCCCCTATGTACAAGAATATAACTGCTATAATACTGCTCATATGTACAAGAATATAACTACTATAATACTGCTCCCTATGTACAAGAATATAACTACTATAATACTGCCCCTATGTACAAGAATATAACTACTATAATACTGCCCCTATGTACAGGAATATAACTACTATAATACTGCCCCATATGTACAAGAATATAACTACTATAATACTGCCCCTATGTACAGGAATAGAACTACTATAATACTGCCCCTATGTACAAGAAAATAACTACTATAATACTGCCCCCTATGTACAAGAATATAACTACTATAATACTGCCCCTATGTACAGGAATATAACTACTATAATACTGCCCCCTATGTACAAGAATATAACTACTATAATACTGCCCCCTATGTACAAGAATATAACTACTATAATACTGCCCCCTATGTACAAGAATATAACTACTATAATACTGCCCCATATGTGCAAGAATATAACTACTATAATACTGCCCCCTATGTACAAGAATATAACTACTAGAATACTGCTCCCTATGTACAAGAATATAACTACAACTGCTCCTATGTACAAGAATTTAACTACTATAATACTGCCCCCTATGTACAAGAATATAACTACTATAATACTGCTCCATATGTACAAGAATATAACTACTATAATACTGCCCCCTATGTACAAGAATATAACTACTATAATACTGCCCCTATATACAAGAATATAACTACTATAATACTGCTCCTATGTACAAGAATATAACTACTATAATACTGCTCCCAATGTACAAGAATATAACTACTATAATACTGCCCCTATGTACAAGAATATAACTACTATAATACTGCTCCCAATGTACAAGAATATAACTACTATAATACTGCCCTATGTACAAGAATATAACTACTATAATACTGCTCTTATGAACAAGAATATAACTACTATAATACTGCCCCTATGTACAAGAATATAACTACTATAATACTGCTCCTATGTACAAGAATATAACTACTATAATACTGCTCCTATGTACAAGAATATAACTACTATAATACTGCCCCTATGTACAAGAATATAACTATTATAATACTGAACCTATGTAGAAGAATATAACTACTATAATACTGCTCCTAAGTACAAGAATATAACTACTATAATACTGCCCCTATGTACAAGAATATAACTACTATAATACTGCTCCTATGTACAAGAATATAACTACTATAATACTGCTCCTATGTACAAGAATATAACTACTATAATACTGCTCCTATGTACAAGAATATAACTACTATAATACTGCTCCTATGTACAAGAATATAACTACTATAATACTGCTCCTATGTACAGGAATATAACTACTATAATACTGCTCCCTATGTACAGGAATATAACTACTATAATACTGCTCCTATGTACAAGAATATAACTACTATAATACTGCTCCTATGTACAGGAATATAACTACTATAATACTGCCCCCTATGTACAAGAATATAACTACTATAATACTGCCCCCCTATATACAAGAATATAACTACTATAATACTGCTGCTATGTACAAGAATATAACTACTATAATACTGCTCCTATGTACAAGAATATAACTACTATAATACTGCTCCTATGTACAAGAATATAACTACTATAATACTGCTCCTATGTACAAGAATATAACTACTATAATACTGCTCCTATGTACAAGAATATAACTACTATAATACTGCTCCTATGTACAGGAATATAACTACTATAATACTGCTCCCTATGTACAGGAATATAACTACTATAATACTGCTCCTATGTACAAGAATATAACTGCTATAATACTGCTCCTATGTACAAGAATATAACTACTATAATACTGCCCCTATGTACAAGAATATAACTACTATAATACTGCTCCTATGTACAAGAATATAACTACTATAATACTGCCCCTGTGTACAAGAATATAACTACTATAATACTGCCCCTTATGTACAAGAATATAACTACTATAATACTGCTCCTATGTACAAGAATATAACTACTATAATACTGCTCCTATGTACAAGAATATAACTACTATAATACTGCCCCTTATGTACAAGAATATAACTACTATAATACTGCTCCTATGTACAAGAATATAACTGCTATAATACTGCTCCTATGTACAAGAATATAACTACTATAATACTGCCCCCTATGTACAAGAATATAACTACTATAATACTGCTCCTATGTACAAGAATATAACTGCTATAATACTGCTCCTATGTACAAGAATATAACTACTATAATTCTGAACAGGTAGAAAAACATGAACATCTGTCTCTAATTGCCCCTCGCGGCAGTACAATAAGATATGAATTTATACGCTTTCATAGATGACTTTTTATACATCGCAGCGTTGGGTTTTGTTCTATTCTTTAGCATCTGGTATAAACACATGAAGCAATTTTTGCATGTGCTAAAAATCAAATAAAAAAAAAAACATGTATTTTTAAAATACTTAGCAAACCTTGTATAATTTCCTTTACTCTTCATAACTACTTGCTACTTTTTGTTGGTATCACAGAAAATCCCATTAAAATACATGTAAGCTTGTAGGTGTTATTGTGAAAAAAAATGTCTAAAAGTTCAGGGAGTATGAATACTTTTTCAAGGCACTGTACACAACAAGTCTCGACCAATCCCTCCTTTGCCCCCATTTTCTGTAGAACTACAACTCCCATCATAGCACCTCGATCCTTAGCTTCGGTCACTGCAGATGCACAGACACAGTTTGTAGCACCGGAGAGCAGATTGCTTCATGATTGCACATCATTATAGACTGCGCGGAGCAGGAAGAGTTTCGCTCGCGGGGAGAGACATAAATATGATTAACCACCCACAGAAAACACACACAATTCCTGCTCAGCAGCAGAGGAGAAATAAAATGTCACTGACGCAATTACATGGAAACATCTGCCACTTTTACTAATTACATCTCCTTGTCTTGGCATTTTCTGCTTATTGATAGAGAATCCTCCGCAGTTATCGGATCCTTTCCCCTCGGTCAGGAACATTTATTGAATCTGCACATCAGCAAAAAAATGCGTTCAAAGACCCAATAAAATCAGTCACAGGGTGATGTAACGATGGTGTCCTTCCACGGGAGAGAGCTAACAGCGCTGCGCTCAGCAGACTGCGGACATGCTGCAGACTCCACCCGACAGAAGGATTCGCCCCCATCTTTCCATCAGTCGATCTCGCTTTTTTCGGTGCAAGCATTTTTCTTGTTTATAGGACAGTGATAATACGGTGTGTTCTCCTCTAACAACCATCTGAAGTTGTCACTGACACATCATTTTATAATAGCATCACTGAATAGGTAAGCGATTATAGGAAAGGAGTAATATTACTGCTTTCTAGTAGAAATTGTATCTCCACCTCAGTGCTGGATTTACAGATACACTGCTCAGTCCTAGTAATAAACAGAATGACTGAGCAGTGTATCTGTAAATCCAGCACTGAGGTGGAGAAAAAAAACTTCTATTAAAAAGCAGAAATACTGTCACTCTTACTCTACTCTTATAACCACTTACCTATTCAGAAAGAAATATCACCGCATAATTAATCTCCTATAAAAAATAAAAATGATTAAGTAGGAGTTGTAGGAGGAGTGAACTACTCCTTCAATGTCCTACACATGCTTTCTGGTAAATGTTTGATCTCACTTCAGAGCTGGATTCACAGCTACACTGCTCAAGAATGATCAATAATGTTATCCATGCAGTTGCTTTGTTGTGTTTTTTTTTTTGCTCACGGCAGAACTGAATTCACAGCTACACTGCTCAGTACTGCTGTATGATGCCTATTCCTGTGCCGATCTCTGCAGCTAGAGATCAGACCCGAAGAACACAAGCATCAGAAACGATTGCACATGATGTTATGTTCTTGGACAACAATAGAAAACTAGGATTGTGCAACTGAATTTTGGACATTTGTTTAGCAAGGGAAAAAGGTCCCCGGGAGCCACCATGCCTCTATGTGGAGACAACACCAGACCGTATGATATTGGGGAAATGCAGTCTGACTTTTGAAGCGAACTGCTAAGGATTCTGGGTAGGCACATTATATGCTCTCTCTAGCCATCAACGATTACGGTCAAATCACACCAGCGGACGGGGTTGGTGCTCCGGTCAGATCACGCCAGCGGACGGGGTTGGTGCTCCGGTCAGATCACGCCAGCGACGGGGTTGGTGCTCCGGTCAGATCACGCCAGCGGACGGGGTTGGCGCTCCGGTCAGATCACGCCAGCGGACGGGGTTGGCGCTCCAGTCAGATCACGCCAGCGGACGGGATTGGTGCTCCGGTCAGATCATGCCAGCGGACGGGGTTGGCGCTCCAGTCAGATCACGCCAGCGGACGGGGTTGGTGCTCCGGTCAGATCACGCCAGCGGACGGGGTTGGTGCTCCGGTCAGATCACGCCAGCGGACGGGGTTGGTGCTCCGGTCAGATCACGCCAGCGGACGGGGTTGGCGCTCCGGTCAGATCACGCCAGCGGACGGGGTTGGCGCTCCGGTCAGATCACACCAGCGGACGGGGTTGGTGCTCCGGTCAGATCACGCCAGCGGACGGGGTTGGCGCTCCGGTCAGATCACGCCAGCGGACGGGGTTGGCGCTCCGGTCAGATCACGCCAGCGGATGGGGTTGGCGCTCCGGTCAGATCACGCCAGCGGATGGGGTTGGCGCAGAACACTGAAGTGAGGCCCACAATAAAAGTAGAATTTATGTCGCTGCACAAACGGAGCTGCCGGAGATTTGTACGAATAAATCAGTGTCGCGTGACGAGATGAAGGCGGCAGCTGAGAAGATGCTGATATTGACCTTGTTGTGAGCATGAATTTATCTTTCCCTTATCTCCGGTGACGGCCATTGTGCTCAGCGGGAATGATGTATATTAAAGGTGCCCAAACAACGCGCCCGCTAAGGGTGAAAAACTCAATATTTACACTGATACACAATATATTAGAACACCATAAAAGATGCTTCTATGTCACCGTACAACATCGAATTCTCATCATCTGTCCAAAGCAGAAATATACGTGCCGGATTATCAGATATTGCTAGACCACTGGAGGACGTGACTTATGCAATGTTCCTCTAACAGGCATGATGTCAATGTCAATGGTTAAGACGCACTGCTTTGCGTCAAAACGCGTGTGTTCTTAATGTCTGGACTGTGACTTAAAGGATTTTATACCATTTGAAGCTATGAAATAAATGGAGAATGGATATTTAATGGACTTATAGCGCAGGACTTATTCCCTTCTAAGTTCTGAAAACTTGCCGCACAGCAGGATCCGTGCGCTCCAGGAAGTGGTGAGCAGACACTACGTTTTTTGTATGTTTTTCCAGTATTATAGTAGTTACATTCTTGTACATAGCGGGCAGTATTATAGTAGTTATATTCTTGTACACAGGGGGCAGTATTATAGTAGTTATATTCTTGTACATAGGGGCAGTATTATAGTAGTTATATTCTTGTACATAGGAGCAGTATTATAGTAGTTATATTCTTGTACACAGGGGGCAGTATTATAGTAGTTATATTCTTGTACATAGGGGCAGTATTATAGTAGTTATATTCTTGTACATAGGGGCAGTATTATAGTAGTTATATTCTTGTACATAGGGGCAGTATTATAGTAGTTATATTCTTGTATATAGGGAGCAGTATTATAGTAGTTATATTCTTGTACATAGGGGGCAGTATTATAGTAGTTATATTCTTGTACATAGGGGGCAGTATTTTAGTAGCTATATTATTGTACATAGGAGCAGTATTATAGTAGTTATATTCTTGTACACAGGGGGCAGTATTATAGTAGTTATATTCTTGTACATAGGGGCAGTATTATAGTAGTTATATTCTTGTACATAGGGGCAGTATTATAGTAGTTATATTCTTGTACATAGGGGCAGTATTATAGTAGTTATATTCTTGTACATAGGAGCAGTATTATAGTAGTTATATTCTTGTACATAAGGGCAATATTATAGTAGTTATATTCTTGTACATAGGGGGCAGTATTATAGTAGTTATATTCTTGTACATAGGGGGCAGTATTATAGTAGTTATATTCTTGTACATAGGAGCAGTATTATAGTAGTTATATTCTTGTACATAGGAGCAGTATTATAGTAGTTATATTCTTGTACATAGGAGCAGTATTATAGTAGTTACATTCTTGTACATAGGAGCAGTATTATAGTAGTTATATTCTTGTACATAAGGGCAGTATTATAGTAGTTATATTCTTGTACATAGGGGCAGTATTATAGTAGTTATATATCATGTCAGGGGTGAGGCAGGGCTGTCCTCTCAGCCCATTGTTGTATGTCTTTAGTCTGGATCCTTTCCTCAGAAAAGTGCAGGATCATAGAGGTTTCACAGGGCTGAGGTGTTGCCTGCAGAGTACAGTGGAGGATGTAAAGTTCTGCGCCTATGCGGATGACGTGTCGGTGGTGGTGTCTTCTAGAGAAGACTGTACGGCTCTACAGCAGGAGATGACAGCCTTCTCCAATGTGTCTAACTCCTCTGTGAACATGGAGAAGAGCGAGGCGTTGTGGTTGGGGGGTGACAGTGATGTCTTCTCTGTGCCCTTCAGAACAGTTCAGGGTCAGATAAAGCTTTTGGGAGTAGTGTTTGGAGCTGTAGATGATGGGAAGGTGAACTGGGAGGAGAAGCTGGTGGTGTGTGAGCAGAAGGTGCAGAGCTGGAGACCCTGGAAGCTGACGTATCTGGAGAAGGTCCGCCTGCTGAAGACCTTCCTGCTCCCGCTCTTCCTCTATATCAGTGTGGTGTTCCCTGTGCCCGATGCGTTACTCCCCAGACTTACCAACGTCTTCTATCACTTCTTGTGGGGTAGCAGAGTGAATGTGGTCGGGAGAAACATTGTCTATCTCCCCCATAAGGAGGGTGGTCTCTCCGTGCCCTGTCCTGAGCTCTTCTTTAATCTCATGTTTCTTATGAAGAATTTCTCTTTCTGTAAGAATTCAGAGAAGACACCATGGTCTTGTTTGTTTAAGAGCCAGATCCAGCAGTTTGTGTCCGTGTGGTCGGTAGGGGACCCCATCAAGAGAATCTCAGGCCGACTAAAGAATAATGTTTCTTGGTATGGTGTCCATGTAATAAGTAAGGTTATTAGATGGAGGATCCTGTATGAGGACGTCAGGCAGCTCAGTAGGAAGGAGTTGTATAAGAACGTGCTGTCATCTCACTTTAGTGTCCATGTTCAATTGAGGGGCGCCCCAAGTCTAGATGTAAAACAGGCTGCAAAGAGCGTACTAGATCCCAGAGTCCCCCCTCATATGAGAGATGTGGCGTGGCTGGGGCTCCATGGTAAGATGTACGTCAGAGACAACCTAAAGTGCAGGAATGTATCAGACAGATCCTGTCCTAGGGAAGAGTGTCCCCATATACAGGAGACTATGGAGCATCTGCTGCTAGAGTGTCCCCATATACAGGAGACCATGGAGCATCTGCTGCTAGAGTGTCCCCATATACAGGAGACTATGGAGCATCTGCTGCTAGAGTGTCCCCATATACAGGAGACTATGGAGCATCTGCTTCTAGAGTGTCCCTTCAGTATGCAGGTATGGGAGTGTGTGTCCTTGTCCCTAAAGTTACCGCACCTGGTGGGACAGTCGTACGGTCAGCTGCTGTACGGAGACTTCCAGCCTGAGCTCAGAGCGTATAACCGAAGCTCACTATATGTAATAAATGTGGTGACCATCTATCATCTGTGGTGCGCACGGTGCTGCCTGCTCATCAATAAGGAGGTCCTGTCCTGTGATAGTGTCAGGTATAAGATCCTGGAAAGTCTCAAGTCAGTGTATAAGAAGGACATAAAGATTAACGCAGGTAATGTGAACTGGAGGAACATTCATGTGGCGGGATTTATCAATGTTATCTAATGTTATTGTGTAAGTGATGTAACAACACAGTATTTATTTTCTTTAATATTTATTATTTTGTGATTTTAATGTAATTATTCTGTAATATTTGGTTGTCAGTTTTAAATAAAAAGATCATAATAGTAGTTATATTCCTGTACATAGGAGCAGTATTATAGTAGTTATATTCTTGTACATAGGAGCAGTATTATAGTAGTTATATTCTTGTACATAGGGGCAGTATTATAGTAGTTATATTCTTGTACATAGGGGCAGTATTATAGCAGTTATATTCTTGTATATAGGGGGCAGTATTATAGTAGTTATATTCTTGTACATAGGGGGCAGTATTATAGTAGTTATATTATTGTACATAGGAGCAGTATTATAGTAGTTATATTCTTGTAAATAGGGGCAGTATTATAGTAGTTATATTCTTGTACATAGAGGCAGTATTATAGTAGTTATATTCTTGTACATAGGAGCAGTATTATAGTAGTTATATTCTTGTACACAGGAGCAGTATTATAGTAGTTATATTCTTGTAAATAGGGGCAGTATTATAGTAGTTATATTCTTGTACATAGGGGCAGTATTATAGTAGTTATATTCTTGTACATAGGGAGCAGTATTATAGTAGTTATATTCTTGTAAATAGGGGCAGTATTATAGTAGTTATATTCTTGTACATAGAGGCAGTATTATAGTAGTTATATTCTTGTACATAGGGGCAGTATTATAGTAGTTATATTCTTGTACATAGAGGCAGTATTATAGTAGTTATATTCTTGTACATAGGGAGCAGTATTATAGTAGTTATATTCTTGTACATAGGAGCAGTATTATAGTAGTTATATTCTTGTACATAGGAGCAGTATTATAGTAGTTATATTCTTGTAAATAGGGGCAGTATTATAGTAGTTATATTCTTGTACATAGAGGCAGTATTATAGTAGTTATATTCTTGTACATAGGGGCAGTATTATAGTAGTTATATTCTTGTAAATAGGGGCAGTATTATAGTAGTTATATTCTTGTACATAGGGGCAGTATTATAGTAGTTATATTCTTGTACATAGGGAGCAGTATTATAGTAGTTATATTCTTGTAAATAGGGGCAGTATTATAGTAGTTATATTCTTGTACATAGAGGCAGTATTATAGCAGTTATATTCTTGTACATAGGGGCAGTATTATAGTAGTTATATTCTTGTACATAGAGGCAGTATTATAGTAGTTATATTCTTGTACATAGGGAGCAGTATTATAGTAGTTATATTCTTGTACATAGGAGCAGTATTATAGTAGTTATATTCTTGTACATAGGAGCAGTATTATAGTAGTTATATTCTTGTAAATAGCAGTATTATAGTAGATATATTCTTGTACATAGGGGCAGTATTATAGTAGTTATATTCTTGTACATAGGAGCAGTATTATAGTAGTTATATTCTTGTAAATAGGGAGCAGTATTATAGTAGTTATATTCTTGTACATAGGAGCAGTATTATAGTAGTTATATTCTTGTAAATAGGGAGCAGTATTATAGTAGTTATATTCTTGTACATAGGGAGCAGTATTATAGTAGTTATATTCTTGTACATAGGGGGCAGTATTATAGTAGTTATATTCTTGTACATAGGGGGCAGTATTATAGTAGTTATATTCTTGTACATAGGGGCAGTATTATAGTAATTATATTCTTGTACATAGGAGCAGTATTATAGTAGTTATATTCTTGTACATAGGAGCAGTATTATAGTAGTTATATTCTTGTACATAGGGAGCAGTATTATAGTAGTTATATTCTTGTACATAGGGGGCAGTATTATAGTAGTTATATTCTTGTACATAGGGGCAGTATTATAGTAATTATATTCTTGTACATAGGAGCAGTATTATAGTAGTTATATTCTTGTACATAGGAGCAGTATTATAGTAGTTATATTCTTGTACATAGGAGCAGTATTATAGTAGTTATATTCTTGTACATAGGGAGCAGTATTATATTAGTTATATTCTTGTACATAGGGGCAGTATTATAGCAGTTATATTCTTGTACATAGGGGCAGTATTATAGTAATTATATTCTTGTACATAGGAGCAGTATTATAGTAGTTATATTCTTGTACATAGGAGAAGTATTATAGTAGTTATATTCTTGTACATAGGGAGCAGTATTATAGTAGTTATATTCTTGTACATAGGGGGCAGTATTATAGTAGTTATATTCTTGTACATAGGGGCAGTATTATAGTAATTATATTCTTGTACATAGGAGCAGTATTATAGTAGTTATATTCTTGTACATAGGAGCAGTATTATAGTAGTTATATTCTTGTACATAGGAGCAGTATTATAGTAGTTATATTCTTGTACATAGGGAGCAGTATTATATTAGTTATATTCTTGTACATAGGGGCAGTATTATAGCAGTTATATTCTTGTACATAGGGGGCAGTATTACAGTAGTTATATTCTTGTACATAGGGAGCAGTATTATAGTAGTTATATTCTTGACATAGGGGGCAGTATTATAGTAGTTATATTCTTGTACATAGGAGCAGTATTATAGTAGTTATATTCTTGTACATAGCAGCAGTATTATAGTAGTTATATTCTTGTACATAGGGAGCAGTATTATAGTAGTTATATTCTTGTACATAGGGGCAGTATTATAGCAGTTATATTCTTGTACATAGGGGGCAGTATTATAGTAGTTATATTCTTGTACATAGGGGGCAGTATTATAGTAGTTATATTCTTGTACATAGGGGGCAGTATTATAGTAGTTATATTCTTGTACATAGGAGCAGTATTATAGTAGTTATATTCTTGTACATAGGAGTAGTATTATAGTAGTTATATTCTTGTACATAGGGGCAGTATTATAGCAGTTATATTCTTGTACATAGGGGGCAGTATTATAGTAGTTATATTCTTGTACATAGGGGACAGTATTATAATAGTTACATTCTTATAAATAGGGGGCAGTATTATAGTAGTTATATTCTTGTACATAGGAGCAGTATTATAGTAGTTATATTCTTGTACATAGGGAGCAGTATTATAGTAGTTATATTATTGTACATAGGAGGCAGTATTATAGTAGTTATATTCTTGTACATAGGGGCAGTATTATAGCAGTTATATTCTTGTACATAGGGGGCAGTATTATAGTAGTTATATTCTTGTACATAGGGGACAGTATTATAATAGTTACATTCTTATAAATAGGGGGCAGTATTATAGTAGTTATATTCTTGTACATAGGAGCAGTATTATAGTAGTTATATTCTTGTACATAGGGAGCAGTATTATAGTAGTTATATTATTGTACATAGGAGGCAGTATTATAGTAGTTATATTCTTGTACATAGAGGGCAGTATTATAGTAGTTATATTCTTGTACATAGGGGCAGTATTATAGTAGTTATATTCTTGAACATAGGGGCAGTATTATAGTAGTTATATTCTTGTACATAGGGGCAGTATTATAGTAGTTATATTCTTGTACATAGGGGCAGTATTATAGTAGTTATATTCTTGTACATAGGAGCAGTATTATAGTAGTTATATTCTTGTACATGGGTGGCAGTATTATGGTAGTTATATTCTTGTACATAGGGAGCAGTATTATAGTAGTTATATTCTTGTACATAGGAGCAGTATTATAGTAGTTATATTCTTGTACATAGGAGCAGTATTATAGTAGTTATATTCTTGTACATAGGTGCAGTATTATAGTAGTTATATTCTTGTACATAGGAGCAGTATTATAGTAGTTATATTCTTGTACATAGGAGCAGTATTATAGTAGTTATATTCTTGTACATGGGTGGCAGTATTATAGCAGTTATATTGTTGTACATAGGAGCAGTATTATAGTAGTTATATTCTTGTACATAGGAGCAGTATTATAGTAGTTATATTCTAGTATATAGGGGCAGTATTATAGTGGTTACAATCTTGTACATAGGGGCAGTATTATAGTAGTTATATTCTTGTACATAGGAGCAGTATTATAGTGGTTACAATCTTGTACATAGGAGCAGTATTATAGTAGTTATATTCTTGTACATAGGAGCAGTATTATAGCAGTTATATGCTTGTACATAGGGGCAGTATTATAGTAGTTATATTCTTGTACACAGGGGGCAGTATTACAGTAGTTATATTCTTGTACATAGGAGCAGTATTATAGCAGTTATATGCTTGTACATAGGGGCAGTATTATAGTAGTTATATTCTTGTACATAGGGGGCAGTGTTATAGTAGTTATATTCTTGTACATAGGGGCAGTATTATAGTAGCTATATTCTTGTACATAGGGGCAGTATTATAGTAGTTATACTCTTGTACATAGGGGACAGTATTATAGTAGTTATATTCTTGTATATAGGGGCAGTATTATAGTAGTTATATTCTTGTACATAGGGGACAGTATTATAGTAGTTATATTCTTGTATATAGGAGCAGTATTATAGCAGTTATATTCTTGTACATAGGAGCAGTATTATAGTAGTTATATTCTTGTACATAGAGAGCAGTATTATAGTAGTTATATTCTTGTACATAGGAGCAGTATTATAGTAGTTATATTCTTGTATATAGGAGCAGTATTATAGCAGTTATATGCTTGTACATAGGGGCAGTATTATAGTAGTTATATTCTTGTACATAGGGGACAGTATTATAGTAGTTATATTCTTGTATATAGGAGCAGTATTATAGCAGTTATATTCTTGTACATAGGGGCAGTATTATAGTAGTTATATTCTTGTACATAGGGGCAGTATTATAGTAGCTATATTCTTGTACATAGGGGGCAGTATTATAGTAGTTATATGCTTGTACATAGGGGCAGTATTATAGTAGTTATATTCTTGTACATAGGGGGCAGTATTATAGTAGTTGTATTCTTGTATATAGGGGGCAGTATTATAGTTGCTATATTCTTGTACATAGGGAGCATTATTATAGTAGTTTTATTCTTGTACATAGGGGACAGTATTATAGTAGTTATATTCTTGTATATAGGAGCAGTATTATAGCAGTTATATTCTTGTACATAGGAGCAGTATAATAGTAGTTATATTCTTGTACATAGGAGCAGTATAATAGTAGTTATATTCTTGTACATAGGAGCAGTATTATAGTAGTTATATTCTTGTACATAGGAGCAGTATTATAGTAGTTATATTCTTGTACATAGGGGACAGTATTATAGCAGTTATATTCTTGTACATAGGAGCAGTATTATAGTAGTTATATTCTTGTACATAGGAGCAGTATTATAGTAGTTATATTCTTGTACATAGGAGCAGTATAATAGTAGTTATATTCTTGTACATAGGAGCAGTATTATAGTAGTTATATTCTTGTACATAGGGAGCAGTATTATAGTAGTTATATTCTTGTACATAGGAGCAGTATTATAGTAGTTATATTCTTGTACATAGGGGCAGTATTATAGTAGTTATATTCTTGTACATAGGGGCAGTATTATAGTAGTTATATTCTTGTACATAGGAGCAGTATTATAGTAGTTATATTCTTGTACATAGGGGGCAGTATTATAGTAGTTATATTCTTGTACATAGGGGCAGTATTATAGTAGTTATATTCTTGTACATAGGGGGCAGTATTATAGTAGTTATATTCTTGCACATAGGGGCAGTATTATAGTAGTTATATTCTTGTACATAGGAGCAGTATAATAGTAGTTATATTCTTGTACATAGGAGCAGTATAATAGTAGTTATATTCTTGTACATAGGAGCAGTAATAATATAATAATAATAATAATAGTTTATTTTTATAGCGCCAACATATTCCGCAGCACTTTACAAATTTTAGGGGGGACTTATACAGACAATACAGAATAAGCATATCTCATATCGAACGGAGTGAGGGCCCTGCTCGCGAGCTTACAGTCTATGAGGAAGTGGGGGAGACACAAAAGGTAAAAAGTACATATATTGTATAATGCAGCCTTGATATACTGAATAGGATAAATAATAATACATGGACTGGTCGCCAGCCAGTATGTGTGCAGTCCTGACAGAGGCTTTTATGTGCATGGTTGGTTTGAACCCGAAGTTGAAGAAGATTTTAATATGGGGGAAAGCTGGGATGGACAGAGTGTGTTTAGGTGATACGCCAGTCTAAAGAAATGTGTTTTTAGGGTCTGCTTGAAACTGTGGGTATTGGGAATTAATCGAATTGTCCTGGGTAGTGCATTCCAGAGAATTGGCGCAGCACGCGAGAAATCTTGGAGACGGGAGTGGGAAGTTCGGATTATGGAGGATTTTAGTTTCAAGTCATTTGCAGAACGGAGGGCACGTGTAGGGTGGTAGACTGAGACAAGGGAGGAGATGTAGGGGGGTACTGAAGCATGGAGCGCTTTGTGGGTAAGCGTGATAAGTTTAAAACGAACTCTATATTGGATGGGCAACCAATGCAATGACTGGCACAGGGAAGAGGCATCTGAGTAGCGGTTGGCGAGGAATATGATCCTGGCTGCTGCGTTCAGGACGGATTGGAGAGGGGAGAGTTTAGTAAGAGGGAGACCGATTAGTAGAGCGTTGCAATAGTCAAGACGAGAATGAATAAGAGCGACAGTAAGAGTTTTTGCCGAGTCAAAGGTGAGAAAAGTCCTGATTCTTGAGATGTTTTTGAGGTGTAGATGACATGAACGAGCGAGTGATTTGATGTGAGGAGTGAAAGAAAGATCTGAATCAAAAATGACCCCAAGACAGCGGGCTTGTAGCTGGGGAGTAATGGTTGAGCCACAAATGGAGATGGCAATATCGGGCACAGGTAGGTTAATGGAGGGAGGAAAGACGAGGAGTTCAGTTTTTGACAGATTCAGTTTTAGGTAGAGGGAGGACATAATGTTAGACACAGCAGAAAGACAATCACTGGTCTTTTGTAGTAATGCAGGGGTGATGTCCGGAGCAGAGGTGTATAATTGGGTGTCATCCGCATAGAGATGGTACTGAAAACCGAATCTACTGATTGTTTGTCCAATAGGAGCGGTGTATAAGGAGAAAAGAAGGGGGCCTAGGACTGATCCTTGAGGAACCCCGACAGTAAGAGGAAGTAGAGAGGAGGAGGAGCCGGCAAAAGACACAGAGAAGGAGCGGTCAGAGAGGTAGGAGGAGAACCAGGAGAGAACGGTGTCCTTGAGGCCAATAGAGCGGAGCATAGTGAGGAGGAGCTGGTGATCCACAGTGTCGAATGCTGCAGAGAGATCCAGGAGAATCAGCAGGGAGTAGTGACCATTAGATTTAGCTGTTAGTAGATCATTAGAGACTTTAGTGAGGGCAGTTTCAGTAGAATGTAAAGAGCGGAAACCAGATTGTAAAGGGTCAAGAAGAGAGTTGTCTGAGAGATAGTGGATTAGACGGGAGTGGACCAGGCGTTCCAGGAGTTTAGAGATAAAGGGAAGATTGGAAACAGGTCTGTAGTTGGCCGTGCAGTCCTGGTCGAGGGATGGTTTTTTAAGTAATGGTTGTATGCTGGCGTGTTTAAAAGAAGAGGGAAAGATACCAGATGAGAGGGAAAGGTTGAAAATTTTAGTTAGGTGAGAGGTGACAGCTGGAGCAAGGGACTGAAGGAGATGTGAGGGAATAGGGTCGCTGGTGCAGGTGGTAGGGCGAGAAGATGCAAGGAGCCTGATCACTTCATCTTCCGTGACTGGTTCGAAGTCAGAAAATGAGCAAGATACAATGTGGCGGGGGGGAGCATGCATAACATTTGGGGATTGGGAGAAAATTTCCTGTCGGATATGGTCAATTTTTTCTTTGAAATAGTTAGCCAGATCGTCAGCGCTGAGGTCGGTGGTCGGGGCCTGTGCTGTTTGATTGAGGAGAGAATGAAACGTGTCAAAGAGTCGTTTAGGATTATTGGAAAGTGAGATGATGAGGTTGTTAAAGTAGGTTTGTTTGGAGAGGTGAAGGGCAGAGTTATATGTTTTCAGCATAAATTTATAGTGGAGGAAATCTTCGGGCAGATTTGATTTTCTCCACAGTCGTTCAGCGCACCTGGAGTACCTCTGGAGAAGACGTGTTTGAGGCGTGTGCCAGGGTTGTCGCCGTCTATGCCGAATTGTTCTTTGTGTAGGAGGTGCGGCTTCATCCAGGGCGCATAGCATTATTTTGTTATAATGCTTCAATGCACAGTCGGGACATGAGAGGGAGGAGATTGGGGCCAATGATGATTGCAACCTTTTTATAAATTTCTGGGTGTTAATGGCGCGTAAATTTCTATAAGTGTGGACGGTGGGAGTGTCTTGAGTAGAGTCACAGTTCTTGACAGAGAATGAAAGAAGATTATGGTCAGAGAGTGGAAGGGGAGAGTTAGTAAAGTCATGTACTGAGCAAAGCCGGGAGAAGATCAGGTCCAATGTGTTCCCGTCCTCATGTGTAGGAGAATTAGCAAGCTGTGAAAGGCCGAAGGAGGAGGTTAATGATAAAAGATGCGTGGCAGATGGGGAAAGAGGATCGCCAATTGGGATGTTAAAGTCTCCCATGATTATCGTGGGGATGTCGCAGTATTATAGTAGTCACATTCTTGTTGCGATGAAGGAGTAAGTTCCTCTGCGCTAAGTGCTGAGACATGGTTGAAGGTACGGATTTAGAATATTACAGTATACAATGTCTCTTTCATGCGCCTCAGGATGGATTTCTGCCTCAGTAATGATACTATCAGTAGTAAGTGGAGCGATCCTTTGCAGGCAGCTCAGCATTGTTTCGGCAGGACTCGCTCCACCTCAGTCATTTGTGCGCTCAGAATTAATGTAAGTGTAATGTGCATAAAATCATTTTCCGGAGGTAAATCAGCGGTGGGCTCCTCTGGCCTGATTCATGGCCTCCATTACTGAGCACATTCTTATCCAGCCACTTTCTCCTGACAAATTGTTACAGGATTTATTATGTGACACCAGGCCTGCAAGTGAGAACACACAGAACGCACATTCCCCATAACAAAGCCTTGTATAAATGATCACGGTCCATGTGTTGGGGGGAAGGGATGTTATATACTTATGGAAACCAGAAGTGGAGTTCCACCACCGGCCTCGTGCTCCGCTCTTGATCTAATAGGGGCTGGTGTGGAAAAAAATATAGATATATAATTCAGCTGTTTAAATTTTTAATCGTATGTGAATAATGTATAACGCCGCTCCCTCATTACACAGATAGAGAACCAAGCCGAGCTGAGCGCTTCCTACACAGTCAGGAATCAGCCTTGTTTCTCGTCTGCAGATCTGCACAGGCCAGAAGTCGATGGAAAGGGGTGAGGACGACGACGTCTGGAACCGGCGATTGTTCACAGCTTCCATTCTTCTGAGACAGATCCCAAAATGTGCACAGCTACCTGACAGGCCATGCTTGATAATTACTGAGGAGTTGTCTGCACAGTTCAGGTGCATTGTGTCCCGTTCATTCTGCGGTCGGAAGTCGGCAGCTCCTAAAGTTTCCTAACATGAAAATGGCATGAAAGCAACAGTTGTGCTCAATATAAAAGGCCCATACACATTAGACTTATGTCCGAGAAGCTCACAGACGTCGGACGATGATCTGAAGTGTCTGCGAGTGAAGAATTCAGCAGTTTAAAGGGGTTGTCCCCTACATTTAGAAGTGGTAATGAAAAAAAGCCAACATAGTCACTTACTGGACCCCTCTCGATCCGCCACACCTACTCCTGTGTCCCGCACCAGTCTTCTCTCACTGTGCTGCAGGGGAACTCAGGTGACCACTGCAACCAATCAGCGGCCACTTCTGGTTCAGATAGAATGTGACCTCTGCAGCCAATCAGTGGCCACTTCTGGTTCAGATAGAATGTGACCTCTGCAGCCAATCAGCGGCCACTTCTGGTTCAGATAGAATGTGACCTCTGCAGCCAATTAGTGACTGTGACAATCACTTACCGTCCTCACTGGAAGAGTAAGAGATGAGACCGATGGGGAACATGGGCAGCCGAGCGGAGGAATAATGGGGGGGGCTGGCAAGTGAGTGTGTATTTGTTTTGTTTTTTTAAATTCAAGACCCCCATCGTCCTATTAAGAAGGGGTTTTAAAAATTTTGTAATAGCTCAAAACACATCTGCATTATCCAGCTCCAGAATCCGCCTCCACCTCGCTATTAAATGGGCTGACATTGAACATCTTACAGTCAATGATATTGGTGGCAGGGTCACAGCAGTACAGAGTATTTTAGGAGGACAACTTCTGATGTTTTGCCTGGTATTATCTATAATATTATAGTAATTTTGTTTTTATTTCCCCAATATTTTAGCTTAATACACCCATAAAGATTAGCCAGCGAGGCTACAAGTCGTATATCTGTATACCGGTGGCTGCGGACATGTGATATAGCGCACGGTGAGAGCAGTCTACACACTGGTGTGTATTAAGTACTGTACACACAGACAGTGTCTGTTTTAGTGCACGAGTGGTCTCATGTCTCCCCCGGGGTTGTTAACACTGGTAAAGATGTATGAAATTACACTCATTCCTTCCTAATTGCTGCGCGCCCGGCCGGCACACTCCATATTTGTATTTTATGTGCCATAATAAACCTTTCATATGTAATATCTCATTTATAGTATGCAGTATCATGGACGGCTCCCTCCAGAGCTCGTTTTATGGCTCGGCTTCAAAGTGACTTGTTACTACCAGGTTCACCATTCATCTCCTGCCAAGATCCCACCAAACACTAGAAGGCGAAGGGATAGAGCACCAGCCATCCGCAGCATCGCAGGCGTAAGAGAGAACTGAGCTTCTGCGGGAATTTATTATGTTCAATGAGTGGATGAAACGTACAAACGTGTCGTATGACCGAAACACGGAACGTAAAAGGCAAGAAATGAAGGCCAAACCTTGCCAAGATCCCACCAAACACTAGAAGGCGAAGGGATAGAGCGCCGGGCCATCCGCACCATCGCAGGCGTAAGAGAGAACTGAGCTTCTGCGGGAATTTATTATGTTCAATGAGTGGATGAAACGTACAAACGTGCCGTGTGACCGAAACACGGAACATAAAAGGCAAGAAATGAAGGCCAAACCTCGCCAAGATCCCACCAAACACTAGAAGGCGAAGGGATAGAGCGCCGGGCCATCCACAGCGTCGCAGGCGTAAGAGAGAACTGAGCTTCTGCGGGAATTTATTATGTTCAATGAGTGGATGAAACGTACAAACGTGTCGTATGACCGAAACACGGAACATAAAAGGCAAGAAATGAAGGCCAAACCTCGCCAAGATCCCACCAAACACTAGAAGGCGAAGGGATAGAGCGCCGGGCCATCCACAGCGTCGCAGGCGTAAGAGAGAACTGAGCTTCTGCGGGAATTTATTATGTTCAATGAGTGGATGAAACGTACAAACGTGTCGTATGACCGAAACACGGAACATAAAAGGCAAGAAATGAAGGCCAAACCTCGCCAAGATCCCACCAAACACTAGAAGGCGAAGGGATAGAGCGCCGGGCCATCCGCAGCGTCGCAGGCGTAAGAGAGAACTGAGCTTCTGCGGGAATTTATTATGTTCAATGAGTGGATGAAACGTACAAACGTGTCGTGTGACCGAAACACGGAACATAAAAGGCAAGAAATGAAGGCCAAACCTCGCCAAGAGACCACCAAACACTAGAAGGCGAAGGGATAGAGCGCCGGGCCATCCGCAGCATCGCAGGCGTAAGAGAGAACTGAGCTTCTGCGGGAATTTATTATGTTCAATGAGTGGATGAAACGTACAAACGTGCCGTGTGACCGAAACACGGAACGTAAAAGGCAAGAAATGAAGGCCAAACCTCGCCAAGAGACCACCAAACACTAGAAGGCGAAGGGATAGAGCGCCAGGCCATCCGCAGCATCGCAGGCGTAAGAGAGAACTGAGCTTCTGCGGGAATTTATTATGTTCAATGAGTGGATGAAACGTACAAACGTGTCGTGTGACCGAAACACGGAACATAAAAGGCAAGAAATGAAGGCCAAACCTCGCCAAGAGACCACCAAACACTAGAAGGCGAAGGGATAGAGCGCCGGGCCATCCGCAGCATCGCAGGCGTAAGAGAGAACTGAGCTTCTGCGGGAATTTATTATGTTCAATGAGTGGATGAAACGTACAAACGTGCCGTGTGACCGAAACACGGAACGTAAAAGGCAAGAAATGAAGGCCAAACCTCGCCAAGAGACCACCAAACACTAGAAGGCGAAGGGATAGAGCGCCAGGCCATCCGCAGCATCGCAGGCGTAAGAGAGAACTGAGCTTCTGCGGGAATTTATTATGTTCAATGAGTGGATGAAACGTACAAACGTGTCGTATGACCGAAACATGGAACGTAAAAGGCAAGAAATGAAGGCCAACGTTACACAGTCAAACCTCACCAAGAGACCACCTCTGTAGAAAGACAATCCCCCTAAGCTCATGTTCGCACCACCTTTTTTCAGGCGGGTTTGTAGCGGATCCACTTTGAAACCTACCTGAAGAAGGGCTAACAAAACGCTGAAAAGACAGAACAGATTCACTTCTATGAAAAACGACTTGTTCACGCATTCAGGTTTTTGAGCATTTTCTATCCGGTTCAGTAACCTGACGATTCTTCAGGCGTCTTCTGCGCTAATGATGTTTTATACTTTCCAATACAAGACAAGGGAAAAGGTCAATGAGGTCCAGGAGATGTCCTGGCAACTTTTTGAGCGTTTTTGTTGCAATAACCACTTAGTGGATCCTTCATTGTTGAATAAAGTTAAAAACATTTTTTTGCGGAATAACCCAGTATAACAGACGCCCCCAAAATATTGGAAAAACATTAAAGAAAATATCAACGGTCAAAAATATTGAAAAAGCACTCAGAAAATTAGTAAAAGCGCTAAAAATGACTCTTCAGGTTTACAAAACGCAGGAGAAAATGAAAAAGGGGAATTTCCTGAAGCGTCTTTCGCTTAAAAAAATTACGTTTTTGGCCACCTGAAATAGATGTGATGTGAACATACCCCCACAGAGCACTTCTGTATGCAGTTTTGGGTGGGTGTCTCATGGAGGTTTTACTCTGTAGTGTATGAATATATACTTGCTGTATGTGTATACGCACATACATTATATATACTTGCATACATATTATCTACGGTTGTGAGAAAACCAAGAGCAGAATTTTACGGGTTTTACGCACCACGACATGATAGAACAACTTCCGGTCCTCAGAAGGTCTCACTTCTGTATGCAGTTTTGGGTGGGTGTCTCATGGAGGTTTTACTCTGTAGTGTATGAATATATACTTGCTGTATGTGTATACGCACATGCATTATATATACTTGCATACATATTATCTACGGTTGTGAGAAAACCAAGAGCAGAATTTTACGGGTTTTACGCACCACGACATGATAGAACAACTTCCGGTCCTCAGAAGGTCTCACTTCTGTATGCAGTTTTGGGTGGGTGTCTCATGGAGGTTTTACTCTGTAGTGTATGAATATATACTTGCTGTATGTGTATACGCACATGCATTATATATACTTGCATACATATTATCTACGGTTGTGAGAAAACCAAGAGCAGAATTTTACGGGTTTTACGCACCACGACATGATAGAACAACTTCCGGTCCTCAGAAGGTCTCAAAATTAGATCAATCCAACCTCAGGCAATGAACAAAATTACACCGTTATTTACCAAAAACTGGGCCAATAGGCAGAAGAAGTGTGTGAATAATTAAGTACACCCCTACTGCTTCAGCAGGGATTAAGAGGGTAAGTAGCAGCCCGGTGCTGACAATCCATAAAAGCAGAAGTTTGCGCACTTTGCTGGCGTGTGTGAACACAATGCCAAGGAGGAAAGACTTCAGCAAGGATCTTCGAGCAGCAGTTGTTACTTCCCATCAATCCGAGGAGGGTTATAAGACAGTTCCTGTATATATTCTCCTTAATTGGATTTTTTTTTTCATTTTGAATTGCTAATTTGCCATCATTGATTTTTTTTCCTGGCGTTCCTACAACCAGCACAAGTCCTCTCTGCACCCACTGGGAATTTTGGTAAGAGACAGCGAAGTGAAGAGAGAGACACATTAAATCACAATGACATAAACATCAGTGTGAACAAGGCCTCGCTGTCCATTGAGTGATTCGCAGTTTGTCGCTGTCCGTCATTGTCACATTTTCGCAGGGATATCAGTGCAAGATGAGAAATTACAGCTCGTGACGGCTCCTGTGATGGAGGCTTTCCGCTTTTTGTTATTTTTTTTTATTTCAATTTTGATGGCCTGATTGGGAGTTTTGACACCGCAGATAAAAAATGCATTGGCCCTGGCAGGAAAAAAAGGGAAAAATGCTTTAATTGGCCCTTTCCGCCATGATTCCAAGTCATCCAGATGGTTAATAAGTGGAAATGTACATACTCTGTGTACATCAAAGAGGGAGCTCAGCTTGCAAACCGCTCACCCAAACATATCATTTGCTACAAATTATTCTGTTTGAAGTGCACAGTTCCAAGCCCCTTAATGACCCGCACGACTGTCACCGTCCCTGAGATGCGGGGACCCTGGACTGACGAGCATGCAGATGGCAAACCTTCAGTCTGGAGCGTCGCTCGCAGCTAAATACCCTGTTAATGTGCTTGTCTTTGTTGTGCACCTTCATTAGGGGAATGTTTTTATTAAGTGCTGATGGCACAAGTCACACCGATACCTTCCGAAGTTTACGAAAAGATCAGCGCTTCCATATTTCATGTAGCTATAGGGAATAGTCAGCAACAATCTGCAACATATGTATCAACTCGCCAGGACAATTAATTGCACCTCTTATTGGTTTCACTGGTGGATGGATGACGCATAACGCAAAAGTTACGACGTAAATGTGATCTCTTTTTATGACGTGTGTGATCAATGGTGTCGGGGGCGAGGGTACAAGGGAGACCGTTATTCTTAATATACATATATCTATAGCCTGTAAACATTAATAGATTCTCAGCGGGAGCGCCGTGCTATTCCCAGTCTGGGATTCCAGCTCTGAACTGAATCTCTAAGTCGGGATTTGGAGCTGACGATAGCGGCTCATCGCTATTCACGCCGACTGCAGGGGTCACCCAGGCCTCATTTGCCTTTCAATACTCAGTGACTCTCATGAATTTTTCCATGTTTAAATGGTAAGAGAGTAATAATTAAAGGCTGGTAAACTGTGCTTAATACATTAACCGAGCGAAATAAAAACAAATATTGATGGAGCGAGCGCGACGATGAAAGGCGGCAAATGAGTCATGTGACAGCAGGCAGCAAAATGATCCAGCACTTAATATTGGCCTCCACTAATGAGACAAAAGAAAAGACGCGCAGCCAGGTTTGCCAAGACTGCAGTGTTCAGACCAGACATATCCTGCACCAGTGACCATCAGTACCATATAGACCAGACATATCCTGCACCTGAGACCATCAGTACCATACAGACCAGACATATCCTGCACCAGGGACCATCAGTACCATACAGACCAGACATATCCTGCACCAGGGACCATCAGTACCATACAGACCAGACATATCATGCACCAGGGATCAACAGTACCATACAGACCAGACATATCCTGCACCAGGGACCATCAGTACCATACAGACCAAACATATCCTGCACCAGGGACCATCAGTACCATAAAGACCAGACATATCCTGCACCAGGGACCATCAGTACCATACAGACCAGACATATCCTGCACCAGGGACTATCAGTACCATACAGACCAGACATATCCTGCACCAGGGACCATCAGTACCATACAGACCAGACATATCCTGCACCAGGGACCATCAGTACCATACAGACCTGACATATCCTGCACCAGGGACAATCAGAACCATACCGACCAGACATATCCTGCACCAGGGACCATCAGTACCATACAGACCAGACATATCCTGCACCAGGGACCATCAGTACCATACAGACCAGACATATCCTGCACCAGGGACCATCAGTACCATACAGACCAGAGATATCCTGCACCAGGGACCATCAGTACCATACAGACCAGAGATATCCTGCACCAGGGACCATCAGTACCATACAGACCAGACATATCCTGCACCAGGGACCATCAGTACCATACAGAACAGACATATCCTGCACCAGGGACCATCAGTACCATACAGACCAGACATATCCTGCACCAGGGACCATCAGTACCATACAGACCAGACATATCCTGCACCAGGGACCATCAGTACCATACAGAACAGACATATCCTGCACCAGGGAGCATCAGTACCATACAGACCAGACATATCCTGCACCAGGGACCATCAGTACCATACAGAACTGACATATCCTGCACCAGGGAGCATCAGTACCATACAGACCAGACATATCCTGCACCAGGGACCATCAGTACCATACAGACCAGACATATCCTGCACCAGGGACCATCAGTACCATACAGACCAGACATATCCTGCACCAGGGACCATCAGTACCATACAGACCAGACATATCCTGCACCAGGGACCATCAGTACCATACAGAACAGACATATCCTGCACCAGGGACCATCAGTACCATACAGTGACACGAATGGGCATGAGAGGTGACGACGGGCGCTGCCAGATACCAACTGATCGGAAATTTTATCTGCCAATTTCGACTTTTTTTTGGTTGTTGCAGTTTAAAAGTTGTTTTTAAGTCTACGTCCCAAAAAGTACAGGCCCATACCAGGCCATAAATCACAGCAGAGATCAATCCGTCACTCAACGTCACTCAAGCAGAATCTGCGGGAACTTTAAAGCCCTAAAATTGAAATAGTTGGAGCGTTCAGCACCATTTATCAGTGAATACTGTCCTATCACAAGGCTTCACTGTGGCAGGTACATATTATAAATCACTGTGATGTAAGGACGGGTTATAAATAACTAGTAAAGTCCCGGCCTCATATGCCACCATATCCTCAATAACTGGAATAATCCGCAATAATGGGCCTGCAGGATAGACCTGTTCAGCTGCATGAAATGCTTAATTGTGCCAGAAATCGGAGCATCTTTCATCCTCTTCTCTCTGGTGAAAGGTCAGGGAGCAGCAGATGGAAAAGCACAACAAGGCTTTAGTTCCCAAAGGGGAACCTTTTCGTTATGTCCATGCTGGGGCCCCAAAGGGCCACGTGTCTGGATAACCAGCGGCCATTTATGCTGCTTCACAGGAGGAATTAATCCACTAACAGACGACTGAAGACATCAGAGTACGAGCAGAATCACTAAACATCAGCACACTCTCCTCACACGGCTCAATGTAAACCTTCCTCCACACCGTCCACCATGTATCTGAAGAAAGCTTTACTCCAACTCCGAAGAGTCTCACCGAGGGCGGAATAATAAAATACACATGGCATGAAACATAGAAGAATATAGCTACTATAATACTGCCCCTATGTACAAGAATATAACTACTATAATACTGCTCCTATGTACAAGAATATAACTACTATAATACTGCCCCCTATGTACAAGAATATAACTACTATAATACTGCCTCTATGTACAAGAATATAACTACTATAATACTGCTCCTATGTACAAGAATATAACTACTATAATACTGCCCCTATGTACAAGAATATAACTACTATAATACTGCTCCTATGTACAAGAATATAACTACTATAATACTGCTCCTATGTACAAGAATATAACTACTATAATACTGCTCCTATGTACAAGAATATAACTACTATAATACTGCTCCTATGTACAAGAATATAACTACTATAATACTGCTCCTATGTACAAGAATATAACTACTATAATACTGCCCCCTATGTACAAGAATATAACTACTATAATACTGCCCCCTATGTACAAGAATATAACTACTATAATACTGCCCCCTATGTACAAGAATATAACTACTATAATACTGCTCCTATGTACAAGAATATAACTACTATAATACTGCTCCTATGTACAAGAATATAACTACTATAATACTGCCCCCTATATACAAGTATATAACTACTATAATACTGCTCCTATATACAAGAATATAACTACTATAATACTGCCCCCTATGTACAAGAATATAACTACTATAATACTGCCCCTATGTACAAGAATATAACTACTATAATACTGGTCCTATGTACAAGAATATAACTACTATAATACTGCCCCTATGTACAGGAATATAACTACTATAATACTGCCCCTATGTACAAGAATATAACTACTATAATACTGCTCCTATGTACAGGAATATAACTACTATAATACTGCCCCCTATGTACAAGAATATAACTACTATAATACTGCTCCTATGTACAAGAATATAACTACTATAATACTGCTTCCTATGTACAAGAATATAACTACTATAATACTGCTCCTATGTACAAGAATATAACTACTATAATACTGCCCCCTATGTACAAGAATATAACTACTATAATACTGCACCTATATACAAGAATATAACTATTATAATACTGTTCCCTATGTACAAGAATATAACTACTATAATACTGCCCCCTATGTGCAAGAATATAACTACTATAATACTGCGTCTATGTACAAGAATATAACTACTATAATACTGTCCCCTATGTATAAGAATATAACTACTATAATACTGCTCCTATGTACAAGAATATATCTACTATAATACTGCGTCTATGTACAAGAATGTAACTACTATAATACTGCCCCCTATGTATAAGAATATAACTACTATAATACTGCTCCTATGTACAGGAATATAACTACTATAATACTGCCCCCTATGTACAAGAATATAACTACTATAATACTGCCCCTATGTACAAGAATATAACTACTATAATACTGCTCCTATGTACAGGAATATAACTACTATAATACTGCCCCCTATGTACAAGAATATAACTACTATAATACTGCTCCTATGTACAAGAATATAACTACTATAATACTGCCCCCTATCTACAAGAATATAACTACTATAATACTGCTCCTATGTACAAGAATATAACTACTATAATACTGTCCCCTATGTACAAGAATATAACTACTATAATACTGCTCCAATGTACAAGAATATAACTTCTATAATACTGCTCCTATGTACAAGAATATAACTACTATAATACTGATCCCTAAATACAAGAATATAGCTACTATAATACTGCTCCCTATGTACAAGAATATAACTACTATAATACTGATCCCTATATACAAGAATATAGCTACTATAATACTGCTCCTATGTACAAGAATATAACTACTATAATACTGCCCCCTATGTACAAGAATATAACTACTATAATACTGCTATAATGTACAAGAATATAACTACTATAATACTGCTCCTATGTACAAGAATATAACTACTATAATACTGCCCCTATGTACAGGAATATAACTACTATAATACTGCCCCCTATGTACAAGAATATAACTACTATAATACTGCTCCTATGTACAAGAATATAACTACTATAATACTGCTCCCTATGTACAAGAATATAACTACTATAATACTGCTCCCTATGTACAAGAATATAACTACCATAATACTGCTCCCTATGTACAAGAATATAGCTACTATAATACTGCTCCTATGTACAAGAATATAACTTCTATAATACTGCTCCTATGTACAAGAATATAGCTAGTATAATACTGCTCCTATGTACAAGAATATAACTACTATAATACTGATCCCTATATCCAAGAATATAGCTACTATAATACTGATCCCTATGTACAAGAATATAACTACTATAATACTGATCCCTATATACAAGAATATAGCTACTATAATACTGCTCCTATGTACAATAATATAACTACTATAATACTGCCCCCTATGTATAAGAATATAACTACTATAATACTGCTCCTATGTACAAGAATATAACTACTATTATACTGCTCCTATGTACAAGAATATAACTACTATAATACTGCTCCCTATATACAAGAATATAACTATTATAATACTGCCCCCTATGTACAAGAATATAACTACATTAATACTGCCCCCTATGTACAAGAATAAAACTACTATAAAACTGCCACCTATGCACAAGAATATAACTACTATAATACTGCTCCTATGTACAAGACTATAACTACTATAAAACTGCTCCTATGTACAAGAATATAACTACTATAATACCGTCCCCCATGTACAAGAATATAACTACTATAATACTGCCCCCTATGTACAGGAATATAACTACTATAAAACTGCCCCCTATGCACAAGGATATAGCTACTATAATACTGCTCCTATGTACAAGACTATAACTACTATAATACTGCTCCTATGTACAAGAATATAGCTACTATAATACTGCCCCCTATGTACAAGAATATAACTATTATAATACTGCTCCTATGTACAAGAATATAGCTACTATAATACTGCCCCCTATGTACAAGAATATAACTACTATAATACTGCTCCTCTGTACAAGAATATAACTACTATAATACTGCTCCCTATGTACAAGAATATAACTACTATAATACAGCCCCCTATGTACAAGAATATAACTACTATAATACTGCCCCTATGTACAAGAATATAACTACTATAATACTGCTCCTATGTACAGGAATATAACTACTATAATACTGCCCCCTATGTACAAGAATATAACTACTATAATATTGCTCCTATGTACAAGAATATAACTACTATAATACTGCCCCCTATCTACAAGAATATAACTACTATAATACTGCTCCTATGTACAGGAATATAACTACTATAATACTGCCCCTATGTACAAGAATAAAACTACTATAATACTGCTCCTATGTACAAGAATATATCTACTATAATACTGCGTCTATGTACAAGAATGTAACTACTATAATACTGCCCCCTATGTATAAGAATATAACTACTATAATACTGATCCTATGTACAGGAATATAACTACTATAATACTGCCCCCTATGTACAAGAATATAACTACTATAATACTGCCCCTATGTACAAGAATATAACTACTATAATACTGCTCCTATGTACAGGAATATAACTACTATAATACTGCCCCCTATGTACAAGAATATAACTACTATAATACTGCTCCTATGTACAAGAATATAACTACTATAATACTGCCCCCTATCTACAAGAATATAACTACTATAATACTGCTCCTATGTACAAGAATATAACTACTATAATACTGCTCCAATGTACAAGAATATAACTTCTATAATACTGCTCCTATGTACAAGAATATAACTACTATAATACTGATCCCTAAATACAAGAATATAGCTACTATAATACTGCTCCCTATGTACAAGAATATAACTACTATAATACTGATCCCTATATACAAGAATATAGATACTATAATACTGCTCCTATGTACAAGAATATAACTACTATAATACTGCCCCTATGTACAGGAATATAACTACTATAATACTGCCCCCTATGTACAAGAATATAACTACTATAATACTGCTCCTATGTACAAGAATATAACTACTATAATACTGCTCCCTATGTACAAGAATATAACTACTATAATACTGCTCCCTATGTACAAGAATATAACTACCATAATACTGCTCCCTATGTACAAGAATATAGCTACTATAATACTGCTCCTATGTACAAGAATATAACTTCTATAATACTGCTCCTATGTACAAGAATATAACTACTATAATACTGATCCCTATATCCAAGAATATAGCTACTATAATACTGATCCCTATGTACAAGAATATAACTACTATAATACTGATCCCTATATACAAGAATATAGCTACTATAATACTGCTCCTATGTACAATAATATAACTACTATAATACTGCCCCCTATGTATAAGAATATAACTACTATAATACTGCTCCTATGTACAAGAATATAACTACTATAATACTGCTCCTATGTACAAGAATATAACTACTATTATACTGCTCCTATGTACAAGAATATAACTACTATAATACTGCTCCCTATGTACAAGAATATAACTATTATAATATTGCCCCCTATGTACAAGAATATAACTACATTAATACTGCCCCCTATGTACAAGAATAAAACTACTATAAAACTGCCACCTATGCACAAGAATATAACTACTATAATACTGCTCCTATGTACAAGACTATAACTACTATAAAACTGCTCCTATGTACAAGAATATAACTACTATAATACCGCCCACCATGTACAAGAATATAACTACTATAATACTGCCCCCTATGTACAGGAATATAACTACTATAAAACTGCCCCCTATGCACAAGGATATAGCTACTAAAATACTGCTCCTATGTACAAGACTATAACTACTATAATACTGCTCCTATGTACAAGAATATAGCTACTATAATACTGCTCCTATGTACAAGAATATAGCTACTATAATACTGCCCCCTATGTACAAGAATATAACTATTATAATACTGCTCCTATGTACAAGAATATAGCTACTATAATACTGCCCCCTATGTACAAGAATATAACTACTATAATACTGCTCCTCTGTACAAGAATATAACTACTATAATACTGCTCCCTATGTACAAGAATATAACTACTATAATACAGCCCCCTATGTACAAGAATATAACTACTATAATACTGCCCCTATGTACAAGAATATAACTACTATAATACTGCTCCTATGTACAGGAATATAACTACTATAATACTGCCCCCTATGTACAAGAATATAACTACTATAATATTGCTCCTATGTACAAGAATATAACTACTATAATACTGCCCCCTATCTACAAGAATATAACTACTATAATACTGCTCCTATGTACAGGAATATAACTACTATAATACTGCCCCCTATGTACAAGAATATAACTACTATAATACAGCCCCCTATGTACAAGAATATAACTACTATAATACTGCCCCTATGTACAAGAATATAACTACTATAATACTGCTCCTATGTACAGGAATATAACTACTATAATACTGCCCCCTATGTACAAGACTATAACTACTATAAAACAGCCCCCTATGCACAAGAATATAACTACTATAATACTGCTCCTATGTACAAGACTATAACTACTATAAAACTGCTCCTATGTACAAGAATATAACTACTATAATACTGCCCCCTATGTACAAGAATATAACTACTATAATACTGCCCCCTATGTACAAGAATATAGCTACTATAATACTGCCCCCTATGTACAAGAATATAACTACTATAATACTGCCCCTATGTACAAGAATATAGCTACTATAATACTGCCCCCTATGTACAAGAATACAACTACTATAATACTGCTCCTATGTACAAGAATATAGCTACTATAATACTTACTGCCCCCTATGTACAAGAATATAACTACTATAATACTGCTCCTATGTACAAGAATATAACTACTATAATACTGCTCCCTATGTACAAGAATATAACTACTATAATACTGCCCCCTATGTACAAGAATAGAACTACTATAATACTGCCCCTATGCACAAGAATATAGCTACTATAATACTGCCCCCTATGTACAAGAATATAACTACTATAATACTGCTCCTATGTACAAGAATATAACTACTATAATACTGCCCCCTATGTACAAGAATATAACTACTATAATACTGCTCCTATGTACAAGAATATAACTACTATAATACTGCCCCCTATGTACAAGAATATAGCTACTATAATACTGCCCCCTATGTACAAGAATATAACTACTATAATACTGCTCCTATGTACAAGAATATAACTACTATAATACTGCCCCCTATGTACAAGAATATAGCTACTATAATACTGCCCCCTATGTACAAGAATATAGCTGCTATAATACTGCCCCCTATGTACAAGAATATAGCTACTATAATACTGCCTCCTATGTACAAGAATATAACTACTATAATACTGCCCCTATGTACAAGAATATAGCTACTATAATACTGCCCCCTATTTACAAGAATATAACTACTATAATACTGCCCCTATGTACAAGAATATAACTACTATAAAACTGGCACCTATGCACAAGAATATAACTACTATAATACTGCTCCTATGTACAAGACTATAACTACTATAATACTGATCCCTATATGCAAGAATATAGCTACTATAATACTGCTCCCTATGTACAAGAATATAACTACTATAATACTGATCCCTATATACAAGAATATAGCTACTATAATACTGCTCCTATGTACAAGAATATAACTACTATAATACTGCCCCTATGTACAGGAATATAACTACTATAATACTGCCCCCTATGTACAAGAATATAACTACTATAATACTGCTCCTATGTACAAGAATATAACTACTATAACACTGCTCCCTATGTACAAGAATATAACTACTATAATACTGCTCCCTATGTACAAGAATATAACTACCATAATACTGCTCCCTATGTACAAGAATATAGCTACTATAATACTGCTCTTATGTACAAGAATATAACTTCTATAATACTGCTCCTATGTACAAGAATATAGCTACTATAATACTGCTCCTATGTACAAGAATATAACTACTATAATACTGATCCCTATATCCAAGAATATAGCTACTATAATACTGATCCCTATGTACAAGAATATAACTACTATAATACTGATCCCTATATACAAGAATATAGCTACTATAATACTGCTCCTATGTACAAGAATATAACTACTATAATACTGCTCCTATGTACAAGAATATAACTACTATTATACTGCTCCTATGTACAAGAATATAACTACTATAATACTGCTCCCTATGTACAAGAATATAACTACTATAAAACTGCCACCTATGCACAAGAATATAACTACTATAATACTGCTCCTATGTACAAGACTATAACTACTATAAAACTGCTCCTATGTACAAGAATATAACTACTATAATACCGCCCCCCATGTACAAGAATATAACTACTATAATACTGCCCCCTATGTACAGGAATATAACTACTATAAAACTGCCCCCTATGCCCAAGGATATAGCTACTATAATACTGCTCCTATGTACAAGACTATAACTACTATAATACTGCTCCTATGTACAAGAATATAGCTACCATAATACTGCCCCCTATGTACAAGAATATAACTATTATAATACTGCTCCTATGTACAAGAATATAGCTACTATAATACTGCCCCCTATGTACAAGAATATAACTACTATAATACTGCCCCCCTATGTACAAGAATATAACTACTATAATACTGCTCCCTATGTACAAGAATATAACTACTATAATACAGCCCCCTATGTACAAGAATATAACTACTATAATACTGCTCCTATGTACAATACTATAACTACTATAAAACTGCTCCTATGTACAAGAATATAACTACTACAATACTGCCCCCTATGTACAAGAATATAGCTACTATAATACTGCCACCTATGCACAAGAATATAACTACTATAATACTGCTCCCTATGTACAAGAATATAACTACTATAATACAGCCCCCTATGTACAAGAATATAACTACTATAATACTGCTCCTATGTACAATACTATAACTACTATAAAACTGCTCCTATGTACAAGACTATAACTACTATAATACTGCCCCCTATGTACAAGAATATAACTACTATAAAACTGCCACCTATGCACAAGAATATAACTACTATAATACTGCTCCTATGTACAAGACTATAACTACTATAATACTGATCCCTATATGCAAGAATATAGCTACTATAATACTGCTCCCTATGTACAAGAATATAACTACTATAATACTGATCCCTATATACAAGAATATAGCTACTATAATACTGCTCCTATGTACAAGAATATAACTACTATAATACTGCCCCTATGTACAGGAATATAACTACTATAATACTGCCCCCTATGTACAAGAATATAACTACTATAATACTGCTCCTATGTACAAGAATATAACTACTATAACACTGCTCCCTATGTACAAGAATATAACTACTATAATACTGCTCCCTATGTACAAGAATATAACTACCATAATACTGCTCCCTGTGTACAAGAATATAGCTACTATAATACTGCTCTTATGTACAAGAATATAACTTCTATAATACTGCTCCTATGTACAAGAATATAGCTACTATAATACTGCTCCTATGTACAAGAATATAACTACTATAATACTGATCCCTATATCCAAGAATATAGCTACTATAATACTGATCCCTATGTACAAGAATATAACTACTATAATAATGATCCATATAGACAAGAATATAGCTACTATAATACTGCTCCTATGTACAATAATATAACTACTATAATACTGCCCCCTATGTATAAGAATATAACTACTATAATACTGCTCCTATGTACAAGAATATAACTACTATAATACTGCTCCTATGTACAAGAATATAACTACTATTATACTGCTCCTATGTACAAGAATATAACTACTATAATACTGCTCCCTATGTACAAGAATATAACTATTATAATACTGCCCGATATGTACAAGAATATAACTACATTAATACTGCCCCCTATGTACAAGAATATAACTACTATAAAACTGCCACCTATGCACAAGAATATAACTACTATAATACTGCTCCTATGTACAAGACTATAACTACTATAAAACTGCTCCTATGTACAAGAATATAACTACTATAATACCGCCCCCCATGTACAAGAATATAACTACTATAATACTGCCCCCTATGTACAGGAATATAACAACTATAAAACTGCCCCCTATGCCCAAGGATATAGCTACTATAATACTGCTCCTATGTACAAGACTATAACTACTATAATACTGCTCCTATGTACAAGAATATAGCTACCATAATACTGCCCCCTATGTACAAGAATATAACTATTATAATACTGCTCCTATGTACAAGAATATAGCTACTATAATACTGCCCCCTATGTACAAGAATATAACTACTATAATACTGCCCCCCTATGTACAAGAATATAACTACTATAATACTGCTCCCTATGTACAAGAATATAACTACTATAATACAGCCCCCTATGTACAAGAATATAACTACTATAATACTGCTCCTATGTACAATACTATAACTACTATAAAACTGCTCCTATGTACAAGAATATAACTACTATAATACTGCCCCCTATGTACAAGAATATAGCTACTATAATACTGCCCCCTATGTACAAGAATATAACTACTATAATACTGCTCCCTATGTACAAGAATATAACTACTATAATACAGCCCCCTATGTACAAGAATATAACTACTATAATACTGCTCCTATGTACAATACTATAACTACTATAAAACTGCTCCTATGTACAAGAATATAACTACTATAATACTGCCCCCTATGTACAAGAATATAACTACTATAAAACTGTCACCTATGCACAAGAATATAACTACTATAATACTGCTCCTATGTACAAGACTATAACTACTATAATACTGATCCCTATATGCAAGAATATAGCTACTATAATACTGCTCCCTATGTACAAGAATATAACTACTATAATACTGATCCCTATATACAAGAATATAGCTACTATAATACTGCTCCTATGTACAAGAATATAACTACTATAATACTGCCCCTATGTACAGGAATATAACTACTATAATACTGCCCCCTATGTACAAGAATATAACTACTATAATACTGCTCCTATGTACAAGAATATAACTACTATAACACTGCTCCCTATGTACAAGAATATAACTACTATAATACTGCTCCCTATGTACAAGAATATAACTACCATAATACTGCTCCCTATGTACAAGAATATAGCTACTATAATAATGCTCTTATGTACAAGAATATAACTTCTATAATACTGCTCCTATGTACAAGAATATAGCTACTATAATACTGCTCCTATGTACAAGAATATAACTACTATAATACTGATCCCTATATCCAAGAATATAGCTACTATAATACTGATCCCTATGTACAAGAATATAACTACTATAATAATGATCCATATAGACAAGAATATAGCTACTATAATACTGCTCCTATGTACAATAATATAACTACTATAATACTGCCCCCTATGTATAAGAATATAACTACTATAATACTGCTCCTATGTACAAGAATATAACTACTATAATACTGCTCCTATGTACAAGAATATAACTACTATTATACTGCTCCTATGTACAAGAATATAACTACTATAATACTGCTCCCTATGTACAAGAATATAACTATTATAATACTGCCCCCTATGTACAAGAATATAACTACATTAATACTGCCCCCTATGTACAAGAATATAACTACTATAAAACTGCCACCTATGCACAAGAATATAACTACTATAATACTGCTCCTATGTACAAGACTATAACTACTATAAAACTGCTCCTATGTACAAGAATATAACTACTATAATACCGCCCCCCATGTACAAGAATATAACTACTATAATACTGCCCCCTATGTACAGGAATATAACAACTATAAAACTGCCCCCTATGCCCAAGGATATAGCTACTATAATACTGCTCCTATGTACAAGACTATAACTACTATAATACTGCTCCTATGTACAAGAATATAGCTACCATAATACTGCCCCCTATGTACAAGAATATAACTATTATAATACTGCTCCTATGTACAAGAATATAGCTACTATAATACTGCCCCCTATGTACAAGAATATAACTACTATAATACTGCCCCCCTATGTACAAGAATATAACTACTATAATACTGCTCCCTATGTACAAGAATATAACTACTATAATACAGCCCCCTATGTACAAGAATATAACTACTATAATACTGCTCCTATGTACAATACTATAACTACTATAAAACTGCTCCTATGTACAAGAATATAACTACTATAATACTGCCCCCTATGTACAAGAATATAGCTACTATAATACTGCCCCCTATGTACAAGAATATAACTACTATAATACTGCTCCCTATGTACAAGAATATAACTACTATAATACAGCCCCCTATGTACAAGAATATAACTACTATAATACTGCTCCTATGTACAATACTATAACTACTATAAAACTGCTCCTATGTACAAGAATATAACTACTATAATACTGCCCCCTATGTACAAGAATATAACTACTATAAAACTGTCACCTATGCACAAGAATATAACTACTATAATACTGCTCCTATGTACAAGACTATAACTACTATAATACTGATCCCTATATGCAAGAATATAGCTACTATAATACTGCTCCCTATGTACAAGAATATAACTACTATAATACTGATCCCTATATACAAGAATATAGCTACTATAATACTGCTCCTATGTACAAGAATATAACTACTATAATACTGCCCCTATGTACAGGAATATAACTACTATAATACTGCCCCCTATGTACAAGAATATAACTACTATAATACTGCTCCTATGTACAAGAATATAACTACTATAACACTGCTCCCTATGTACAAGAATATAACTACTATAATACTGCTCCCTATGTACAAGAATATAACTACCATAATACTGCTCCCTATGTACAAGAATATAGCTACTATAATAATGCTCTTATGTACAAGAATATAACTTCTATAATACTGCTCCTATGTACAAGAATATAGCTACTATAATACTGCTCCTATGTACAAGAATATAACTACTATAATACTGATCCCTATATCCAAGAATATAGCTACTATAATACTGATCCCTATGTACAAGAATATAACTACTATAATACTGATCCCTATATACAAGAATATAGCTACTATAATACTGCTCCTATGTACAATAATATAACTACTATAATACTGCCCCCTATGTATAAGAATATAACTACTATAATACTGCTCCTATGTACAAGAATATAACTACTATAATACTGCTCCTATGTACAAGAATATAACTACTATTATACTGCTCCTATGTACAAGAATATAACTACTATAATACTGCTCCCTATGTACAAGAATATAACTATTATAATACTGCCCCCTATGTACAAGAATATAACTACATTAATACTGCCCCCTATGTACAAGAATATAACTACTATAAAACTGCCACCTATGCACAAGAATATAACTACTATAATACTGCTCCTATGTACAAGACTATAACTACTATAAAACTGCTCCTATGTACAAGAATATAACTACTATAATACCGCCCCCCATGTACAAGAATATAACTACTATAATACTGCCCCCTATGTACAGGAATATAACTACTATAAAACTGCCCCCTATGCCCAAGGATATAGCTACTATAATACTGCTCCTATGTACAAGACTATAACTACTATAATACTGCTCCTATGTACAAGAATATAGCTACCATAATACTGCCCCCTATGTACAAGAATATAACTATTATAATACTGCTCCTATGTACAAGAATATAGCTACTATAATACTGCCCCCTATGTACAAGAATATAACTACTATAATACTGCCCCCCTATGTACAAGAATATAACTACTATAATACTGCTCCCTATGTACAAGAATATAACTACTATAATACAGCCCCCTATGTACAAGAATATAACTACTATAATACTGCTCCTATGTACAATACTATAACTACTATAAAATGCTCCTATGTACAAGAATATAACTACTATAATACTGCCCCCTATGTACAAGAATATAGCTACTATAATACTGCCCCCTATGTACAAGAATATAACTACTATAATACTGCCCCTATGTACAAGAATATAGCTACTATAATACTGCCCCCTATGTACAAGAATATAACTACTATAATACTGCTCCTATGTACAAGAATATAGCTACTATAACACTGCCCTCTATGTATAAGAATAGAACTACTATAATACTGCCCCTATGTACAAGAATATAGCTACTATAATACTGCCCCCTATGTACAAGAATATAACTACTATAATACTGCTCCTATGTACAAGAATATAACTACTATAAAACTGCCACCTATGCACAAGAATATAACTACTATAAAACTGCTCCTATGTACAAGACTATAACTACTATAAAAGTGCTCCTATGTACAAGAATATAACTACTATAATACTGCCCCCCTATGTACAAGAATATAACTACTATAATACTGCCCTCTATGTACAGGAATATAACTACTATAAAACAGCCCCCTATGCACAAGAATATAACTACTATAATACTGCTCCTATGTACAAGACTATAACTACTATAAAACTGCTCCTATGTACAAGAATATAACTACTATAATACTGCCCCCTATGTACAAGAATATAGCTACTATAATACTGCCCCCTATGTACAAGAATATAACTACTATAATACTGCCCCCTTTGTACAAGAATATAACTACTATAATACTGCTCCTATGTACAAGAATATAACTACTATAATACTGCCCCCTATGTACAAGAATATAGCTACTATAATACTGCCCCCTATGTACAAGAATATAACTACTATAATACTGCTCCTATGTACAAGAATATAACTACTATAATACTGCTCCTATGTACAAGAATATAACTACTATAATACTGCCCCCCTATGTACAAGAATATAACTACTATAATACTGCCCTCTATGTACAGGAATATAACTACTATAAAACAGCCCCCTATGCACAAGAATATAACTACTATAATACTGCTCCTACAGTTATATGAAAAAGTTTGGGCACCCCTATTAATCTTAAGCTTATTGTTTTATATAAATTGGTGTTTTTGCAACAGCTATTTCAGTTTGATATATGTAATAACTGTTGGACACAGTAATGTTTCTGCCTTGAAATGAGGTTTATTGTACTAATAGAAAATGTGCAATCTGCATTCAAACAAAATTTGACAGGTGCATAAGTATGGGCACTCTTATCATTTTCTTGTTTTAAATACTCCTACCTACTTTTTACTGACGTACTTAAGCACTTTTTTTGGTTTTGTAACCTCATTGAGCTTTGAACTTCATAGCCAGGTGTATGCAATCATGAGAAAAGCTACTTAAAGTGGCCACTTGCAAGTTGTTCTCCTGTTTGAATCTCCTCTGAAGAGTGGCATCATGGGCTCCTCAAAACAACTGTCAAATGATCTGAAAACAAAGATTATTCAACATAGTTGTTCAGGGGAAGGATACAAAAAGCTGTCTCAGAGATTTAACCTGTCAGTTTCCACTGTGAGGAACATAGTAAGGAAATGGAAGAACACAGGGACAGTTCTTGTTAAGGCCAGAAGTGGCAGGCCAAGAAAAACATCAGAAAGGCAGAGAAGAAGAATGGTGAGATCAGTCAAGGACAATCCTCAGACCACCTCCAGAGAGCTGCATTATCAACTTGCTGCAGATGGTGTCACTGTGCATCGGTCAACTATACAACGCACTTTGCACAAGGAGAAGCTGTATGGGAGAGTGATGCGAAAGAAGACGTTTCTGCTAGCACGCCACAAACAGAGTCGGCTGAGGTATGCAAAAGCACATTTGGAGAAGCCAATTTCTTTTTGGAAGAAGGTCCTGTGGACTGATGAAACCAAGATTGAGTTGTTTGGTCATACAAAAAGGCGTTATGCATGATGGGGGCAAAAAAACACAGCATTCCAAGAAAAACACTTGCTACCCACAGTAAAATTTGGTGGAGGTTCCATCATGCTTTGGGGTTGTGTGGCCAATGCCGGCACCGGGAATCTTGTTAAAGTTGAGGGACGCATGGATTCCACTCAGTATCAGCAGATTCTTGACAATAATGTTCAAGAATCAGTGATAAAGTTGAAGTTACACAGGGGATGGATCTTTCAGCAAGACAATGATCCAAAACACCGCTCCAAATCTACTCAGGCATTCATGCAGAGGAACAATTACAATGTTCTGGAATGGCCATCCCAGTCCCCAGACCTGAATATCATTGAACATCTGTGGGATCATTTGAAGAAGGCTGTCCATGCTCGGCGACCATCAAACTTAACTGAACTGGAATTGTTTTGTAAAGAGGAATGGTCAAAAATACCTTCATCTAGGATCCAGGAACTCATCAAAAGCTACAGGAAGCGACTAGAGGCAAAAGGAGGATCTACTAAATATTAATGTCACTTTTCTGGTGAGGTGCCCATACTTATGCACCTGTCAAATTTTATTTGAATGCAGATTGCACATTTTCTGTTAGTACAATAAACCTCATTTCAAGGCAGAAACATTACTGTGTCCAACAGTTATTACATATACCAAACTGAAATAGCTGTTGCAAAAACACCAATTTTTATAAAACATTAAGCTTAAGATTAATAGGGGTGCCCAAACTTTTTCATATAACTGTATGTACAAGACTATAACTACTATAAAACTGCTCCTATGTACAAGAATATAACTACTATAATACTGCTCCTATGTACAAGAATATAGCTACTATAATACTGCCCCCTATGTACAAGAATATAACTACTATAATACTGCCCCCTATGTACAAGACTATAGCTACTATAATACTGCCCCCTATGTACAAGAATATAACTACTATAATACTGCCCCCTATGTACAAGAATATAACTACTATAATACTGCTCCTATGTACAAGAATATAACTACTATAATACTGCCCCCTATGTACAAGAATATAGCTACTATAATACTGCCCCCTATGTACAAGAATATAACTACTATAATACTGCTCCTATGTACAAGAATATAACTACTATAATACTGCTCCTATGTACAAGAATATAACTACTATAATACTGCCCCCTATGTACAAGAATATAACTACTATAATACTGCCCCTATGCACAAGAATATAGCTACTATAATACTGCCCCCTATGTACAAGAATATAACTACTATAATACTGCTCCTATGTACAAGAATATAACTACTATAATACTGCTCCTATGTACAAGAATATAGCTACTATAATACTGCCCCCTATGTACAAGAATATAACTACTATAATACTGCTCCTATGTACAAGAATATAACTACTATAATACTGCTCCCTATGTACAAGAATATAGCTACTATAATATTGCCCCCTATGTACAAGAATATAGCTACTATAATATTGCCCCCTATGTACAAGAATATAGCTACTATAATACTGCCCCCTATGTACAAGAATATAACTACTATAATACTGCTCCTATGTACAAGAATATAGCTACTATAATACTGCCCCCTATGTACAAGAATATAACTACTATAATACTGCTCCTATGTACAAGAATATAACTACTATAATACTGCTCCTATGTACAAGAATATAACTACTATAATACTGCTCCCTATGTACAAGAATATAGCTACTATAATATTGCCCCCTATGTACAAGAATATAGCTATTATAATACTGCCCCCTATGTACAAGAATATAGCTACTATAATACTGCCCCCTATGTACAAGAATATAACTACTATAATACTGCTCCTATGTACAAGAATATAACTACTATAATACTGCCCCCTATATACAAGAATATAGCTACTATAATACTGCCCCCTATGTACAAGAATATAGCTACTATAATACTGCCCCCTATGTACAAGAATATAGCTACTATAATACTGCCCCCTATGTACAAGAAAATAACTACTATAAAACTGCCCCTATGTACAAGAATATAGCTACTATAATACTGCCCCCTATGTACAAGAATATAACTACTATAATACTGCCCCCTATGTACAAGAATATAACTACTATAAAACTGCCACCTATGCACAAGAATATAACTACTATAATACTGCCCCTATGTACAAGAATATAGCTACTATAATACTGCTCCCTATGTACAAGAATATAACTACTATAATACTGCTCCTATGTACAAGAATATAACTACTATAAAACTGCTCCTATGTACAAGAATATAACTACTATAATACTGCTCCTATGTACAAGAATATAACTACTATAATACTGCCCCCTATGTACAAGAATATAACTACTATAAAACTGCCACCTATGCACAAGAATATAACTACTATAATACTGCCCCCCTATGTACAAGAATATAACTACTATAATACTGCTCCCTATGTACAAGAATATAGCTACTATAATACTGCTCCCTATGTACAAGAATATAACTACTATAATACTGCTCCTATGTACAAGAATATAACTACTATAAAACTGCTCCTATGTACAAGAATATAACTACTATAATACTGCTCCTATGTACAAGAATATAACTACTATAATACTGCCCCCTATGTACAAGAATATAACTACTATAAAACTGCCACCTATGCACAAGAATATAACTACTATAATACTGCCCCCCTATGTACAAGAATATAACTACTATAATACTGCTCTCTATGTACAAGAATATAACTACTATAATACTGCTCCTATGTACAAGAATATAACTACTATAATACTGCCCTCTATGTACAGGAATATAACTACTATAAAACAGCCCCCTATGCACAAGAATATAACTACTATAAAACTGCTCCTATGTACAAGAATATAACTGCTATAATACTGCTCCTATGTACAAGAATATAACTACTATAATACTGCTCCTATGTACAAGACTATAACTACTATAATACTGCCCCCTATGTACAAGAATATAGCTACTATAATACTGCTCCCTATGTACAAGAATATAACTACTATAATACTGCCCCTATGTACAAGAATATAGCCACTATAATACTGCCCCCTATGTACAAGAATATAACTACTATAATACTGCTCCTATGTACAAGAATATAGCTACTATAATACTGCCCCCTATGTACAAGAATATAACTACTATAATACTGCCCCTATGTACAAGAATATAGCTACTATAATACTGCCCCCTATGTACAAGAATATAACTACTATAATACTGCCCCCTATGTACAAGAATATAACTACTATAAAACTGCCACCTATGCACAAGAATATAACTACTATAATACTGCTTCTATGTACAAGACTATAACTACTATAAAACTGCTCCTATGTACAAGAATATAACTACTATAATACTGCCCCCCTATGTACAAGAATATAACTACTATAATACTGCCCTCTATGTACAGGAATATAACTACTATAAAACAGCCCCCTATGCACAAGAATATAACTACTATAATACTGCTCCCTATGTACAAGAATATAACTACTATAATACTGCCCCTATGTACAAGAATATAGCCACTATAATACTGCCCCCTATGTACAAGAATATAACTACTATAATACTGCTCCTATGTACAAGAATATAGCTACTATAATACTGCCCCCTATGTACAAGAATATAACTACTATAATACTGCCCCTATGTACAAGAATATAGCTACTATAATACTGCCCCCTATGTACAAGAATATAACTAGTATAAAACTGCCACCTATGCACAAGAATATAACTACTATAATACTGCTCCTATGTACAAGACTATAACTACTATAAAACTGCTCCTATGTACAAGAATATAACTACTATAATACTGCCCCCCTATGTACAAGAATATAACTACTATAGTACTGCCCTCTATGTACAGGAATATATCTACTATAAAACAGCCCCCTATGCACAAGAATATAACTACTATAATACTGCTCCTATGTACAAGACTATAACTACTATAAAACTGCTCCTATGTACAAGAATATAACTACTATAATACTGCCCCCTATGTACAAGAATATAACTACTATAATACTGCCCCCTATGTACAAGAATATAACTACTATAATACTGCCCCTATGTACAAGAATATAGCTACTATAATACTGCCCCCTATGTACAAGAATATAACTACTATAATACTGCTCCTATGTACAAGAATATAGCTACTATAATACTGCCCCCTATGTACAAGAATATAACTACTATAATACTGCTCCTATGTACAAGAATATAACTACTATAATACTGCTCACTATGTACAAGAATATAACTACTATAATACTGCCCCCTATGTACAAGAATATAACTACTATAATACTGCCCCTATGCACAAGAATATAGCTACTATAATACTGCCCCCTATGTACAAGAATATAACTACTATAATACTGCTCCTATGTACAAGAATATAACTACTATAATACTGCTCCCTATGTACAAGAATATAACTACTATAATACTGCCCCCTATGTACAAGAATATAACTACTATAATACTGCTCCTATGTACAAGAATATAACTACTATAATACTGCCCCCTATGTACAAGAATATAGCTACTATAATACTGCCCCCTATGTACAACTACTATAAAACTGCCACCTATGCACAAGAATATAACTACTATAATACTGCTCCTATGTACAAGACTATAACTACTATAAAACTGCTCCTATGTACAAGAATATAACTACTATAATACTGCCCCCCTATGTAAAAGAATATAACTACTATAATACTGCTCCTATGTACAAGAATATAACTACTATAATACTGCCCTCTATGTACAGGAATATAACTACTATAAAACAGCCCCCTATGTACAAGAATATAACTACTATAATACTGCCCCTATGTACAAGAATATAACTACTATAAAACTGCTCCTATGTACAAGAATATAACTACTATAATACTGCTCCTATGTACAAGAATATAACTACTATAATACTGCTCCTATGTACAAGAATATAACTACTATAATACTGCCCCCTATGTACAAGAATATAGCTATTATAATACTGCTCCCTATGTACAAGAATATAACTACTATAATACTGCCCCTATGTACAAGAATATAGCTACTATAATACTGCCCCCTATGTACAAGAATATAACTACTATAATACTGCTCCTATGTACAAGAATATAACTACTATAATACTGCCCCCTATGTACAAGAATATAACTACTATAATACTTCCCCTATATACAAGAATATACCTACTATAATACTGCTTCCTATGTACAAGAATATAACTACTATAATCCTGCTCCCTATGTGCAAGAATATAACTACTATAATACTGCTCCTATGTACAAGAATATAACTACTATAATACTGCTCCCTATGTACAAGAATATAACTACTATAATACTGCCCCCTATGTACAAGAATATAACTACTATAATACTGCTCCTATGTACAAGAATATAACTACTATAATACTGCCCCTATGTACAAGAATATAGCTACTATAATACTGCCCCCTATGTACAAGAATATAACTACTATAATACTACTATGTACAAAAATATAACTGCTATAATACTGCTCCTATGTACAAGAATATAACTACTATAATACTGCTCCTATGTACAAGAATATAACTACTATAATACTGCTCCTATGTACAAGAATATAACTACTATAAAACTGCTCCTATGTACAAGAATATAACTACTATAATACTGCTCCTATGTACAAGAATATAACTACTATAATACTGCTCCTATGTACAAGAATATAACTACTATAATACTGCCCCCTATGTACAAGAATATAGCTATTATAATACTGCTCCCTATGTACAAGAATATAACTACTATAATACTGCCCCTATGTACAAGAATATAGCTACTATAATACTGCCCCCTATGTACAAGAATATAACTACTATAATACTGCTCCTATGTACAAGAATATAACTACTATAATACTGCCCCCTATGTACAAGAATATAACTACTATAATACTGCCTCTATATACAAGAATAGACCTACTATAATACTGCTTCCTATGTACAAGAATATAACTACTATAATCCTGCTCCCTATGTGCAAGAATATAACTACTATAATACTGCTCCTATGTACAAGAATATAACTACTATAATACTGCCCCCTATGTACAAGAATATAACTACTATAATACTGCTCCTATGTACAAGAATATAACTACTATAATACTGCCCCCTATGTACAAGAATATAACTACTATAATACTGCTCCTATGTACAAGAATATAACTACTATAATACTGCCCTCTATGTACAGGAATATAACTACTATAAAACAGCCCCCTATGTACAAGAATATAACTACTATAATACTGCCCCTATGTACAAGAATATAACTACTATAAAACTGCTCCTATGTACAAGAATATAACTACTATAATACTGCTCCTATGTACAAGAATATAACTACTATAACACTGCTCCTATGTACAAGAATATAACTACTATAATACTGCCCCCTATGTACAAGAATATAGCTATTATAATACTGCTCCCTATGTACAAGAATATAACTACTATAATACTGCCCCTATGTACAAGAATATAGCTACTATAATACTGCCCCCTATGTACAAGAATATAACTACTATAATACTGCTCCTATGTACAAGAATATAACTACTATAATACTGCCCCCTATGTACAAGAATATAACTACTATAATACTTCCCCTATATACAAGAATATACCTACTATAATACTGCTTCCTATGTACAAGAATATAACTACTATAATCCTGCTCCCTATGTGCAAGAATATAACTACTATAATACTGCTCCTATGTACAAGAATATAACTACTATAATACTGCTCCCTATGTACAAGAATATAACTACTATAATACTGCCCCCTATGTACAAGAATATAACTACTATAATACTGCTCCTATGTACAAGAATATAACTACTATAATACTGCCCCCTATGTACAAGAATATAGCTACTATAATACTGCCCCCTATGTACAAGAATATAACTACTATAATACTACTCGTATGTACAAAAATATAACTGCTATAATACTGCTCCTATGTACAAGAATATAACTACTATAATACTGCTCCTATGTACAAGAATATAACTACTATAATACTGCTCCTATGTACAAGAATATAACTACTATAAAACTGCTCCTATGTACAAGAATATAACTACTATAATACTGCTCCTATGTACAAGAATATAACTACTATAATACTGCTCCTATGTACAAGAATATAACTACTATAATACTGCCCCCTATGTACAAGAATATAGCTATTATAATACTGCTCCCTATGTACAAGAATATAACTACTATAATACTGCCCCTATGTACAAGAATATAGCTACTATAATACTGCCCCCTATGTACAAGAATATAACTACTATAATACTGCTCCTATGTACAAGAATATAACTACTATAATACTGCCCCCTATGTACAAGAATATAACTACTATAATACTGCCTCTATATACAAGAATATACCTACTATAATACTGCTTCCTATGTACAAGAATATAACTACTATAATCCTGCTCCCTATGTGCAAGAATATAACTACTATAATACTGCTCCTATGTACAAGAATATAACTACTATAATACTGCCCCCTATGTACAAGAATATAACTACTATAATACTGCACCTATATACAAGAATATAACTACTATAATACTGCCCCCTATGTACAAGAATATAACTACTATAATACTGCTCCTATGTACAAGAATATAACTACTATAATACTGCCTCTATATACAAGAATATACCTACTATAATACTGCTTCCTATGTACAAGAATATAACTACTATAATCCTGCTCCCTATGTGCAAGAATATAACTACTATAATACTGCTCCTATGTACAAGAATATAACTACTATAATACTGCCCCCTATGTACAAGAATATAACTACTATAATACTGCTCCTATGTACAAGAATATAACTACTATAATACTGCCCCCTATGTACAAGAATATAACTACTATAATACTGCTCCTATGTACAAGAATATAACTACTATAATACTGCCCCTATGTACAAGAATATAGCTACTATAATACTGCCCCCTATGTACAATAATATAACTACTATAATACTGCCCCTATGTACAAGAATATAACTACTATAATACTGCCCCCTATGTACAAGAATATAACTACTATAATACTGCTCCCTATGTACAAGAATATAACTGCTATAATACTGCCCCCTATGTACAAGAATATAACTACTATAATACTGCCCCCTATGTACAAGAATATAACTACTATAATACTGCCCCTATGTACAAGAATATAACTACTATAATACTGCCCCTATGTACAAGAATATAACTACTATAATACTGCACATGTATTCGACCTCTATGAGTAGTGACAATTAATACTTATGAGTGGAGGACTAACAAGAGAACACACATATAAGGTGGATATATTACATATTTATCAGTCATAAATCAATAATTAATTCTGAACAATGGGAAGTTCCCGGTAATGATTCCCCATAAATATGAATAGTGGATCTTATTCTCGGTGACTGTAGGAAAAGCCGCTGGTTTAAAGCCTTTTACTTGCTACTTTAATAGAAGTCTCTGGAGAGATCTCTACTTTCCATTTACTATCAGCGTGTAAATGGGATGGAGGAACGTTCCGCTTAGAAATAAGGTTCATCACTTTCTGACGGCGATGAAATCTTCCTTCAAAAACATAAGAGATTATATAGGGTTTACATCTAGAATAATTGTCCCCCCCCCCACATACAGTACCTCCACAATAATGGAAATGCAGATCATACGAGGTAAGCTTCAATCTCACCTTCATACGCGTTTATAGACTCCATTGTTTGCTGTGAAAACAGAAGTTCCGTTCTCAGAGCAGAGAGATAATAATAATTACATCTCAAATCAAAGCTTTTATGTCCTAATTATTGTCGCTGTAGCGGGTGCATCGCTCGGCCTCCGATCCGCGCAGATAAAGGCGACTATTATCACCTGTTACTTGTTGCTTCAGCATCGCACTGACCGCCCTGCGCAGGTCACCTGCGGGTACATCAACCCGGACACGAGGCGGAAAGGAGATTTCTGGGCCTAGGAGCAAAGTTGTGCAGCTAAAGTATACGGTATATAGCCATATGTGTGCTGGTATAACCTGGGCTTCTCTGTATATAATTATATATGTACAGCTGGTATAACCTGGGCATCTCCTGTATATAATTATATATGTGCAGCTGGTATAACCTGGGCATCTCCTGTATATAATTATATATGTACAGCTGGTATAACCTGGGCATCTCCTGTATATAATTATATATGTACAGCTGGTATAACCTGGGCATCTCCTGTATATAATTATATATGTACAGCTGGTATAACCTGGGCATCTCCTGTATATAATTATATATGTACAGCTGGTATAACCTGGGCATCTCCTGTATATAATTATATATGTACAGCTGGTATAACCTGGGCATCTCCTGTATATAATTATATATGTACAGCTGGTATAACCTGGGCATCTCCTGTATATAATTATATATGCACAGCTGGTATAACCTGGGTATCTCCTGTATATAATTATATATGTACAGCTGGTATAACCTGGGCATCTCCTGTATATAATTATATATGTACAGCTGGTATAACCTGGGCATCTCCTGTATATAATTATATATGCACAGCTGGTATAACCTGGGTATCTCCTGTATATAATTATATATGTACAGCTGGTATAACCTGGACATCTCCTGTATATAATTCTATAAGTACAGCTGGTATAACCTGGGCATCTCCTGTATATAATTATATATGTACAGCCGGTATAACCTGGGCTTCTCTGTATATAATTATATATGTACAGCTGGTATAACCTGGACATCTCCTGTATATAATTATATATGTACAGCTGGTATAACCTGGGCATCTCCTGTATATAATTATATATGTACAGCCGGTATAACCTGGGCTTCTCTGTATATAATTATATATGTACAGCTGGTATAACCTGGGCATCTCCTGTATATAATTATATATGTACAGCTGGTATAACCTGGGCACCTCCTGTAACACGTGTATTCTTTAGAATCTCCGCTGAACATAGATAATTGCCCAGGTTAGACCAGTGTGTTTCATATCACTATAGCTTATACCACGTGCATCCACCCTCCTGGTTAGCGTACCTACTGGGTGGGGCAGAATGGGCGGTGGCCCCAGGCCCCGCGGGGCCCACCAGGAGCTATGCTAGTGTAACTGTATGGGCATGTGCCACACGCCCATACAGTTACACTCTGGGGCAGAGCAGGAAGACTTGATGTCCCTGCATTGCCACTATGGGGCCCTTGAGTAGGAGAGCGGGGTCTCCCGGTGCCCCCCGCCCATCACTGCAAGTTCAATGATGAGAGAGGGAGCGCGACGCTCCCTCTCCCATCAGTCCCCCTCTGCGTCTGACGTCACTGACGCAGACACTGGCTGGGCGTGATGACATCATCACTTGGCGCCTTCTATGCTAAGATGTGCGAGTGCTCGGAACAGCGCGGGGAACGAGGGGGAGAGGTGAGTATTGTATTTATTTATTTTTCATGGGGAGTGCATTATACTGTATAGAGTCTGCCTATGGGGAGTGCATTATACTATAGAGTCTGCCTATGGGGAGTGCATTATATTGTTTGGAGGCCTAAGGGGAGTGCATCATACTATGGGGATTGCATTATACTATATAGAGTCTGCCTATGGGGGTGCCTTATACTATATACAGTCTGCCTATGGGAGTGTATTATACTATATAGAGGCCTATGGGGGAGCATTATACTATATAGAGTCTGCCTATGGGGAGTGCATTATATTGTTTGGAGGCCTAAGGGGAGCACATTATACTATGGGGAGTGCAATATACTATATAGAGTCTGCCTATGGGGGTGCATTATACTATATAGAGTCTGCCTATGGGGGTGCATTATACTATAAAAGCCTATGGGGGTGCATTATACTATATAGAGACTGCCTATGGGGAGTGCATTATATTGTTTGGTGAATGCATTATACTATATAGAGTCAGCCTATAGGGGTGCATTATACTATATGGAGTCTGCGTATGGGGTGTATTATACTATAGAGGCCTATGGGGGTGCATTATACTATATAGAGTCTGCTTATGGGAGTGTATTACACTATATAGAGGCCTATGGGGGTGTATTATACTATATAGTCTGCCTATGGGGTGCATTATACTATAGAGGCCTATGAGGGTGCATTATACTATATAGAGTCAGCCCATGGGGTTGCAGTATACTATATAGAGTCGGCCTATGGGGGTGCATTATACTATATAGAGTCTGCTTATGGGAGTGTATTATACTATATAGAGGCCTATGGGGTGCATTATACTATATAGAGACTGCCGATGGGGGTGTATTATATTGTTTGGAGGCCTAAGGGGAGTGTATTATACTATGGGGAGTGCATTATACTATATAGAGTCTGCCTATGGGGGTGCATTATACTATATAGAGTCTGCCTATGGAGGTGCATTATACTATAGAGGCCTATGGGGGTGCATTATACCATAGAGGCCTATGGGAGTGCATTATACCATATAGAGTCTGGCTATGGGGGTGTATTATACTACATAGAGTCTGATTATGGGAGTGTATAATACTATAAAGAGTCTGTTTATGGGAGTGTATTATACTATATAGAGGCCTATGGGGTGCATTATACTATATAGAGTCTGCCTATGGGGAGTGCATTATATTGTTTGGAGGCCTAAGGGGAGTGCATTATACTATGGGGAGTGAAATATACTATATAGAGTCTGCCTACGGGGGTGCATTATACTATATAGAGGCCTATGGGGAGTGTATTATACTATATAGAGGCATATGGGGAGTGCATTATACTATATAGAGGCCTATGGGGAGTGCATTATATTATATAGAGGCCTATGGGGAGTGCATTATACTATATAGAGGCCTATGGGGAGTGCATTATACTATATAGAGGCCTATGGGGAGTGCATTATACTATATAGAGGCCTATGGGGAGTGCATTATACTGTATGGAGGACTATCTGGTGCATTATAATATATGAAGGCTATTTAGGGGGCCATCATACAGTGAGGAGATTACAGCGAGGGCCATCATACAGTGTGGGAGATAATGTGGGGTCTTTGTACAGTGTGGGGGCCATCATACAGTGTTGGAGCCATCAAACAGTTTGGGGGCTACTAAGGGGTCAGTATACTGTGTGGGGCATACTATACTGTGAGGGGGCATTATACTGTGTATAAGAGAGGATCATACTGTGTAGAGGGGAGCTGTACATGGGGGGAGATTTAGGACATTATTAAATGTTCAGTGGGCACTCATTGTTATAGGGGAACTCAGGTTATTGTGACTGTCAGAGGGGCACACAGAGGGCATAATTACCTTCTAGGGGGCACAATGTGGGCACTGTTTTCTAGGACACTTGCACACAGCATTACTATATTCTAGAGGGTTGTTTTACCATCTAGAGGGCGCACAGCAGGTGCAGTAATAGGGACACATACAGCAGCGGCTCAGTATTGGGGTATCAGCAGGATGAGGCATTTGTGCAGGTTGGGGATAGATGGGGACGGGGCCTGAAACGCGAGAAGTCAGATGTGTCTGTGCTGTAATCTCGGCAGATGAGTCCTGGATGGAGAAGTTGTCGTGTCGGTCTGGGCCAGATGGATAAGACGGGAAAAGTGAACGATTTCATCAGAAAGAACGTCAGCTGTAAGTCACTATCTGTAACTGTGGGGTAATACCTTGTTTGTTCTGCAGGACTGGTATCTACCACTATATGTCACCATAGAACAGTAATATCAGTGTTCACCATAGTTTTAATCATGGTTACCGGACATGGTTAGGGGCCCACTCAGAAGTTTCGCTCCCCTTGAACCAAACCCCTAGCTACGCCTCTGACCCTCCATGTATTATCTGCTTCAGGAAGCCTGCGGTTAAAGGGAACCTGTTACCGGATTCATGCTGCCCAAACCGCTGGAGACCTGTCAATCATCGGCTGGTGCTGGGTGAGACGGCCGAGGGCGTTGCAGGTCTAGTCTGGTCGCTGGCTGTGATCCGTGGCCGTTTTTTAAAGTATATTTTCTCTGAAATGCCGGAGCATTTCAGGGATTAATATACCCGGCAGCAATCACGCCGCCAGGCTCTGATTCATGCTGTCCATGGTTAGGGCATCATGAATTAGGTGACAGGTTCCCTTTAAATACACCACCAATAAGCATGAGTTATCATAAAGATTTTTTTTGCTGTAAATCAGCCATGGATATCACATTATGCATTGCAATGGGTGAAATCCTCGGTGTAAATCCACAGAATAAACCGAGATGCTCTGGACATGAAATCCGCGCTGCAGGTCAATTTTCACATGTAATCTACCTGGATTAATTTCTTCAGCGTATGGATGGGATTTGGAAAATAGACATAGAGAAGCAGAACGCAGAGTAGCTCTTGCCCCTGAAGGACATGGAGAATCCAGGGATTTCAATAGGAACTGTGTAATCCTTCTTTGCACCTGTGGAGGCGCCATGGTACATTTGTTGCTGAGCTGGGGCGCTGAGATGCCATATGATCCGATTATCATTTTGACAAAAAATTTTGGGGGGGCAATAGTGTTGTATACAGTGCCTTGAAGAAGTCTTCATACCCTGTGAACCTTTCCACATTTTTTCACGTTACATCCACAAACTTAAATGTATTTTATGTCCTAACAACACAAAGTGGCAAGGATTTGTGTAGTGTAAAGGAAAATGATACAGGGTTTTCTAAATATTTTACAAATATGAATCTGAAAATTGTAAGTTGCATTTGTATTCAGCCCCCTGTAGTCTGATCCTTCTAAATAAAATCTTGAGTGACCAATTGCCTCCAGAAGTTAACAGAATTAGTACATTGAGTCCACCTGGGTGTAAATTCTTCTCCGTATAACTACAGCTGTTCTGTGAAGGCCTCAGAGGTTTGAGAACATTAGGGATCAAACAGCATCATTAAAACCAAGGAGCTCACCAGACAGGTCAGGGATAACGTTGTGGAGAAGAATAATGGGTTATAGGTTATAGAAAAAATAGCCCAAGCTCTGAACATCTCATGGAGCAATGTTCAATCCATCATCCAAAAATGGAAGGAGTATGGCACAACTGTAAACCTACCGAGACATGGCCGTCCAACTAACCTGACATCGCAAGCAAGGAGAGCACTAATTAGAGAAGCAGCCAAGAGGCCTATGGTCACTGGAGGAGCTGCAGATTCACAGCTCAGGTGGGAGAATCTGTCCACAGGACAACGATTAGTTGCATACTCCACAAATCTGGCCTTTATGGAAGAGTGGCAAGAAGAAAGACATTTTTGAAAGCCATAAGAAGTGCCGTTTGTGGTTTGCAAAAAGCCATGTAGAGGACACAGCAAGCATGTGGAAGAAGGGGCTTTGGTCAGAGGAGACCAAAGGAGAACTTTGCGGGCTAAATGCAAAACAGTATTTGTGCTGGAAAACTAACACTGCACATCAACCTGGAAATAGCATCCCCACCGTTACACATGGTGGTTGCAGCATCCTGCTGTGGGGAGGCTTTTCTTCAGCAGGGGCAGGGAAGCTGGTCAGAGGTGATGGGAAGATGGATGGAGCTAAATGCAGGGCAATCCTGGAGGAAAACCTTTTAGAGGCTGCAGAAGACTTGAGCCTGGAGCGTAGGTTCACCTTCCAGCATAGCAACAACCCTAAACATCCTGCCAGAACTACAATGAAGGGTTTAGATCAGAGCATATTCCTGTGTGTGAACGGCGCAGTCACAGTCCAGACGCAAATCCCAGAGAATCTGTAACAAGACGTGAAAATTGCTGATCACAGACGTCTCCATCCAATCACTGAGCGAGAGCGAGAGTGCAAAGAAGAAGGGGCAAAATGTCACCTCTAGATGTGCAAAGCTGGAGAGACAGACCCCAAAAGACTGCAGCAAAACCTGGAGAGACAGACCCCAAGAGACTGCAGCAAAAGCTGGAGAGACAGACCCCAAAAGACTGCAGCAAAACCTGGAGAGACAGACCCCAAAAGACTGCAGCAAAACCTGGAGAGACAGACCCCAAAAGACTGCAGCAAAAGCTGGAGAGACAGACCCCAAGAGACTGCAGCAAAAGAAAGCTGGAGAGACAGACCCCAAAAGACTGCAGAGAAAGCTGGAGAGACAGACCCCAAAAGAGTGCAGCAAAAGCTAGAGAGACAGACCCCAAAAGACTGCAGCAGTGACAGCATAAAAAGGTGGTCCTACAAAGTACTGACTCAGGGACTGAATACAAATGCACGGCACAATGTTCAGATTTATATTTTTAAAATAGTTAGAAAACCCTGTATCATTTCCTTTACATGTCACAGATATTTGCTACTTTGTGTTGTTATTACATAAAATCCAAATGAAATATATTTAAGTTTGTGGGTGTAACATGAAAAAAAAAATGTGGAAAAATTCATGGGGTATGAAGACTTTTTCAAGGCACTGTAACTTCTGTGTTATACTTTCTATTACTGGCTGCAAAATGAGTTACCTGAGAATGCACCAGTGAGCTCGATCTGAAGGGAGAGTTTAGAGCTCTTTATACACTTCTGAGCTCTTCTCAGCTGATTTATGAGCACAAAGTTCAGCTCGACTTTCATGACAATAAACTCTCTCATCAGAACCAGCTCACTGATGGAGTCTCAGTTGATTCATTCTGCAGCCAGCAGATGCTATAAAAAGGCAACAAATGCAAAATTCTGAATGGAAATCAATTGCAAAAATGATTTTTTTTTTTAGCAAAAATACATGCATTTATACAGAAAAAAAAACCTGATGATGTCCATATCCTTTAAATTGAGGGTAAAGATTGACTTGATCTTCTCTTCCTAAATGTACTGTCCTATGGTTATCTCCTGGTTTTCGTCTCCCTCGGACTCCTGTGAACAATCTATCATTGCGGAACTGTTCTAATAAAAAAACGACAACTTGTGTTCTGGGGAATCTACCAAACTTCCAGGACCCACGGTTCCGTATTATCTCCGCTACCAGTTTGTACAGTAGTAAAACACCTGGTTTTTGGGACACCCCGGTTAGGAAAGCATTTAGTGCGGCGTGATACGGGAGCGCAGCTGTCGCCCGCAGCCCGTCGTGCTGGAACTAAGCAGAGGAGGATTGAGGACCTGATGGCGGAGGACCTGATGGCGGAGCACTTGGCTTTATGGCGACAGTAAAGTTTGTCTTCCAGATGCAGAATTAATTCATCGCCTGTGCAGTTTAGAGCTCCGGCGCAGCCCAGCGGGTTATCGGGATAATCAGCCGTCCTCAGGCTGCGAGAATGAATATTTGATTATGGGATCTGCTGAAAAAAAAGAGACACAGAACAAACAGACTAGGATGTAATTAGGTAACATTAGGAACGTTATCTCGCCGAGCTGGAGCTTGCTGCCATGTGTGATGGGCGCCTCTGACAGTGATCGCTAGGACGAGTAACCGTACACCCCATTCTGGGATATTAAGCCGCTTTCCCTGGCAGACAAACAAAGGTATCAGTGAAATGACATTTCCCTCATCTCCGAGAGATGCTTGAGAATAATAAGACCGGTGGACTGTTCTGCGTCAGCGCCCTCCGCGCAGATTCCAAGTGCTGCCGAGATCGAAGCCGCGATACGCCAGAGGACAGGGTATCAAATAATTACATGTCATTAGGCTGTGTCCTCCGTATACCCTCTCCTCACAGATCAATACATGAGCGCAGCAGAACATTGTCACATTCACAGGTCTATAGCCAGACATACTGTCATCTATAGAGAGCATGGAGCATACACCCGGACCGTCACCTATAGACCACATAGCATCTACAACCGATCATACTGTCACCTATAGAGATCACAGCATCTAGAACCAAACATACTGTCACCTATAGAGACCAGTGTCTACAAACATACTGTCCCCTATAGAGATCACAGTGTCTACAAACATACTGTCACCTATAGAGAGCATAGACCCTACAACCGGACTGTCACCTATAGACCACATAGCATCTACAACCGATCATACTGTCACCTAAAGAGATCACAGCATCTACAGCCGGACTGTCACCTATAGAGATTGCAGCATCTACAGCCGGACTGTCACCTATAGAGATTGCAGCATCTACAGCCGGACTGTCACCTATAGAGATTGCAGCATCTACAGCCGGACTGTCACCTATAGAGATTGCAGCATCTACAGCCAGACTGTCACCTATAGAGATTGCAGCATCTACCGCCGGACAGTCACCTATAGAAAGCAGTGTCTACAACCAAACATACTGTCACCTATTGCTATCACAACATACAGTTAGGTCCATATATATTTGGACAGAGACAACATTTTTCTGATTTTGGTTCTAGACATTACCACAATGAATTTTAAACAAAACAATTCAGATGCAGTTGAAGTTCAGACTTTCAGCTTTCATTTGAGGGGATCCACATTAAAATTGGATGAAGGGTTTAGGAGTTTCAGCTCCTTAACATGGGCCACCCTGTTTTTAAAGGGACCAAAAGTAATTGGACAATTGACTCCAAGGCTATTTCATGGACAGGTGTGGGCAATCCCTTCGTTATGTCATTCTCAATTAAGCAGATAAAAGGCCTGGAGTTGATTTGAGGTGTGGTGCTTGCATTTGGAAGGTTTTGCTGTGAAGTAAACATGCGGTCACAGGAGCTCTCCATGCAGGTGAAACAAGCCAACCTTAACCTGCAAAAACAGAAAAAACCCATCCGAGAAATTGTTACAATATTAGGAGCGGCAAAATGTACAGTTTGGTACATCCTGAGAAAGAAAGAAAGCACTGGTGAACTCATCAATGCAAAAAGACCTGGGCGCCCACGGAAGACAACAGTGGTGGATGATCGCAGAATAATCTCCATGGTGAAGAGAAACCCCTTCACAACAGCCAACCAAGTGAACAACACTCTCCAGGAGGTAGGCGTATCAATATCCAAATCTACCATAAAGAGAAGACTGCATGAAAGTAACTACAGAGGGTTCACTGCACGGTGCAAGCCACTCATAAGCATCAAGAAGAAAAAGACTAGACTGGACTTTGCTAAAAAACATCTAAAAAAGCCAGCACAGTTCTGGAAGAACATTCTTTGGACAGATGAAACCAAGATCAACCTCTACCAGAATGATGGAAAGAGAAAAGTATGGCGAAGGCGTGGTACAACTCATGAACCTAAGCATACCACATCATCTGTAAATCACGGCGGAGGCAGTGTGATGGCGCGGGCATGCATGGCTGCCAGTGGCACTGGGTCACTAGTGTTTATTGATGATGTGACACAGGACAGAAGCAGCCGAATGAATTCTGATGTATTCAGAGCCATACTGTGTGCTCAGATCCAGCCGAATGCAGCCAAACTGATTGGTCGTCGTTTCATACTACAGATGGACAATGACCCAAAACATAAAGCCAAAGCAACCCAGGAGTTTATTAAAGCAAAGAAGTGGAATATTCTTGAATGGCCAAGTCAGTCACCTGATCTCAACCCAATTGAGCAGCATTTCACTTGTTAAAGACTAAACCTCAGACAGAAAGGCCCACAAACAAACAGCAACTGAAAACCACCGCAGTGAAGGCCTGGCAGAGCATCAAAAAGGAGGAAACCCAGCGTCTGGTGATGTCCATGAGTTCAAGACTTCAGGCAGTCATTGCCAACAAAGGGTTTTCAACCAAGTACTAGAAATGAACATTTTATTTACAATTATTTAATCTGTCCAATTACTTTTGGTCCCTTTAAAAACAGGGTGGCACATGTTAAGGAGCTGAAACTCCTAAACCCTTCATCCAATTTTAATGTGGATCCCCTCAAATGAAAGCTGAAAGTCTGAACTTCAACTGCATCTGAATTGTTTTGTTTAAAATTCATTGTGGTAATGTCTAGAACCAAAATTAGAAAAATGTTGTCTCTGTCCAAATATATATGGACCTAACTGTATACAATCAAACATACTGTCACTTATAGAGATCACAGCATCTACATCCGGACATACTGTCACCTATAGAAAGCATAGTGTCTACAGTAGGACTGTCACCTATAGACCACATAGCAACTACAACCGAACATACTGTCACCTTTAGAGATCACATCTCCATCCGGACATACTGTCACCTATTGAGAGCATAGCATCTACAGCTGGACATACTGTCACTTATAGAGATCACAGCTTCTACAACCAGGCTGTCAATTATAGAGAGCATAGCGTCTACAGCCAGACATGCTGTCACCTATAGAGATCACAGCATCTATAGCCGGACATACTCTCACCAGTAGAGATCACAGGCATCTACAGCCGGACATACTGTCACCTATAGAGTCTAAAGTCGCCTATACTATCACCCATAAAGATCACAGCATCTATACAGCCGGACATATTATCACCTATAGAGATCACAGCTTCTATAGTCATCCATACTGTCACCTATAGAGAACATAGAACCTACAACTGAACAGACTGTCACCTATAGAGAAAATATAACCTACAGCCGGACTGCCATCTATAGACATCACAGCATCTACACTCGGACAGACTGTCACCTATGTAGATCACAGCATCTACTCCTGTAAATACTGTCACCTATAGAGATCACAACATCTACACCCGGGCATACTGTCACCAATAGAGAGCATGGAGCATACACCCGGACTGTCACTTATAGAGATCATAGCATTCATAGCCGGACATACTGTCACCTAAAGAGAGCATGGAGCATACACCCGGACCGTCACCTATAGAGATCACAGCATCCACAGCCGGACATACTGTCACCTATAGAGCGCATAGTGTCTATATTCAGACATATTATTCTAATAATAATAATTTTTATTTATATAGCGCCAACATATTCCGCAGCACTTTACAATTAAGTAGGGACATGTACAGACAATAAAAACAATACAATGTATCACATTTCAACAGTTACAGGAGGAGTGAGGGCCCTGCTCGCAAGCTGACAATCTATATGGAAATGGAAATATTGTCACTTATGGAGAGTATAAAGTCTGCTGACGGACAAACTCTAACCTATAGTGAGCATATAGCCTACACCCAGACAGTCACTTATAGAAATCACAGCTACACCCGCACATACCGTCACCTATAGAGAGCATAGCGCCTACCGCTGGACACACTGTCACCTATAGAGAGCATAGCGCCTACCACAGGACATATTGTTACCTATAGACAGCATAGCATCTACCGCTGGACACACTGTCACCTATAGAGAGCATAGCGCCTACCACAGGACATACTGTCACCTATAGACAGCATAGTATCTACCGCTGGACACACTGTCACCTATAGAGAGCATAGCGCCTACCACAGGACATATTGTCACCTATAGACAGCATAGCATCTACCGCTGGACACACTGTCACCTATAGAGAGCATAGCGCCTACCACAGGACATACTGTCACCTATAGACAGCATAGTATCTACCGCTGGACACACTGTCACCTATAGAGAGCATAGCGCCTACCACAGGACATACTGTCACCTATAGACAGCATAGCATCTACCACTGGACACACTGTCACCTATAGAGAGCATAGCATCTACAGCAGGGTCGTGACTATATTGGGTGCTGGAGTTGCAGTCGCAGGAGCCTATATGAGAAGATCAATAATATTAAAGATATTTAGGGGCCATGTTGGATATTTTGCATTGAGGATAAATCCACCTTCCCACTGCCGTCCTTTTCTGGCTCTATGAAGACAGAGCTGTCAATCAAAGAAGAGCGAGGCGAGGATGGAGATGGAAGGTGCAGCTAAATGTTTGGCTGCCATAATGCACCGAGCGACGGGTCTCCTGTTCAGAGTCTCTTTTAGTCAAATCATCAGTAGTGTGACAGCTGTGACACCAGAATACAATGTACCAGGATCATCTGAGTGCAGGATCACCATTACCCCCAATCTGAAAACCCCCAGATGTGAACGATCCCCCCCATCCACTGCATCCGTGTAAGTTTGCTGACACCCGACAGGAGGATGAAGGCGGCGGTGCCCCGTCAGCACCGGCGGGTGCAGATTATCGCCATCAGTGTAAATGTGTCACCTCCCACGGCTGAAGGGATCGGACGCTGGATGAGAGGAATTGATTATGTTACCAATCAATAGCTGGAGAGGTCAAAGATCCCTCACTGCAAAATGTCCCATACAGGAGGTCATGTCATCAGCAAGACATATATGGATGCCAATGTGTGACGGATCACATGGACAGCGATATCGTGTGATACTGTTTGTAGAGCTGTGTATCTAATCCTATCCTGTGTGATACTGTCTGCAGAGCAGTGTATCTAATCCTATCCTGTGTGATACTGTCTGCAGAGCAGTGTATCTAATCCTATCCTGTGTGATACTGTCTGCAGAGCTGTGTATCTAATCCTATCCTGTGTGATACTGTCTGCAGAGCAGTGTATCTAATCCTATCCTGTGTGATACTGTCTGCAGAGCTGTGTATCTAATCCTATCCTGTGTGATACTGTCTGCAGAGCAGTGTATCTAATCCTATCCTGTGTGATACTGTCTGCAGAGCAGTGTATCTAATCCTATCCTGTGTGATACTGTCTGCTGAGCTGTGTATCTAATCCTATCCTGTGTGATACTGTCTGCAGAGCTGTGTATCTAATCCTATCCTGTGTGATACTGTCTGCTGAGCTGTGTATCTAATCCTATCCTGTGTGATACTGTCTGCTGAGCTGTGTATCTAATCCTCTCCTTTGTGATACTGTCTGCTGAGCCGTGTATCTAATCCTATCCTGTGTGATACTGTCTGCAGAGCTGTGTATCTAATCCTATCCTGTGTGATACTGTCTGCAGAGCTGTGTATCTAATCCTTTCCTGTGTGATACTGTCTGCAGAGCTGTGTATCTAATCCTTTCCTGTGTGATACTGTCTGCAGAGCTGTGTATCTAATCCTTTCCTGTGTGATACTGTCTGCAGAGCTGTGTATCTAATCCTTTCCTGTGTGATACTGTCTGCAGAGCTGTGTATCTAATCCTTTCCTGTGTGATACTGTCTGCTGAGCCGTGTATCTAATCCTATCCTGTGTGATACTGTCTGCAGAGCTGTGTATCTAATCCTATCCTGTGTGATACTGTCTGCAGAGCTGTGTATCTAATCCTTTCCTGTGTGATACTGTCTGCAGAGCAGTGTATCTAATCCTCTCCTGTGTGATACTGTCTGCAGAGCAGTGTATCTAATCCTCGCCTGTGTGATACTGTCTGCTGAGCTGTGTATCTAATCCTATCCTGTGTGATACTGTCTGCAGAGCTGTGTATCTAATCCTCGCCTGTGTGATACTGTCTGCTGAGCTGTGTATCTAATCCTATCCTGTGTGATACTGTCTGCTGAGCCGTGTATCTAATCCTATCCTGTGTGATACTGTCTGCAGAGCTGTGTATCTAATCCTTTCCTGTGTGATACTGTCTGCAGAGCTGTGTATCTAATCCTTTCCTGTGTGATACTGTCTGCAGAGCTGTGTATCTAATCCTATCCTCTGTGATAGTTTTCACACCGCACTACGTCTGATTGCTCAGCCTCTGCTCCATACATTGTGTATTGCCGATAATATAGTCATGGCCGAAAGTGTTGGCACCCTTGAAATTGTTCCGGAAAATGAAGTATTTCCCCCAGAAAATTATTACAATTCCACATGTTTTGTTATACACACGTTTATTTCCTTTGTGGGTATTGGAACAACACAAAAAAAAACAGGAAAAAAAGGCAAATTGGACATAATTGCACATAAAACCCCAAAATGGGCCGGACAAAATTGTTGGCACCTTTCCAAAATTGCCGGTAAACAACTTTGTTTCAAGCATGAGATGCTCGTTCACTTTCACCTGTGACAAGTAACAGTTGTGGACAATATGAAAATCACACCTGAAACCAGATAAAAAGGGGAGTTGAGTCAATCTTCGCATTGTGTGCGCGTGTGTGCCACAGTAAGCACGGAGAACAGAAAGAGGAGAAGAGAACTGTCTGAGGACTTGAGAACCTAAACTCTGCAACGATATCAACAATCTCAAGGTTACAAGTCCATCTCCAGAGATCTTGATGTTCCTATGTCCACGGTGCGCAACATAATCAAGAAGTTTACAACCCATGGTACTGTAGCTAATCTCCCTGGACGTGGACGGCAGAGAAAAATTGATGAAAGGTTGTAACTCAGAATAGTCCGGATGGTGGATAAGCAGCTCCAATCAAGTTCCAAAGAAATTCAAGCTGTCCTGCAGGTTCAGGGTGCATCAGTGTCAGCATGAACTATTCATCCACATTTGAATGAAATGAAACGCTATGGCAGGAGAACCTGAAGGACCCCACTGCTGACACAGAGACATAAAAAAGCTAGACTGCAGTTTGCCAAAATGTACGTCAGTAAGCCAAAATCCTTCTGGGAAAGCGTCTTGCTGACAGATGAGACCAAGATAGAGCTTTTTGGTAAAGCACATCATTCTACTGTTCACTGAAAAAAGAATGAGGCCTACAAAGAAAAGAACACAGTACCTACAGTCAAATACGGTGGAGGTTCAAAGATGTTTTGGGGTTGTTTTACTGCCTCTGGCACGGGGTGCCTTGACTGTGTGCAATGCATCATGAAATCTGAAGATTACCATAGGATTTTGGATGGCAATGTAGTGGCCAGTGTCAGAAAGCTGGGTTTGTGTCCTGGGTCATGGGTGTTCCAGCAGGACTATGACCCCAAACATACTTCAAGAAGCCCCCAGAAATGGATGGAAACAAAGCGCTGGAGAGTTCTGAAGTGTCAGCAATGAGTCTGGATCTAAATCCCATTGATCACCGGTGGAGAGATCTTTATATTGCTGTTGGGAGAAGACGCCTTCACATATGAGACCTGGAGACGATTGTAAGAAGAGTCCAAGATTCCAGCTGAGAGGTGTAAGAAGCTGATGGTTATAGGAAGCGATTGATTGCAGTTATTTAGTCCAAATATTAAGTTGAAGGTATAAACAATTTTGTCTGGGCCATTTTTGGGGTTTTGTGTGACATTATATCCAATTTGCCTTTTTTTTCTCAGTTTTTTTGTTTTGTTTCCAATACACACAAAGGGATTAAACAAGTGTATAACAAAACATGTGGAATTCCAATAATTTTCTTGGAGAAATAGTTCATTTTCTGGAGCAATTTCAAGGGTGCCAACACTTTTGGCCATGACTGCAGCAGAGCACTGTACTCGGCTTTTTCCGCCAGTCCCATAAAGAATGAATGGAGCAGCGGCTGAACACGACACTGGAACAAAATGTGCCCCGTTTTGGGGATTGCTGGGGGTTCAGCAGTCAGACTCCACTGAGTCTCCAGGGCTGGAGCGCCACTTTACTTCCACCCTGCAGGATGCTGATGTCTGACGCTGAGATGTTTGCTCTGTTCTAAGACGTCTCAGACTGCAGATTTGGAAGCATGGGAGCTGGAGACTGAGAAGCTTCTTGGCAGCTTCATCTTCTCTGAGGACTAATTGCTCCACATGGGGGTCCGGCAGTGACTTGTGCATTTTTAATTATGCAGGTAGAGCAGCAATAAAGAACATCACTTGCAGGAGCTAATCAATTAAACACAAATCAATGCATCTCGTTATGCAAATTTTATACATGAACCGCAGGACACAAATGTCAGCATCTGTGAGGTGCTGCAAGAGAGGACCGTGATTAGTAACAAGCGCCAGGTTAATTTATGCAAAAGGCCATGACTATTCCTGAATCAATTAATTCCTCGCCTTAGGCGCCCTCTTCTGCTCTCCGCATAGGGCCCAGCTCTCTTATGTGTCCGCTTTCATGTCCCGGTAGATCCCGGTAATGGGGCGCTGCCCTCCAAACTGCGCATGGCCTTCGGTTTTTCTATTTGCACTGCCCAGATTATGGCGGTTTTCCTGTACACGGGGAGGTAACGGCTCATGAAGGCCTATATGGCGGCATATTATGAGATTTCCGCACTTCTGGTTGTTATCTCGGACACATCACAGTTGTCTTTGCTTTTCACAGGTCCTTTATTTTTTCAGCCTCTTCCACCCGATTGTCCCCGTGTCTCTACCAACTATTAATGTGCATTTAGGCAATAAAAGGACTCTGGAGCCGTATGACGCCACGCTGATACCGCAGATTAAATCCATCACCAGGTCAGAAGTCTCCAGTATTTGCTCTTATTTATTATTTTATTCCCTATTCTCCCCGGGGGTGTTCCACTTTTTTTAAACCCCATACAGATCCAGAAATGGGGGTCTTTTTATTTAGTGTTAATTTGTATGGTCGTTACCAAGAGGGCGTGGCTCACAGGATTCTCTGGGGGGGGGGGGTGTCTTTAGCTGCTATGCATAATTACCATGTGAGCAACACCCCCTTGGTAAAGACCATACAAATTAGGAATAAACAAAAAAAAGGCCTCCACCATATTAGGGGGGTTTAAAAAAAGAAAATAAATGGAGAAGCAGGAATAAAATAAGAGCAAACCCTGGAGATTTATGTCTTGGTGGTCGGTCCTCTCTAATAGGGGCTTATTTCCCCCGTGTTTTACCCCCTTATAAGAGGCACAGCACACAATACAGATCTCGCTGCTCCGTGCCGCACGGTGTGAACAGAATATTGTTTTATGCAGCAGATTTGCTGCTAACATCTGTGCGCTGTGGTGAAGCCCCCGCAGCGGCCATTCCCGAACAAGCACAAATTATTAATAAACACGTGAATCCCCCATTATACGCGTAAAAAAACAGCTGGATGTGATAGGATGGACCCTGAGCAGGGAGCAGTTCCATATTTGAGTGAATATTTATGAACATTGAGCATGAAATCGTTAAGCTACGACCATTACCCATGTCGTAGCTGTACGGCCCCTCCCCCACACGCTCCATCTACCACCATGATGCCTCGGAGTGACAGAGCATGACAGGTACATGCAGCGCAGCGATTGCAGCCCTGCGCACCGACAGATGGTGGGACAACTGTATGACAACCCTACATGTGCACCGCAGCAACCATTTTGTCGCTCGCCTTCTGCGCGTCTGACACTTACTGCTCTAATAGAGTCTGCAAAAAAAAACAAAAGGAAAAAGAAAGTTCAATCTTAATCTTCATCTCTCCTGACTCGCCAGATTTTACTGATGCCAATCATAAAATCAGAGGCCATCATTCCTCCCACCTAGATGAGGAATACGCCAGATATAATGTCTCCCTTGCAACAAAACTGCTACAAAACAGCAACCCCCCCCCCACACTAAAACTACATAGCAGGCTAGAAAGAAGGTGTCAACCAGGAAAACTGCACCTATTAACCAGCAATTCCAAACAATCCTGAAAATTAGACCCCAAAAATGGAGTGTGGGCTCGGGTCCATGGAAACAGACACACATGGAAGAAATAGTATTTACCCTTCTGGTAAAGTAAGAAAAGATCCCACATTAGTCACAGGAATAACCTGAAATAGACAAAAAGTAATTTTCTATTTAAATTTACTAAATATCAATAATGAGAATCAGACTTTGCTTTTTTTCGCTTGTAAATTTTGGCTCAACAAAAATAGAAAATGAATGAAACCGTCCTGGACAAAAAATGATGGTTCCTTTACTTAATATTCGGCGCACAACCTTTTGAGGGGATCACTGCAAACAAACCATCTCTGTGCCTCTCGGTGAGACTTCTGCCTCCATCCTCTGGTATTTTGGCAGCTCATCGTGTCTCAGGTGTGGAGGCATCTTCTCCAGACTGGAGGTCTCAGCTCCGTCCTCCGATGTTCAGAAGAATTCGATCAGGATCATAGAAGCCTCCTCAGAAGAGTCCGATGCTTTGCTCTCGGCTGTTGTTGGATGATTTATGACTTTAGCTGTTTTGGGGCATTATCCTGTTTGAGGAGCCATGACCTCCAACTCAGACTCAGCTTTCTGACACTCGGCAGCACATTTCGCTGCAGAATGTCTTGAGAGACTTGGGATTTCATTGCAACCTGCACAGATACACGACAAGATGCAGCAGACGCCCCAGAACATCCCCGAGCTCCTCCATGTATCACAAGAGGTACAATGTTGTTACCTTTGGTTCATTTTTGCATCTGTGAACATAGAGCTGATGTGACGCCAAAAAGCTCCAGTTTCGCCTCCTCCGTCCTCAGGATATTCTTCCAGGAGCTTTGTGGATTGTCAATGTGCTTTTTGAAAATTCCAGTCTGGCTTTTTTTATGATTTGCTTTCAGCAGTGGTTTCCTCCTGTCGTCTTCCATGAAGTCCACGTTGGCCCTGACAGCGTCGGTCGGTGTGATCTGACACTGACGGACCTGGACCTTGGAGTTCACCTCTCAGCTCTTTGGAAGTTGTCCTGGCTCTTTGCTTACCATTCGTATCAACCGTCTCTTCAATTTGTCGCCAGTTTTCCTTTTGCAGCCGTGTCCAGGGAGGTCGGCTACAGCCCCATAGACCTTACAACTTCTCAGTAATATGTGCAGCTGTAGTCACAGGAACATCTGGCTGTTTGGAGACGTCTTATAGACTTTACCTTTAACTCGTTTATCTTTAATTATTTTTCTAATCTCCTCAGCTTTCTATGCTCCAGGTTCAGAGTGATGCACACCATGATCCCAAACAGCACAATGACTACTTTTCACCCTGTAAATAGGCGACTGGCTGATTACAAGTCTGCAGACACCCATGATACCAATTACAGGACACTCCTCAGTTTCATGGGTCCCTATGGTGGAAATTTTCTTTGTTTTCTAGGGAAACCATCATTTTTGTCTAGATTAATTTCATTAGTTTTTTGGGTTTTTTTGTTGAACCAAAATTCACAAGCAAAGTCTGATTCTCTTTATTGATATTCAGGAAATTTAAATTGAAAATTACTTTTGTCATTTTCAGGTTATTTCAGTGACCCTTGTGGGTTTTTCTTACTTTACCAGAAGGTACCAACAATTTTATCCTTGTGCGTAGGGAGCAATTATGGGAGCCGAGAAGGGGCATCATAGCATCCAAGGACGTCTCTCTTTTCTTCACGATGTCTCAGGTTGTTCACAATATAATTAATTCTTCTTATGGAAAATCAAATTATTTCCATGCTCCGACAGATGTTGAGGGGATGTAATTTGTTTATAAGATTAATCAGATATGTAAGAAATTGCAGCGTGTGATTAATATCTGCAGTTTATTTATTTAGAAGCCATAAAAAAAACACGAGACCACTCAGACGACACAACTTTACGGCTCGCCTGTGTGTATTTATGAATTCCAACGGAAATTTAAATCTGACTCCAAAACGTGGGATAAGTTGTGGTCTACTCGGTGGGATCGGGGTTTGGACACCTGATCCAATAGGCAAGAATTTCCCGCACTATCATCACCAGGTGTTAGCACCGATCGGGTGCAATCATCTTCCAATTTACCACTTAAAGGAACAGTCCTGACATAAGGAACAGTCCCGGCATAAGGAACAGTCCCGGCATAAGGAACAGTCCTGGCATAAGGAACAGTCCCGGCATAAGGAACAGTCCCGGCATAAGGAACAGTCCTGACATAAGGAACAGTCCTGGCATAAGGAACAGTCCCGACATGAGGAACAGTCCCGGCATAAGGAACAGTCCCGGCATAATGAACAGTCCCGGCATAAGGAACAGTCCCGGCATAAGGAACAGTCCTGACATAAGGAACAGTCCTGACATGAGGAACAGTCCCGGCATAAGGAACAGTCCCGGCATAATGAACAGTCCCGGCATAAGGAACAGTCCCGGCATAAGGAACAGTCCCGGCATAAGGAACAGTCCTGGCATAAGGAACAGTCCCGACATGAGGAACAGTCCCGGCATAAGGAACAGTCCCGGCATAATGAACAGTCCCGGCATAAGGAACAGTCCCGGCATAAGGAACAGTCCTGACATAAGGAACAGTCCTGACATAAGGAACAGTCCCGGCATAAGGAACAGTCCTGGCATAAGGAACAGTCCCGGCATAAGGAACAGTCCTGGCATAAGGAACAGTCCCGGCATAAGGAACAGTCCCGGCATAAGGAACAGTCCTGACATAAGGAACAGTCCCGGCATAAGGAACAGTCCCGGCATAAGGAACAGTCCTGACATAAGGAACAGTCCTGACATAAGGAACAGTCCTGACATAAGGAACAGTTCTGGCATAAGGAACAGTTCTGGCATAAGGAACAGTCCTGGCATAAGGTCTCGATCAGACATCTGAGTTTTTTCTTTTTTGTATGCGAGAAAAAAAAGACGTTCCACTTTCCATCAGTGTTTTGCATCAGATTTTCCTCACCGTTTGGTCCATGTGTTCGTTTTGTCCATTAGCGTTTTGTCAAGTTTTTCTTGTAAGCAAAGAATAAGAAAGTTTTCCCTATTTTCTCCTAGCAAACAGTCAGTAAGAAACAGACAGCACTAGGATGCAATGAGGATGCCATCAGCATGCTGGCTGAGTTTTATCAGGACTTGACATCCGACTTGTAAAGGCCCCGTCACACTTAGCGACGCTGCAACGATCCCGACAACGATACGACCTGTCAGGGATCGTTGCTGCGTCGCTATGTGGTCGCTGGTGAGCTGTCAAACAGGCAGGCTCACCAACGATCAGGGGAGCAGCGACATCGTGGAAAGAATCTTTCCACGATGTCCTGCTCCTGGTTACCAGCCTGCTGCTGAAGCAGGAGCAGGCTGGTAATCATGATAAACATCGGGTTACTAGGGGCACACGCGCACCTAGTAACCCGTTGTTTATCATGGTTACGAGCCTGCTAAAGTGAGAGGTAACCTCCCGCTCACTGTAGCAGAGTGGTAACCATGATAAACAACGGGTTACTAGGTGCGCGTGTGCCCCTAGTAACCCGATGTTTATCATGGTTACCAGCCTGATCGCTGCTCCCGCTGGTCACACACAGCGATGTGTGCTGACCAGCGGGAGGGCAAAGACCAAAAAATGGTCCAGGACACTTTGCAGCGATCAGCGACCTCACAGCAGGGGCCTGATCGCTGCAAAGTGTCACACACAGCGACATCGCTGGTGAGGTCGCTGTTGCGTCACCAAAACCGTGACACAGCAGCGATCTCGCTATGTGAGACGGGGGCTTTAGTCTGCAGAAAACACAGGCATGTGAACAGCCTCATAAACTGTAATGTGTATGCTTTATATCTGTAAAAACATGGACAGAACGCATACATGAAACACGGACGTCTGAATGAGGCCCACAAGTCTTGTGCCGTCCCCTCAGATCCTGCACTAGGTATAATACAGCGTATCATTCTTCCACTTAAAGGGGTTTTCCAGTTCATAAAACGGATCTCCTGGCTGCAGTGTTTTTTTTTTTTTATTTATAATTGAGCTATACTCACCCTCCCCAGGTCCTGCGCGGAATGTCCGCCACTGTTTCCAGTGTCTGACGTTACGCAAACAGCTCTGCAGCCAACAACTCAGCTCAGCGGCTCTGCTTGAGTCGATGGAACGAGGCGCAAACTAAAGCCGGGGACAGGAGTTTTCCAAAACCAGAAAACCCCTTTGAGATCCATTTACATGATCAGATATCTGCCCACTTAGAGGGCGATCAACTAACTTACATCAATTAGCGCTCATTTAAAGGCTCTCTCGCAGAGACCGATACTAACTATATGAGGACGGAAAGACTATTAAAGCAGGCATCCTCTCCCCATACAAAATGCAGATTTTCAGCAGCACATTTGCTGTTTACAGGGGACAATGAGCTGCCGACGACAATGACTTAAAGGGGTTGTCCAAGAGCGAACAATTGACAACTTATCCATAAGATAGTTCATAATTAAGAGATCGTTGGGGGTCTCGTACCCTGCACTTCCACCAATCAGCTGAAATCGGCTCCGGCAGCAGTCAGATATTAGCGATGTGCAGGGCCGGTGGTACACAGCAGTTCTGTACATTGCACTTGAATGAGAGATTAAAGAGCTGGTCCACAACATTGCATAACGCCCCCATCGATTTACACCTTTTAACTAAGTATTTTTTAAATACCTTCTGCCTCCATATGTGCCTGTGAGCGGCGCTATCGCTGCACGCTCAGTCCGCGTCAAGCGACCTCGGCTGCAGCCGCCTCTGACATCCGCTGATGTCACGTCAACTTACAGGACTCCATTGCATCACCGAGGCGTGACCCAGTCGCACGCACCCCTCTGATTGGGCTGTAAGTGGCGTTTAACCTCATGTACGAGGCTGCTGCGTTCCACCTTGTACATTGCCTAGTTCTGGCCATTGCTGGGGCAGATTTCAGCTTTAGGGGGGTGGGTGTCAGACCCTCACTATCATATGGTTGTTAGGTCCTGAACATACTACATAAACTATGAAGTCGGCTGACTATCAAGTACTTTGTAGCATGCTTAGACAGGACATTGATGTGAAATGAGCTTATGAACTTCAAAAAATGTTCAGCCTGGGCCTCCTTTAAAACTTTTTTTTTAAGTAGTATCTGGGAAGGATGTGGCAGATGTTTTAGTTATCTCTAATCTTTTCCATACAGCTACAGTGTGGGGTCTCCTAAGATCTTAATTCTGCCTTATTCTGTGCAGTCCTGGCATTTCCCCACCGCGTGATACCAGAATTATAACCCGTCCGGACTGTACATGATCTGTTGCCTCTTATCCAACCTGTTCATGGTGCAAAAAAGCTGACTGTGGAGCCAATTTCCTATCATTTCTCTGGCTGCAGAGCAGATAATGAGGACGGAGCAATGGAGCAAGTTCATATACAGCAGGATTGTACAGCACTCTGCGCCATGCAAGGAAAGTCCATCCTGTCGCCCTACAAGTATTTTACTTTGATAGGAATGCGGCAGATTCATTGCACAAATTTCTAGGATTGTAAGTTCCATTTATTTGCATAGAGAAGACCAGCACCCCAATGGCTCGATACTATCATGCTAATGACGGAGAAGACCCTGGTGGATCTATCTAGGCTTGTACAAGATCCATCTTCCTACAGAGCGTTCATCCATCAAGTCGCCATGGATCGAGATCGAGCAGAAGGACGCTAAATAAAATGTTCTGGCAGCAAACACGTGGATCCTTCAGGACCTTAAGAAAGATGGAATCTGTCCCACAACATTCAGTCCAGCTGTTAGAACCCTCCTGTTAGTTTTTGCTATCTTGTGTTTTGCGGTCACGTGACCAGCAGCCTTTATATTCCAGCTCCGCCCTTCTGGCTGTGCTGGACTTCAGTGTTTGACTGTTTCTCTAGCCTGGTGCTTCGGTGCCTATCTCTGTCAGTTCGCTTGGTCCTCTGGGACCTTTAGTACTTTTTGTCAGTTTGTCTTTTGTGTTCTGCAACAACTTCTGTTTAGGAGGTGTCCCATTTTTGTCCTTTTTAGGGACGCCTCCCTTAATTCTATAGGTCTTCGTTCAGACTAGCCGAGGACTAAGGCGGGTCTCTTCACTAGGAACAGGCAGCCCACTACATCGTAGGGATTCAGCTTAGTCTTACAGTAGGGACAGCTTTCCCCTATCTTTCCTTAGTTTATGTTGCAGATCATAACACCAGCAGCATCAAATAAACTCCCTCTTATTACTGACAACCCAATATAACTGCTGCACTGCGGGGAGACTGTGGGTGTGAATGGCTGCCAGCATGTCTACCCCTTGCACTTCTTATGGGAAGAAAGCGGCCTGTACTCAGCATTCAGTAACATGAGTAAAGCTCAAGTACAGTAGTGATGCAGAAGACACAGGTGGGTGAAGACTCGGGGGCACCTTGTCCATCTGCTAGGGGGGTTTCCTTAAGCCAGTTCTACAGGCTGTCAAATTCCCAGAAATATCCCGAGATCTGTCAGATTCCAGCCTCAAAACTCATAGTAAAATGTCCTCTGTTGCAGCCGGTCGTCCTCTAATCTCTCAAGCACCAGCAGGAGGAGGGAATCATGTAAAATAGTAAGGGTACAGATACGGCGGCCCTCAGACACGGAGATGCTTCCAAGAAATTGAGATCCTAACACTCCCAGGATATTTAGCTGCTCAAACACGTTTTTCAGATCGGTTTTATGTGACCATCACCCTGTTGGGTGGAAGAAACCACAAATCTCCCCCTATATGATGGCCCCTTAACAGACCTGTGAGCAATGCAGAAGCCACACTGGAGGCTTAGGCACCATTCCTCAAGGATAACCAGTTAGTGAGGTCACTGGTTGTCAGAGGTAATACCCCACTAATACATAACAATTCACGGATGTGTCCCCTCTGTGCCACAGATGGATGATACAACTACATGGAAAACTCCATATCATTAATATTAATTAGCGTCATTTCCCTGTGACCCTCCTCCTGCACAGACCTTCCCCAGAGACCATTAATAATTCCTAATAAGTGAAGGTTACAGTGACAACAGATAATATTACAGAGGCCGACGCTGCAACGTGTGTGGCTACTGGATATACATCGCATGTGGCTACTGGATATACATCGCATGTGGCTACTGGATATACATCGCATGTGGCTACTGGATGTACATCGCATGTGGCTACTGGATATACATCGCATGTGGCTACTGGATGTACATCGCATGTGGCTACTGGATATACATCGCATGTGGCTACTGGATGTACATCGCATGTGGCTACTGGATATACATCGCATGTGGCTACTGGATGTACATCGCATGTGGCTACTGGATGTACATCGCATGTGGCTACTGGATATACATCGCATGTGGCTACTGGATATACATCGCATGTGGCTACTGGATGTACATCGCATGTGGCTACTGGATATACATCGCATGTGGCTACTGGATGTACATCGCATGTGGCTACTGGATGTACATCGCATGTGGCTACTGGATGTACATCGCATGTGGCTACTGGATGTACATCGCATGTGGCTACTGGATGTACATCGCATGTGGCTACTGGATGTACATCGCATGTGGCTACTGGATGTACAACATAGTTTATAAGGCCGAAAAAAGACAAGCGTCCATCCAGTTCAGCCTATTTCTTGTGCACTGCAGCTATTCCGCAGCGTTGATCCAGGGGAAGGCAACAAAAAACCATGAGGTATAGGCCAATTTACATCACTGAGGAAAAATTCACTTCCCGACACCAATCTGGCAGTCAGATTAAATCCCTGGATTAATTAACTATCACTAAGCATAAAATGTAATTTTATTGTTCTCAAGAAAGGCGTCCAGGCCTCTCTTGAACTCTTTAAGTGAGTTGGACATCACCACTTCCTCTCCCAGAGAGTTCCAGAGTCTCACGGCTCTGACCGTAAAGAATCCCCTTCTATGCTGGTGCAAGAACCTCCTTTCCTCCAGACGCATAGTGTGCCCCCTCGTCTTTGTCACCATCCTTGGTATAAACAGGTCATGGGAGAGATCTCTGTACTGCCCCCTGATGTATTTATACATGTTTATGAGGTCTCCCCTAAGCCTTCTCTTTTCCAACGTAAATAGGCCTAATTTTGACAACCTCTCTGGGTATTCTAGTTCCTCCATTCCAACACATGTGGCTACTGGATGCACATCGCATGTGGCTACTGGATGTACATCGCATGTGGCTACTGGATGAACATCGCATGTGGCTACTGGATATACATCGCATGTGGCTACTGAATATACATCGCATGTGGCTACTGGATGTACATCGCATGTGGCTACTGAATATACATCGCATGTGGCTACTGAATATACATCGCATGTGGCTACTGGATGTACATCGCATGTGGCTACTGAATGGGCACAGTGCATGGTTACTGGATGTACATCGTGTGTGGCTACTGGATGGGCACAGTGCATGGTTACTGGATGTACATCGTGTGTGGCTACTGGATGTACATCGTGTGTGGTTACTGGATGTACATCGTGTGTGGTTACTGGATGGGCACTGTGCATGGTTACTGGATGTACATCGTGTGTGGCTACTGGATGTACATCGTGTGTGGCTACTGGATGTACATCGTGTGTGGTTACTGGATGTACATCGTGTGTGGTTACTGGATGTACATCGTGTGTGGTTACTGGATGTACATCGTGTGTGGCTACTGGATGTACATCGTGTGTGGTTACTGGATGGGCACAGTGCATGGTTACTGGATGTACATCGTGTGTGGCTACTGGATGCGCACTGTGCATGGCTACTGGATGTACATCGTGTGTGGTTACTGGATGTACATCGTGTGTGGTTACTGGATGTACATCGTGTGTGGTTACTGGATGTACATCGTGTGTGGCTACTGGATGTACATCGTGTGTGGTTACTGGATGTACATCGTGTGTGGTTACTGGATGGGCACAGTGCATGGTTACTGGATGTACATCGTGTGTGGCTACTGGATGTGCACTGTGCATGGCTACTGGATGTACATCGTGTGTGGTTACTGGATGTGCACAGTGCATGGTTACTGGATGTACATCGTGTGTGGTTACTGGATGTGCACAGTGCATGGTTACTGGATGTACATCGTGTGTGGCTACTGGATGTGCACTGTGCATGGCTACTGGATGTACATCGTGTGTGGCTACTGGATGTGCACTGTGCATGGCTACTGGATGTACATCGTGTGTGGTTACTGGATGTGCACAGTGCATGGTTACTGGATGTACATCGTGTGTGGTTACTGGATGTGCACAGTGCATGGTTACTGGATGTACATCGTGTGTGGTTACTGGATGTACATCGTGTGTGGTTACTGGATGTGCACTGTGCATGGTTACTGGATGTACATCGTGTGTGGTTACTGGATGTGCACAGTGCATGGTTACTGGATGTACATCGTGTGTGGTTACTGGATGTACATCGTGTGTGGTTACTGGATGTACATCGTGTGTGGCTACTGGATGTACACTGTGCATGGTTACTGGATGTACATCGTGTGTGGTTACTGGATGGGCACAGTGCATGGTTACTGGATGTACATTGTGTGTGGCTACTGGATGTACATCGTGTGTGGTTACTGGATGGGCACAGTGCATGGTTACTGGATGTACATCGTGTGTGGTTACTGGATGGGCACAGTGCATGGTTACTGGATGTACATCGTGTGTGGCTACTGGATGTGCACAGTGCATGGTTACTGGATGTACATCGTGTGTGGCTACTGGATGTGCACTGTGCATGGTTACTGGATGTACATCGTGTGTGGTTACTGGATGTACATCGTGTGTGGTTACTGGATGGGCACAGTGCATGGTTACTGGATGTACATCGTGTGTGGTTACTGGATGGGCACAGTGCATGGTTACTGGATGTACATCGTGTGTGGTTACTGGATGTGCACAGTGCATGGTTACTGGATGTACATCGTGTGTGGTTACTGGATGTACATCGTGTGTGGTTACTGGATGTGCACAGTGCATGGTTACTGGATGTACATCGTGTGTGGTTACTGGATGTACATCGTGTGTGGTTACTGGATGTGCACAGTGCATGGTTACTGGATGTACATCGTGTGTGGTTACTGGATGGGCACAGTGCATGGTTACTGGATGTACATCGTGTGTGGCTACTGGATGGGCACAGTGCATGGTTACTGGATGTACATCGTGTGTGGCTACTGGATGTGCACTGTGCATGGCTACTGGATGTACATCGTGTGTGGTTACTGGATGTGCACAGTGCATGGTTACTGGATGTACATCGTGTGTGGTTACTGGATGGGCACTGTGCATGGTTACTGGATGTACATCGTGTGTGGCTACTGGATGGGCACAGTGCATGGTTACTGGATGTACATCGTGTGTGGTTACTGGATGGGCACAGTGCATGGTTACTGGATGTACATCGTGTGTGGTTACTGGATGCACATCGCATGTGGCTACTGGATGTACATCGCATGTGGCTACTGGATGAACATCGCATGTGGCTACTGGATGTACATCGCATGTGGCTACTGAATATACATCGCATGTGGCTACTGAATATACATCGCATGTGGCTACTGGATGTACATCGCATGTGGCTACTGAATGGGCACAGTGCATGGTTACTGGATGTACATCGTGTGTGGCTACTGGATGGGCACAGTGCATGGTTACTGGATGTACATCGTGTGTGGCTACTGGATGTGCACTGTGCATGGTTACTGGATGTACATCGTGTGTGGTTACTGGATGTACATCGTGTGTGGTTACTGGATGTACATCGTGTGTGGTTACTGGATGGGCACTGTGCATGGCTACTGGATGTACATCGTGTGTGGTTACTGGATGTACATCGTGTGTGGTTACTGGATGAGCACAGTGCATGGTTACTGGATGTACATCGTGTGTGGTTACTGGATGTGCACAGTGCATGGTTACTGGATGTACATCGTGTGTGGTTACTGGATGTGCACTGTGCATGGTTACTGGATGTACATCTTGTGTGGCTACTGGATGGGCACAGTGCATGGTTACTGGATGTACATCTTGTGTGGCTACTGGATGGGCACAGTGCATGGTTACTGGATGTACATCGTGTGTGGTTACTGGATGTGCACTGTGCATGGTTACTGGATGTACATCGTGTGTGGTTACTGGATGGGCACAGTGCATGGTTACTGGATGTACATCGTGTGTGGTTACTGGATGGGCACAGTGCATGGTTACTGGATGTACATCGTGTGTGGTTACTGGATGGGCACAGTGCATGGTTACTGGATGTACAGTTAGGTCCATATATATTTGGACAGAGACAACATTTTTCTAATTTTGGTTCTAGACATTACCACAATGAATTATAAACAAAACAATTCAGATGCAGTTGAAGTTCAGACTTTCAGCTTTCATTTGAGGGGATCCACATTAAAATTGGATGAAGGGTTTAGGAGTTTCAGCTCCTTAACATGGGCCACCCTGTTTTTAAAGGGACCAAAAGTAATTGGACAGTTGACCACAAGGCTATTTCATGGACAGGTGTGGGCAATCCCTTCGTTATGTCATTCTCAATTAAGCAGATAAAAGGCCTGGAGTTGATTTGAGGTGCGGTGCTTGCATTTGGAAGGTTTTGCTGTGAAGTAAACATGCGGTCACAGGAGCTCTCCATGCAGGTGAAACAAGCCATCCTTAAGCTGCAAAAACAGAAAAAACCCATCCGAGAAATTGCTACAATATTAGGAGTGGCAAAATCTACAGTTTGGTACATCCTGAGAAAGAAAGAAAGCACTGGTGAACTCATCAATGCAAAAAGACCTGGGCGCCCACAGAAGACAACAGTGGTGGATGATCGCAGAATAATCTCCATGGTGAAGAGAAACCCCTTCACAACAGCCAACCAAGTGAATAACACTCTCCAGGAGGTAAGCGTATCAATATCCAAATCTACCATAAAGAGAAGACTGCATGAAAGTAACTACAGAGGGTTCACTGCACGGTGCAAGCCACTCATAAGCATCAAGAAGAAAAAGCCTAGACTGGACTTTGCTAAAAAACATCTAAAAAAGCCAGCACAGTTCTGGAAGAACATTCTTTGGACAGATGAAACCAAGATCAACATCTACCAGAATGATGGAAAGAGAAAAGTATGGCGAAGGCGTGGTACAGCTCATGATCCAAAGCATACCACATCATCTGTAAAACACGGCGGAGGCAGTGTGATGGCGCGGGCATGCATGGCTGCCAGTGGAACTGGGTCACTAGTGTTTATTGATGATGTGACACAGGACAGAAGCAGCCGAATGAATTCTGATGTATTCAGAGCCATACTGTGTGCTCAGATCCAGCCGAATGCAGCCAAACTGATTGGTCGTCGTTTCATACTACAGATGGACAATGACCCAAAACATAAAGCCAAAGCAACCCAGGAGTTTATTAAAGCAAAGAAGTGGAATATTTTTGAATGGCCAAGTCAGTCACCTGATCTCAACCCAATTGAGCAGCATTTCACTTGTTAAAGACTAAACATCAGACAGAAAGGCCCACAAACAAACAGCAACTGAAAACCACCGCAGTGAAGGCCTGGCAGAGCATCAAAAAGGAGGAAACCCGGCGTCTGGTGATGTCCATGAGTTCAAGACTTCAGGCAGTCATTGCCAACAAAGGGTTTTCAACCAAGTACTAGAAATGAACATTTTATTTACAATTATTTAATCTGTCCAATTACTTTTGGTCCCTTTAAAAACAGGGTGGCACATGTTGAGGAGCTGAAACTCCTAAACCCTTCATCCAATTTTAATGTGGATATCCTCAAATGAAAGCTGAAAGTCTGAACTTCAACTGCATCTGAATTGTTTTGTTTAAAATTCATTGTGGTAATGTCTAGAACCCAAATTAGAAAATTGTTGTCTCTGTCCAAATATATATGGACCTAACTGTATATTGTGCATGGTTACTGGATGGGCACAGTGCATGGTTACTGGATGTACATCGTGTGTGGCTACTGGATGGGCACAGTGCATGGTTACTGGATGTACATCGTGTGTGGCTACTGGATGGGCACAGTGCATGGTTACTGGATGTACATCGTGTGTGGCTACTGGATGGGCACAGTGCATGGTTACTGGATGTACATCTTGTGTGGCTACTGGATGTGCACTGTGCATGGTTACTGGATGTACATCTTGTGTGGCTACTGGATGAGCACAGTGCATGGTTACAGGATGTACATCGTGTGTGGTTACTGGATGGGCACAGTGCATGGTTACTGGATGTACATCGTGTGTGGCTACTGGATGTGCACTGTGCATGGTTACTGGATGTACATCTTGTGTGGCTACTGGATGAGCACAGTGCATGGTTACTGGATGTACATCGTGTGTGGTTACTGGATGTACATCGTGTGTGGTTACTGGATGTACATCTTGTGTGGTTACTGGATGTACATCGTGTGTGGTTACTGGATGGGCACAGTGCATGGTTACTGGATGTACATCGTGTGTGGTTACTGGATGTGCAGTGTGCATGATTACTGGATGTACATAGTGTGTGGCTACTGGATGTGCACTGTGCATGGTTACTGGATGTACATCGTGTGTGGTTACTGGATGTACATCGTGTGTGGCTACTGGATGTGCACTGTGCATGGTTACTGGATGTACATCGTGTGTGGTTACTGGATGTGCAGTGTGCATGGTTACTGGATGTACATCGTGTGTGGTTACTGGATGTGCACTGTGCATGGTTACTGGATGTACATCGTGTGTGGTTACTGGATGTACATCGTGTGTGGTTACTGGATGTGCACTGTGCATGGTTACTGGATGTACATCGTGTGTGGTTACTGGATGTACATCGTGTGTGGTTACTGGATGTGCACTGTGCATGGTTACTGGATGTACATCGTGTGTGGTTACTGGATGTACATCGTGTGTGGTTACTTGATGTGCACTGTGCATGGTTACTGGATGTACATCTTGTGTGGTTACTGGATGTGCACTGTGCATGGTTACTGGATGTACATCGTGTGTGGTTACTGGATGTACATCGTGTGTGGCTACTGGATGTGCACTGTGCATGGTTACTGGATGTACATCGTGTGTGGTTACTGGATGTGCACTGTGCATGGTTACTGGATGTACATCTTGTGTGGCTACTGGATGTGCACTGTGCATGGTTACTGGATGTACATCTTGTGTGGTTACTGGATGAGCACTGTGCATGGTTACTGGATGTACATCGTGTGTGGTTACTGGATGTACATCGTGTGTGGCTACTGGATGTGCACTGTGCATGGTTACTGGATGTACATCGTGTGTGGTTACTGGATGTGCACTGTGCATGGTTACTGGATGTACATCGTGTGTGGCTACTGGATGTGCACTGTGCATGGTTACTGGATGTACATCGTGTGTGGTTACTGGATGTGCACTGTGCATGGTTACTGGATGTACATCGTGTGTGGCTACTGGATGTGCACTGTGCATGGTTACTGGATGTACATCGTGTGTGGCTACTGGATGTGCACTGTGCATGGTTACTGGATGTACATCTTGTGTGGTTACTGGATGTGCACTGTGCATGGTTACTGGATGTACATCGTGTGTGGCTACTGGATGTGCACTGTGCATGGTTACTGGATGTACATCGTGTGTGGTTACTGGATGAGCACTGTGCATGGTTACTGGATGTACATCGTGTGTGGCTACTGGATGTGCACTGTGCATGGTTACTGGATGTACATCTTGTGTGGTTACTGGATGTGCACTGTGCATGGTTACTGGATGTACATCGTGTGTGGCTACTGGATGTGCACTGTGCATGGTTACTGGATGTACATCGTGTGTGGCTACTGGATGTGCACTGTGCATGGTTACTGGATGTACATCGTGTGTGGCTACTGGATGTGCACTGTGCATGGTTACTGGATGTACATCGTGTGTGGCTACTGGATGTGCACTGTGCATGGTTACTGGATGTACATCGTGTGTGGTTACTGGATGTGCAGTGTGCATGGTTACTGGATGTACATCGTGTGTGGCTACTGGATGTGCACTGTGCATGGTTACTGGATGTACATCGTGTGTGGTTACTGGATGTGCACTGTGCATGGTTACTGGATGTACATCTTGTGTGGTTACTGGATGTACACTGTGCATGGTTACTGGATGTACATCGTGTGTGGTTACTGGATGTACATCGTGTGTGGCTACTGGATGGGCACAGTGCATGGTTACTGGATGTACATCGTGTGTGGTTACTGGATGAGCACTGTGCATGGTTACTGGATGTACATTGTGCATGCTTACTGGATGGGCACAGTGCATGGTTACTGGATGTACATCGTGTGTGGTTACTGGAAGAGCACTGTGCATGGTTACTGGATGTACATCTTGTGTGGCTACTGGATGAGCACAGTGCATGGTTACAGGATGTACATCGTGTGTGGTTACTGGATGGGCACAGTGCATGGTTACTGGATGTACATCGTGTGTGGCTACTGGATGTGCACTGTGCATGGTTACTGGATGGGCACAGTGCATGGTTACTGGATGTACATCGTGTGTGGTTACTGGATGTACATCGTGTGTGGTTACTGGATGTACATCTTGTGTGGTTACTGGATGTACACTGTGCATGGTTACTGGATGTACATCGTGTGTGGTTACTGGATGGGCACAGTGCATGGTTACTGGATGTACATCGTGTGTGGTTACTGGATGTGCAGTGTGCATGGTTACTGGATGTACATAGTGTGTGGCTACTGGATGTGCACTGTGCATGGTTACTGGATGTACATCGTGTGTGGTTACTGGATGTACATCGTGTGTGGCTACTGGATGTGCACTGTGCATGGTTACTGGATGTACATCGTGTGTGGTTACTGGATGTGCACTGTGCATGGTTACTGGATGTACATCTTGTGTGGCTACTGGATGTGCACTGTGCATGGTTACTGGATGTACATCTTGTGTGGTTACTGGATGGGCACAGTGCATGGTTACTGGATGTACATCTTGTGTGGTTACTGGATGTGCACTGTGCATGGTTACTGGATGTACATCGTGTGTGGTTACTGGATGTACATCGTGTGTGGCTACTGGATGTGCACTGTGCATGGTTACTGGATGTACATCGTGTGTGGTTACTGGATGTGCACTGTGCATGGTTACTGGATGTACATCTTGTGTGGCTACTGGATGTGCACTGTGCATGGTTACTGGATGTACATCTTGTGTGGTTACTGGATGAGCACTGTGCATGGTTACTGGATGTACATCGTGTGTGGCTACTGGATGTGCACTGTGCATGGTTACTGGATGTACATCGTGTGTGGTTACTGGATGAGCACTGTGCATGGTTACTGGATGTACATCGTGTGTGGCTACTGGATGTGCACTGTGCATGGTTACTGGATGTACATCTTGTGTGGTTACTGGATGTGCACTGTGCATGGTTACTGGATGTACATCTTGTGTGGTTACTGGATGTGCACTGTGCATGGTTACTGGATGTACATCGTGTGTGGTTACTGGATGAGCACTGTGCATGGTTACTGGATGTACATCTTGTGTGGCTACTGGATGTGCACTGTGCATGGTTACTGGATGTACATCTTGTGTGGTTACTGGATGAGCACTGTGCATGGTTACTGGATGTACATCGTGTGTGGCTACTGGATGTGCACTGTGCATGGTTACTGGATGTACATCTTGTGTGGTTACTGGATGTGCACTGTGCATGGTTACTGGATGTACATCGTGTGTGGTTACTGGATGTACATCGTGTGTGGTTACTGGATGTGCAGTGTGCATGGTTACTGGATGTACATCGTGTGTGGTTACTGGATGTACATCGTGTGTGGCTACTGGATGGGCACAGTGCATGGTTACTGGATGTACATCGTGTGTGGCTACTGGATGGGCACAGTGCATGGTTACTGGATGTACATCGTGTGTGGTTACTGGATGAGCACTGTGCATGGTTACTGGATGTACATCTTGTGTGGTTACTGGATGTGCACAGTGCATGGTTACTGGATGTACATCGTGTGTGGTTACTGGATGTGCACTGTGCATGGTTACTGGATGTACATCGTGTGTGGTTACTGGATGTGCACTGTGCATGGTTACTGGATGTACATCTTGTGTGGTTACTGGATGTGCACAGTGCATGGTTACTGGATGTACATCGTGTGTGGTTACTGGATGTGCACAGTGCATGGTTACTGGATGTACATCGTGTGTGGCTACTGGATGTGCACTGTGCATGGTTACTGGATGTACATCTTGTGTGGTTACTGGATGTGCACTGTGCATGGTTACTGGATGTACATCGTGTGTGGTTACTGGATGTGCAGTGTGCATGGTTACTGGATGTACATCGTGTGTGGCTACTGGATGGGCACAGTGCATGGTTACTGGATGTACATCGTGTGTGGTTACTGGATGAGCACTGTGCATGGTTACTGGATGTACATCGTGTGTGGTTACTGGATGGGCACTGTGCATGGTTACTGGATGTACATCTTGTGTGGTTACTGGATGTACACTGTGCATGGTTACTGGATGTACATCGTGTGTGGTTACTGGATGGGCACAGTGCATGGTTACTGGATGTACATCGTGTGTGGTTACTGGATGTGCAGTGTGCATGGTTACTGGATGTACATAGTGTGTGGCTACTGGATGTGCACTGTGCATGGTTACTGGATGTACATCGTGTGTGGTTACTGGATGTACATCGTGTGTGGCTACTGGATGTGCACTGTGCATGGTTACTGGATGTACATCGTGTGTGGTTACTGGATGTGCACTGTGCATGGTTACTGGATGTACATCTTGTGTGGCTACTGGATGTGCACTGTGCATGGTTACTGGATGTACATCTTGTGTGGTTACTGGATGGGCACAGTGCATGGTTACTGGATGTACATCTTGTGTGGTTACTGGATGTGCACTGTGCATGGTTACTGGATGTACATCGTGTGTGGTTACTGGATGTACATCGTGTGTGGCTACTGGATGTGCACTGTGCATGGTTACTGGATGTACATCGTGTGTGGTTACTGGATGTGCACTGTGCATGGTTACTGGATGTACATCTTGTGTGGCTACTGGATGTGCACTGTGCATGGTTACTGGATGTACATCTTGTGTGGTTACTGGATGAGCACTGTGCATGGTTACTGGATGTACATCGTGTGTGGCTACTGGATGTGCACTGTGCATGGTTACTGGATGTACATCGTGTGTGGTTACTGGATGAGCACTGTGCATGGTTACTGGATGTACATCGTGTGTGGCTACTGGATGTGCACTGTGCATGGTTACTGGATGTACATCTTGTGTGGTTACTGGATGTGCACTGTGCATGGTTACTGGATGTACATCGTGTGTGGTTACTGGATGAGCACTGTGCATGGTTACTGGATGTACATCTTGTGTGGCTACTGGATGTGCACTGTGCATGGTTACTGGATGTACATCTTGTGTGGTTACTGGATGAGCACTGTGCATGGTTACTGGATGTACATCGTGTGTGGCTACTGGATGTGCACTGTGCATGGTTACTGGATGTACATCTTGTGTGGTTACTGGATGTGCACTGTGCATGGTTACTGGATGTACATCGTGTGTGGTTACTGGATGTACATCGTGTGTGGTTACTGGATGTGCAGTGTGCATGGTTACTGGATGTACATCGTGTGTGGTTACTGGATGTACATCGTGTGTGGCTACTGGATGGGCACAGTGCATGGTTACTGGATGTACATCGTGTGTGGTTACTGGATGAGCACTGTGCATGGTTACTGGATGTACATCGTGTGTGGCTACTGGATGTGCACTGTGCATGGTTACTGGATGTACATCTTGTGTGGTTACTGGATGTGCACTGTGCATGGTTACTGGATGTACATCGTGTGTGGTTACTGGATGTGCAGTGTGCATGGTTACTGGATGTACATCGTGTGTGGCTACTGGATGGGCACAGTGCATGGTTACTGGATGTACATCGTGTGTGGTTACTGGATGAGCACTGTGCATGGTTACTGGATGTACATCGTGTGTGGTTACTGGATGGGCACTGTGCATGGTTACTGGATGTACACTGTGCATGGTTACTGGATGTGCAATGTGCATGGTTACTGGATGTACATCGTGTGTGGCTACTGGATGGGCACAGTGCATGGTTACTGGATGCACATCGTGTGTGGCTACTGGATGGGCACAGTGCATGGTTACTGGATGTACATCGTGTGTGGTTACTGGATGAGCACTGTGCATGGTTACTGGATGTACATCGTGTGTGGTTACTGGATGAGCACAGTGCATGGCTACTGGATGTACATCGTGTGTGGCTACTGGATGGGCACAGTGCATGGTTACTGGATGTACATCGTGTGTGGTTACTGGATGTGCAATGTGCATGGCTACTGGATGTACATCGTGTGTGGTTACTGGATGTGCACTGTGCATGGTTACTGGATGTACATCGTGTGTGGCTACTGGATGGGCACAGTGCATGGTTACTGGATGTACATCGTGTGTGGTTACTGGATGAGCACTGTGCATGGTTACTGGATGTACACCGTGTGTGGCTACTGGATGAGCACTGTGCATGGTTACTGGATGTACATCGTGTGTGGCTACTGGATGGGCACTGTGCATGGTTACTGGATGTACATCGTGTGTGGCTACTGGATGGGCACAGTGCATGGTTACTGGATGTACATCGTGTGTGGCTACTGGATGGGCACTGTGCATGGTTACTGGATGTACATCGTGTGTGGCTACTGGATGTACATCTTGTGTGGCTACTGGATGGGCACAGTGCATGGTTACTGGATGTACATCGTGTGTGGCTACTGGATGGGCACTGTGCATGGTTACTGGATGTACATCGTGTGTGGTTACTGGATGGGCACAGTGCATGGTTACTGGATGTACATCGTGTGTGGCTACTGGATGGGCACTGCTCTGGACTCTTCTACTGCCATGTACATGACATCTGAGGTTCTCATGTTTTACATAGAGTGTTACTGTATCTGTATGTGAGTATATATGTGACCACTGAGTGTACTGCTGGATATACTATACTTATAACCCTGCTGTATTTAGCGCACAGTATGATCACAGTGTGCACCAAGATCCTCTCATTCATATGTATAATCCATACATCGGTGATGCCGTTCACCAATCATATGTTCTATGCTCACACACCTTAGCGCGCTCAGAGCGCAGATGTGTGTGTTTTATGCTGTAGTGATGCAGTCTCAGCCACCCGTACATTTATCCCACGTTGCTAGAAGGCGCTCGACAATTTTTATTTTTTCCAACTTTAACTATTACAAAGCTTGTGTCACAGGGATAACGCGACAGAGAGGGGCCAGATGATCGCAGTGACTGGTTTCATGAACTCCTGCACCATCTTATTAAACAGTGCCGTTTTTCCTTGCTAGCAGTGCAAGGGTTAATCTGTTATCCCAGCCTGTCTTCCCTTGTTTGTCTGGTTAGTGTGTTCCTATACACTTCAGCTTCCCACTACTGGGGGAGGAGACAGGTAAGGGCTGATATAGGAGCATAGCAAGGCATGTGAACCCGGCGTCTCCACCTTCAGGAATAATCCGGGGGGACAGGGAGAGCCAAGCGCGCCACTAGTTCTAGGGACCTGGTTAGCGCCCACAGTCCCAACACCATCATGATACCTTGAGCCTTGAATTATGACATTTCTACAGCTTCTAACTCAAACTCTGTGTTAGCTCTTTACTTACTGGCAGGAGGGAATGGAAACTGTCCTGTTAAAATACTGGGGGTGAAACCTGTATACCTACATGACTTCCAAAAGCTAAAAGCCAGTGACAAGGTATCATCTTGCATGACACACATCTCTCTCCTGTCCTGATACTTTGTTACAATGTATCATTCTGCGGTCCAGGATTATTTCCTTCAGATAATTTGGTATATAAGGCCCATTTGATGTCAGCATCCAACAGGAACTTCAAACTGGGATCTCCTGTCTGATTGGGTCGTTCAGTAGCCCCCACAATGGTCCCTACCCCCATGAATATCCTTCGTTAACTGCAAAACCATCCCCCACCTTGACATCCACTGATTAGTACTGTGGAGGTGTACCATCAAACGCTTCAGGCTCTGCAGTTCCAGAGACAGAGGTGTAAAATGTGGCAAAAAAAGCCCCTCGTTAAAGAGGATTGGATTTAGGATTGCAAGTTAGGTTGAGCCCCCCAACATTAGGCACCTGAAGAAATGGTGTAGATTATCGTAGACGTACGCAGCTTTTGTAGACGGGGAAACGTGGTGGAATATTTTGGCGGCATATAATGCATTGAAGAATAAAGAAAGTGATATTTCTCCCTTTAGGCTGCATTGCCTGAGCGCCATCCTTGTATGACAAGCCTTCAGCAGACTGTGCATTGTTTAGCAGAAAGGCAGCGAGTGTTTGGAAACTTGTAACAAATCCCTTTAAGTCAGGAAAACGGCTTCACAAAGCGGACACGTTTGCAAAACACATGTGGTTTGTCGGCAGAGAAAAGATGCATTTGTTTACAATAAAGAGATGTAAAGAAAACAATGTAACTTCCTATCCTCATCATCACCCCACGTGGCCCCCCGCCACAGCCTGCGCTCCACATGGCACGGCCCCTCCAGGTAATGAAAGGGATGAAAACCATTTGGAAATTAAGTTTTGATTTTTAGCACATGTGAGAATTGCTTCATGTGTTTATACCAGATGCTAAAGAATAGAACAAAACCAAACACTGCGATGTATAAAAAGTCATCTATGAAAGCGTATAAGTTCATATCTTACTGTACTGCCGCGAGGGGCAATTAGAGACAGATGTTCATGTTTTTCTACCTGTTCAGAATTATAGTAGTTATATTCTTGTACATAGGGGCAGTATTATAGTGGTTATATTCTTGTACATAGGAGCAGTATTATAGTAGTTATATTCTTGTACATAGGGAGCAGTATTATAGTAGTTATATTCCTGTACATAGGGGGTAGTATTATAGTAGTTATATTCTTGTACATAGGGGCAGTATTATAGTAGTTATATTCTTGTACATAGGGGCAGTATTATAGTAGTTATATTCTTGTACATAGGAGCAGAATTATAGTAGTTATATTCTTGTACATAGGAGGAGTATTATAGTAGTTATATTCTTGTACATACGAGCAGTATTATAGTAGTTATATTCTTGTACATAGGAGCAGTATTATAGTAGTTATATTCTTGTACATACGAGCAGTATTATAGTAGTTATATTCTTGTACATACGAGCAGTATTATAGTAGTTATATTCTTGTACATAGGAGCAGTATTATAGTAGTTATATTCTTGTACATACGAGCAGTATTATAATAGTTATATTCTTGTACATAGGAGCAGTATTATAGTAGTTATATTCTTGTACATAGGGGGCAGTATTATAGTAGTTATTTTCTTGTACATAGGGGCAGTATTATAGTAGTTATATTCTTGTACATAGGGGCAGTATTATAGTAGTTATATTCTTGTACATACGAGCAGTATTATAGTAGTTATATTCTTGTACATATGGGGTAGTATTATAGTAGTTATATTCTTGTACATAGGGGGTAGTATTATAGTAGTTATATTCTTGTACATAGGGGCAGTATTATAGTAGTTATATTCTTGTACATAGGGGCAGTATTATAGTAGTTATATTCTTGTACATAGGGGACAGTATTATAGTAGTTATATTCTTGTACATAGGGGCAGTATTATAGTAGTTATATTCTTGTACATACGAGCAGTATTATAGTAGTTATATTCTTGTACATAGGAGCAGTATTATAGTAGTTATATTCTTGTACATACGAGCAGTATTATAGTAGTTATATTCTTGCACATAGGAGCAGTATTATAGTAGTTATATTCTTGTACATAGGGGCATTATTATAGTAGTTATATTCTTGTACATACGAGCAGTATTATAGTAGTTATATTCTTGTACATAGGGGCAGTATTATAGTAGTTATATTCTTGTACATAGGGGCAGTATTATAGTAGTTATATTCTTGTACATAGGGGCAGTATTATAGTAGTTATATTCTTGTACATAGGGGCAGTATTATAGTAGTTATATTCTTGTACATAGGGGCAGTATTATAGTAGTTATATTCTTGTACATACGAGCAGTATTATAGTAGTTATATTCTTGTACATAGGGGCAGTATTATAGTAGTTATATTCTTGTACATAGGGGCAGTATTATAGTAGTTATATTCTTGTACATACGAGCAGTATTATAGTAGTTATATTCTTGTACATAGGGGTAGTATTATAGTAGTTATATTCTTGTACATAGGGGACAGTATTATAGTAGTTATATTCTTGTACATACGAGCAGTATTATAGTAGTTATATTCTTGTACATAGTGGCAGTATTATAGTAGTTATATTCTTGTACATAGGGGACAGTATTATAGTAGTTATATTCTTGTATATAGGGGCAGTATTATAGTAGTTATATTCTTGTACATACGAGCAGTATTATAGTAGTTATATTCTTGTACATAGGGGGTAGTATTATAGTAGTTATATTCTTGTACATAGGAGCAGTATTATAGTAGTTATATTCTTGTACAAAGGGGGCAGTATTATAGTAGTTATATTCTTGTACATAGGGGCAGTATTATAGTAGTTATATTCTTGTACATAGGGGCAGTATTATAGTAGTTATATTCTTGTACATAGGGGGCAGTATTATAGTAGTTATATTCTTGTACATAGAGGGCAGTATTATAGTAGTTATATTCTTGTACATAGAGGGCAGTAGTATAGTAGTTATATTCTTGTACATAGGGGGCAGTATTATAGTAGTTATATTCTTGTACATAGAGGCAGTGTTATAGTAGTTATATTCTTATACATAGGAGCAGTATTATAGTAGTTATATTCTTGCACATAGAAGCAGTATTATAGTAGTTATATTCTTGTACATAGGGAGCAGTATTATAGTAGTTATATTCTTGTACATATGGGCAGTATTATAGTAGTTATATTCTTGTACATAGGAGCAGTATTATAGTAGTTATATTACTGTACATAGGAGCAGTATTATAGTAGTTATATTCCTGTACATAGGGGCAGTATTATAGTAGTTATATTCTTGTACATAGGGGCAGTATTATAGTAGTTATATTCTTGTATACAGGGGAGCAGTATTATAGTAGTTATATTCTTGTACATAGGAGTAGTATTATAGTAGTTATATTCTTGTACATAGGGGCAGTATTATAGTAGCTATATTCTTGTACATAGGGAGCAGTATTATAGTAGTTATATTCTTTTACATACGAGCAGTATTATAGCAGTTATATTCTTGTACATAGGAGCAGTATTATAGTAGTTATATTCTTGTACATAGGGAGCAGTATTATAGTAGTTATATTCTTTTACATACGAGCAGTATTATAGCAGTTATATTCTTGTACATAGGGGCAGTATTATAGTCGTTATATTCTTGTACATAGGGGCAGTATTATTGTAGTTATATTCTTGTATATAGGGGGCAGTGTTATAGTAGTTATATTCTTGTATATAGGAGCAGTATTATAGTAGTTATATTCTTGTATATAGGGAGCAGTATTATAGTAGTTATATTCTTGTACATAGGAGCAGTATTATAGTAGTTACAGTGCCCTGAAAAAGTATTCAAACCCTGTGAACTTTTCTTTTTCACATTATACCCACCAACTTAAACATATTTTATTTGGATTTTACGTGATAATACAAAGCAGCAAGTATTTGTGACGTGTAAAGGAAATGATACGACGTTTTCTAATTATTTTAAAATATAAATCTGATAATTGTTCTGTGCATTTGTATTCAGTCCCTGAGTCAATACTTTGTGAAACAACCTTTCTCTGCAGTTACTGTTGCAGTATTTTGGGGTCTGTCTTTCCAGCTTTTCACATCTAGAGGTGACATTTTGCCCTGTCTTCTTTGCACTCTCGCTCTCTCTCAGTGAGATTGGATGGAGACGTCTGTGATCAGCCATTTTCCTCGTCTTGTCACAGATTCTCAATGGGATTTCGGTCTGGACTGTGACTGGGCCGTTCACTCACAGAAATATGCTCTGACCTAAACCCTGCATTGCTGCTCTGGCAGGATGTTAAGGGTCATTGTCCTGCTGGAAAGTGAACCTACTCCCCAGTATCACAACTTTTGCAGCCTCTAACAGTTTTCCTCCAGGATTGTCCTGTATTTAGCTCCATCCATCTTCCCTTCAACTCTGACCATTTTCCCTGCCCCTGCTGAAGAAAAGCCTCCCCACAGCAGGATGCTGTCACCACCATGAGTTACTGTGGGGATAGTGTTTTCAGAGTGATGTGTAATGTTAGTTTTTCGCCACACATAGCGGTTTGCATTTAGCCAAAAAAGTTCTACTTTGGTCTCATCTGACCAGAGCACCTTCCTACACATGCTCGCAGTGTCCCCTACATGTTTTTTTGCAAACTGCAAAAAATACTTTTTATGGCAGCTATCAAAAATGGCTTCTTCCTGACACTCTTCCATAAAAGGCCAGATGTGTGGATCATACAACTAATAGTTGTCCTGTGGACAGATTCACCCACCTGAGCTGTGGATCTCTGAAGTTCAACCAATGACCATAGGCCTCTTGGCTGCTTCTCTAATTAGTGCTCTCGTAGCTTGGGATGTCAGGTTAGGTGGACGGCCATGTTTTGGTAGGTTTGCAGCCGTGCCATACTCCTTCCATTTTTGGATGATGGATTGAACATTGCTCCGTGAGATGTTCCAAGCTATAATTTTTTTTATAACCTAACCCTACTTTACTCTTCTCCACAGCTTTATCCCTGACCTGTCTGGTGGGCTCCTTGGTTTTCATGATGCTGTTAGATCCCTAATGTTCTCACGCAAACCTCTGAGGCCTTCACAGAACAGCTGTAGTTATACTGAGAGGAATTTACACCCATGTGGACTCAATGTACTAATTATGTGACTAATTATGGGTAATTGGTTACTCAAGATTTTATTTAAGGGATCAGACTACAGGGGGCTGAGTACAAATGCATCTCACAATTTTCAGATTTATATTTTTTAAAATAATTAAAAGTACATGTATCATTTCCTTTAAACTTCACAAATATTTGATTCTTTGTGTTGGTATCACATAAAATCCCAATAAAATACATTTAAGTTTATGGATGAAGCATGAAAAAATGTGGAAAAGTACACAGGGTCTGAATACTTTTTCATGGCACTGCATACTCTTGTACACGGGGGCAGTATTATAGTAGTTATATTCTAGTACACAGGGGGCAGTATTATAGTAGTTATATTCTTGTACATAGGAGCAGTATTATACTAGTTATATTCTTGTACATAGGAGCAGTATTATAGTAGTTATATTCTTGTACATAGGGGGCAGTATTATAGTAGTTATATTCTTGTACATAGGAGCAGTATTATACTAGTTATATTCTTGTACATAGGAGCAGTATTATAGTAGTTATATTCTTGTACATAGGGGCAGTATTATAGTAGTTATATTCTTGTACATAGGGGCATTATTATAGTAGTTATATTCTTGTACATAGGGAGCAGTATTATAGTAGTTATATTCTTGTACATAGGGAGCAGTATTATAGTAGTTATATTCTTGTACATAGGGAGCAGTATTATAGTAGTTATATTCTTGTACATAGGGAGCAGTATTATAGTAGTTATATTCTTGTACATAGGAGCAGTATTATTGTAGTTATATTCTTGTACATAGGAGCAGCATTATAGTAGTTATATTCTTGTACATAGGGGCATTATTATAGTAGTTATATTCTTGTACATAGGGAGCAGTATTATAGTAGTTATATTCTTGTACATAGGGAGCAGTATTATAGTAGTTATATTCTTGTACATAGGGGCATTATTATAGTAGTTATATTCTTGTACATAGGGGCATTATTATAGTAGTTATATTCTTGTACATAGGGGCATTATTATAGTAGTTATATTCTTGTACATAGGGAGCAGTATTATAGTAGTTATATTCTTGTACATAGGGGCATTATTATAGTAGTTATATTCTTGTACATAGGGAGCAGTATTATAGTAGTTATATTCTTGTACATAGGGAGCAGTATTATAGTAGTTATATTCTTGTACATAGGAGCAGTATTATTGTAGTTATATTCTTGTACATAGGAGCAGCATTATAGTAGTTATATTCTTGTACATAGGGGCATTATTATAGTAGTTATATTCTTGTACATAGGGAGCAGTATTATAGTAGTTATATTCTTGTACATAGGGAGCAGTATTATAGTAGTTATATTCTTGTACATAGGGAGCAGTATTATAGTAGTCATATTCTTGTACATAGGAGCAGCATTATAGTAGTTATATTCTTGTACATAGGGGCAGTATTATAGTAGTTATATTCTTGTACATAGGGGCATTATTATAGTAGTTATATTCTTGTACATAGGGAGCAGTATTATAGTAGTTATATTCTTGTACATAGGGAGCAGTATTATAGTAGTTATATTCTTGTACATAGGGGACAGTGTTATAGTAGTTATATTCTTGTACATAGGGGCAGTATTATAGTAGTTATATTCTTGTACATAGGGGCAGTATTATAGTAGTTATATTCTTGTACATAGGGAGCAGTATTATAGTAGTTATATTCTTGTACATAGGGAGCAGTATTATAGTAGTTATATTCTTGTACATAGGGAGCAGTATTATAGTAGTTATATTCTTGTACATAGGGGACAGTGTTATAGTAATTATATTCATGTACATAGGAGTAGTATTATAGTAGTTATATTCTTGTACATAGGAGCAGTATTATAGTAGCTATATTCTTGTACATAGGGGCAGTATTATAGTAGTCATATTCTTGTACATAGGAGCAGCATTATAGTAGTTATATTCTTGTACATAGGGGCAGTATTATAGTAGTTATATTCTTGTACATAGGGGCAGTATTATAGTAGTTATATTCTTGTACATAGGGAACAGTATTATAGTAGTTATATTCTTGTACATAGGGAGCAGTATTATAGTAGTTATATTCTTGTACATAGGGAGCAGTATTATAGTAGTTATATTCTTGTACATAGGGACAGTGTTATAGTAGTTATATTCTTGTACATAGGGGCAGTATTATAGTAGTTATATTCTTGTACATAGGGGCAGTATTATAGTAGTTATATTCTTGTACATAGGAGCAGTATTATAGTAGTTATATTCTTATACATAGGGGGCAGTATTATAGTAGTTATATTCTTGTACATAGGGGCAGTATTATAGTAGTTATATTCTTGTACATAGGAGCAGTATTATAGTAGTTATATTCTTGTACATAGAGGCGGTATTATAATAGTTATATAAGGACAACCAGAACCAGAAAACATGTATAGACCTGTCTGAAAACTTTTCACATAGTCTTGGAACTCCTGGTTTTGTGTAGTCTTCTCATCCATAGCATTTTTACAAGAAGCGTGAATGAGAAACTGAGGGAATTAAGGACAGACTATTTGCTGCTGCTTGAATTTGCACCGCTGCCACATTATATGAGATATTAGAAGATGAAATTTACCTCTTGATTTTGCATCCGTGTCAGTTCTGCATGAAATGACTGTCTGGGAAAGAACAGTTCTGGGATAATCTCATTTGTATCTACAGAATTCAACTCAGCTGAGTACATGGTGCTGCCGCTGGTACATCATCATACGCCCGTGGTAACATATACATACAGGAATATATTGCTGCTCTGATGTTTTAGGTAATGAAGAGGACTAAAGATAAATGAGACACCGGGCCGTAGACTCGTGGTCCTCTCCCAGCTGCACAGTGGGAAATTGATTACACGCGGCGTGGGGCTGACGGGTCTCAGCATTACTTCTGAAAACAATGAAATATCCCATTTCTCTTTTAACATATAAATGGATTTTTTTTTTCCGAGTTCGGAAATAATTCCAAGCAAAAAATCATTTCCAAGCGGTCGGGAAGGTTATTCTTCAATAGGGAGGGATGTGGGATCTCCCGACTGTCAGCAGCTTTTGTGACTGATAAATTCTTTGGAACATCAAAAGCCTGCGGAGCGGGGGGGAACCTACAAGAACCTGACTTTTTGTTCTCTGTGAGATGAAAGCGTCTGGATTCAAATGAATTAAAAAAAAGGGTCTCAGAAGAAGAGGTTTCCCAGGAAATGACAGGGAGGTGCACGCAGCGCAGCGGGCGATCACAGGACCCTAACACCTCCACCAATGGTTACACCTCTCATCATCCTCTTGTCACCAGTCGCTCCTCTGGGGTTGCAAAATTTTTCCATCCTCTTGATGTGTCTAGCGCTTTCTTATTGCACAGGACACTCCTGAGAGGAAATCTGACAGCTCGAATCAACAGCCCTAAGGCAACAAAGGTGTTCGAAATCGGTACGATCACTTAAAGGGTCACTAAATCCATTGATGCAACTCTTATAACAGAAGTGGCTGAGTCACACATATGGATGTAAAGGTCTCTGGAGGGTCTCAGCCCTGGAGATTTGTAGTATAAACCAGTGATCATGGGGGGCAGAAGATTCCTACACTTCCCATCACTCATTCATCTGAGCCAATGTGGTAAAGTACTGCCTCTCCTTAAAGAGACCAGCTGAGTATGGGGTCTCGTTAATAACGCTCCATGGGAAAAAAAGCTTGTAAGTTATTAGGTGTTTTCAGAATGTAAGATATTATCTCTAATGTATCACCTTTATTGAGCTTTGTAATATTACCAGGGGTAAAGGATAAGCCAGAGCCGCTGTTTAGGGGCGCTTGCCCCTCATTGGTGCACAGCAGAGTCTGGCTGGCTGAACGCGCCGCACTTGAGGGGGGAAGCAAAAGTTCAGCTTAAAGAGACCAACAGAGTAGGATGTAGTCTTATTGGCAATTCTCTACGGAAATAAAGTACTGTCATGTGACAGACTTTTTCACTGGTCAAATATTATTGAAACTATTAGTAGGCCCGGTGTGATGTCATGCAGGTGTCATGTCACAACGGTGACATCACACCAGGCCTACAAATTTACAGGAGGAATCCAGCAGGTGGATGTTGGACCAGAGCCGGCAGGTGGCCGCTGCACCAGAGCCGGCAGGTGGCCGCTGGACCAGAGCTGGCAGGTGGCTGTTGGACCAGAGTCGGCAGGTGGCTGTTGGACCAGAGTCGGCAGGTGGCTGTTGGACCAGAGTCGGCAGGTGGCTGTTGGACCAGAGCCGGCAGGTGGCCGCTGCACCAGAGCCGGCAGGTGGCCGCTGCACCAGAGCCGGCAGGTGGCTGTTGGACCAGAGCCGGCAGGTGGCTGTTGGACCAGAGCCGGCAGGTGGCCGCTGCACCAGAGCCGGCAGGTGGCCGCTGCACCAGAGCCGGCAGGTGGCCGCTGCACCAGAGCCGGCAGGTGGCCGCTGCACCAGAGCCGGCAGGTGGCTGTTGGACCAGAGCCGGCAGGTGGCTGTTGGACCAGAGCCGGCAGGTGGCTGTTGGACCAGAGCCGGCAGGTGGCCGCAGCACCAGAGCCGGCAGGTGGCCGCAGCACCAGAGCCGGCAGGTGGCCGCAGCACCAGAGCCGGCAGGTGGCTGTTGGACCAGAGCCGGCAGGTGGCTGTTGGACCAGAGCCGGCAGGTGGCTGTTGGACCAGAGCCGGCAGGTGGCCGCAGCACCAGAGCCGGCAGGTGGCCGCTGCACCAGAGCCGGCAGGCGGCTGTTGGACCAGAGCCCTGCGATTCTTTCTAATCATCTCTAGTAACTACCTAGTACCTGCGGGATAGACTCTTTTGTTCTATGAGAGTGCCATTTACCAGACTTTTCTCCTGAAAAACTTTAGTTTGAAGAATGCTGCAGTTAAGGTCCCGTATAGATTAGATTAACGTCAGCCAAACCTGCCGACCATCTAATGTGTATGGGGACCCCTGATAGATAATATCGGAGGAGATAATGTCTGATTTTGGCAGTGGCAGCGACTCTTTCCTAGGGAACACCAGAGCAGAGCGGGCGCTTTTGTGTTTGGGAGAGTCAGGAGAGATGTGGCCGACAGTTATCGACATGCGAACATGTATGGGGGGGCTTAATATACACATTAGACTAAAGTAAGCTGACCCCGCTGATAGCAACAGGTTAGGCGGATGTTCCTATGTGTATGGGGGCGCCAACTGAATGATGGTCGGGAGAGATGTCGATCGCACATGTTGTCCTCTTTGAGATGAATCACGTGTCAGTCTCATAGAGTACACAAGAGCGTTCGCCCGAAGGAGCGCTCCATTTTTCATGTATTTACGAAAAAAATCTTAAGTCATTTATTTAGCGGAAATATCAAAGTCTCAGACTGCAGGGTCCATGTATGACTCTGACCAAATCTATTCGGGTCTGGCTAGAAGTCTTCACTTTGTGACCCCCTGAGCCGCACAGAAACATTTACGTCTCGGCTTGCCGGCAGCTCGCGGTAGACTAAAGGACCTGCCGACGGCAGCGGTCGCGTGACCCGTCACATGACTAAGTGAGGCCACCGCAGGTCCTTAAGACCGTCGTGAGCTGCCGGGGAGCCAGGACGGATCGCTGAGGACACCGGGGGCCACCAGAAGGTGAGTATAATGTATATTTTTTATTTTATTCTTTTTTTTACAGGTTCTATGGTACCCGGGTCCGGAGGAGAGTCTCCTCTTCTCCAGACCTGGGTACCATCCGCACATTGAACCGCATGATATCTGTATCTGCTGATCCAGTGATGTGGATGTCATGCGATCCAATGCAAGTCAATGGCGGCGAAAACGCCACGCTTCCGCAAAATAATTGGTATTTTTCCGCAATGATAATCCGCAGCGGAAATTTCCGCAGCAAGTGCACAGCACATGCGGATTATCATTGGGGAACATGGCAGGCCTTCTAACAAGCGTTTTTTTTAAGCGTTTTTGAAAAGGGAACGATTAAAAAAAGCATAGTGGGCACACAGCCTTATACTGGAACCATTATTTTGGGGGCTCCCTGTCAAACTGCAGCCTGATCTCTAGAAAGACACCACCTCGGCTGACTGTGGCACCGTCTCTGGGGCAGCGCATTATAAGGCTGAGACGCCTAGGACGACACCAGGAAACTCCAGAATATTGGGACACCTCGGGAGGCACCACTCACTGAAACTCTTCATTTTCCACTGTGTCATAGATATAACTAAATCTGGAGTTCTCCTTTAAGGTCCCTTCTGGTCTGGAGCCTATATATGGGCCATGGTGGTCCATTTCTCTTATCAGTGACCTTGTTGCTGATTTCACTCTTGGCTGTAGGTGATTAGGTTCTTTCTGTAGAATATCGACAAAGGGCAGAGAAGATGTGAAGTCGTCCTGAAATAATGCAATGCACAAAATGAGACATTTATCTGAATCCTGATTTGGCGCTGTCTTCCATCAGATTTTTGTCATATCCCATTACTGCGGGGCTGTGATCCGTGTACGGCTGTCAGGGCTCTGCACATAAGGCATTAACCAGGGAGGCAGAGGTGAGCGCGGCGGCTCCACATCATTATTAATATGTGGTGTTTGCTCGGAGTCCAGCAGATGTTTGTGGTTGGATATTATTTATGTTTACCCCGCGATTCCCGCGAGACGCTCGGATACACTGCAGCCGTGCAATTCTACTTCATACAGGAACTAGCAGTGAAAGTCTGATAATTCAGCATTCTTGTAAATATTTCAGGGGCCTGAACATTTAATTGTATATGCCGTATATTACTTGTACAGATCATACATTCATTTCCCAACATCATGTGCAGAGTTCAGACACTTTGACAATGTGCAGCTCCACCTAATGAGCTGAGTGCTGGAGGACACACATGCTCAGTCCCCTCCACCCAATGAGCAGAGTGCTGGAGGACACACATGCTCAGTCCCCTCCACCCAATGAGCAGAGTGCTGGAGGACACACATGCTCAGTCCCCTCCACCCAATGAGCAGAGTGCTGGAGGACACACATGCTCAGTCCCCTCCGCCTAATGAGCCAAGTGCTGCAGGACAGACATGCTCAGTCCTCTCCACCCAATGAGCAGAGTGCTGGAGGACACACATGCTCAGTCCCCTCCACCCAATGAGCAGAGTGCTGGAGGACAGACATGCTCAGCCCCCTCCACCCAATGAGCAGAGTGCTGGAGGACACACATGCTCAGCCCGTCCACCCAATGAGCCGAGTGCTGGAGGACACACACTCTCAGTCCCCTCCACCTAATGAGCCAAGTGCTGTAGGACAGACATGCTCAGTCCTCTCCACCCAATGAGCCGAGTGCTGGAGGACATACATGCTCAGTCCCCTCCACCCAATGAGCAGAGTGCTGGAGGACACACATGCTCAGTCCCCTCCACCCAATGAGCAGAGTGCTGGAGGACACACATGCTCAGTCCCCTCCACCCAATGAGCAGAGTGCTGGAGGACACAAATGCTCTGTCCCCTCCACCCAATGAGCAGAGTGCTGGAGGACACACACGCTCAGTCACCTCCTCCTAATGAGATGAGTTCTAGAGGACACACAAGCTTAGTCCCTTGAAGATAATGAGCCGAGTGCTGGCGGACACATACGTTCAGTGAACTCCTCCTAATGAGAGGAGTTCTGGAGGACACACATACTCAGTCACCTCCTCTGAATGAGACGAGTGCAGGAGGACACACAAGCTCAATCCTCTTCACCTAATGAGCCAAGTTCTGTAGGACACACATGCTCAGTCACCTCCACCTAATAAGATGAGTGCTGGAGGACACACATGCTCAGTCACCTTCTCCTATTGAGACGAGTGCAGGAGGACACACATGCTCAGTCCCCTCCTCTTAATGAGACGAGTGCTGGAGGACACACAACTTTAGTCACCTCCTTGATGAAGCATCGGGGAAACATGTGGGTGGGTACGCACGATTCTGCAGTCAGGTATCTGGTGGGGTCTCCCTTGTATTGTTACACTACGGCCAATCTTTTTGTTACAAGTTGGGAGTCATTATACGTTTGTTCTGTATATGTGATGGGTGTTTTTGACCTGTAGACGTACATTGTGTTGCTCATATAGTGGTGACCCCCTGTCAGCTCAGTGTCCATAGGGGGGGTTCACCTTTAAATTAAAGTTACGTATAACTACATCAGAGTCAGAATAGCATTCATATGGGGGTCTTCCCTACACAGAAGACATGTAACGAGATTGGTTTCGGTAGGAAACAAAGAAAAGTTTTGTCTGTGAGACGGAGATGATACATGAGGGTCTCGGTGCAGCCCCCGCACTCATCAGACACTGATTATAATGCTCATTAATGTCTTGTCCTATTCCCGGCACCAATGTGATTTTGCAATGAACGGTGCCATAAAGATTGGCATGAATGTGTGCGGGAAGATTTTAATTGATTTTTAATGCGTGGGAGGATGAGACTCGTCTGTTTCATGCGCGATTATTGCAATGAGCACAAATGTTTTTTGTTTTTTTTTTGAAGGATATGGAGGCGCAGTCTGCAGCGCCAGCTCCAAAGTCACCTTCATACGTGGAGAAGGGTCTCACATCCCACCCAGTACAGTGCTGCATACACAGCTGTATCGCAGACCCTCAAATATCCTGTCCCCCTGCCACTCCTCCGCACGCATCCGGCTCACGACGCCGGGGTTAGGAACGGCAGCAATTCAAGGAGAAATCAATCTCCGAAGGCCGATCCAACCTAATGCATAAAAATGTCTCCATTATCTGCATTACGCGCCAATGTCCACACTGTACCCCTATAACTGAACACAGAGGTGCAGCGGCCTGACGACGACAAGACACGAGAAACTGATACATACATTCATATAGGGTAAAAACTGCCAATATATGGAGAGCGGTGATGTCATCACTATGTAATAGAACTATATCCGGAGAGCGGTGATGTCATCACTATGTAATAGAACTATATCCGGAGAGCGGTGATGTCATCACTATGTAATAGAACTATATCCGGAGAGCGGTGATGTCATCACTATGTAATATAACTATATCTGGAGAGCGGTGATGTCATCACTATGTAATATAACTATATCTGGAGAGCAGTGATGTCATCACTATGTAATATAACTATATCCTGAGAATGGTGATATCATTACTATATAATATAACTATATCCAGAGAGCGGTGATGTCATCACTATGTAATATAACTATATCCGGAGAGCGGTGATGTCATCACTATGTAATAGAACTATATCCGGAGAGCGGTGATGTCATCACTATGTAATAGAACTATATTCGGAGAGCGGTGATGTCATCACTATGTAATATAACTATATCCAGAGAGCAGTGATGTCATCACTATGTAATATAACTATATCCAGAGAGCAGTGATGTCATCACTATGTAATATAACTATATCCAGAGAGCAGTGATGTCATCACTATGTAATATAACTATATCCTGAGAATGGTGATATCATTACTATATAATATAACTATATCCAGAGAGCGGTGATGTCATCACTATGTAATATAACTATATCCGGAGAGCGGTGATGTCATCACTATGTAATAGAACTATATCCGGAGAGCGGTGATGTCATCACTATGTAATAGAACTATATCCGGAGAGCGGTGATGTCATCACTATGTAATATAACTATATCCGGAGAGCGGTGATGTCATCACTATGTAATATAACTATATCCGGAGAGCGATGATGTCATCACTATGTAATATAACTATATCCAGAGAGCAGTGATGTCATCACTATGTAATATAACTATATCCAGAGAGCAGTGATGTCATCACTATGTAATATAACTATATCCTGAGAATGGTGATATCATTACTATATAATATAACTATATCCAGAGAGCGGTGATGTCATCACTATGTAATATAACTATATCCGGAGAGCGGTGATGTCATCACTATGTAATAGAACTATATCCGGAGAGCGGTGATGTCATCACTATGTAATAGAACTATATCCGGAGAGCGGTGATGTCATCACTATGTAATATAACTATATCCGGAGAGCGGTGATGTCATCACTATGTAATATAACTATATCCGGAGAGCGATGATGTCATCACTATGTAATATAACTATATCCGGAGAGCGGTGATGTCATCACTATGTAATATAACTATATCCAGAGAGCAGTGATGTCATCACTATGTAATTTAACTATATCCGGAGAGCGATGATGTCATCACTATGTAATATAACTATATCCGGAGAGCGGTGATGTCATCACTATGTAATAGAACTATATCCGGAGAGCGGTGATGTCATCACTATGTAATATAACTATATCTGGAGAGCGGTGATGTCATCACTATGTAATATAACTATATCCGGAGAGAGGTGATGTCATCACTATGTAATATAACTATATCTGGAGAGCGGTGATGTCATCACTATGTAATAGAACTATATCCGGAGAGCGGTGATGTCATCACTATGTAATATAACTATATCTGGAGAGCGGTGATGTCATCACTATGTAATAGAACTATATCCGGAGAGCGGTGATGTCATCACTATGTAATAGAACTATATCCGGAGACCGGTGATGTCATCACTATGTAATATAACTATATCCAGAGAGCAGTGATGTCATCACTATGTAATATAACTATATCCAGAGAGCAGTGATGTCATCACTATGTAATATAACTATATCCTGAGAATGGTGATATCATTACTATATAATATAACTATATCCAGAGAGCGGTGATGTCATCACTATGTAATATAACTATATCCGGAGAGCGGTGATGTCATCACTATGTAATAGAACTATATCCGGAGAGCGGTGATGTCATCACTATGTAATATAACTATATCCGGAGAGCGGTGATGTCATCACTATGTAATATAACTATATCCGGAGAGCGGTGATGTCATCACTATGTAATATAACTATATCCGGAGAGCGATGATGTCATCACTATGTAATATAACTATATCCGGAGAGCGATGATGTCATCACTATGTAATATAACTATATCCAGAGAGCAGTGATGTCATCACTATGTAATATAACTATATCCGGAGAGCGATGATGTCATCACTATGTAATATAACTATATCCGGAGAGCGGTGATGTCATCACTATGTAATATAACTATATCCAGAGAGCAGTGATGTCATCACTATGTAATATAACTATATCCGGAGAGCAATGATGTCATCACTATGTAATATAACTATATCCGGAGAGCGATGATGTCATCACTATGTAATATAACTATATCCGGAGAGCGGTGATGTCATCACTATGTAATATAACTATATCCGGAGAGCGGTGATGTCATCACTATGTAATATAACTATATCCGGAGAGCGGTGATGTCATCACTATGTAATATAACTATATCCGGAGAGCGGTGATGTCATCACTATGTAATATAACTATATCCGGAGAGCGGTGATGTCATCACTATGTAATATAACTATATCCGGAGAGCGGTGATGTCATCACTATGTAATAGAACTATATCCGGAGAGCGGTGATGTCATCACTATGTAATATAACTATATCCGGAGAGCGGTGATGTCATCACTATGTAATATAACTATATCCGGAGAGCGATGATGTCATCACTATGTAATATAACTATATCCGGAGAGCGATGATGTCATCACTATGTAATATAACTATATCCGGAGAGCGGTGATGTCATCACTATGTAATATAACTATATCCGGAGAGCGGTGATGTCATCACTATGTAATATAACTATATCCGGAGAGCGGTGATGTCATCACTATGTAATATAACTATATCCGGAGAGCGGTGATGTCATCACTATGTAATAGAACTATATCCGGAGAGCGGTGATGTCATCACTATGTAATATAACTATATCCGGAGAGCGGTGATGTCATCACTATGTAATATAACTATATCCGGAGAGCGATGATGTCATCACTATGTAATATAACTATATCCGGAGAGCGGTGATGTCATCACTATGTAATATAACTATATCCGGAGAGCGGTGATGTCATTATTGTGAAACATAATAATACAGTAATTATCTGTATAGTTTAGGGTCACCTTTACACGGGGCCAGTCGTGAGCGCCGTTCACACACGCTGCAGGGTTACAGAAGCATTTAGGGATATCGGTGGATGCCGGACGGTGACATTTCAGTTCTCTCCTACTTATCACCCTTCTCGGCAGCTCGGCACCATCTTGTATAATCTCCACACTCCATGTAGGCGATAAGAGGGTGTGAAGTGATACAGATAAATCCTGCGCGGTGCAGTGAAGGATCGTCCGTCACATCTGCGGACAAAGATCTATGGGACACAATGCACCCGCAGCGTTACTGCACGGGGCGCCGCCGGCTCTTCCACCCCAGGGCGAGCGCCGGCTCTACCACCCCAGGGCGAGCGCTGGCTCTACCACCCCAGGGCGAGCGCTGGCTCTACCACACCAGGGCGAGTGCAGGCTCTACCACCCCAGGGCGAGCGCAGGCTCTACCACCCCAGGGCGAGCGCCGGCTCTACCACCCCAGGGCGAGTGCTGGCTCTACCACCCCAGGGCGAGCGCTGGCTCTACCACCCCAGGGCGAGCGCTGGCTCTTCCACCCCAGGGCGAGCGCCGGCTCTACCACCCCAGGGCGAGCGCTGGCTCTACCACCCCAGGGCGAGCGCTGGCTCTACCACACCAGGGCGAGCGCAGGCTCTACCACCCCAGGGCGAGCGCAGGCTCTACCACCCCAGGGCGAGCGCCGGCTCTACCACCCCAGGGCGAGCGCTGGCTCTACCACCCCAGGGCGAGCGCTGGCTCTACCACACCAGGGCGAGCGCTGGCTCTACCACCCCAGGGCGAGCGCCGGCTCTACCACCCCAGGGCGAGCGCCGGCTCTACCACCCCAGGGCGAGTGCTGGCTCTACCACCCCAGGGCGAGCGCCGGCTCTACCACCCCAGGGCGAGTGCTGGCTCTACCACCCCAGGGCGAGCGCCGGCTCTACCACCCCAGGGCGAGCGCTGGCTCTACCACACCAGGGCGAGCGCCGGCTCTACCACCCCAGGGCGAGCGCCGGCTCTACCACCCCAGGGCGAGTGCTGGCTCTACCACCCCAGGGCGAGCGCCGGCTCTACCACCCCAGGGCGAGCGCCGGCTCTACCACCCCAGGGCGAGAGCTGGCTCTACCACCCCAGGGCGACACCTCTTCAATTACAAATACAAAACAAAAATAAAACATTTTATTATATTTTGCAATTTGAAAAAGAAAAAAAAAATTTTAGTTTTTTTTTTCCCCCCTAATATCTTGGTGTCGATGGTTTCCATGGAAATCTCACAGTCTGTCTGGTCTCTGGGGGGCATCAATTTCAACCTCCAAGACGAGGAGGATTTCAGCTGCTTGTGTAATCAACACTGGAGAAGAAAAGATCGACGGAAATTGCACAAAAAAGAGATATCTCAGCATAATAGGGCGATAAAGCTGGCGTCTGCTGTGAGGACTCGACACGCCGAGAGAAGTATATGTAAATGTACAAAACCAGCGCCATTCATATCAATAGAGAACGCGGGCAAAACAGCAACAACCAACCTATAGTCTGTATACCACAAAGACAAAGGCAATGCAAGATCCTTACACACACTGAGGACAGAAGTCACAGGAACATTATATAGAACATATTATTGCTCCTCTGTACAAGAATATAACCACTATAATACTGCCCCCTATGTGCAAGAATATAACTACTATAATACTGCCCCCTATGTATAAGAATATAACTACTATAATACTGCCCCTATGTACAAGAATATAATTACTATAATACTGCCCCCTATATACAAGAATATAACTACTATAATACTGCCCCTATGTACAAGAATATAACTACTATAATACTGCTCCTATGTACAAAAATATAACTACTATAATACTGCCCCTATGTACAAGAATATAACTACTATAATACTGCCCCCTATGTGCAAGAATATAACTACTATAATACTGCCTCCTATGTACCAGAATATAACTACTATAATACTGCTCATATGTACAAGAATATAACTATTATAATACTGCTTCTATATACAAGAATATAACTACTATAATACTACTCCTATGTACAAGAATATAACTACTATAATACTGCCCCCTATGTACAAGAATATAACTACTATAATACTGCCCCCTATATACAAGAATATAACTACTATAATACTGCCTCCTATGTACAAGAATATAACTACTATAATACTGCTTCTATATACAAGAATATAACTACTATAATACTACTCCTATGTACAAGAATATAACTACTATAATACTGCCCCCTATGTACAAGAATATAACTACTATAATACTGCTCCTATGTACAAGAATATAACTACTATAATACTGTCCATATGTACAAGGATATAACTACTATAATACTGCTCCTATGTACAAGGATATAACTACTATAATACTGCTCCTATGTACAAGAATATAACTACTATAATACTGCCCCTATGTATAAGAATATAACTACTATAATACTGCTCCCTATGTATAAGAATATAACTACTATAATACTGCCCCCTATGTACAAGAATATAACTACTATAATACTGTCCATATGTACAAGAATATAACTACTATAATACTGCCCCCTATGTACAAGAATATAAGGACTATAATACTGCTCCTATGTACAAGAATATAACTACTATAATACTGCTTCTACATACAAGAATATAACTACTATAATACTGCCCCTATGTACAGGAATATAACTACTATAATACTGCCCCCTATATACAAGAATATAACTACTATAATACTGCCCCTATGTACAAGAATATAACTACTATAATACTGCTCCTATCTACAAGAATATAACTACTATAATACTGCTCCCTATGTACAAGAATATAACTACTATAATACTGCTCCCTATATACAAGAATATAACTACTATAATACTGCCCCTATGTAGAAGAATATAACTACTATAATACTGCTCCCTATGTACAAGAATATAACTACTATAATACTGCTCTTATGTACAAGAATGTAACTACTATAATACTGCCCCTATGTACAGGAATATAACTACTATAATACTGCTCCTATGTACAAGAATATAACTACTATAATACTGCCCCTATGTACAAGAATATAACTACTATAATACTGCTCCCTATGTACAAGAATATAACTACTATAATACTGCCCCCTATGTACAGAATATAACTACTATAATACTGCCCCCTATATACAAGAATATAACTACTATAATACTGCCCCTATATACAAGAATATAACTACTATAATACTGCCCCTATGTACAAGAATATAACTACTATAATACTGCTCCCTATTTACAAGAATATAACTACTATAATACTGCCTCCTATGTACCAGAATATAACTACTATAATACTGCTCATATGTACAAGAATATAACTATTATAATACTGCTTCTATATACAAGAATATAACTACTATAATACTACTCCTATGTACAAGAATATAACTACTATAATACTGCCCCCTATGTACAAGAATATAACTACTATAATACTGCCCCCTATATACAAGAATATAACTACTATAATACTGCCTCCTATGTACAAGAATATAACTACTATAATACTGCTTCTATATACAAGAATATAACTACTATAATACTACTCCTATGTACAAGAATATAACTACTATAATACTGCCCCCTATGTACAAGAATATAACTACTATAATACTGCTCCTATGTACAAGAATATAACTACTATAATACTGTCCATATGTACAAGGATATAACTACTATAATACTGCTCCTATGTACAAGGATATAACTACTATAATACTGCTCCTATGTACAAGAATATAACTACTATAATACTGCCCCTATGTATAAGAATATAACTACTATAATACTGCTCCCTATGTATAAGAATATAACTACTATAATACTGCCCCCTATGTACAAGAATATAACTACTATAATACTGTCCATATGTACAAGAATATAACTACTATAATACTGCCCCCTATGTACAAGAATATAAGGACTATAATACTGCTCCTATGTACAAGAATATAACTACTATAATACTGCTTCTACATACAAGAATATAACTACTATAATACTGCCCCTATGTACAGGAATATAACTACTATAATACTGCCCCCTATATACAAGAATATAACTACTATAATACTGCCCCTATGTACAAGAATATAACTACTATAATACTGCCCCCTATGTACAAGAATATAACTACTATAATACTGCCCCCTATGTACAAGAATATAACTACTATAATACTACCCCCTATGTACAAGAATATAACTACTATAATACTGCCCCCTATATACAAGAATATAACTACTATAATACTGCCCCTATGTACAAGAATATAACTACTATAATACTGCCCCTATGTACAAGAATATAACTACTATAATACTGCCCCTATGTACAAGAATATAACTACTATAATACTGCACCTATGTACAAGAATATAACTACTATAATACTGCTCCTATGTACAAGAATATAACTACTATAATACTGCTCCTATGTACAAGAATATAACTACTATAATACTGCACCTATGTACAAGAATATAACTACTATAATACTGCTCCTATGTATAAGAATATAACTACTATAATACTGCTCCCTATGTATAAGAATATAACTACTATAATACTGCTCCTATGTATAAGAATATAACTACTATAATACTGTCCCCTATGTACAAGAATATAACTACTATAATACTGCTCCTATGTGCAAGAATATAACTACTATAATACTGCTCCTATGTATAAGAATATAACTACTATAATACTGTCCCCTATGTACAAGAATATAACTACTATAATACTGCTCCTATGTGCAAGAATATAACTACTATAATACTGCTCTTATGTACAAGAATGTAACTACTATAATACTGCCCCTATGTACAGGAATATAACTACTATAATACTGCTCCTATGTACAAGAATATAACTACTATAATACTGCCCCTATGTACAAGAATATAACTACTATAATACTGCTCCCTATGTACAAGAATATAACTACTATAATACTGCCCCCTATGTACAGAATATAACTACTATAATACTGCCCCCTATATACAAGAATATAACTACTATAATACTGCCCCTATATACAAGAATATAACTACTATAATACTGCCCCTATGTACAAGAATATAACTACTATAATACTGCTCCCTATTTACAAGAATATAACTACTATAATACTGCCTATGTACAGAATATAGCTACTATAATACTGCCCCTATATACAAGAATATAACTACTATAATACTGCCCCTATATACAAGAATATAACTACTATAATACTGCTCCTATATACAAGAATATAACTACTATAATACTGCCCCCTATGTACAAGAATATAACTACTATAATACTGCCTCTATGTATAAGAATATAACTACTATAATACTGCTCCCTATGTATAAGAATATAACTACTATAATACTGCCCCCTATGTACAAGAATATAACTACTATAATACTGCCCCTATGTATAAGAATATAACTACTATAATACTGCTCCCTATGTATAAGAATATAACTACTATAATACTGCCCCCTATGTACAAGAATATAACTACTATAATACTGCTCCTATGTATAAGAATATAACTACTATAATACTGCTCCCTATGTATAAGAATATAACTACTATAATACTGCTCCTATGTATAAGAATATAACTACTGTAATACTGCTCCCTATGTATAAGAATATAACTACTATAATACTGCACCTATGTACAAGAATATAACTACTATAATACTGCTCCTATGTATAAGAATATAACTACTATAATACTGCTCCCTATGTATAAGAATATAACTACTATAATACTGCTCCTATGTATAAGAATATAACTACTATAATACTGTCCCCTATGTACAAGAATATAACTACTATAATACTGCTCCTATGTGCAAGAATATAACTACTATAATACTGCTCCTATGTATAAGAATATAACTACTATAATACTGTCCCCTATGTACAAGAATATAACTACTATAATACTGCTCCTATGTGCAAGAATATAACTACTATAATACTGCTCTTATGTACAAGAATGTAACTACTATAATACTGCCCCTATGTACAGGAATATAACTACTATAATACTGCTCCTATGTACAAGAATATAACTACTATAATACTGCCCCTATGTACAAGAATATAACTACTATAATACTGCTCCCTATGTACAAGAATATAACTACTATAATACTGCCCCCTATGTACAGAATATAACTACTATAATACTGCCCCCTATATACAAGAATATAACTACTATAATACTGCCCCTATATACAAGAATATAACTACTATAATACTGCCCCTATGTACAAGAATATAACTACTATAATACTGCTCCCTATTTACAAGAATATAACTACTATAATACTGCCTATGTACAGAATATAGCTACTATAATACTGCCCCTATATACAAGAATATAACTACTATAATACTGCCCCTATATACAAGAATATAACTACTATAATACTGCTCCTATATACAAGAATATAACTACTATAATACTGCCCCCTATGTACAAGAATATAACTACTATAATACTGCCCCCTATGTACAAGAATATAACTACTATAATACTACCCCCTATGTACAAGAATATAACTACTATAATACTGCCCCCTATATACAAGAATATAACTACTATAATACTGCCCCTATGTACAAGAATATAACTACTATAATACTGCCCCTATGTACAAGAATATAACTACTATAATACTGCCCCTATGTACAAGAATATAACTACTATAATACTGCACCTATGTACAAGAATATAACTACTATAATACTGCTCCTATGTACAAGAATATAACTACTATAATACTGCTCCTATGTACAAGAATATAACTACTATAATACTGCACCTATGTACAAGAATATAACTACTATAATACTGCTCCTATGTATAAGAATATAACTACTATAATACTGCTCCCTATGTATAAGAATATAACTACTATAATACTGCTCCTATGTATAAGAATATAACTACTATAATACTGTCCCCTATGTACAAGAATATAACTACTATAATACTGCTCCTATGTGCAAGAATATAACTACTATAATACTGCTCCTATGTATAAGAATATAACTACTATAATACTGTCCCCTATGTACAAGAATATAACTACTATAATACTGCTCCTATGTGCAAGAATATAACTACTATAATACTGCTCTTATGTACAAGAATGTAACTACTATAATACTGCCCCTATGTACAGGAATATAACTACTATAATACTGCTCCTATGTACAAGAATATAACTACTATAATACTGCCCCTATGTACAAGAATATAACTACTATAATACTGCTCCCTATGTACAAGAATATAACTACTATAATACTGCCCCCTATGTACAGAATATAACTACTATAATACTGCCCCCTATATACAAGAATATAACTACTATAATACTGCCCCTATATACAAGAATATAACTACTATAATACTGCCCCTATGTACAAGAATATAACTACTATAATACTGCTCCCTATTTACAAGAATATAACTACTATAATACTGCCTATGTACAGAATATAGCTACTATAATACTGCCCCTATATACAAGAATATAACTACTATAATACTGCCCCTATATACAAGAATATAACTACTATAATACTGCTCCTATATACAAGAATATAACTACTATAATACTGCCCCCTATGTACAAGAATATAACTACTATAATACTGCCTCTATGTATAAGAATATAACTACTATAATACTGCTCCCTATGTATAAGAATATAACTACTATAATACTGCCCCCTATGTACAAGAATATAACTACTATAATACTGCCCCTATGTATAAGAATATAACTACTATAATACTGCTCCCTATGTATAAGAATATAACTACTATAATACTGCCCCCTATGTACAAGAATATAACTACTATAATACTGCTCCTATGTATAAGAATATAACTACTATAATACTGCTCCCTATGTATAAGAATATAACTACTATAATACTGCTCCTATGTATAAGAATATAACTACTATAATACTGCTCCCTATGTATAAGAATATAACTACTATAATACTGCACCTATGTACAAGAATATAACTACTATAATACTGCTCCTATGTATAAGAATACAACTACTATAATACTGCTCCCTATGTATAAGAATATAACTACTATAATACTGCTCCTATGTATAAGAATATAACTACTATAATACTGTCCCCTATGTACAAGAATATAACTACTATAATACTGCTCCTATGTGCAAGAATATAACTACTATAATACTGCTCCTATGTATAAGAATATAACTACTATAATACTGTCCCCTATGTACAAGAATATAACTACTATAATACTGCTCCTATGTGCAAGAATATAACTACTATAATACTGCTCTTATGTACAAGAATGTAACTACTATAATACTGCCCCTATGTACAGGAATATAACTACTATAATACTGCTCCTATGTACAAGAATATAACTACTATAATACTGCCCCTATGTACAAGAATATAACTACTATAATACTGCTCCCTATGTACAAGAATATAACTACTATAATACTGCCCCCTATGTACAGAATATAACTACTATAATACTGCCCCCTATATACAAGAATATAACTACTATAATACTGCCCCTATATACAAGAATATAACTACTATAATACTGCCCCTATGTACAAGAATATAACTACTATAATACTGCTCCCTATTTACAAGAATATAACTACTATAATACTGCCTATGTACAGAATATAGCTACTATAATACTGCCCCTATATACAAGAATATAACTACTATAATACTGCCCCTATATACAAGAATATAACTACTATAATACTGCTCCTATATACAAGAATATAACTACTATAATACTGCCCCCTATGTACAAGAATATAACTACTATAATACTGCCTCTATGTATAAGAATATAACTACTATAATACTGCTCCCTATGTATAAGAATATAACTACTATAATACTGCCCCCTATGTACAAGAATATAACTACTATAATACTGCCCCTATGTATAAGAATATAACTACTATAATACTGCTCCCTATGTATAAGAATATAACTACTATAATACTGCCCCCTATGTACAAGAATATAACTACTATAATACTGCCCCTATGTATAAGAATATAACTACTATAATACTGCTCCTATGTACAAGAATATAACTACTATAATACTGCTCCTATGTATAAGAATATAACTACTATAATACTTCCCCCTATGTAGAAGAATATAACTACTATAATACTGCCTCCTATGTACAAGAATACAACTACTATAATACTGCTCCTATCTACAAGAATATAACTACTATAATACTGCTCCCTATGTACAAGAATATAACTACTATAATACTGCTCCCTATATACAAGAATATAACTACTATAATACTGCCCCTATGTACAAGAATATAACTACTATAATACTGCTCCCTATGTACAAGAATATAACTACTATAATACTGCCCCCTATGTACAGAATATAACTACTATAATACTGCCCCCTATATACAAGAATATAACTACTATAATACTGCCCCTATATACAAGAACATAACTACTATAATACTGCCCCTATGTACAAGAATATAACTACTATAATACTGCTCCCTATGTACAAGAATATAACTACTATAATACTGCCCCCTATGTACAGAATATAGCTACTATAATACTGTCCCCTATATACAAGAATATAACTACTATAATACTGCCCCTATATACAAGAATATAACTACTATAATACTGCTCCTATATACAAGAATATAACTACTATAATACTGCCCCCTATGTACAAGAATATAACTACTATAATACTGCCCCTATGTATAAGAATATAACTACTATAATACTGCTCCCTATGTATAAGAATATAACTACTATAATACTGCCCCCTATGTACAAGAATATAACTACTATAATACTGCCCCTATGTATAAGAATATAACTACTATAATACTGCTCCCTATGTATCAGAATATAATTACTATAATACTGCCCCCTATGTACAATAATATAACTACTATAATACTGCCCCTATGTACAAGAATATAACTACTATAATACTGCCCCCTATGTAGAAGAATATAACTACTATAATACTGCCCCCTATGTACAAGAATATAACTACTATAATACTACCCCCTATGTACAAGAATATAACTACTATAATACTGCCCCCTATATACAAGAATATAACTACTATAATACTGCCCCTATGTACAAGAATATAACTACTATAATACTGCCCCTATGTACAAGAATATAACTACTATAATACTGCCCCTATGTACAAGAATATAACTACTATAATACTGCACCTATGTACAAGAATATAACTACTATAATACTGCTCCTATGTACAAGAATATAACTACTATAATACTGCACCTATGTACAAGAATATAACTACTATAATACTGCACCTATGTACAAGAATATAACTACTATAATACTGCCCCTATGTACAAGAATATAACTACTATAATACTGCCCCTATGTACAAGAATATAACTACTATAATACTGCCCCTATGTACAAGAATATAACTACTATAATACTGCCCCTATGTACAAGAATATAACTACTATAATACTGCTCCTATGTACAAGAATATAACTACTATAATACTGCCCCTATGTACAAGAATATAACTACTATAATACTGCTCCTATGTACAAGAATATAACTACTATAATACTGCTCCTATGTACAAGAATATAACTACTATAATACTGCACCTATGTACAAGAATATAACTACTATAATACTGCTCCTATGTATAAGAATATAACTACTATAATACTGCTCCCTATGTATAAGAATATAACTACTATAATACTGCTCCTATGTATAAGAATATAACTACTATAATACTGCCCCCTACAGCTGAAGGTTATTGGACATGCGATGTTTGGCTGGTGCAGTGATATATTTACAGCAGAGCCAATAAAGCAAATGAAATAAAACCACATGTTACAAACAAAATTTGAGAGAGAACCGCTGTGTCCATGGTACCTGACTGGTAACACTTCGCTCACACAGACGTCATTGTTTGCGGAGTGAATTGTGGTGAGGTGATGGCAGGAATTACCGGGCAGTGACAGCTAATAATTTCTATGAATGGAGAGTAATGCCGGCGCGGTATTATTAGGCGGCGCGGTATTATTAGCAGGCGCAGTCTTCTTCCATCGCGCAGTAACGATTTATAACCTTACCGGCTGGGTTCTGTTATTCTGCAATTAAAATGAATTATTCTAAGGGGGGATTTCTATAAATGGAGGCAGGTACAGAAATCCGCTGTAGCCCACTTATTTATTATAAAGAACAATATCTGCAAGAACCGTGGTCTCTAACCGGGGTGAAAGCACAGCTCTCAGCAAGTCGCCAATCACAGGCTTCAGTGGTGGAGGTTATGGATCGCTGGTTATGCTTTTGCTTATATACCGTATAGCGCCATCGTATTCCGCAGCGCTGTATAGACATTATCATCACTGTCCCCATTGGGGCTCACCAGCTAGAGTTCCTACCAGTATGTCTTTGGGAGTGTGGGAAGAAACCTGAGGAATCACAGGGAGAACAATCAAACTTTTTACAGATTTTGTCCCTGGTGGGATTGGAACCCAGGACTCCAGCACTGCAAAGCAGCAGTGCTAACCACTGAGCCACTGTGCTGAGTGGAGGCTTGTACCACTGAGCCACTGTGCTGAGTGGAGGCTTGCACCACTGAGCCACCGTGCTGAGTGGAGGCATGTACCACTGAGCCACCGTGCTGAGTAGAGGCTTGTACCACTGAGCCACCGTGCTGAGTGGAGGCTTGTACCACTGAGCCACCATGCTGAGTGGAGGTTTGTACCACTGAGCCACCGTGCTGAGTGGAGGCTTGTACCACTGAGCCACAGTGCTGAGTGGAGGCTTGTACCACTGAGCCACCATGCTGAGTGGAGACTTGTACCACTGAGCCACCGTGCTGAGTGGAGGCTTGTACCACTGAGCCATCATGCTGAGTGGAGGCTTGTACCACTGAGCCACCGTGCTGAGTGGAGGCTTGTACCACAGAGCCATCGTGCTGAGTGGAGGCTTGTACCACTGAGGCACCGTGCTGAGTGGAGGCTTGTACCACTGAGCCACCATGCTGAGTGGAGGCTTGTACCACTGAGCCACCGTGCTGAGTGGAGGCGTGTACCACTGAGCCACCATGCTGAGTGGACGCTTGTACCACTGAGCCACCATGCTGAGTGGAGGCTTGTACCACTGAGCCACCATGCTGAGTGGAGGTTTGTACCACTGAGCCACCATGCTGAGTGGAGGCTTGTACCACTGAGCCACCATGCTGAGTGGAGGCTTGTACCACTGAGCCACCATGCTGAGTGGAGGCTTCTACCACTGAGCCACCGTGCTGAGTGGAGGCTTGTACCACTGAGCCACCATGCTGTGTGGAGGCTTGTACCACTGAGCCACCATGCTGAGTGGAGGCTTGTACCACTGAGCCACCGTGCTGAGTGGAGGCTTGTACCACTGAGCCACCATGCTGAGTGGAGGCTTGTACCACTGAGCCACCGTGCTAAGTGGAGGCTTGTACCACTGAGCCACCGTGCTGAGTGGAGGCTTGTACCACTGAGCCACCGTGCTGAGTGGAGGCGTGTACCACTGAGCCACAATGCGGAGTGGAGGCTTGTACCACTGAGCCACCATGCTGAGTGGAGGCTTGTACCACTGAGCCACCGTGCTGAGTGGAGGCTTGTACCACTGAGCCACCATGCTGAGTGGAGGCTTGTACCACTGAGCCACCATGCTGAGTGGAGGCTTGTACCACTGAGCCACCGTGCTGAGTGGAGGCTTGTACCACTGAGCCACCATGCTGAGTGGAGGCTTGTACCACTGAGCCACTATGCTGAGTGGAGGCTTGTACCACTGAGCCACCGTGCTGAGTGGAGGCTTCTACCACTGAGGTCATGTGATAGGGTCTGTATGATGCCCCCATGTTGGGGTAAACTATGGTGATGACTATTGCAGCCTGAATGCAGTGTTCTCCCCGTCACTCTGGACCCCACGTTTTATTCTGTAACCACTAATTGCACTTGGTGATGCTACAAACCAGGAGACAAAAACCCCCTAAATGTATAAATATTCACAACGTCGCCTGGGACTGGGAGACTGGACCGAGACTCCTGCTGGGGACAGGGGGGATGCAGGGGCGGACATATCATTGGTGCAACCTGTGCAGATGCGCCGGGGCCCAGGAGGTCAGGGGCCACTAACACCTCCAAAGCAGGTGCAATTGTGCATTAAGATTCGCTATTGGACTGCAAAGGGCCCAGATACTGTTCTTGCACAGGGGTCTTTTCTGTCTGCATCAGCCAGTGGTGTGACGGTATATGTGGCCAATCCTGCACAAAGGCAATGCCCAAAAAGGGAGTGATGATGGGATTTTATTTAGGATCATTTCTGCTCCTTTGTGTCTCTACATACATTGATTTATGTAACACTGAAGATCCGGGGGGGTCCTTATAAATAGTGAATGCAACCTCATCAATGCAGCAGGTTTAGGGGTATGTGCCCACGATGCAGAAATGAAGCAGAAAATTTCTGCAGTGTTTCTGCATGTTCTTGGCAGTAAAAACGCTTGCGGATTTTGCACGCGTTTTTGCATGCGGATTTAACTTGCGTTTTTCAAATGCATTGGGACCTCAAATCCGCATGTAAAAACGCTGCAAAAACGTGCGTAAAATCCGCATGTAAAAACGCTGCAAAAACGTGCGTAAAATCCGCATGTAAAAACGCTGCAAAAACGTGCGCAAAATCCGCATGTAAAAACGCTGCAAAAACGTGCGTAAAATCCGCATGTAAAAACGCTGCAAAAACGTGCGTAAAATCCGCATGTAAAAACGCTGCAAAAACGTGTGTAAAATCCGCATGCAAAAAAGCACAAATAATGGACATGCTGCGGATTGTTCTGCAAGGAAAATCAGCTGATGCACAAAAAAATGCATCATGTGTGAACAGACCCTTAATATTAAAAAAAAAGAAAACGTTCTTCTCATCTATTATTCTTTTTTTTTTAATATGAAATAAAAAGTTGTGCAGACTTAGTTTTTTTTACAGAATGGCAGCAAACAAGAGCACATTTTAGGAAAAAGTAAAACCAGTTCACATGAATGGAAACGTTTTTACTGTTTTTAATGTTCCCAAAATGGGATCTTAAGAATAGAAATAAAAAGTGACATGTGAACACGGCCTAACACGGGCGTCATAGTATCCGACATAGACCTCATGTCACAGGTGGGGGGGGGGGGAGGGATGGACTCGGGAAAATATTCTGCATATTAAAACCAATCGCAGCTCAATTTCCCTTTCACCCCCCCATCCCCCATAAATATAATTACAAGAGTATTTGGTCATGTATATCATTTTTTTTTTTTTTCACTTAACTGCATTTAAAATAAATTAATTCAAAGAAAAAAAAAGAAAAGAAACATCATTACATTAATTATCTTCTCCAACTGTACAAAAGAAAATCAATTAATTAAATCAATGAGCGAGATTCTAATATCTGCAAATCAGCCAAAGCTCGCAGTACCACAGCGCCCCCAGCTGCCCGGACACCGGCGGTGCGGCACAACAAAGCGGCTCAGGCAGTAAGCAGGAGGGGGCTTCATCTGAATAATTTGCATTTCTCTTTGTCCACAACCTCCAGGTTATTTACTACAGGAAAATCAAGATGAAAATAAATGTAAAAATGATATTTTGTCGGCAGATTGCAGAATATTGGAATATTTATACTCCACACAATGTTTTACCTTGTACAGTGAATAAATGTCTGGTATATATTGGGCGGAGGTTAAAAAGCCATCCGATGACATTATATCTGGCTGTGTGAACAGGGCCTAAAGTGTGAAATCAGTGGCAAAAACCTGCAACAAAATTGCAGCCTGATTTGAACCCACTGCAGATTATTTTATGCAGTTTGTGGCCTGTGCACACGTTGCAGATTTGTCGCTTTTTTTTTCTGCGCAGATTTGTCACTTAGAAGGGTTTCCTAAGTACCAGCAAAGTGAATGAGAAACCTGCAGTCTTATGCACACCTTGCTTATTTTTGACTTGCAGATTTAAATCTACAGCGTCAATTCTTTCAGGGTTTTTGCTGCAGATTTCACCTTTGGGGGGAAAATTTGCGTAAAAAAAAGCGGCAAAAATGTGCATATTTTACTTTGAGTTTTCCTGCCAAGAGATGCAGAAAATGCTGCACCAAATACTTAACGTGTGTGCACAGAGCCTTATGGACTTTCTTCAGTGTTAATTCTGCAGCAAACATGAGATGTGAACCCTGACACGTGCGGATAGTGACATGCGGACCCCCCCCCCCTTCCCGAGTTGTCAGCCCCTCATTGTGATTCTATCTGCACCCATGATGAGACGTTTGCAGGGAGCAGCCATGTATATTTCACATGTACAATGACCTTCCCTGCGTCCGCCTCCGTCCTACAAGGATCTTCAGATGTGAATGAAGTTGGAGCGCCACCTTCTGGATTACATGTAGAAATGCTGGTATTGTATATATAACGGGCGACTATGATGATAAAGACTCACAGTATTATTAGAACATTATGTAAAATGGGAAAAGTATTTTATATTAATATTCTGCTTCCCGCAGACTTCACTATAAATGATATATTATGTCGACACAGTCAGGTCCGGTTCTGCTCTGCTCCTGTCTATTGAGGAACATAGCAAGGTGAAACACTAGAAATAGGACTATCCTGATTGGGTTCACCTTGTCGTGGTGGAATGGCTTTTATGCTTTTTTTTTAATCAAAATAGTGTCCACTAAGCCCCCTGTGTTATTACATGTACTATTACTTATTTCTTACTATAGGGGATTTTCCCATTTTGTTTTTAGCCTAGGCTAATTTATATAACTAGACTGCCACCTGGTGCTGACAAGTGTCACTGCAGCCGCTCTGCTCCCTTAGGTTTTATCGCCTCCACACACTATTTTATTGCACTTTTTATTGTAAAAAAAAAAAATCATGCGTGTCAAACTCTCTCTACATTGTGTAATATATGAGCATCTTTGGTTAAAAAAAAAAAAACACATCAGAAAAATACCCTTTATCCAGTGTGAAAATCGAAACAAACTCTCAAGAACAAAATAGACAAAAACCTCGTATTTTCGACCCGAGTGCCACCTCGTGTACATTCTTGGCATTACATGCACAGATTAGGTTTACCGGATCTTTTGTCTAAATAAATAGTACAAGTGAATATAAGACATTTTATAATATATGTTATAAGATGATGCTTCTTCTTTCTTCACTTATCAGCCACTTCTTCCTGTCCTGCCAGTATCCTGAACTCGACATTTATTCTAAAAAGGTCTAAATTTTTTTGTCTTGAAAAGACCTTCTTCCAGCTCACTGTAGAGAGCATTGTGTAGAGGAGGAGTGAGGGACACAGTAAGAAAACAGGCAGAGATTGTGAAGAGCTTTCTAACAAGTCTTTTACCTCCCCCCAGAAATGGATTCACATCTGCACTGCTCAGTACTGCTGTATAATTTCTTTCATGCATGTATTTCACTCACTTCAGAGGTGGATTCACGTCTACACTGCTCAGTTCTGCTTCTCTTTGTGAGCTAAGTAAGGACTGAAGAGTAGGAATCCGTCGTGTATGTGTGTGTGTGCTGTTTATAGGAGACATTACAACAGCTTGTCTTCTCCTCTCTAGCTCAGAGACAACTGAAAATCAGAGATAGAGGCTGCACAGGGGAAAACTGGTGATAATGCAGGATACAAGTCATTGAAGCAAGGAAATATTTTGGCCTCATGTCCACACACATCAGCTGCTTCTGAAATGTTACTGAAAAGTACAATTACTAGTGTTGAGCGAGTATGTTCTATTAACCCTTTCGCCAAGTATTCTCGGGCCGAGCTCCGAGTATTTACAGCTGCTCGGTGATATGGTTGAATCGCTCCATGATTTGCGACTGTTTGACAGCTTTATTACATGGGAGGAATGTGTAAGAAACAGACAATCCTCACATGTAATAAAGCTGTCAAACAGTTGCAAATCATGGAGCGATTCAACCATATCACCGAGCAGCTGTAAATACTCAGAGCTCGGCCCGAGCATACTCGGAACAGAACATACTCGCTCAACCCTAACAATTACCTTTTAAGAGTAAAGCCAGACATGATTTGAAGGTGCATTCTCTGATTTCATGTCTTTGGCAGATTTATTACCATTGATGTCCCACAAAATTGCTCCGTTAAGTATGGATCAAAAATGCACTGTGCAAGCAAGTCTCTATATGCATGGTCCACATGCATCATAAACACTATGTGGAGCCTAAGCGATAAACTTATTAATTGGTTTCTTAATCAAGTCCCCCAGGACTCAACTGTAATTTGGTAAAGCCTACCGAATGTTCAGTCTCCCTACAGCACCAGGAGAAAGAAAGTATTACACAATGTCTATTCACATGAATGGACTGTAAGGAAAGGTAAAGGACAGGACTGATAGAGAAGTTCTCGACCCTGAAGAAGAGATGATGCTGCTGAACAGAGGACACCTCTATTAAATCAGATAGCACCAATAGTATCTACACTGACAGTATAATAGCACCAATAGTATCTACAGTGACAGTATATACAGTGCGACAGTGGGATTTATCAAAAGATGATAAAACAGATGTACAACTTTTCATGTCACAACTTTGTAGTCATGTGTTTTCATCCCTTAATATTTTCAGGTTTGATGTCAATGAAAAGAAAAAGGTGTTTTTTTACACACATATATATATATATATATATATATATATATATATATATATATATATATATACACAGTACAGACCAAAAGTTTGGACACACCTTCTCATTTAAAGATTTTTCTGAATTTTCATGACTATGAAAATTGTACATTCACACTGAAGGCATCAAAACTATGAATTACCACATGTGGAATTATATACTTAACAAAAAAGTGTGAAACAACTGAAAATATGTCTTATATTCTAGGTTCTTCAAAGTAGCCACCTTTTGCTTTGATGACTGCTTTGCACACTCTTGGCATTCCCTTGATGAGCTACAAGAGGTAGTCACCGGAAATGGTTTTCACTTCACAGGTGTGCCCTGTCAGGTTTAATAAGTGGGATTTCTTGCCTTATAAATGGGGTTGGGACCATCAGTTGTGTTGTGCAGAAGTCTGGTGGATACACAGCTGATAGTCCTACTGAATAGACTGTTAGAATTTGTATTATGGCAAGAAAAAAGCAGCTAAGTAAAGAAAAACGAGTGGCCTCATTACTTTAAGAAATGTAGGTCTGTCAATCCGAAAAATTGGGCAAACTTTGAAAGTGTCCCCAAGTGCAGTTCAAAAACCATCAAGCACTACAAAGAAACTGGCTCACAAGAGGACCGCCCCAGGAAAGGAAGACCAAGAGTCACCTCTGCTTCTGAGGATAAGTTTATCCGAGTCACCAGCCTCAGAAATCGCAGGTTAACAGCAGCTCAGATTAGAAACCAGGTCAATGCCACACAGAGTTCTAGCAGCAGACACATCTCTACAACAACTGTTAAGAGGAGACTTTGTGCAGCAGGCCTTCATGGTAAAATAGCTGCTAGGAAACCACTGCTAAGGACAGGCAACAAGCAGAAGAGACTTGTTTGGGCTAAAGAACACAAGGAATGGACATTAGACCAGTGGAAATCTGTGCTTTGGTCTGATGAGTCCAAATTTGAGATCTTTGGTTCCAACCACCGTGTCTTTGTGCGACGCAGAAAAGGTGAACGGATGGACTCTACATGCCTGGTTCCCACCGTGAAGCATGGAGGAGGAGGTGTGATGGTGTGGGGGGGCTTTGCTGGTGACACTGTTGGGGATTTATTCAAAATTGAAGGCATACTGAACCAGCATGGCTACCACAGCATCTTGCAGCGGCATGCTATTCCATCCGGTTTGCGTTTAGTTGGACCATCATTTATTTTTCAACAGGACAATGACCCCAAACACCTCCAGGCTGTGTAAGGGCTATCTGACCAAGAACGAGAGTGATGGGGGGCTACGCCAGATGACCTGGCCTCCACAGTCACCAGACCTGAACCCAATCGAGATGGTTTGGGGTGAGCTGGACCGCAGAGTGAAGGCAAAAGGGCCAACAAGTGCTAAGCATCTCTGGGAACTCCTTCAAGATTGTTGGAAGACCATTTCCAATGACTACCTCTTGAAGCTCATCAAGAGAACAATGTACAATTTTCATAGTCATGAAAATACAGAAAAATCTTTAAATGAGAAGGTGTGTCCAAACTTTTGGTCTGTACTGTAGATATATATATATATATATATATATATATATATATATATATATATATAATTTCCTCCAGCCTTTCTGGTTTAGCCATGTGTCAGTGCAGGTATACATCAGTCCCCAGACCAGACGATTTAGCTCACAGAGCATTGTGTGAGCTGCATACAATGTCGCTGCCCCTCATCTATGAGGGGTTTCGGGGGTAAACCATAATGCTTACAATCACTACCAGCAAGCAGGAAATCTTGAAAAGTGTGAGATGATAAAACACAAAAGGAGGGAATTGATCGTTTTTTCTATAAAACTTCCAAAACATTTAATGCAACAGATATTTGCACAAAAAAATTTGGGGATTTTTTGCCCCTTGGCCAAAGCTCCACTATAATGAGTGGCGTACATTGAAGCTGATGTTTTGCTCAGTTCATGTCTCGAGAAGATTTTGTTTTCTGAGACACGGACAGTCCAAAGATGCACAATATTTATTATGAGGCGTTCGCTTCCTTATAATAGTGTCGCACCTTCCTCTGGTGTTAGAAAGTTGCAGAACTTTTCATTGTAAAGGGATTACGCTGCGTGCGAGCTGCAGGTTCCTCTTACTGGGGGTCGCCCCTTTAATGCTTTTTTGCTGCAGATTTTCGCACCGGCGTCCGTGCTGTGGGTACTGATGTCCCTTACGAAGCCCTGGGTTCCGGTTACATGTGTAACTTTGCTGGTTTGTAATGTCATTATTTGCAGTATTAATTACAAAGTGAAATCAAAACATTTTCAAGTTAATTAACGGCAGCCGCATAGATTGCCTCACAAGCGGACGAGGTCTGATTTCCCTGGTGACTGCGCTTTTCATATTAATGAAGATTTGGAGAGGCCAAAAGAGACTGCAGCGAGTGAAGCCGACTCTGAATGCTGATGACCTGCACTGGGAGAAAGCTGACACGGGGGCGCCACCAGGTGGTAAGATATACTACTGCAGCAATTCAGAATATTTATTGATAAAAAATATAAATGTATCAATGTTTCCTGGCTGTGCTGTTCTTTTATACAGCATTGAAAGCCTATGGGCCCTGAGAGGTAGGGGCCCAGCTGTGACCGCTCCCTTTGCTCTCCATCGCACTGGAGAGGTTTAGTGTCATCCCACGGATCAGCACTAGATGTCACTGTTGAGCTCTCGGCATCACCTTTATTATCTGCAAATTTCTATTGATTTCCTGAACACAATTAAACATTTACACAACCGAGAATTACAGGACGAGACTCTGATAACCGACACATGGATGTAATGTCTCTGGAGGGTCTCAGCGATGGAGATATGTGACACAGAAAAGCAAATGTGGGGGCAGAGAGGCTTCTGCACTTCCGGTCATTCATCCCTGAAATGGCTGATAACAGGGAGTAATAGATTGTGGTCTCCTGTCCTACAGTCACCTCCCCCAGTAATGACTGATAACAGGGAGTAATAGACCGTAGTCACCTGTGCTAGTCACCTCCCCCCGCAGCCTGAAATGACTGCAATCAGAGAACAACAGCTCTGAGGACCCTAACATAAAACGAATGTCACCATCGCTGTGTCCAGACCCCGTGTGTATGAATTTCAGGATGTTGGATATTTCCGGTGGATGAAGCCGGGTGCTGATTGCCTCCCATCGATCGCGGCGCTCGCTTATTTTCCTGATGTGTTTGTTCTTAGTGACAATGAATGAATCGTTTGCTTTGTTGTGGTCCTTAGCAGCCGTCATGGATCTGCCCGGTGCAGCGCACGTAATGGCGGCAGTGATAGAGGGACCCGCGAGGCGGCGTGCTGTGATACTGACGGCGGAGGGATGATGATGGGTGACCTCGGATGAAACGCAAGAAGTTCAAAACAAATTGTTCAGCCGTATTCATCTCTGTAGCAGATGACAGCGCAGCTTATCGAAATACATCACTATGTGGCGGAACGATCCGAGAAAGGGCAAGAATGAAATCTGCAACGTGTCATTTAACTTGGGGTAAATATGTGTTTTTATCTGCGATTCCTCATAGACTCGATTTGAGATATGGAAAATCCGCAGATAAAAGATCCGTGGATCTGATCTCAGTGCGATTCCGCAGCGGAATTGCAGAATAAGGGCTTGCTCTCACTTCCGATTAAATTGGACGGATTGTTATCGGATTGCATTCGGACCGATTGATTCCTATGAGTGCGTGTTCAGTTGCTGTTTAATTTTCCAGCGCCGATCGGGCTGGAAAAAAATTGCATGCAGCATTCGGATCGCACGCACCCATATAATCTATGGACGCGGGTGAAACATCGCATTCCATCCGGTAACGCCCGATTGCAGTGTGATTCCCGCCGATGCCAGCGACAGAGGAAATGGAGAAATTGATTTCTCCATCTCTCTCCGTGCGAGAGGATCGCAGCACGGAGCACTGACATTGGGCTCCTTCTCAGTTTGTCCAAAGGAGGGGGGACAGTTACACCAACGCTGATGGGGCGCCGTGGTCATTCCACATCATCACAGCCCCGGGACCGGAAGTGCCGACACCGCTGGAACGGAACCGGCACGGGAGGCGAGTATGTTTTTTTTATTTTACTGGAGCAAAACCTATAGTTTAAGAAGGGGTTACTGGCCAATGATGAAGGATGAAGAAAGCTATGCAGTAACAGCATCTGATTGCGAGCTCTTGGCACCAGGGCCTCCTCTCCATCTCAGTCGCTCCTTCATAGCACTTGCCATTATGTGGCATTTTAGAGCTGCGGATCGTTACTGCTCGCCGCATTTCAGCACAAACATTTCAAAATGTCAATTGCAGAAGTCAAAGTCGCAAACTAAAGGACAAGTCGTAGTTCAGGCAATTAGTTGTCAATTTTGTGTGATCCGCTCAATACTGAGCGTCCTCTCTTCACATCCGGAATTAATTACAGGTATTATGTCCCCCGAGAAGCTGCAGCTACAATGTAAATAGTTGTTACCATCTCACCAGCCACAGGCAGCGATACACCAGGAGGAAAAGTGCCAATAAGAGTCACCATAGTAACAATACCCACCCGTCTATATATACTATTCCGTCCTGATCCTTCTATAGAATATCGCACCCCGGGCCGCGGCGTCCACTACAGAAATATAGTAACAATGGGAGGAGATTCTGTACAGGCGCATTACCAGCTGTAGTCAGGAGGGGCGCAAACACCAGTCCTACCCAAACCCTCCTGGTATACATAAACCATGCTGCTATAACCTGGGCACCTCCTGTATATAATTATATATGTACAGCTGGTATAACCTGGGTATATGCTGCATATAATTATATATGTACAGCTGCTATAACCTGGGCACCTCCTGTATATAATTATATATGTACAGCTGGTATAACCTGGGCATCTCCTGTATATAATTATATATGTAGAGCTGGTATAACCTGGGCATCTCCTGTATATAATTATATATGTACAGCTGGTATAACCTGGGTATCTCCTGTATATAATTATATAAGTACAGCTGCTATAACCTGGGCACCTCCTGTATATAATTATATATGTACAGCTGGTATAACCTGGGTATATGCTGCATATAATTATATATGTACAGCTGCTATAACCTGGGCATCTCCTGTATACAATTATATATGTACAGCTGCTATAACCTGGGCACCTCCTGTATATAATTATATATGTACAGCTGGTATAACCTGGGTATATGCTGCATATAATTATATATGTACAGCTGGTATAACCTGGGCACCTCCTGTATATAATTATATATGTACAGCTGGTATAACCTGGGTATCTCCTGTATATAATTATATATGTACAGCTGGTATAACCTGGGTATCTCCTGTATATAATTATATATGTACAGCTGGTATAACCTGGGCATCTCCGGTATATAATTATATATGTACAGCTGGTATAACCTGGGCATTTGCTGTATATAATTATATATACAGCCGGTGTAACCTGGACATCTTCTGTATATAATTATATATGTACAGCCGGTATAACCTGGGCACCTCCTGTATATAATTATATATGTACAGCTGGTATAACCTGGGCATCTCCTGTATATAATTATATATGTACAGCTGGTATAACCTGGGCATTTCCTGTATATAATTATATATGTACAGCTGGTATAACCTGGGTATATGCTGCATATAATTATATATGTACAGCTGGTATACCCTGGGCATCTCCTGTATATAATTATATATGCACAGCTGGTATAACCTGGGTATCTTCTGTATATAATTATATATGTACAGCTGGTATAACCTGGGCATCTCCTGTATATAATTACATATGTACAGCTGGTATAACCTGGGCATCTCCTGTATATAATTATATATGTACAGCTGGTATAACCTGGGTATATGCTGCATATAATTATATATGTACAGCTGGTATAACCTGGGCATCTCCTGTATATAATTATATATGTACAGCTGGTATAACCTGGGTATATGCTGCATATAATTATATATGTACAGCTAGTATAACCTGGACATCTCCTGTATATAATTATATATGTACAGCTGGTATAACCTGGGTATATGCTGCATATAATTATATATGTACAGCTGGTATAACCTGGGCATCTCCTGTATATCATTATATATGTACAGCTGGTATAACCTGGGCTTCTCCTGTATATAATTATACATGTACAGCTGGTATAACCTGGGCATCTCCTGTATATAATAATATATGTACAGCTGGTATAACCTGGGTATCTCCTGTATATAATTATACATGTACAGCTGGTATAACCTGGGCATCTCCTGTATATAATTATATATGCACAGCTAGTATAACCTGGGAATCTCCTCTATATAATTATATATATACAACTGGTATAACCTGGGTATATGCTGCATATAATTATATATGTACAGCTGGTATAACCTGGGCATCTCCTGTATATAATTATATATGTACAGCTGGTATAACCTGGGTATATGCTGCATATAATTATATATGTACAGCTGGTATAACCTGGGTATATGCTGCATATAATTATATATGTACAGCTAGTGTAGCGCCGGCGTCCCTGCCCTCTGCTAGGCAGGGACGCTGTTCCCCTCACCTCTCTGCTCCGTGCCCGGCGTCCTCCTCCCGCTCTGCTGGCAGCGCACGCTCCTTCCCGGCCACTGTGCTTAGGGCGCGTGCGCGCGCTCTCCCTCCCTCTTAAAGGGGCCGCGCGCGCCGTCCTAAGGAGTCCCCGGCCAATGGCCGGAGGACTTCACCATATATAAGGCACCTCCTCCAAAATGGAGGTGCCCGAGCAATGTTGTTGCACTGTTCACTACTCTGCTTCAGCCCTCAGGTCCCGTTGCCAGTTACCTGCCAGATTCCTGCCAGCTTGCTGTCTTATTCCTGCCTGATATTCTGCTACCTGCCTGCTAGCCTGAGGTCCGACGGTCTGCCTTACAACTCCTGTCAGTCTGTCTAAGGACCAGCTTGCCCGCTCACCTGGGAGCGCACATCAACTACCTGCCTGCTTGCCTGAGGTCCGACGGTCTGCCTTCCAACTCTTGTCAGTCTGTCTATGGACCAGCTTGCCCGCTCACCTGGGAGCGCACATCTGCTACCTGCCTGCTAGCCTACCTGGAGGCTCCGCCGTCACGTGCTGTGACCACCTGCCTGTCCAGTGACTCCTGCCCGCTCACCTGGAGCGCTCATCTGCTGCCTGTCTGCTAGCCTACCTGGAGGCTCTGCCGTCACGTGCTGTGACCACCCGCCTGTCCAGAGACTTCTGCCCGCTCACCTGGGAGCGCACATCTGCTACCTGCCTGCTAGCCTACCTGGAGGCTCCGCCGTCACGTGCTGTGACCACCTGCCTGTCCAGAGACTCCTGCCCGCTCACCTGGGAGCGCTCATCTGCTGCCTGTCTGCTAGCCTACCTGGAGGCTCTGCCGTCACGTGCTGTGACCACCCGCCTGTCCAGAGACTTCTGCCCGCTCACCTGGGAGCGCTCATCTGCCGCCTGTCTGTTGGTCTTCCTGGAAGCTCCGCCGTCACATGCTGTGACCACCCGTTTATCCAGAGACTCTCGCCTGCTCACCTGGGAGCTCACGTCTACCATCAGCCGCCACAGGTCGTATCAACCCTTTACCCAGAGACTGCCCCGGTCACTTGCCGTGACCATCTGCCCGTTCACCCAGAGACTGCCCCGGTCACTTGCCGTGACCATCTGCCCGTTCACCCAGAGACTGCCCCGGTCACTTGCCGTGACCATCGGCCCGTTCATCCAGAGACTGCCCCGGTCACTTGCCGTGACCTCCTGCCCGTTCTTCTAGAGACTGTCCCGGTCACCTGCTGTGACTGCCTGCCTGGTCGCCACCCGCTCCCTTACAAGGACCGCCCCCTTGTATAGTAGCTCAGAGGTTCCGCCTCCCAGACCCGTTACAGTTTGCTCGGGCCATGGAACCCGGTGGCACCCAAGCTCCCTCGCTCTCGGACCTGTGTCATGAACTGTCCCATCAGAGGTCCCAACAGGAGTCCATCCTGGGTCACCTGCGGAATGTCAATTCTCGCCTGGACACTCTGACTGCTCCGCCAGCAACCTCCGCCAGTGCCATGACTCGCAATCCGGCAGCTCCGCTGCCCACTAATACCATGGTATCCTACCCCGGACCCCGGCTTTCTGCACCTCCTCGCTTCGGAGGCGACTCCGCCCAGGCTCGGGGCTTCATAAATCAGTGCACCCTGCACTTTGAACTTCTGTCCCACCAGTTTAACTCCGACCGGGCTAAAATTGCCTTCATCATGTCCCATCTCACCGGGGAGGCCCTGGCCTGGCTAAATCCTCTATGGGAGAGAGGAGACCCCCTGGTGTCCGACTTGCCTGCCTTTCTCACGGCTTTCCGGAAAGTCTTCGACGAACCCGGACGGAAGACCTCATCCGCATCATCACTGCTACGCCTCCGTCAGGGAAGTCTCACCGTGGGCCAATATGCCATACGGTTCCGTACCCTTGCCTCGGAGCTGGCCTGGGATAACGACGCTCTGGTATCCGTCTTCTGGGAGGGTCTGTCCGGCCGTATTAAAGATGAACTTGCCGGTCGGGACATTCCTACCACTCTCGATGACCTAATAACTCTTGCCACCCGGATTGACCTACGGTTCCAGGAGAGTGCCAAAGAGGTCACCCGTGAGAGGAGGTTTCCACGTCTAGCTCCTACTTTTCAGAAATCCGTCTCTCCCCAGGTACACTCTCCTGAGCCTAAGCAGGTCGACCAGACCAAGATGGTCAAAACCCGTCAGGACTTACGCCGTGCCGAGGGGAGCTGCTTCTACTGTGGCAGTAAGGAGCACCGGATCCGTGCCTGCCCGGAGAGGTCGGGAAACGCCTGTGTCTAGGTTCGCTCAGAGAGGTCGACCTAGACAAGAATAAATCCTCTCCATCTCTGCTGCTGTCAGTCTCAATCGTCTGCGGGGAGAACCGTTATTTCGAACTAGCCCAACTTGACTCTGGAGCAGCCGGGAATCTTATTTCACAGTCCCTGGTAGAGAAATACCGCATCCCCACCAAACCTCTGGCTGTACCCTTGTCTGTTGCTGCCGTGGATGGGGGTCTCTTACCACGCCCCATCCAACTCATCACCGAATCCATTACTCTACAGGTGGGAATGCTGCATTCTGAGAGTATCTCCTTTCATGTTCTGCCTGGACTCTCTCACGCCCTCTTGCTAGGTCTACCTTGGCTCCAGAGACATGCACCCATGCTTGACTGGCAGACCGGAGAAGTCCTTCGCTGGGGACAGGACTGCCATAAGACCTGTCTGGTTCCCGTCCATCCCGTCCGTCCTTCTCCTACCCCAGCTAATCTACCTGGACTTCCGATTCCTTATTGGTCTTATGCTGATGTCTTTAATAAAAAGGAGGCAGAGACACTACCCCTCATAGAGCATACGACTGCCCTATCGACCTGTTACCCGGTACTACTCCTCCCCGTGGGCGTATTTATCCATTATCCGCTGCTGAGACCCGGTCGATGTCCGAATATATTGAGGAGAATCTGGCCAGGGGATTCATCCGGAAATCTACCTCCCCGGCGGGAGCAGGCTTCTTTTTCGTCAAAAAGAAGGACGGCTCTCTCCGTCCCTGTATAGACTATAGAGGCCTTAACCAGATCACGGTGAAGAATAAGTACCCCCTTCCGCTCATTCCGGAGTTATTTGATCGTCTGAGGGGGGCTAGAATCTTCACCAAACTGGACCTCCGTGGGGCGTACAACCTGGTTCGTATCCGTCAGGGGGATGAATGGAAGACGGCATTCAACACCCGGGACGGCCACTATGAATATCTGGTAATGCCCTTTGGTCTCTGTAACGCTCCTGCAGTCTTTCAAGAGTTGGTCAATGATATCTTCCGGGACCTTCTCTACTCCTGCGTAGTGGTGTACCTGGACGACATCTTGGTCTTCTCTCCGGATCTCCAGACTCACCGGAGGGACGTTCGTCAGGTCCTGCTTAGGCTCAGGCAGAATCACCTCTTCGCTAAATACGAGAAGTGCCTCTTTGAGCAGACCTCGCTTCCGTTTTTGGGCTACATTATTTCTCAGACCGGCCTACGAATGGATCCAGAGAAACTGTCTGCCATCGAGAAATGGCCTCGACCGGAGGGGTTGAAGGACATTCAGCGGTTCCTGGGCTTCGCCAACTACTACCGCCTCTTCATACCGCACTCCTCTTCCCGGACTGCCCCAATTTCCGCGCTCACCCGTAAGGGTACTAATCCCAAAGAGTGGCCGCCCGAAGCAGAGGAGGCCTTTCTTTCCTTAAAACAGGCCTTCTCTTCCGCCCCGGTGCTGCATCGCCCGGACGGCAACAAGCAGTTCTTCCTGGAAGTTGACGCCTCCTCCTCTGGAGCCGGAGCGGTACTTACTCAAAAATCATCTTCCGGGAGGATGGTAACTTGCGGCTTCTTCTCTAAACTCTTCTCCTCCTCAGAGCGCAATTATTCCATAGGAGACCGAGAGTTATTGGCCATCAAACTGGCATTGGAGGAGTGGCGTTACCTGCTCGAGGGGGCTCTTCACCCGGTAATAATTTACACTGACCACAAGAACTTGGCTTACCTCCAGCATGCCCAGAGACTTAACCCGCGCCAAGCCCGGTGGTCCTTGTTTTTTGCTCGCTTTGATTTTGTTCTTCATTTTCGCCCGGCTGACAAAAACGTCAAGGTGGACGCCTTGTCTCGATCCTTTCTGGTGTCTGATCTCGAGGAAGATCCGAAACACATCATCGATCCCGCCAGAGTAATGCAGGTGGTTCCCGTGAGTCTAAATCGTCTCCCTCCCGGAAAGACGTTCGTATCAGTACCTGATCGGGAGAAGATCCTTCACTGGGGTCACTCGTCTAAACTGGCTGGCCACGCCGGTCAGAAAAAGACCCTCCAGCTTATTACCCGGCACTACTGGTGGCCTACCCTGCACAAGGACGTAATAGACTTTGTTTCTGCCTGTGTGTCCTGCGCCCGCAACAAGGTTCCGAGACATCTGCCAGCCGGTCGCCTCCTTCCGCTTTCTGTACCTGCTGCCCCCTGGCAGCATATAGCAATGGACTTTATAACTGACCTCCCAGTCTCTGCCGGTTGTACGGTCATTTGGGTGGTCGCTGACCGCTTCTCCAAGATGGCTCATTTCGTTCCCCTGCCAGGCCTCCCGTCTGCACCCGAGCTAGCTAAAGACTTTATTCGTCACATCTTTCGTCTTCATGGCCTGCCCCTCCACATCGTGTCGGATCGTGGGGTACAGTTCACCTCACGCTTCTGGAGAGCCACTTGTAAACTGCTAGACGTCACCCTGGACTTCTCTTCCGCTTACCACCCACAGTCCAATGGTCAAGTGGAGCGGATCAATCAGAACCTGACCAGTTACCTCCGGCACTTCGTTAATGCCCATCATTCAGACTGGGTGGATCTCCTACCATGGGCCGAGTTCTCTTATAACAATCACGAGAGCGAATCCTCCTCCAAATCCCCGTTTTTTGTAGTCTTCGGTCAGCATCCTCGGATTCCTTTTCCTGTCTCCACCTCTGTGGACAACCCGGCTGCGGAATCTCTCGTTAGCAAATCTTCCTCCATTTGGGAGAGTACCCGATCCGCACTCCTTCAGTCGTCCGAACGGATGAAAAGACACGCTGACAAAAAACGCCTGGATCCTCCACAATTTCGTCCTGGAGATAAAGTCTGGCTCTCATCTAAATATGTCCGACTCAAGATACCTTCTTACAAGTTAGGACCTCGGTTCATCGGTCCTCTGGAGGTCATCAGTCAGATCAACCCGGTGGCCTATAAATTGAAACTCCCGGCCAACTTACGGATCCCTAACTCCTTCCATGTATCTCTCCTCAAACCTGTGGTACTTAACTCTTTTTCCAAGTCTACAGGTACGCCTCCTGCTCCGGTTTCTGCTGAGGACGAGTTTGAGGTAGAGAACATTCTTGCCACCAAAAGGGTAAGAGGAAAGACCTTTTTTCTAGTAGATTGGAAGGGGTTTGGTCCTGAGGAGAGAACGTGGGAGCCCCGGGAGAACATCCATGCCCCGCTCATCCTTGCTAAATTTCTGTCTGGCCTAAAAAAGGGGGGGCCTAAAGGGGGGGGTACTGTAGCGCCGGCGTCCCTGCCCTCTGCTAGGCAGGGACGCTGTTCCCCTCACCTCTCTGCTCCGTGCCAGGCGTCCTCCTCCCGCTCTGCTGGCAGCGCACGCTCCTTCCCGGCCACTGTGCTTAGGGCGCGTGCGCGCGCTCTCCCTCCCTCTTAAAGGGGCCGCGCGCGCCGTCCTAAGGAGTCCCCGGCCAATGGCCGGAGGACTTCACCATATATAAGGCACCTCCTCCAAAATGGAGGTGCCCGAGCAATGTTGTTGCACTGTTCACTACTCTGCTTCAGCCCTCAGGTCCCGTTGCCAGTTACCTGCCAGATTCCTGCCAGCTTGCTGTCTTATTCCTGCCTGATATTCTGCTACCTGCCTGCTAGCCTGAGGTCCGACGGTCTGCCTTACAACTCCTGTCAGTCTGTCTAAGGACCAGCTTGCCCGCTCACCTGGGAGCGCACATCAACTACCTGCCTGCTTGCCTGAGGTCCGACGGTCTGCCTTCCAACTCTTGTCAGTCTGTCTATGGACCAGCTTGCCCGCTCACCTGGGAGCGCACATCTGCTACCTGCCTGCTAGCCTACCTGGAGGCTCCGCCGTCACGTGCTGTGACCACCTGCCTGTCCAGTGACTCCTGCCCGCTCACCTGGGAGCGCTCATCTGCTGCCTGTCTGCTAGCCTACCTGGAGGCTCTGCCATCACGTGCTGTGACCACCCGCCTGTCCAGAGACTTCTGCCCGCTCACCTGGGAGCGCTCATCTGCCGCCTGTCTGTTGGTCTTCCTGGAGGCTCCGCCGTCACATGCTGTGACCACCCGTTTATCCAGAGACTCTCGCCTGCTCATCTGGGAGCTCACGTCTATCATCAGCCGCCACAGGTCGTACCAACCCTTTACCCAGAGACTGCCCCGGTCACTTGCCGTGACCATCTGCCCGTACACCCAGAGACTGCCCCGGTCACTTGCCGTGACCATCTGCCCGTTCACCCAGAGACTGCCCCGGTCACTTGCCGTGACCATCTGCCCGTTCACCCAGAGACTGCCCCGGTCACTTGCCGTGACCATCTGCCCGTTCATCCAGAGACTGCCCCGGTCACTTGCCGTGACCTCCTGCCCGTTCTTCTAGAGACTGTCCCGGTCACCTGCTGTGACTGCCTGCCTGGTCGCCACCCGCTCCCTTACAAGGACCGCCCCCTTGTATAGTAGCTCAGAGGTTCCGCCTCCCAGACCCGTTACAGCTAGTATAACCTGGACATCTCCTGTATATAATTATATATGTACAGCTGGTATAACCTGGGTATATGCTGCATATAATTATATATGTACAGCTGGTATAACCTGGGCATCTCCTGTATATAATTATACATGTACAGCTGGTATAACCTGGGCTTCTCCTGTATATAATTATACATGTACAGCTGGTATAACCTGGGCATCTCCTGTATATAATTATATATGCACAGCTAGTATAACCTGGGCATCTCCTGTATATAATTATATATGTACAGCTGGTATAACCTGGGTATATGCTGCATATAACTATATATGCACAGCTAGTATAACCTGGACATCTCCTGTATATAATTATATATGTACAGCTGGTATAACCTGGGTATATGCTGCATATAATTATATATGCACAGTTGGTATAACCTGGGTATATGCTGCATATAATTATATATGTACAGCTGGTATAACCTGGGCATCTCCTGTATATAATTATACATGTACAGCTGGTATAACCTGGGCATCTCCTGTATATAATTATACATGTACAGCTGGTATAACCTGGGCATCTCCTGTATATAATTATACATGTACAGCTGGTATAACCTGGGCATCTCCTGTATATAATTATATATGCACAGCTAGTATAACCTGGGAATCTCCTCTATATAATTATATATGTACAGCTGGTATAACCTGGGCATCTCCTGTATATAATTATATATGTACAGCTGGTATAACCTGGGCATCTCCTGTATATAATTATATATGTACAGCTGGTATAACCTGGGCATCTCCTGCATATAATTATATATGTACAGCTGGTATAACCTGGGCATCTCCTGTATATAATTATATATGTACAGCTGGTATAACCTGGGCATGTCCTGTATATAATTATATATTGTAAGGTGGCTGCCGGACAGGTTGTGGACGGGAGGTATGTGTCCCCGAAGTGCCAAGCTTCGGTGATGTAGGACCCGGAGAAGCAGGCTCCAGCACACATAGTGCTGAGAGGAATTTAATGGGCCCGGATTACAGGGCTGGTTTTACGAGCAGCTGAAAGAGCTGAGGGGGGGGGGGGGGGGACGACGACAGCAGCTCACTTACCTCCAGTCCAGGTCTTGGAAGGCTAATTTAAGACAGCTGCGCCTGTCTCTGTCTGTCTGTGTGTGTTGGGCAAGGTGAGCAGACCTTGCAAGTGCTTCTTAGACTCTGCTGGAGGCAGAGAAAAGCACTTTGTTTAAATGGCTGAAGCCGTGCAGCATGGACTTGTTATTTTGAGCTTTCTTCTGTTATTCCTTTTTTGTGCCAGGAAAAGGCTGTTACTTTTGTTTCCTCACTGGTGTATGGACACTAAAATAAGCCACCAGTTTGTTTGAACCCGTGGACTGCATCACTGTGTGAACCCGTGCCTACCTTCTACGTGACTCAGTGAGTACAAATCCCTACAATTGGTGGAGAATGCAGGCACAGATCCCAAGCGGCAGTGTGACTGCTACAAGAAGACGTATATGTCATGGGTGAAGTTGGCCATAAGCCAACAAGTGTCGCCGGAAAAAATGGAGGACCTGCTTAAACATCTGTTGCAGGCACAGCAGGCGCAGCAAGCGCAGCACCAGCAACAGCAGGCGCAGTTCCAGCAGCAGTACCTGCAGAGCAGCCAGCAGCAGCATCGGGAGCAGCTGCAGCAGCAACGGGAGCAGCAGCAGGAAACAAATAAACTTCTGATGCAGCAGATCCAACAGCAGCAAAGAGAAATGGAGATCTTGGCAGAGCAAATCCATGGCAGGACAACCGCCACATTCTCAGATCCAGGTGATGACTCACACGTCAGGAAGACGGTAAGAAGACCATTACAAAAGATGACCCCGGGTGATGACGTTGAGGCGTTCCTGACGGTCTTTGAGAGGGTGGCAGAGCGGGAGAAATTGCCTCCAGAGCAGTGGGCGGAGGTGCTGGCGCCATATTTGACAGGCGAGCCGCAGAAGGCCTATTATGACTTGTCCTTCCAGGACGCGAAAGAGTACGCTAAGTTGAAAACTGAGATTTTGGTGAGCTTGGGAGTGACTCTGACTGTCAGGACGCAACGTGTGCACCACTGGGTCTATTGCAGTGACAATCCTCCCCGATCCCAGATGTTCGACCTCCTACACCTGGTCCAAAAGTGGTTGCAACCTGAATCTTCCTCCCCAGCACAGATGGTGGAGAAGATCATTATAGACAGGTTTATACACTCTCTCCCGAAGTCGGTGAAATCCTGGGTTGCCCAGGGAGATCCCCATAATGCCGATGACTTGGTGGGGTTGGTGGAAAGATACCAGGCGGTTGAGAGTCCGTTGGGAAAACAAGGGGTCGTAGCCTCTCAATACTGGGGTTCCCAAAAGGCGGCGGACACCCAAAAGAAGGGAGCTAGCGCCACACCTGGGGGGTGTCCTAGATTTCGGGAGGGGTCTGAGTTGCTGCCCAAGGTCCCACCCCATAATATAGTGTGTTGGAGATGTCATATCCCTGGCCATATTGCCGCCCGGTGTCCCATAAACTCTGAGCCAATGGACTGCAACATGGGCCGGCGTTGCTCTTATTTTGCCTACCCCGCCTGCAGCGCGGTTCCTCAACATGGCGAGGGCCCTCAGGCATGCTCAGTGTCAGTAAATGGGGTACAAGTCTCTGGACTATTGGACTCAGGAAGTTTGGTGACCCTGATAAGGGCTACACTCCCTCATCGGCTGGATCCTGGGAAGGTGGTGGGTGTCCGGTGTATCCATGGAGACGCTAAGAACTATCCTGTGGCCCAAGTGGATGTAAACACGGACTGTGGCACCATATCTCATGAAGTGGTAGTCGTTAAGGACCTATTGCATCCCATAATAATTGGACGTGACTGCATTATTCTGGGAAATGTGGGGGAAAGCGGGGACACCTGGTTGCTCGGACGACAGCCATATCGCCCCTAAGGAAACTTACCCGCAGAACCTGGTAGATGAGTTTCTCATGTGTGTGCTGGTGGGCGATGAGGATGAGGCAACATCCCCTGAGGCCAATATCCCTGAGCCGGAGGTGTCCAAGGGAAACTTTGGAACTGCCCAACTGAGGGATTTAACTCTGAAAGGGGCCTTTGAAAATATTACTGTGTTAAATGGGGTGCCTCAGGAACTGGGGGCTGACACTCGGTTCCCTCATTTTGCTGTGAATGGGGATTTGTTGTACAGAGTAACCAAGCCAAGGGGTGAGGTAATAGAACAGTTGCTGGTGCCAGGGCCCTATAGACGCAGGGTGTTAGACATGGCTCATTCTCATGTGTTGGGTGGTCACCTGGGTGCAGACAAGACTCAAGAACGGATCCTCCAGAGATTCTACTGGCCAGGTTGCTATAGAGAAATATAGAGTTAGTGTCGTTCCTGCCCCACATGCCAGATAACCTCCCCAGTGGCCCACTTCTGCAGTCCCCTAGTGCCCCTACCAGTCGAGGTTCCATTCGAAGGCATAGCAATGGATCTAGTGGGGCCTCTTGTCAAGTCCGCCCAAGGGCATCAGTATATCCTGGTGGTATTAGATTATGCTACACGGTATCCGGAGGCCGTACCACTACGAAACTCCTCCGCCAGGTGTATAGCCCGGGAGTTAGTCCACATGTTTTCAAGAACGGGGTTGCCTAAGGAGATCCTAACAGACCAAGGAACTCCATCTATGTCGAAGGTCATGAGGGAATTGTGCAAGACATTGGAGACTGCACAACTGAGAACCTCCGTGTACCATCCCCAGATGGACGGACTGGTCGAGAGGTTTAACAAAACCTTGAAAGCAATGTTGAGGAAAGCAGTGGAAAAGGATGGCCGAGACTGGGACTGTCTGCTTCCTTATCTGTTGTTAGCCATCAGGGAAGTTCCCTAAGCTTCCACAGGTTTCTCCCCGTTTGAACTACTCTATGGACGACACCCTCGAGGATTCCTGGATGTGGCGAAAGAGTCCTGGGAAGCTGAGACCACTCCCTATAAGAGCATGGTGGAGCACGTTGCCCAGATGCAAGAGAGGATTGCCCACGTGATGCCCATTGTGAGGGAGCACCTCCTCAAAGCACAAGAGGCACAGTCCAGGGTGTATAATAGGTCGGTCAGGGTGAGATCATTCAACCCAAGAGATCGAGTACTTGTGCTAGTGCCCACAGTGGAGAGCAAGTTCATGGCCAAGTGGCAGGGCCCCTATGAGGTGGTAGAGAATGTGGGGGAAGTCAACTATAAAATCCACCAACCGGGGAAGAGGAAGCCCTACCAAATTTACCATGTTAACTTGATTAAGCCATGGCAAGATAGAGAGCCCGTGGAAGCTCTCTGTTTAGTGGCTGAGGCTGAGGCCGATGTGAAAAAGGTCAAGGTGGCAGAGTCACTGTCACGTGCCCAAAAGCAACAGTGCAAAGAGTTGCTACAGCGAAATAAAGACCTGTTTTCTGAGTTGCGAGGACTCACTCAGGTCATGGAGCATGAGGTTCTCACAGAGCCTCATGTTTGTGTCAATCTAAAACCATACCGGATCTCCGAGGCCCGCAGAGAGGTGATCTCAAAAGAAGTGAGGCGGATGCTTAACCTGGGAGTCATTGAAGAGTCCAAAAGTGTATGGTCCAGTCCTGTAGTCTTACGTGCCGAAACCAGATGGGGAATGGCGGTTTTGCAACGACTATAGGAAGCTGAACAAGGTCTCGAAGTTCGACGCCTACCCAATGCCTAGGGTAGATGAGCTTATCGAAAGGCTAGGACCCACTCGGTACATCACCACTCTGGACCTCACCAAAGGATATTGGCAAATTCCCCTGTCCAAAGAGGCCAAGGAGAAGACTGCCTTCTCAACGCCAGACGGAGTTATCAATACGTCAGGATGCCGTTTGGGTTGCAGGGAGCTCCGGCCACCTTCCAGAAAGCCATGGACCGGATCTTAGCACTCCACAAAAAGTGTGCAGCAGCCTACCTAGATGACATCGTCATATTTAGCCAAGACTGGGAAAGTCATCTGGACAAAGTTCAAGCCATACTTGATGCCCTAAAGGAAGGTGGGCTTTACTATCAACCCGAAGAAATGTGCCATGGGGATGGAGGAAGCCAAGTGCCTAGGGTACGTGGTTGGTAGAGGGGAAATAAAACCACAAATAAATAAGGTCAAGGCGATCTTGAACTGGCCACAGCCCCTCTCGAAGAAGCAGGTCAGGGCGTTTCTAGGCATTGTGGGCTACTATCGAAGATTTGTCCCTAACTTTGCCCTGAAAGCAGCCCCGCTGACGGATCTTCTGAAAGGGATGAAGTCAGCTATGGCCAAGTGGTCCCCGGAAGCAGAAGAGGGCTTCCAGGAATTGAAACTGGTCCTCTGTAAACAACCAGTCTTGGTGGCGCCCAACTTCTCCAAGGAGTTTGTGGTTCAGACGGATGCATCGGATGTCGGGCTGGGAGCAGTCTTGTCCCAGGAGATTAACGCAGAAGAACACCCTGTAATATACCTCAGTCGGAAGCTCTCCGCTTGTGAGAAGAACTACTCCATTGTAGAAAAAGAATGTTTGGCCATTAAGTGGGCGTTAGACACTCTGAGGTATTACCTGTTAGGTAGAAGGTTCAGGTTAGTGTCAGACCATGCCCCATTGAGGTGGATGCGAGAAAAGAAGGGGAACAATGCCAGAGTGACTAGGTGGTTCCTGGCTCTACAAGATTTTAGTTTCCAGGTAGAGCATAGGCCTGGGAAACAACATGGGAATGCTGATACCTTGTCAAGGGTTTATTGTATGGTGACAGAAGGTGCCAAGCCCCCCGGCTTTGGGCAGAGGAGGGGGGGTATGTAAGGTGGCTGCCGGACAGGTCGTGGACGGGAGGAATGTGTCCCTGAAGTGCCAAGCTTCGATGATGTAGGACCCGGAAAAGCAGGCTCCAACACACATAGTGCTGAGAGGAATTTAATGGGCCCGGATTACAGGGCCGGGTTTTACGAGCAGCTGAAAGAGCTGGGGGGGAACAGCTGCTCACTTACCTCCAGTCCAGGTCTTGGAAGGCTAATTTAAGACAGCTGCGCCTGTCTCTGTGTGTGTGTGTTGGGAAAGGTGAGCAGACCTTGCAGGTGCTTCTTAGACTCTGCAGGAGGCAGAGAAAAGCACCTTGTTTAAACGGCTGAAGCCGTGTAGCATGGACTTGTTATTTTGAGCTTTCTTTTGTTATTCCTTTTTGTGCCAGGAAAAGGCTGTTACTTTTGATTCTTAACTGGTGCATGGACACTAAATAAACCACCAGTTTGTTTGAACCCGCGGACTGCATCACTGTGTGAACCCGTGCCTACCTCCAACGCGGCTCAGTGAGTACAAATCCCTACAATATGTACAGCTTGTATAACCTGGGCATCTCCTGTATATAATTACAGTTAGGTCCATATATATTTGAACAGAGACAACATTTTTCTAATTTTGATTCTAGACATTACCACAATGAATTTTAAACAAAACAATTCAGATGCAGTTGAAGTTCAGACTTTCAGCTTTCATTTGAGGGGATCCACATTAAAAATGGATGAAGGGTTTAGGAGTTTCAGCTCCTTAACATGGGCCACCCTGTTTTTAAAGGGACCAAAAGTAATTGGACAGTTGACTCCAAGGCTATTTCATGGACAGGTGTGGGCAATCCCTTCGTTATGTCATTCTCCATTAAGCAGATAAAAGGCCTGGAGTTGATTTGAAGTGTGGTGCTTGCATTTGGAAGGTTTTGCTGTGAAGTAAACATGCGGTCAAAGGAGCTCTCCATGCAGGTGAAACAAGCCAACCTTAAGCTGCAAAAACAGAAAAAACCCATCCGAGAAATTGCTACAATATTAGGAGTGGCAAAATCTACAGTTTGGTACATCCTGAGAAAGAAAGAAAGCACTGGTGAACTCATCAATGCAAAAAGACCTGGGCACCCACGGAAGACAACAGTGGTGGATGATCGCAGAATAATCTCCATGATGATGAGAAACCCCTTCACAACAGCCAACCAAGTGAACAACACTCTCCAGGAGGTAGGCATATCAATATCCAAATCTACCATAAAGAGAAGACTGCATGAAAGTAACTACAGAGGGTTCACTGCACGGTGCAAGCCACTCATAAGCATCAAGAAGAAAAAGCCTAGACTGGACTTTGCTAAAAAACATCTAAAAAAGCCAGCACAGTTCTGGAAGAACATTCTATGGACAGATGAAACCAAGATCAACCTCTACCAGAATGATGGAAAGAGAAAAGTATGGCGAAGGCGTGGTACAGCTCATGATCCTAAGCATACCACATCATCTGTAAAACACAGCGGAGGCAGTGTGATGGCGCGGGCATGCATGGCTGCCAGTAGCACTGGGTCACTAGTGTTTATTGATGATGTGACACAGGACAGAAGCAGCCGAATGAATTCTGATGTCTTCAGAGCCATACTGTGTGCTCAGATCCAGCCAAATGCAGCCAAACTGATTGGTCGTCGTTTCATACTACAGATGGACAATGACCCAAAACATAAAGCCAAAGCAACCCAGGAGTTTATTAAAGCAAAGAAGTGGAATATTCTTGAATGGCCAAGTCAGTCACCTGATCTCAACCCAATTTAGCATGCATTTCACTTGTTAAAGACTAAACTTCAGACAGAAAGGCCCACAAACAAACAGCAACTGAAAACCACCGCAGTGAAGGCCTGGCAGAGCATCAAAAAGGAGGAAACCCAGCGTCTGGTGATGTCCATGAGTTCAAGACTTCAGGCAGTCATTGCCAACAAAGGGTTTTCACCCAAGTACTAGAAATGAACATTTTATTTACAATTATTTAATCTGTCCAATTACTTTTGGTCTCTTTAAAAACAGGGTGGCACATGTTAAGGAGCTGAAACTCCTAAACCCTTCATCTAATTTTAATGTGGATCCCCTCAAATGAAAGCTGAAAGTCTGAACTTCAACTGCATCTGAATTGTTTGGTTTAAAATTCATTGTGGTAATGTCTAGAATCAAAATTAGAAAAATGTTGTCTCTGTCCAAATATATATGGACCTAACTGTATATATGTACAGCTGGTATAACCCGGGCATCTCCTGTATATTATTATATATGTACAGCCGGTATAACCTGGGCATCTCCTGTATATAATTATATATGTACAGCTGGTATAACCAGGGCATCTCTTGCATTTAATTATATAAGTACAGTTGGTATAATCTGGGCATCTCCTGTATATAATTATATACCAACTGTACTTATATAATTAAATGCAAGAGATGCCCAGATTATAGCAGCTGTACATATATAAGTATATACAGGAGATGCCCAGGTTATACTGGCTGTACATATATAATTATATGCAGGAGATGCCCGGGTTATACCAGCTGTACATATATAATTATATAGAGGAGATGCCCAGGTTATAATGTACAGCCGGTATAACCTGGGCATCTCCTGTATATAGAAGAAGATTGGAGAAGGACAAATGCTGTCCCTATCTTCAAAAAAGGAAAGAAGATGGAGTAAGGAAATTACAGGCCAGTGAGTCTTACTTCTATACCATTAAAATATCTTTAAACAAATTATTAAACAGCATGTATCTAAGTACTTGGGTAAGAATACAGTAATTAACCAGAGCCAGCATGGGTTTGTAGCAAACAAGTCATGTCAGACTAATCTAATTTCCTTTTATGATGGAATCACTGACTGGGTGAATCAGGGAAATGCCGTAGATATAGGATATCTCGACTTCAGCAAAGCATTTGATAAAGTATCTCATACTATCCTTATTGAAAAAATAACCAAGTATGGGGTTGACAAGGCTACGGTTTGGTGGATTCATAACTGGCTCAGTGATCATACTCAAAGAGTGGTAATAAATCGTTGCACATCCAAGTGGAAGAGTATTTTAAGTGGGGTACCACAAGGTTCTGTCCTGGCCCAAGTGTTGTTCAACATCTTTATCAATGATCTAGATGAGGGAACTGAAAATAAACTAATCAAATTTGCAGACGATGCAAAGTTAGGAGGGATAGCTAACACTAGAGAAGACAGAGAAATGATTCAGAAGGATCTAGATAAGCTTGAACAATGGGCAGCGACTAATAGAATGGTATTTAACAGGGAGAAATGCAAGATTCTACATCTGGGAAAGAAAAACGAAAAAGACATCTACAGAATGGAAATAGAACTAAGCAACAGCACGAGTGAAAAAGACTTGGGTATACTAATATATCACAGACTGCACATGAGTCAACAGTGTGATGCAGCAGCAAAAAAGGCAAACACAGTTCTGGGATGTATTAAGAGAAGAATAGAGTCTAGATCACTTGAAGTAATTATCACCCTCTTCTCCTCCCTGGTCAGACCTCATCTGGAATACTGTGTCCAGTTCTGGGCACCACATTTTAAAAAAATACATCGAAAAACTGGAGCAAGTTCAGAGAAGAGGGACCAGGATGGTGAGCAGACTGGAAAGTACCGTATTTTTCAGACTATAAGACGAACGTTTTTCCTCTAAAATTTTAGAGGAAAGTGGGCTGTGTGTCTTATAGTCTGAATGTATGGCTGTATATGTGTATGGTGGCTGTGGGTGGTGGGGGGTGTGGGGATGCGGCAGTGGCGGAGGAGCGGGCTCAGGAGGCAGGAGCCACCTGCTGCAGCCTACACTGTGCCCGCTACTAAAGAAAACGAATATTCACTGCTCCCCATGCCCATGGGCGTGGAGAGCAGTGAATATTCATTTTCCATAATAGCGCTCACACTGTACCCGCAGCGCAGCTCCTGCAGCGGCCATGTGTGTCCGCAAATAAAGTCCATGAATATTCACTACAACCCACTACCATGGGTTGTAGTGAATATTCATGCACTTTAATAGCGGGCACACAGACCGGTGGCGGCTGCAGGACCCGCGCTGTGGGTACAGTGTGAGCGCTATTAGGGAGAATGAATGGTCACTGCTCCCCACACACACAGACCCGTCGCGGGGAGCAGTGACTCTTCCAGCACTGCATCTCACAGTGTGAGCCGCGCATGGCGCCCTCACATGCTGTGCTGGCAGCAGAGCAGGACGCAGCGCTGGAACACAGGGAAGAAAGGTAAGTAGGCGTGTTTTTCTTTTGTGTGCAGCATGGGATGGGGGGGTGCCAAGCATACCAGGAAGGGGGATTGGGATCAGGGGTGCCATGCATACCGGGAGGGTGGATTGGGGTGCCATGCACATCAGGATGGGGATCAAGGATGCCATGCATACCACGATGAGGATAAGGGGTGCCATGCATACCAGGATAGGGGATTGGGGTGCCATGCATACCAGGATCGGGGATTGGGGTGCCATGCATATCAGGATGGTGATTAGGGGTGCCATGCAACCAAGATAAGGGATGAGGGGTGCCATGCGTACCAGGATGGGGATGAGAGGTGTCATGCATACCAGGATGGGGATCAGGGGTGCCATGCATACCAGGATGGGGATCAGATGTGCCATGCATATCAGGATGGGGATCAGTGGTGCCATGCATACCAGGATGGGGATCAGTGGTGCCATGCATACCAGGATGGGAGGATGGGGATCAGTGGTGCCATGCATATAAGGATGGGGATCAGGGGTGCCATTCATATCAGGATGGGGGATCAGGGGTGCCATGCATATCAGGATGGGGATCAGGGGTGCCATGCATACCAGAATGGGGATCAGGGGTGCCATGCATACCAGAATGGGGATCAGGGGTGCCATGCATACCAGAATGGGGATCAGGGATGCCATGCATACCAGAATGGGGATCAGGGGTGCCATGTACATTAGGATGGGGATCAGGGGTGCCATGCATACCAGAATGGGGATCAGGGGTACCATGCATACCAGAATGGGGATCAGGGGTGCCATGCATACCAGAATGGGGATCAGGGGTGCCATGCATACCAGAATGGGGATCAGGGGTGCCATGCACATTAGGATGGGGATCAGGGGTGCCATGCATACCAGGATGGGGATCAGGGGGGCCATGCATACCATGATGGGGAATTGGGGTGCCACGCATATCAGGATGGGGATGAGGAGTGCCATGCATACCAGGATGGGGATGGGGGCCATGTATAACAGGAAGAAGGGGCCATATATACCAGGATGGAGGATATTAACATAATTGGGGGACATTACCCCTATACCAGTGTCATCAGCAGACCCCCTCCCCCATAACAGTGCATCATGACCACATTTTTTGCTTACATTGTTTTTCTATTTTCCTCCTCTAAAACCTAGGTGCGTCTTATAGTCTGAAAGGTACGGTATGTCCTACAAGGAAAAGTTAAAGGATCTGGTAATGTTTAGCTTGCAAAAAAGAAGGCTAAAAAGAAATTTAAAGAGGTTTCCCACAAACAAAAGATATTTTTATTCCAAGATCTAGAGAATAAAATTAAGTTCCACAATTGGATGTGATTAAAAGAAATGTTCCTGTGCTGAGAATCTTATAAATGTGCCCCACTCCTGAGAAAAAATATTGACCGAATACTGACCAAATACTGATAGTGGGGCCGTGGCCTAATAGTTGTCCTGTGGGCAGATTCTCCCACATGAGCTGTGGATGTCACGGGTGTGTCAGAAGTGACAGCGGCCCTGCAGTTGGTAGCAGGAGATCTCTACGTTTGGCATTACAGACACCTTCTTAGAGGCTGTCTCTCTAGGATCCAGCGGCTACCTTCCTCTGGCTAATTAACACCCTGGCCTGGGTGTATAAATACCTGCTGTTTGTCAGAGGGAGGTGCCGGCGATATTCATTACTCCTTGTGAAGGCTTTAGCAAGAGCAGTACTTCTTCCCCTCTGGAGCTAGAGGACGTGTGCGCATTTGTCTGGAGTCATTTAAAGCTAAGTAATTTTGCCTTGTTTGTCCTTCATTGTTGTCGTTCAGTGGGGATCGACTAGCGCTAATCCCCCTCCTTCCCTAGCCAGGGTCAAACGCCAGGGAAAGACAGGGCGAGGTACGCGTGCGGCGATCGGTGAAGAACCAATATAGGGACGCTAGGGGAGACAGGGTGATATTCTATGAAGTCTAGGAGGTCTCCACTCTCCCCTTTCCCTAGAGTCTGGGCTTCCTTTCCCTCTTCCCTTTGTGTTGCACTAAGTCTTTCCCACACCTTGCGTGACAGTGGATCTCTGCAGCTCCTCCAGTGACCATGGGCCTCTTGGCTGCTTCTCTAATTAGTGCTCTCCTTGCTTGGGATGTCAGGTTAGGTGGACGGCCATGTCTCGGTAGGTTTGCAGTTGTGCCATGTTTGGATGATGGATTGATCATCCATGAGATGTTCAGAACTTGGGCTATTTTTTTATTACCTAACCAGGGCTGTGGAGTCGGAGTCGTGGTTGGAGCCCATTGTGGTGGAGTCGGACTCAACTCCGACTCCTAAAATATCTAATAAATTGGGTACAGTAGTTCAATGCAGTTTGTGGGGAATATTTTTTTCATAAGAATTTGGGAAAGTTATGAAATGTCCTATTCCTGATCTAAGGGTCTAGACTTTTAGCGGAGATGAATCTGTGCTACAGTAAATTTATCACTTAAACATGAGTCGTGTATGAGGGAGTCGGAGTCGTGGAGTTGGAGTCATGGAAATTGAGGAGTCGAAGGTTTGGCTTATGGACTCCACAGACCTGTACCTAACCCTGCTTTACTCTTCTCCACAACTTTATCCCTGACCTGTCTGGTGGGCTCCTTGGTTTTCATGATGCGTTTTGATCCCTAATGCTTTCACACAAACCTCTGAGGCCTTCACAGAGCGGCTGTAATGATACTGAGAAGAATTTACACCCAGGTGAACTCAAAGCACTAATTATGTGACTTCTGGAGGCGTTTGGTCACTCAGGATTTTATTTAGGGGGGATCAGACTACAGGGGGCTGAATACAAATGCACCTCACAAATTTCATATTTATATTTTTAAAATATTTAGAAAACCTTGTATGATTTCCTTTACACATTACAAATATTTGCTACCTTGTTTCGGTATCACATAACATCCCAATAAAATAGAATTAAATTTGTGGGTGTAGCATTAAAAAATGTGGAAATGTTCTCAGGGTATGAATACTTTTCCAAGGCACTGTATATATGTACAGCTGCTATAACCTGGGTATCTTCAGTATAAAATTACATATGTTCAGCTGGTATAAGTTACACATGTTCTTATACAGTAGCTTGCAAAAGTATCTCCCCCCATTAGCATTTTTTGCGTTTTGCTACCTCACAACCTGGAATTTCAGGGATTTTTTTTGCGGATTTGCATCAGTTCATGTAAAGAACATGCCTACCACTGTGAACATTTGATTTTCTTTTTATTGTGAAGTAAACAACAAATAGGGCAAAATAACGGAAAACTTCAGTGTGCACAACTATTCACCCCCCTAAAGTCAGTATTTTGTAGAGCCTCCTTTTGCGGCAAGAACAGCTGCAATTTGCTTTGGATAAGTCTCTATGAGCTTTCCTCATCTGGCCACTGGGATTTTTGCCCAATCCTCAAAGCAAATCTGCTCCAGCTCCTTCAGGTTAGATGGTTTCCTCTGGTGAACAGCAATCTTCAGGTCTGACCACAGATTATCCATTGGATTAAGGTCTGGGATATGACTAGGCCACTCCAAAATTAAATTTTGGTCTCCTCTGACCACAGCACCTTCCTCCATACATTTGGGGAGTCTCCCATATGTCTTCTGGCAAACTCAAAATGAGCCTTACAATTTCCGTGTGTACGTAAAGACTTTATTCTGCCCACTCTTCCACAAAGGTCACCTCAATGGAGTGCACAGCTTATTGGGGTCGTATGGACAGATACTCCAGTCTCTGCTTGGGAACGCTGCAGCTCCTTCAGGGTTACTTTTGGTCTCTGCGCTGCCTCGCTGATTAATGCCCTCCTGCCCAGGCTGAGAGTTTTGGTGGGCGCCGTCTCTTGGACGGTTTGTTGTGATACCATGTTCTTTCCATTTGATGATAATGGATTTGTAGGTGCTTCAGGGGATCATCAGAGATTGGGATATTTTTTTATAACCGAAACCCTGACTTGTTCTTCTCAACAAGTTTGTCCCCGACTTGTTTGGAGATCTCCTTGGTCTTCATGGTAGTGTTTGGAGATCTCCTTGGTCTTCATGGTGGTGTTTGGAGATCCCCTTGGTCTTCATGGTGGTGTTTGGAGATCTCCTTGGTCTTCATGGTGGTGTTTGGAGATCTCCTTGGACTTCATGGTGGTGTTTGGAGATCTCCTTGGTCTTCATGGTAGTGTTTGGAGATCTCCTTGGTCTTCATGGTGGTGTTTGGAGATCCCCTTGGTCTTCATGGTGGTGTTTGGAGATCTCCTTGGTCTTCATGGTGGTGTTTGGAGATCTCCTTGGTCTTCATGGTGGTGTTTGGAGATCTCCTTGGTCTTCATGGTGTTGTTTGGAGATCTCCTTGGTCTTCATGGTGTTGTTTGGAGATCTCCTTGGTCTTCATGGTGGTGTTTGGAGATATCCTTGGTCTTCATGGTGGTGTTTGGAGATATCCTTGGCCTTCATGGTGGTGTTTGGAGATCTCCTTGGTCTTCATGGTGGTGTTTGGAGATCTCCTTGGTCTTCATGGTGGTGTTTGGAGATCTCCTTGGTCTTCATGGTGGTGTTTGGAGATCCCCTTGGTCTTCATGGTGGTGTTTGGAGATCTCCTTGGTCCTCATGGTGGTGTTTGGAGATCTCCTTGGTCCTCATGGTGGTGTTTGGAGATCCCCTTGGTCTTCATGGTGGTGTTTGGAGATCTCCTTGGTCTTCATGGTGGTGTTTGGAGATCTCCTTTGTCTTCATGGCGGTGTTTGGAGATCTCCTTGGTCTTCATGGTGTTGTTTGGAGATCTCCTTGGTCTTCATGGTGGTGTTTGGAGATCTCCTTGGTCTTCATGGTGTTGTTTGGAGATCTCCTTGGTCTTCATGGTGGTGTTTGGAGATCCCCTTGGTCTTCATTGTGGTGTTTGGAGATCCCCTTGGTCTTCATGGTGGTGTTTGGAGATCTCCTTGGTCTTCATGGTGTTGTTTGGAGATCCCCTTGGTCTTCATGGTGGTGTTTGGAGAGCCCCTTGGTCTTCATGGTGGTGTTTGGAGATCTCCTTGGTCTTCATGGTGGTGTTTGGAGATCTTCTTGGTCTTCATGGTGGTGTTTGGAGATCTCCTTGGTCTTCATGGTGGTGTTTGGAGATCTCCTTGGTCTTCATGGTGGTGTTTGGAGATCTCCTTGGTCTTCATGGTGTTGTTTGGAGATCTCCTTGGTCTTCATGGTGGTGTTTGGAGATCTCCTTGGTCTTCATGGTGGTGTTTGGAGATCTCCTTGGTCTTCATGGTGGTGTTTGGAGATCTCCTTGGTCTTCATGGTGGTGTTTGGAGATCTCCTTGGTCTTCATGGTGGTGTTTGGAGATCCCCTTGGTCTTCATGGTGGTGTTTGGAGATCTCCTTGGTCCTCATGGTGGTGTTTGGAGATCTCCTTGGTCCTCATGGTGGTGTTTGGAGATCCCCTTGGTCTTCATGGTGGTGTTTGGAGATCTCCTTGGTCTTCATGGTGGTGTTTGGAGATCCCCTTGGTCTTCATTGTGGTGTTTGGAGATCCCCTTGGTCTTCATGGTGGTGTTTGGAGATCTCCTTGGTCTTCATGGTGTTGTTTGGAGATCCCCTTGGTCTTCATGGTGGTGTTTGGAGATCTCCTTGGTCTTCATGGTGTTGTTTGGAGATCCCCTTGGTCTTCATGGTGGTGTTTGGAGATTCCCTTGGTCTTCATGGTGTTGTTTGGTTAGTGGTGCCTCTTGTTAATGGTGTTGCAGCCTCTGTGGCCTTTCACAAATGGTAAAATGTATATACTGATAGATATGTGACAATTAGATTGCACACAGGGGGACGTCCTCTCACTAACGATGTGACTTATGAAGGGAATTGTTTGCACCGGAAATTTTTAGGGTCTTCATAGCAAAAGTCGTGAATACATATGCACATGCCAATTTTTATTTATTTTATCCCATAAATTTAATTGTTGCCTATATTTTTCTCACTACACTTGCCGAACTTTAGACTATTTAGTGCTGATGCATCACAAACAAATCGGATTACAAAAATATTTAAACACAGGTTGTAACGTAACAAAATAGGTAAAAAGTCAAGGGGTGGGTGAATACTTTCGCAAGCCACTGAATATAGTGATATGAATCATGCTGCTATGAGCCGATACAATGTACCATTTCCGCACTGTTACAGACACATCTATTACAGCTGGTTTCGGGAGCAGGCCGCAGAGACATGAAGGATTATTCCATCCATCTGTGTGCGAGTAGAGCGTTGGTGTGATATTATTTTGCAATCCTGCAGATCACAGAGCGCTGACGGGGAGAGGGTTCTGAAGACGACACCAGTTGGCGCTCAGAGAACTAAGCAAAGACTGAGCCGGAGCAGGACGAGATTCCTGACTGCAGATGAAAGTGTGAAGAATGTGGAGCGGAATATTAACAACTGCCATCTCTGAAGAGGGGCGCTGCGGACCCCAGGTGCCTGGGGGACACAGACATGTCTGAGGTATAGACAGATGGAGACAGGAGGGCTAATCAGGAGCTAATTACTATGAGCAGCGAATTAATCAGCAGTCACATAACAGGCAAAAGGACAGCGAATTGTAACCAAATGTCCTGAGATTTGTACAACTTGTCTGTTGTCGGAGATTTGTTACAAGAAATGATGGACAGGAAATAAATAATTTATTGCTGGAAACGGCGAAAAAAGAAACGCTCCTGAGTCCAAAATACAAAAAGACAAACTCCCATCATCCCCAGATGAAGTAAAGGAAATGCAGATGATGCCACAACACAGGGACAATACCGGGGTAGATAACAATCACCGATAATGGTCGGACCTCTGGAAGGCTCCGGCTACATCAGCCCTACAATGGAACAGGAAAACCAGAATAACGACACTGACAGACACCAGTGATGCTGATGGATTCTGTTAACTACAATGGGGTCCGTCAGATTTCCATCATTTTGCAGGATAGTATAGCATTACATGGTGCTCTATACTGCCCAGTATTGTTGGTAGTATCTGTGAGATGCCGTCAGTGCAGATGTGAACACAGCCTAAGATGTGAACACAGCCTAACAATCGCTGCTAATCAGATACATTTTATCATTAGCACTGGACCAGCAATGAGCTCAGACCATCGCCGCTCCAGCAGGACAATGCTTCTATATTAAAGGGATAGCCTCGTATTATTAAATTGCAAAGTGCTTGTAAAAACTAGGAACTTTGCAATGTTCAGTATCTCTTATTAAAAATCCTCTCTGATATCAAGGACGGAGGGATTTTTCATCCGATTGTGTACATCTCGTACTGCCTCGGAGGCGGTTGGTCTCGTAGGCAAGCTGTTTGCTATAGAGCTTGTAAGCGCTGCTCTGAAGAAGGCCAGGAAGCTGGATCCCACCAGCCTCAGTGCGCCTGCGCTCCTCTGATTCAGCAGGGGCAACGCGGTCTCTGCTAGCAGCATTGGCGAGCGCTCAATTTGGACAAGGGATGCGACCATGGAGCCGGCCCCAAATGAGTGCATTGTTCCAGGCAAACAGGGGTAGAGGAGTAGTGCACTCCTAGTAAAAGAAACATGACACATCCCCTTTAATAAACACTAGTTTTTCCCAAGTTCTAGAAGTTAATTTACATTATATCCAAAAATATAATGATCACATAGGTATTTATAATGGATCGACTCCACACACAATGGTGTCAATCAAACTCCACTCTGCGTTACACTATGTTCACCCAGACCTCTAATGTGCAGTACAGACACAGAACCGCCAGAGGGCAGTATGGAGCCAGGAGCTGCACAGAGATACAGGACCCCAGCAGAGTTGTTGCTGCAGCTCTATTTAAGTCAGATTTTTTTTCCTCTGACCGAGTTGTCAGCCTGAGACTTGTCAGATATTGATCTGAGGGTGGGATTAATATCAAACAATGAAAGTCTATGGGTCAGTGAAAAAAAAAAAAAAAAAAATTGGACAGCACTCATTGCATCTGTTTTCTCTCAGAAAGAAAATGTAACATCAACTGATCTTCACTGTCCTTTTAAAGGAATAGAGGAATCCAAGTTATCTGTAAACAGAAAGATTGTGAGGGAATATTTAGCTAACATAAATGAGTTCAAGTCTCCAGGTCCAGATGAATTACACCCCAGAGTACTGAAGGAGATCGTAGAAGAAATTTTAGAACCACTCTCCATAATCTTTGAAAATTCTTGGAGAACAGGAGAAGTCCCAGAAGACTGGAGAAGAGCAAATGTTGTTCCTATCTTCAAAAAGGGGAAGAAGGTGGACCCAGGGAACTATAGGCCGGTGAGTCTGACTTCTATACCAGGAAAGATCTTTGAACAAATTATTAAACAACATGTATGTAAGTACCTGGATAAGAATGAAGTGATTAACCAGAGTCAGCATGGGTTTGTAACTAACAAGTCATGTCAGACTAACTTAATTTCCTTCTATGACAGAATCACTGACTGGGTGGATCAGGGAAATGCTGTAGATATAGTATATCTTGACTTCAGCAAAGCATTTGACAAAGTATCTCACACCATCCTTATTGAAAAAATGACCAAGTATGCAATGGACCAGGCAACTGTTAGGTGGATTCATAACTGGCTTAGTGATCGGACTCAAAGGGTGGTTGTAAATGGCTTCACATCCAGCTGGATGAATGTCTCAAGTGGGGTACCACAGGGCTCCGTCCTGGGACCTGTATTGTTCAACATCTTTATCAATGATTTAGATGAAGGTATTGAGGGTAAACTGATTAAATTTGCTGATGACACAAAGCTAGGAGGGATAGCTAATACTAGAGAAGAGAGAGAGAGGATTCAAAAAGACCTAAATAAACTGGAGCAGTGGGCAGCAACCAACAGAATGGTTTTTAACAGGGAAAAATGCAAAGTACTACATCTGGGCAATAAAAATGAAAAAAGCATATACAGAATGGGAGGAATAGAGCTAAGCAACAGTACATGTGAAAAAGACTTAGGTATACTAATAGATCATAGACTGAACATGAGTCAACAGTGTGATGCAGCAGCAAAAAAGGCAAATACAATTCTGGGATGTATTAACAGAAGCATAGAGTCTAGATCACGTGAAGTCATTATCGGTCTTTACTCCTCTTTGGTCAGACCTCATCTGGAATACTGTGTACAGTTTTGGGCACCACATTTTAAAAAAGACATAGACAAACTGGAGCAAGTTCACAGAAGAGCGACCAGAATGGTGACTGGTCTGCAAACCATGTCCTATGAGGAACGGTTGCAGGATTTGGGAATGTTTAGCTTGCAAAAAAGAAGACTGAGAGGAGACTTAATAGCTGTCTACAAATATGTCAAGGGCTGTCACATTGTAGAAGGATCATCTTTATTCTCATTTGCACAAGGAAAGACTAGAAGCAATGGGATGAAACTAAATGGGAGGAGACACAGATTAGATATTAGAAAAAACTTTTTGACAGTTAGGGTGATCAATGAGTGGAACAGGCTGCCACGAGAGGTGGTGAGTTCCCCTTCAATGGACGTCTTTAAACAGAGGCTGGACAGACATCTGTCTGAGATGATCTAGTGAATCCTGCTTTGAGCAGGGGGTTGGACCAGATGACCCAGGAGGTCCCTTCCAACTCTACCATTCTATGATTCTATGACTGGTTGATAGGAAAAACTGGGGAAACTTTTTTTTTTTCTAAACAGAGTAAAACTGAGTAAACTTGGACCAAAGTCAGCTGAAAATCTGCTGAAACTCTGGTCAAAAACTCTGAGGAAGCTCGGACCACCGAGATGTGAATGACCAGAAAGCGCTCACTGACAGATCACTGGTAACTCATTCTGCAGTCTGTACTGTTATACACAGAGGATGTAGAAGACAAATGGCGCAAGATTTGTAATGAAATCCAACTGCAAAAAAATAAATGCATTCAAATAATAATAAAAAAAAAAAAAAAGCCCATAAAGTTGTGAGTATCCTGTAAACATATAAAGGAATTTGGGATCAGGGAGAAGTCCGTTGTCACTTTACTATTCACAGACACAGATGTGGCATGGTTACTAATAAATAATAGCAGCAGTAGATTTATTAATCTTTACATCTGAAATTTACTTATTGTTTGCCATTGACTTAGTTAAGAGGAACTTGTAGAACAAATCATCCTTTATTTAAGATGCAGTAAAATAAAGGCAGCTAAAAGGATAGTGTAGCTCTACATATCACTTATGTGTCAACTCTACAGGCCGGTAGCAATGGCTGTCACCTAGGCGGTTACATACAGAACATCAAGGGTATGCTACTGTGGGTGAACAAGCTACAGATTTTTTGTTGTGTCTGCTGGTCCCAGCAGTATGGGTGCCAGTGCCGTCATTGTGGGTGCCGGTCCTGGCAGTGTGGGTGCAGGTCTTGGCAGTGAGGGTGCTGGTTCAGGCAGTGTGAGAGACGGTCCCGTCATTGTGGGTGCTGGTCTAGGCAGTGTGTGTGCCGGTCCCGTCATTGTGCGTGCTGGTCTAGGCAGTGTGCGTGCCGGTCCCGTCATTGTGGGTGCTGGTCTAGGCAGTGTGCGTGCCGGTCCCGTCATTGTGGGTGCTGGTCTGCAGTGTGCGTGCCAGTCCCGTCATTGTGGGTGCTGGTCTAGGCAGTGTGCGTGCCGGTCCCGTCATTGTGGGTGCTGGTCTAGGCAGTGTGTGTGCCGGTCCCGTCATTGTGGGTGCTGGACTAGGCAGTGTGTGTGCCGGTCCCGTCATTGTGGGCGCTGGTCTAGGCAGTGTGCGGGCTGGTCCCGTCATTGTGGATGCTGGTCTAGACAGTGTGTGTGCCGGTCCCGTCATTGTGGGTGCTGGTCTAGGCAGTGTGTGTGCCGGTCCCGTCATTGTGGGTGCTGGTCTAGGCAGTGTGTGTGCCGGTCCCGTCATTGAGGGTGCTGGTCTATGCAGTGTGCGTGCCGGTCCCATCATTGTGGGTGCTGGTCTAGGCAGTGTGTGTGCCGGTCCCGTCATTGTGGGTGCTGGTCTAGGCAGTGTGTGTGCCGGTCCCGTCATTGTGGGTGCTGGTCTAGGCAGTGTGTGTGCAGGTCCCGTCATTGTGGGTGCTGGTCTAGGCAGTGTGTGTGCAGGTCCCGTCATTGTGGGTGCTGGTCTAGGCAGTGTGCGTGCCCCGGTCCCATCATTGTGGGTGCTGGTCTAGGCAGTTAGGGTGTCGGTCCCATCAGTGTGGGTGCCAGTCCCGGCAGGGAGGGTGCTGGCCCCTGCAGTGTGAGAGACGGTCCCGTCAATGTGGGTGCTGGTCCCGTCATTGTGGGTGCTGGTCTAGGCAGTGTGCGTGCCGGTCCCATCATTGTGGGTGCTGGTCTAGGCAGTGTGCGTACCGCTCCCGTCATTGTGGGTGCTGGTCTAGGCAGTGTGCGTGCCGGTCCCGTCATTGTGGGTGCTGGTCTATGCAGTGTGTGTGCCGGTCCCTTCATTGTGGGTGCTGGTCTAGGCAGTGTGTGTGCCGGTCCCTTCATTGTGGGCGCTGGTCTAGGCAGTGTGCGTGCCGGTCCCGTCATTGTGGGTGCTGGTCTATGCAGTGTGCGTGCCGGTCCCTTCATTGTGGGTGCTGGTCTATGCAGTGTGCGTGCCGGTCCCTTCATTGTGGGTGCTGGTCTAGGCAGTGTGTGTGCCGGTCCCGTCATTGTGGGCGCTGGTCTAGGCAGTGTGCGTGCCGATCCTGTCATTGTGGGCGCTGGTCTAGGCAGTGTGCGTGCCGGTCCGGTCATTGTGGGTGCTGGTCCAGTCATTGTGGGTGCTGGTCTAGGCAGTGTGCGTGCCGGTCCCGTCATTTTGGGTGCTGGTCCCTGCAGTGTAACAGCTGGTCCAGGCAGTGTGAGACATGGTCTCCTCAGTGTGGATGCCAGTCCCTGCAGTGTGGGCTCTGGTCCTGACTGTGTGGGCATCATTTTTCCAAATCTCATGCACAAGCTGCATAAAACTCCCCAGTTTTAATTGACGTGCACTGAAGATTTGTAATTCGCATTGTGTCACTTAAGGCTGGGTTCGTGGTCCAAGCACCTACTGGTCGTGGGTCCCCTGACTTGAACTCGACAGTCTCGTAGGCATTCATAAAGCGGCAGAGTTTGATCAACAGACCTCCGGCTAGCCAAAACTCTCAGTCCGCAATCGGATGTGTGAATCCTGCCTTACACAGCAGATTTCCCCCTCTGCAATGTAAATCCACAGCACTTCTGTAATATAACCCACACATTTTGGTGCAGATTTTGCTACTATGAGCTTCACGGTGGATTTTCCATTACACCTTTTAGACGCGCACAAACCAGTTAAATTTTTCAGGAGTAAGATGCTTCGGGACACGTCGGCATCCTTTGTCCTGAAATGTCTTTTCAGTTATTTTTTTGTGATATCTTTGGCTCCTAGATTTTTTTTACATTTGTACTGAATAAACTAGTGAGCGGCTTCCAGGCAGAAGCCTCCTGAGTCCTGAACGATGGGTCCGGTCACCTCTTTTAATCGCTTCACGGCTTTGGAAACCTAAAGTGGCTAAAAGACGCTGAAAAGACTGAACATATAACAGCGAGTGGCTTTACATCGCAGTGCACATGCTCATTCTTTTGAGCATTTATTTAGCGCTTTTTCAGGTGGATTACAGAGCACAACCACCTGAAAAATACGTTGTGTGTGCCTAGTGCGATAGTGCGCCTAGTGTGATAGTGTGCTTAGTGCGATAGTGCACCTGTGCGATAGTGCGCCTAGTGTGATAGTGCACCTGTGCTTGCCTAGTGCGATAGTGCGTCTGTGCGATAGTGCGCCTAGTGTGATAGTGCACCTGTGCTATAGTGCGCCTAGTGTGATAGTGCGCCTGTGCTATAGTGCGCCTGTGCTATAGTGCACCTAGTGCGATAGTGCGCCTAGTGTGATAGTGCGCCTGTGCTATAGTGCGCCTAGTGTGATAGTGCGCCTAGTGCGATAGTGCACCTGTGCGATAGTGCGCCTAGTGTGATAGTGTGCCTAGTGCGATAGTGCGCCTAGTGTGATAGTGCGCCTAGTGTGATAGTGCGCCTGTGCGATAGTGCGCCTAGTGTGATAGTGCGCCTGTGCGATAGTGCGCCTAGTGTGATAGTGCGCCTGTGCGATAGTGCGCCTAGTGTGATAGTGCGCCTAGTGTGATAGTGCGCCTGTGCGATAGTGCGCCTAGTGCGATAGTGTGATAGTGCGCCTGTGCGATAGTGCGCCTGTGTGATAGTGCGCCTGTGTGATAGTGCGCCTGTGCGATAGTGCGCCTAGTGTGATAGTGCGCCTAGTGTGATAGTGCGCCTGTGCGATAGTGCGCCTAGTGCGATAGTGCGCCAGTGCGATAGTGCGCCTAGTGCGATAGTGCGCCTAGTGTGATAGTGCACCTGTGTGATAGTGCGCCTGTGCGATAGTGCGCCTAGTGTGATAGTGCGCCTGTGCGATAGTGCGCCTGTGTGATAGTGCGCCTGTGTGATAGTGCGCCTAGTGTGATAGTGCGCCTGTGCTATAGTGCGCCTAGTGTGATAGTGCGCCTAGTGCGATAGTGCACCTGTGCGATAGTGCGCCTAGTGTGATAGTGTGCCTAGTGCGATAGTGCGCCTAGTGTGATAGTGCGCCTAGTGTGATAGTGCGCCTAGTGTGATAGTGCGCCTGTGCGATAGTGCGCCTAGTGTGATAGTGCGCCTGTGCGATAGTGCGCCTAGTGTGATAGTGCGCCTGTGCGATAGTGCGCCTAGTGTGATAGTGCGCCTAGTGTGATAGTGCGCCTGTGCGATAGTGCGCCTAGTGCGATAGTGCGCCTGTGCGATAGTGCGCCTAGTGTGATAGTGCGCCTGTGCGATAGTGCGCCTGTGTGATAGTGCGCCTGTGTGATAGTGCGCCTGTGCGATAGTGCGCCTAGTGTGATAGTGCGCCTGTGCGATAGTGCGCCTAGTGCGATAGTGCGCCTAGTGTGATAGTGCGCCTAGTGTGATAGTGCGCCTGTGCGATAGTGCGCCTAGTGCGATAGTGCGCCTAGTGCGATAGTGCGCCTAGTGTGATAGTGCACCTGTGTGATAGTGCGCCTGTGCGATAGTGCGCCTAGTGTGATAGTGCGCCTGTGCGATAGTGCGCCTGTGTGATAGTGCGCCTGTGTGATAGTGCGCCTGTGCGATAGTGCGCTTAGTGTGATAGTGCGCCTGTGCGATAGTGCGCCTAGTGCGATAGTGCGCCTAGTGTGATAGTGCGCCTAGTGTGATAGTGCGCCTGTGCGATAGTGCGCCTAGTGTGATAGTGCGCCTAGTGCGATAGTGCGCCTGTGCGATAGTGCGCCTAGTGTGATAGTGCGCCTAGTGTGATAGTGTGCCTAGTGCGATAGTGCGTCTAGTGTGATAGTGCGCCTGTGCGATAGTGCGCCTGTGTGATAGTGCGCCTGTGTGATAGTGCGCCTGTGCGATAGTGCGCCTAGTGTGATAGTGCGCCTGTGCGATAGTGCGCCTAGTGTGATAGTGCGCCTAGTGTGATAGTGCGCCTGTGCGATAGTGCGCCTAGTGTGATAGTGCGCCTAGTGCGATAGTGCGCCTGTGCGATAGTGCGCCTAGTGTGATAGTGCGCCTAGTGCGATAGTGCGCCTAGTGCGATAGTGCACCTAGTGTGATAGTGCGCCTAGTGTGATAGTGCGCCTGTGCGATAGTGCGCCTAGTGCGATAGTGCGCCTGTGCGATAGTGATTTAGCAACTGTTCATTACTTCAATTCCACAGTCTCCCACGTCACACAAATAATCCTGGTAATTCAGCCTTGGTGGCATTGTTCACATATATTTCTTTCCAGTTTCCGCTCCAACTCTCAGAGGAGAATACAGACTGCCGTCATGTCATTAATGAGGTGGAGGGTCGGGGCTCTCGCCTGTGATCTTTTATTTAAGGCTGCGCTGTAGGACACTTCCTGGGATAACTGTGCTGCTGCTAATTGGATTTAATGCAACCTGTGGCTCAATTACACGTCTGCTACTAGACAAACAAGGATCCATTGTGAACAGATTATTACATCATCTCGGGAGCAGAATCCATCCATGACTATGGGCGGCTGATATTAGCCCTCTAGAGTCTAGACGGAGGCATGAAGGAACACAAGGGGGCAGCACTCATTTCCTATTTTTTTCATCATTTTCGCACTTCGTTATACGGAACGATATTTAATAACAATCCATATCGTCACAGAATGCACTTATGAGAGCGGCGACTCCCCAAACAGCAAATGGCCAAATGAGGCGCGACAATTGTGGGAACGTCATTACGAACATGATTATAATCTGGAGGATACGGACACCTCATGAATGATTAATCTGGGATATAATTATCGCTGTCTGGAATTAATTGTATAAATTGATGGATTAAAGGGGATCACAAAAAAAATGTTCTTTCTGCCCTTGGGGGAGGGGGTTCACATACTTGTACTGAGGTTTCAGTATCTGTAAATATGCAGATCTGGCTCACGTGGGAATTCACATAAGAATTGGCTACAAACCACATTCTGTCTACATCAATAATTGGATGTTATCGAGTCGTCATTATTCGAAGTAAATCCGAGGATCCCTGATGTATTATATCATTATTATGACTTGGGGGGAGAGAGGGGATCTGTGTTAATAAGGGGCGCAACTTTGAAAAGAAACCGCTTCGCAACAATTTCCAGAAAAGGATGTAACGGTTTATTAAAGAATCCAAAACTTTTAGAAAATGAGTGATGTTTCGTTCTGATCACCCAGCCCTTCCTCAGACAGAAGAAATGATAGGTAACGAGAGCAGAAAGTAGAAAGTGCTGCGGGAAATCAGATCAGTTGCTGCTATTTACTTCTTCTGCAATCTGTTGTCTGAGGAAGGGCTCAGTGATCAGGCCGAAACGTTGCTACTAGTTTTCTAAAGTTTTGGATTGCTTAATAAAACATGAATCATTTTCTGCAAATTTGTGTATGGAGGATTCTTTGGAGGGCCTTGTATCTGAGAGTCGCTAGTGGAAAAGATCAGCACATAATCGCCTGGGACGGAAGCAGAGGCAGGAAGGGCAGGCACCGATACAGAGGTCACACTTTGTTGCACTTTTCCTTTTTAAAAAGCGCAGTCTAGACAGGAAAATGGGTTGCATGAAGGCCAGGTGAGGGCGACACTACGGCCTCCACCTGGTGAAAGGGGTAAAGATAAGGAAATGCTCTTGATGTATAGTTTATGATAAGAGCGTCTTATCCTGGTCTGTCTGACATTATACAGCTACACCCAACTTTCCTTATACCCTGAATGACATATAAATCTGTGATGTTACGCAGTTACATCTACAGTGCCTTGAAAGTATTCATACCCCATGAAATTTTCCATAAACCTAAATCTTTTTTTACAAGGGCAGTACGGGTGGCTCAGTGGTTAGCATTGCACAGTGGCTCAGTGGTTAGCACTGCACAGTGGCTCAGTGGTTAGCACTGCACGGTGGCTCAGTGGTTAGCACTGCACGGTGGCTCAGTGGTTAGCACTGCACGGTGGCTCAGTGGTTAGCACTGCACAGTGGCTCAGTGGTTAGCACTGCACGGTGGCTCAGTGGTTAGCACTGCACGGTGGCTCAGTGGTTAGCATTGCACGGTGGCTCAGTGGTTAGCATTGCACAGTGGCTCAGTGGTTAGCACTGCACGGTGGCTCAGTGGTTAGCATTGCACAGTGGCTCAGTGGTTAGCACTGCACGGTGGCTCAGTGGTTAGCACTGCACGGTGGCTCAGTGGTTAGCATTGCACGGTGGCTCAGTGGTTAGCACTGCAGCCTTGCAGCGCTGGGGGCCTGGGTGCAAATCCCACCAAGGACAACATCTGCAAGGAGTTTGTATGTTCTCCCAGTGTTTGCGTGGGTTTTCTCCGTGTTCTCCGGTTTCCTCCCACACTCCAAAGACATACTGATAGGGAATGTAGATTGTGAGCCCCAATGGGGACAGCGATGATAATGTATGTAAAATTGTCTGAATTGTAAAGCGCTGCGGAATATGTTGGAGCTGTATAAATAAAAACATTATTATTATATTATTATTACTGGGATTTTCTGTGATACCAACACAAAGTAGTATTTGTGACGTGTATAGGAAATGATACAGGGTTTTCTAAATATTTAAAAAAAATAAATAAATCTGAACATCGTGAGGTGAATTTGTATTCAGCCCCCCTGAGTCAGTACTTCGTAGGACCACCTTTTGATGCATTTATTGCTGCCAGTCTTTTGGGGTCTATCTCTCCAGGTTTTGCTGGAGTCTTTTGGGGTCTGTCTCTCCAGCTTTGCACATCTAGAGGTGACATTTTGCCCCTTCTTCTTTGCACTCTCGCTCTCGCTCAGTGATTGGATGGAGACGTCTGTGATCAGCAATTTTCACGTCTTGTTACTGATTCTCTGGGATTTGGGTCTGGACTGAGACTGCGCCGTTCACACACAGGAATATGCTCTGATTTATGTAGCTCTGGCAGGATGTTTAGGGTCATTGTCTAGCTGGGAGGTGAAGTCTTTTGCAGCCTCTAACAGGTTTTCCTCCCAGATTGCCCTGTATTTAGCCCCATCCATCTTCTCCTCACCTCTGACCACCTTCCCTGCCCCTGCTGAAGAAAAGCCTCCCCACAGCAGGATGCTGCCACCACCACGTGTGACGGTGGGGATGGTGTTTTCAGAGTAATGTGCAGCGTTAGTTTTTGGCCACACATAGCGTTTTGCATTTAGCCCAAAAAGGTCTACTTTGGTCTCATCTGACCAGAGCCCCTTTCTCCACCTGCTCGCGGTGCTCCTTACATAGCTTTTTGTAAACTGCAAAGGAGATTTTTTTTATGGCAGTTATCAAAATGGCTTCTTCTTGCCACTCTTCTATAAAAGGCCAGATTTGTGGCGTATATGACTAATAGTTGTCCTATGGACAGATTCTCCCCCTGAGTTGTGGATCTGTGCAGCCTCTTGGCTGCTTCTCTAATTAGTGCTTTCCTTGCTTGGCATATCAGTTTAGGTGGACGGCCATGTCTTGGTAGGTTTGTACTTATGTCATACTCCTTCCATTTTTGGATGATGGGTTGAACAGTACTCTGTGAGATGTTTAGTGCTTAGACTATTTTTTTATAACCTAACCCTGCTTACTCTTCTCCACAACTTTTTCCTTGACCTGTCTGGTGGGACCATTGGTTTTCATGATGTTGTTTGATCCCTAATGTTCTCACACAAACCTCTGAGGCTTTCATAGAACAGCTGTAGCTATACTGAGGATAAATTACATTGGTGAAATAGTAAACCCCAGCAGACGGCTCTTTCCTATACAGTAAACCCCCATATTACAGCAGCACAATCAGATCCTCTCACTTTGTTTTCTTGCAGGTCCATGCAATAAATTTCCCGATGCTCCACTATATTCCTCTTCTACTAATCTGTCTATTAATTTGCCAGGATCCGCCGTCCGGTGGTAGTCCTCCTTGGCAGAGAGACTGAAGAGGATGAAAGGTAAATTATTCAAATATTTGCCCAGCGCCCGATGTTTCCAAGGAAATGTATTATCCCTGAAGAGTTATTGACTGGCTGACTACCCGCTGCCTCGCTGCCAGGCGCCCCCATCTCCCGCCAGCCTGAGTGACACCTCTCACAATCCTATCTGCTGGAGATTAAGCTCCTAATTAATAAAGCTTCAGTCTGCTGCCAGCACGGGGCTCCTGCTTGTGTCCAAGTCGACGGCTGCATGGAGAAGAGCAGAAATGGTAGAGATTACACATCCTGGCAACCCCCCAAACCGGCTACTAATCTCCAAAACACTGGAATGAGCGAAGGAGATGAGCAGGTCGTGAAGAGTTAATCTTAGGAGGAGGTCGCCGCCTGGTCCTAAAATCATCTAATACTGTGTCTATATATTACCAATGTGGGGTACAATCTCTCTGTGTGATTGGACCAGACCGGCACCTTCACTCCTCATTCACATTAATCAGCTTTAAGCACCTATGACACTTTATCAGGTTGAAAAAACGTAGAGGAAATTAGATTACTAAAATGTAACTTTTATTAAATATTCTAAAAGGACCCCACAACAACAACCCATAAATAAGGATCTAAAAGGACTTAAACAATCCTCACAACAACAACCCATAAATAAGGATCTAAAAGGACTTAAACAATCCTCACAACAACAACCCATAAATAAGGATCTAAAAGGACTTAAACAATCCTCACAACAACAACCCATAAATAAGGATCTAAAAGGACTTAAACAATCCTCACAACAACAACCCATAAATAAGGATCTAAAAGGACTTAAACAATCCTCACAACAACAACCCATAAATAAGGATCTAAAAGGACTTAAACAATCCTCACAACAACAACCCATAAATAAGGATCTAAAAGGACTTATACTATCCCCACAACAACAACAACCCATAAATAAGGATCTAAAAGGACTTAAACAATCCCCACAACAACAACCCATAAATAAGGATCTAAAAGGACTTAAACAATCCCCACAACAACAACCCATAAATAAGGAACATCAGGGATAAGTCATACACTGGTCAGGAGAGATTACGGGCTATTCCTGTCCCTATTATTTCCCTAATTTCTCTCCCTTCCTGACAGTGGAGATTGGCACCCTAATTTTTGCTCCATGGCGCCCCCTGCCCCACGTCGGTGTCCCTGATGTCCCTAGAAAATCACTGTCCTCATAATTTAAAAAAAAACACAATCGTGAAAAAAGAAAGTGAACGTAAAGATCAAGAGGCCGACAATTGAATCATAAATAATTACTAAAAAAAAGCCAAGTCTGTATATTTTAGCAGAAATATGGAAACTTTCTAGAAAACAGACTTTGTCTCAAAATAGCTGGATTAAACAAGTCTGTATATTACAGCAGAGACATAGCACTAAGAGGAAGACCGACTTTGTCTCCAAAAATCGCTGGATTAATATATTCATATAAAGAGTACAAAGTTCAGAGTCATATTACAGCATGTACTCAATAACAACAGTTGGTATGACTGACTGCTATAGATCTAAACAGTTTCCCAGAGGTAATGCCCTCAGACTGGTACCACATATGTAGCATTATTATACAGTAAATCATTCCGAGTCATCAGAGCAAGAATGTAAGTGAGGACTGTGTAACAAATCAAAGCAACCAGCCCTAAAACAACCTAATATCATAACGATGGATAGAGGGTACACAGGGACTTAGCACTCATCATAGATAGTCCCTTATATCATGTCCCAGATGAATCAACAGTTTGATATAGTTTACATAAATAGGGAATCACACTGATCATAGATGGTCCCTTATGTCATGTCCCAACGCGTTTCTCCCTGGCAATCACCAGGCTTCATCAGGGGACCTGGAGTTTGCATCAGTCTCTCTCCAGACACTCAGACAATGCTGCATGTAAAGGCACCAACCAAGCTCAATCTTAAGGTAGCTACCTTGAAACCTCGTCCACTCCTAGATAATTAACACAAAGGCCAGGCACAATCAAAATAATCAATCAATCAATCAAATGATATATTGGCCTTCGTGCTGAGGGGAACTTCAAATTTATAGGAGGGATACATATACAAATATAGTGAAATTTGTATGTCCCAATTAATACATGAATGGAAGGCAGGGGAAGTCACATTTCTATATAAGCAAATATCAGTGTTATTCACACATTCTAACTCATCTGCCCTTTAATATTATTTGCTTGCTATGACAAGGATAGAAGATACAGCGCATTGTGAAAGTATTTGGCCCCCTTGAACTTTTCTACCTTTTGACACATTTCTGGCTTCAAACATAAAGATATAAAATTCTAATTTTTTGGGGGAAGAATCAACAACAAGTGGGACACAATCGTGAAGTGGAACAAAATTTATTGGATATTTTAAACTTTTTTAACAACTTAAAAACTGAAAAGTGGGGCGAGCAATACTATTCGGCCCCTTGAGTTAATACTTTGTAGCGCCACCTTTTGCTGCGATTACTGTTATGATCTGCTACAGAGACTAAGGAAAGACAGGAGATCTGTCCCTACAATAGAACTAAACTAGATCCCTACGATGTAACGGGGAACCTGATCCTGCGATCAGACCCGCTAAAGTCCTCGGCTAGTCTGTACGAAGACCTATAGATGTGAGGGAGGTATCCCTACAAGAACTAGGGACTGGGATAAGTTGTTATCCTCAGGTCCGAAACCCTTCCAAGCGACGAGATACTGCAAATTCCCTCTAAACCGTCTAGAATTTAGGATGCGGGAAATTTCATATTCCCCGTCCTCCACCACCGGAGGAACAGTGGCAGAGGCGTCACCATCAGACACATCAGCTTTTTTCAATAGAGAAACATGAAACACCGGGTTAATCTTCCAGGACGTAGGAACCTCCAACCTAACAGCAGATTGGTTAACTATCTGAAGCACCTTAAAGGGCCCTACGAACTTGGGACCCAATTTTTTAGAAGGAATCCTCAATCACAGATTCTTAGAGGACAACCAAACCATGTCACCAACAGCAAACAAAACCTCTTGCCGTTTCCTATCAAAGTACCTCTTAGATTTTTTGTTAGCCTCCTGAAGATTACCACGCACATCCGTCCAAACTCTCTCCAAATCACCGGAAAAACTCTCCTCCTCAGGCACAGCCGAAACCAATTTGGAGAATGACCCAAAAGACGGATGTCTCCCAGAACAACAAAAAAAAGGCGAACACCCAGCAGAAGAGGATGTATGGTTGTTAAGAGCAAATTCAGCAAGAACTGCTCAACATCCTGGTTCTTCCTTTCTGTCTGGCCATTAGACTCAGGATGATATCCGGATGAAAACGACAAATGAACTCCCAACCTGTCACAAAAGGCACGCCAAAAACGAGCCACGAACTGAGGTCCCCTATCAGAAACAATGTCAGTAGGAACACCATGTAGTCTGACAATTTCCTTGACAAAGGCCTTAGCGAGTGTCTTAGCGCAGGGCAGTTTGATGAAGGGAACCAAGTGACACATCTTGCTAAAACGGTCCACGACCACCCAGATGACCGTGAAATCTTCAGAGGGGGGAAGGTCAGTAATAAAGTCCATAGCCAGATGTGTCCAAGGTGCACTAGGAACCTCCAGAGGGCAAAGCAACCCCGCAGCAGGAGCATGCGAAGACTTGGATCTAGCACACACAGTACATTGACGCACCCACTTAATGACTTCCTTCTGCCATCCAGGCCACCAAAAACTGCGACCCACAAGTCTCTTGGTCTCAGAAATTCCTGGATGACCTGCCAACCGAGACTCATGACACTCAACAAACAAATCTCTCCTAAAGGTCCTAGGCACAAACAACCTCCCATGGGGAGTGTTAGATGGGGCATTCTCCTGAGCTTCAAGAATCTCATCCTCCAAAACGGAGTCCAAAGCAGCAATCACAACACCTTCTTGTAAAATGGTCTCCTCTTCCTCCTCAACACCGACCATGGGAGAAAAGCTGCGAGACAAAGCATCCGCTTTAACATTCTTGGTACCCGGGATGTAAGTAACGGAAAAATTAAACCGCGAGAAAAAAAGTGCCCACCTAGCCTGACGGGCATTCAAGCGCTTGGCAGCATCAACATAGATCAGATTTTTATGATGAGTGAAAACCTGAATGGGAAATTCAGCACCTTCCAAGAGATGACGCCAGTGTTCAAATGCGAGTTTAATCGCCAGCAATTCCCGATTACCAATATCGTAATTAAGTTCAGTCTCAGAAAATTTCTTTGAAAAAAAGGCACAGGGATGTAATCCATCCTTGATTTCCTGAGACAACACCGCACCGACCCCCAGAGAAGAAGCATCAACCTCAACCAAAAACGGCTTAGTCACATCAGGCTGCATAAGGATGGGAGCAGAGGTGAACCTCTCCTTTAGAAACACAAAAGCTTCAATGGCCTCAGAAGTCCACTGAACCGCATTAGCACCTTTCCTGGTGAGATCGGTCAGCGGTTTGACAATAATAGAAAATTTTTTTATGAATTTTCTGTAATAATTGGCGAAACCCAAAAACCTCTGTATGGATTTCAAACTAATAGGCCTAGGCCATTCCTGCACCGCCTGAACCTTCACCGGGTCCATCTCAAAGCCCTCGCTGGAGATAATGTAGCCCAAAAAACTAATTCTCTGTACAGCGAACTCACATTTCTCCAGCTTAGCAAAAAGTGAATTGTCCATTAATAACTGTAATACCTCACGTACGCTCCGCCAATGAGACTCCAGATCCGGCGAATAAATCAAAATGTCATCCAAATACACAACCACATTCTTACCAATCAAAGGTCTAAGGATGTCATTAATAAGGTTCTGAAAAAAGGCTGGTGCATTGGTAAGACCAAAAGGCATAACCAGATTCTCAAAATGACCCACAGGAGTGTTAAAAGCAGTCTTCCATTCATCACCCTCCTTCATGCGCAACAAATTGTATGCCCCCCGGAGATCAATTTTAGAGAACCACTTGGCCCCCACTAACTGGTTAAATAAATCAGGAATCAATGGCAGTGGGTAAGGATTGCGTACAGTAATTTTATTAATCTCACGAAAGTCCAGACAAGGACGTAAACCGCCATCTTTCTTTTTTACAAAAAAAAATCCAACAGCCACAGGAGACTTGGAAGGCCTAATGTGACCGGCGGCCAAGCTTGTCTGTATGTATTCCTCCAAAGCCTTTCTCTCAGGAATAGTAAGATTAAATAAACGACTCTTAGGAAGAGTAGCTCCAGGGACAAATTCAATGGTACAATCATAGTCTCTATGGGGAGGCAAAACCTGCGACTCCTCCTCAGAAAAAACTCTCCAAAAATCCTGAATAGGAACAGGCAATTCCCCTTTATCCACAGCAGCAATGCGCCCGTTACAACACTTGTCATAACACTTAGGGCTCCAGGACTTAATTTCATTGGTAGACCAATCCAGCACAGGATTGTGCAATTTTAACCAGGGTAACCCCAATATTACTGGAGAAGGCAAATTATCCAATACCACCAAATCCAAATTCTCTTGATGAATACCATTAATAGTGAGGGGAAATTCACAGACCTTGTGACTAACACTCTTCAAGGGAGAGCCATCAACAGAAACCACAGCAATAGGGGATGACAAAGTTTTAGGTTCTAATCTAAGTTTTTCCAAGAATCCCCCATCAATCACATTCAGAGTAGAACCACAATCCAAAAATACCGGAAATTCAATTAATTCATCCTGAGCAGCAGTAGTGGCAGATAGGAATACTCCCTTAGAATTTAAACAGGCAATACGGGCATGACTGACCATTTTTTTTTCTTTCTTCATACGAAGCACACAGCTCTTAATAAAATGACCAGAATTTCCGCAATAGAAGCACAAGCCTTCAGAAAGCCTGCGGTCTTTTTCCTGAGAGCGGGGTGCCATCGCCCCAATCTCCATCGGCTCTCCATTGTCAGCACAGACCCTCTCAAGACTCGGAGTTGACATAGCAGAGGATTTGCTCTCATTAATCCTTGCACGCAGTCTCCTGTCCACCCTATAGCTAATTGCATTGCCTCCTGCAAGTTTCCAGGTGTGGGATAAGCAATCAGTAAATCCTTAACCCTTTCACCTAGCCCTGCAAGAAACAAGCTTTTCAAAGCTGAATCGTTCCACCCCACCTGGGCAGACCACCGACGGAAGTGAGAACAATATTTTTCCACATTACCCGATCCCTGCCTCAAACGTCTTAATTCAGACTCAGCAGATGAGACACGATCAGGATCATCGTACAACAAACCCAAAGCAGAAAAAAAACTATCCACTGATCTAAAGCACGGATCACTAGGTTGGAGAGAGAAGGCCCATCCCTGAGGATCTTTGCGCAAAAGTGACATTATGAACCCTATGCGCTGTGATTCATCACCAGAGGATCCGGGTCTCAAACGAAAATACAATAAACAAGCATTTTTAAAAGAAAAAAAATCTTGTTGTTCGCCAAAAAATAAATCAGGCAGACGTACCTTTGGTTCAACAAAATGTGCTCCAGGACAGCTACTCACGTGTTGTTGGAGCTTGACCACCTCCAGAAAGAGTCCCTGCAAGCGTTGAGCCAAATCTTGAACCGAGACCATGATGGAAAACTGGAGGTCTTTCCTTAGAGAAAATTTTTTTTTTTTTTTTTTTTTTTTCTTTTAGGGCTGGACTTACTATTATGATCTGCTACAGAGACTAAGGAAAGACAGGAGATCTGTCCCTACAATAGAACTAAACTAGATCCCTACGATGTAACGGGGAACCTGATCCTGCGATCAGACCCGCTAAAGTCCTCGGCTAGTCTGTACGAAGACCTATAGATGTGAGGGAGGTATCCCTACAAGAACTAGGGACTGGGATAAGTTGGACACCTCCTAGCAGAAATAGTAGCAGTCAAAGACAAACACACAACAAAAAGCATAGAGGTCAGAAGACCTAGCAAAACTAACAGAGAACGGCAACAGAGCACCAAGCTAGCTCAAGAGTAGTAAATACAATGAAGTCCAGCAAGGCAAGGAGGGCGGAGCCGGATTAAATAGGCAAAAATGGTCATGTGACCAGCAAACTCAAAAAAACCTAACAGGAGAGTTCTAACAATTACAGCTGCAAGTTGCTTGAGGTATGTCTCTCAGTTTTGTACACCGAGAGGCTGAAATTCTTGCCCATTCTTCCTTGCAAAACAGCTGGAGCTCAGTGAGGTTGGATGGAAGGCGTTTATGAACAGCAGTTTTCAGCTCTTTCCACAGATTCTCGATTGGATTCAGGTCTGGACTTTGACTTGGCCATTCTAACACCTGAATACGTTTATTTTTGAACCAATCCATTGTAGATTTTGCTTTATGTTTGGGATCATTGTCCTGTTGGAAGATAAATCTCTGTCCCAGTCTCAGGTCTTTTGCAGACTCCAACAGGTTTTCTTCCAGAATGGTCCTGTATTTGGCTCAGTCCATCTTCCCATCAATTTTAACCATCTTCCCTGTCCCTGCTGAAGAAAAGCAGGCCCAAACCATGATGCTGCCACCACCATGTTTGACAGTGGGGATGGTGTTTTGAGGGTGATGAGCTGTGTTGCTTTTATGCCAAACATATCGTTTTGCATTGTGGCCAAAAAGTTTGATTTTGGTTTCATCTGACCAGAGCACCTTATTCCACATGTTTGGTGTCTCCCAGGTGGCTTGTGACAAACTTCAAACGAGACGTTTTATGGATATCTTTGAGAAATGGCTTTCTTCGACTGATTGTTGTCCTATGGACAGACTCTCCCACCTCAGATGTAGATCTCTGCAGTTCATCCAGAGTAATCATGGGCCTTTTGGCTGCATATCTGATCAGTCTTCTCCTTGTTCGAGATGATAGTTTAGAGGTACGGCCGGGTCTTGGTAGATTTGCAGTGGTCTGATACTCCTTCCATTTCAATATGATCGCTTACACACTGCTCCTTGATATGTTTAAAACTTGGGAAATCTTTTTGTATCCAAATCCGGCTTTAAACTTCGCCACAACAGTATCTCGGACCAGCCTGGTGTGTTCCTTGGTCTTCATGATGCTCTCGGTGCTTGAAACAGAACCCTGAGACTATCACAGAGCAGGTGCATTTATACGGAGACTTGATTACACACAGGTGGATACTATTTATCATTACCAGTCATTTAAGAGAACATTGGATCCTTCAGAGATCCTCACTGATCTTCTGCACTGAAAGGAAAGGGGCCGAATAATATTGCACGCTCCACTTTTCAGTTTTTAATTTGTTAAAAAAGTTTAAAATATCCAATAAATTTCGTTCCACTTCACGATTGTGTCCCACTTGTTGTTGATTCTTCCCCCCAAAATTAGAATTTTATATCTTTATGTTTGAAGCCAGAAATGTGGCAAAAGGTAGAAAAGTTCAAGGGGGGCAAATACTTTCACAATGCACTGTAGTTCCAAATAATAGATAAGGAGTTCCCATAACAATAATGGGTGTATAAAAGTGATAGCCCAAATGGGCAGTTCTCACATAAACTGGTTTCTTGTTGTTCGCTGTCAGGAGAGAAGAGAAATTAGGGACAGGAATAGCCCGTAATATCTCCTGACCAGTGTATGACTTATCCCCGATGTTCCTTATTTATGGGTTGTTGTTGTGGGGTGTGTTTGAGTCCACAAGACCCGCCATAAACTGGGAACACCCCACAATACCTGCCTTATATCACAAACACCCCAAAAGACCTGCCGTATACCGCAAACCCCAGACAAGATCCACCATATACCGGGAACACCCAAACACCTGCTGTATTCCTGGGAACACCTGACAAGATCCGCCATATACCGGGAACACCCAAACACCTGCTGTATTCCTGGGAACACCCGACAAGATCCGCCATACACCGGGAACACCCAAACACCTGCTGTATTCCTGGGAACACCCGACAAGATCCGCCATATACCGGGAACACCCAAACACCTGCTGTATACCGGGAACACCCGACAAGATCTGCCATACACCGGGAACACCCAAACACCTGCTGTATTCCTGGGAACACCCGACAAGATCCGCCATATACCGGGAACACCCAAACACCTGCTGTATACCGGGAACACCCGACAAGATCTGCCATACACCGGGAACACCCAAACACCTGCTGTATTCCTGGGAACACCCGACAAGATCCGCCATACACTGGGAACACCCAAACACCTGCTGTATTCCTGGGAACACCCGACAAGATCCGCCATACACCGGGAACACCCAAACACCTGCTGTATACCGGGAACACCCGACAAGATCTGCCATATACCGGGAACACCCGACAAGATCTGCCATATACCGGGTACACCTGACAAGATCGCCATATACCGGGAACACCCAAACACCTGCTGTATACCGGGAACGCCCGACAAGATCCGCCATATACCGGGAACACCCGATAAGATCTGCCATATACCGGAAATACCCCCAACACCTGCTGTGGACAGCCCATAAAATCCACTGTATACCGTGAAAACACCCCCAACATACTGGGAACACCCCACAAGACCTGCTGTATACCAAGAACATCCCACAAGACCCGCCTTAAACTGGGAACACCCTATAAGACCTGCCGTATACCGGTAACACCCCACAAGATCCATCGCATACCAGGAATCTGTACTGGGAACACCGTACCATATACTGGCGACGCCACACAACCCCTCACAAAACTCACCATATACCAGGAACACTCGACAAGACGCGCTGTATACCGGGGACACCGCACAAGACCCGCCATATACTGGGGACACCCTACAAGACCCATCATGTACTGGAAACCCCCCACAAGACCTGCCGTATACTGGGGACACCCCCAAGACCAGCTATATACACATCTACACATCACAATTTGGCCTTTGCCGGTCACTCAGGTCCTTACATTTGCTCATTTTTTCACGCAAAAACTGATTGGTTATTGCTGATAATCTTTCGCCCCTCTTCCTCGACCGGTGCCATTGTCACCAGACAGTATTCGGTAATTTTCTGGATTTTATAAGGATCTGTGATTACTGATAGAAACTGAATGATATCTGCAGCATTGACGGCCTGAGTCCTGGTTCGGTGCCGCAGCTACGGACACCCCCTATCCGACGACTTGCAGTGATCTATTTATTATTCTCTGTCACACGCCGTAACCCCCCGGCCTGATTGATATGCAGCCCGAGAACTTAACATTTACGGATATTTTCAGTCCACTTCTCGTTAATCCTTCACCGATCTTGACTAGGAAATGAGAAGTTAGAACTCGGCTCTGGGCCCTTGGGAGCCCGTCTTCAGCCAAAGTGACTGCACGGAGAAGAAGGACTCCGGCCTTCCCATATTAATGAGAGGAATAAGGAGCGGGGACGGGTAATATACATGCAAGAGCGCTAATGACTGCATACATAATGCGGCGTGAAACTGATCCTTATGTGTCAGTGTTTATCTCAGCTCCACGTATTCGAGGAGGGGTGAAAGGACCGTGCCGAGATCAACGGCAACGGTAACGGCTGACAAAACCGACAACTACACTCATTATATAAAGGCACTGACGGAACCTGCCCCAAAACCCAGAAACGTGGGGGTGTTAAAGGGCAACTCTGAACAAATTAAAGGTCCGCCTTTATATGCGGAAGCTGCAGAGCTTTAATCCGTATATGTGCTGTCAGGAAGAATAGAAATCCAGACTTACTTTATAGTATTTCTGGAGTGAAGTGGAGAAGGGATCAATGACGTCATGTCATGGCTGTATGAAGCGGTGGTAGTACCCCCGTTGTGGCTGCTCCGGGGTCAGCCATTGTTTTCTGACTTCACCTCGGCCTCTCTGTATTTGTTAAACTGATAACGTTAATGGAGGTTGTGGCGCAGATTTCACCGGCTGAACTTTTCAGCTTGTTTCGCACATTTCCTGGCCTTACACCAGTGTCGCTCGGTGATGGATAGTTTTGCGAAAATAGTTTTAAAGTTTTCCGCAACTTTTTGCACATTGATAATTTACTCCCAAAACTGTCCAAAACTGTCCGATATCTGAGAGACAGATTCAATCCCCATAATATAACCCTCCTGCGGGCTGATTCATATCCACCAACAACCCCACTGCAACTTACTGCGCTGCAGAGCATCTCATATAAAGCCCCTGTAATTACAGCGCTGCAGAGCATCTCATATAAAGCTCCTGTAATTACTGCGCTGCAGAGCATCTCATATAAAGCTCCTGTAATTACTGCGCTGCAGAGCATCTCATATAAAGCTCCTGTAATTACTGCGCTGCAGAGCATCTCATATAAAGCTCCTGTAATTACTGTGCTGCAGAACATCTCATAAAAAGCCCCTATAATTACTGTGCTGCAGAGCATCTCACATACAGCCCCCTGTAATTACTGTGCTGCAGAGCATCTCACATACAACCCACTGCAACTTACTGGTCTGCAGAGCATCTCATATAAAGCCCCTGTAATTACTGTGCTGCAGAGCATCTCACGTACAGCCCCCTGTAATTACTGTGCTGCAGAGCATCTCACATACAGCCCACTGCAACTTACTGGTCTGCAGAGCATCTCACATACAGCCCCCTGTAATTACTGTGCTGCAGAGCATCTCATATAAAGCCCCTGTAATCACTGCGCGGCAGAGCATCTCATATAAAGCTCCGGTAATTACTGTGCTGCTGAACATCTCATAAAAAGCCCCTATAATTACTGTGCTGCAGAGCATCTCACATACAGCCCCCTGGAATTACTGTGCTGCAGAGCATCTCACATACAGCCCACTGCAACTTACTGGTCTGCAGAGCATCTCACATACAGCCCCCTGTAATTACTGTGCTGCAGGGCATCTCACATACAGCCCCCTGTAATTACTGTGCTGCAGAGCATCTCACGTACAGCCCCCTGTAATTACTGTGCTGCAGAGCATCTCACATACAGCCCACTGCAACTTACTGGTCTGCAGAGCATCTCACATACAGCCCCCTGTAATTACTGTGCTGCAGAGCATCTCATATAAAGCCCCTGTAATCACTGCGCGGCAGAGCATCTCATATAAAGCTCCGGTAATTACTGTGCTGCTGAACATCTCATAAAAAGCCCCTATAATTACTGTGCTGCAGAGCATCTCACATACAGCCCCCTGGAATTACTGTGCTGCAGAGCATCTCACATACAGCCCACTGCAACTTACTGGTCTGCAGAGCATCTCACATACAGCCCCCTGTAATTACTGTGCTGCAGAGCATCTCATATAAAGCCCCTGTAATTACTGTGCTGCAGAGCATCTCACATACAGCCCCCTGCAATTACTGTACTGCAGAGCATCTCACATACAGCCCACTGCAACTTACTGGTCTGCAGAGCATCTCGCATACAGCCCCCTGCAATTACTGCGCTGCAGAGCATCTCATATAAAGCCCCTATAATTACTGTGCTGCAGAGCATCTCACATACAGCCCCCTGTAATTACTGTGCTGCAGAGCATCTCACATACAGCCCACTGCAACTTACTGGTCTGCGGAGCATCTCGCATACAGCCCACTGTAGTTACTGTGCTGCAGAGCATCTCACATACAGCCCCTTGTAATTACTGTGCTGCAGAGAATCTCCCATACAGATCCCTGTATGTACTGTGCTGCAGAGCATCTCGCATACAGCCCACTGTAATTACTGTGCTGCAGAGCATCTCGTATACAGCCCACTGTAGTTACTGTGCTGCAGAGCATCTCACATACAGCCCACTGTAATTACTGTGCTGCAGAGCATCTCACATACAGCCCCTTGTAATTACTGTGCTGCAGAGAATCTCCCATACAGATCCCTGTATGTACTGTGCTGCAGAGCATCTCGCATACAGCCCACTGTAATTACTGTGCTGCAGAGAATCTCCCATACAGCCCCCTGTAATTACTGTGCTGCAGAGCATCTCACATGCAGCCCCCTGTAATTACTGTGCTGCAGGGCATCTGGTATACAGCCCCCTATAATTTCTGTGCTGCAGAGCATCTCACATACAGCCCACTGTAATTACTGTGCTGCAGAGCATCTCACATACAGCCCACTGTAGTTACTGTGCTGCAGAGCATCTCACATACAGCCCCTTGTAATTACTGTGCTGCAGAGAATCTCCCATACAGATCCCTGTATGTACTGTGCTGCAGAGCATCTCGCATACAGCCCACTGTAATTACTGTGCTGCAGAGCATCTCGTATACAGCCCACTGTAGTTACTGTGCTGCAGAGCATCTCACATACAGCCCACTGTAATTACTGTGCTGCAGAGCATCTCACATACAGCCCCTTGTAATTACTGTGCTGCAGAGAATCTCCCATACAGATCCCTGTATGTACTGTGCTGCAGAGCATCTCGCATACAGCCCACTGTAATTACTGTGCTGCAGAGAATCTCCCATACAGCCCCCTGTAATTACTGTGCTGCAGAGCATCTCACATGCAGCCCCCTGTAATTACTGTGCTGCAGGGCATCTGGTATACAGCCCCCTATAATTTCTGTGCTGCAGAGCATCTCGCATACAGCCCCCTGTAATTACTGTACTGCAGAGCATCTCGCATACAGCCCCCTGTATGTACTGTGCTGCAGAGAATCTCCCATACAGATCCCTGTATGTACTGTGCTGCAGAGCATCTCGCATACAGCCCACTGTAATTACTGTGCTGCAGAGCATCTCGTATACAGCCCACTGTAGTTACTGTGCTGCAGAGCATCTCACATACAGCCCACTGTAATTACTGTGCTGCAGAGCATCTCACATACAGCCCCCTGTAATTACTGTGCTGCAGGGCATCTGGTATACAGCCCCCTATAATTTCTGTGCTGCAGAGCATCTCGCATACAGCCCCCTGTAATTACTGTGCTGCAGAGCATCTCGCATACAGCCCCCTGTATGTACTGTGCTGCAGAGAATCTCGTATACAGTCCACTGTACGTACTGTGCTGCAGAGCATCTTACATACAGCCCCCTGTAATTACTGTGCTGCAGAGCATCTCACATACAGCCCCCTGTAATTACTGTGCTGCAGGGCATCTGGTATACAGCCCCCTATAATTTGTGTGCTGCAGAGCATCTCATATAAAGCCCCCTATAATTTCTGTGCTGCAGAGCATCTCGCATACAGCCCCCTGTATGTACTGTGCTGCAGAGCATCTCGCATACAGCCCCCTGTATGTACTGTGCTGCACAGAATCTTGCATACAGCCCCCTGTAATTACTGTTCTGCAGAGCATCTCACATACAGCCCCCTGTTATTACTGTGCTGCAGAGCATCTCACATACAGCCCCCTGTAATTACTGTGCTGCAGGGCATCTGGTATACAGCCCCCTATCATTTCTGTGATGCAGAGCATCTCGCATACAGCTCCCTGTATGTACTGTGCTGCAGAGCATCTCGCATACAGCCCACTGTAATTACTGTGCTGCAGAGCATCTCGTATACAGCCCACTGTAGTTACTGTGCTGCAGAGCATCTCACATACAGCCCCCTGTAATTACTGTGCTGCAGAGCATCTCACATACAGCCCACTGCAACTTACTGGTCTGCAGAGCATCTCGCATACAGCCCCTTGTAATTACTGTGCTGCAGAGAATCTCCCATACAGATCCCTGTATGTACTGTGCTGCAGAGCATCTCACATACAGCCCCCTGTAATTACTGTGCTGCAGAGCATCTCACATACAGCCCCCTGTAATTACTGTGCTGCAGAGAATCTCGTATACAGCCCCCTGTATGTACTGTGCTGCAGAGCATCTCACATACAGCCCCCTGTAATTACTGTGCTGCAGAGCATCTCACATACAGCCCCCTGTAATTACTGTGCTGCAGAGCATCTCACATACAGCCCCCTGTAATTACTGTGCTGCAGGGCATCTGGTATACAGCCCCCTATAATTTGTGTGCTGCAGAGCATCTCATATAAAGCCCCCTATAATTTCTGTGCTGCAGAGAATCTCGCATACAGCCCACTGTAATTACTGTTCTGCAGAGCATCTCACATACAGCCCTCTGTTATTACTGTGCTGCAGAGCATCTCACATACAGCCCCCTGTAATTACTGTGCTGCAGGGCATCTGGTATGCAGCCCCCTATCATTTCTGTGCTGCAGAGCATCTCGCATACAGCTCCCTGTATGTACTGTGCTGCAGAGCATCTCGCATACAGCCCACTGTAATTACTGTGCTGCAGAGCATCTCGTATACAGCCCACTGTAGTTACTGTGCTGCAGAGCATCTCACATACAGCCCCCTGTAATTACTGTGCTGCAGAGCATCTCACATACAGCCCACTGCAACTTACTGGTCTGCAGAGCATCTCGCATACAGCCCCCTGTAATTACTGCGCTGCAGAGCATCTCATGTAAAGCCCCTATGATTACTGTGCTGCAGAGCATCTCACATACAGCCCCCTGTAATTACTGTGCTGCAGAGCATCTCACATACAGCCCACTGCAACTTACTGGTCTGCAGAGCATCTCACATACAGCCCATTGTAATTACTGTGCTGCAGAGAATCTCCCATACAGATCCCTGTAGTTACTGTGCTGCAGAGCATCTCACATACAGCCCATTGTAATTACTGTGCTGCAGAGCATCTCACATACAGCCCCCTGTAATTACTGTGCTGCAGGGCATCTGGTATACAGCCCCCTATAATTTCTGTGCTGCAGAGCATCTCGCATACAGCCCCCTGTAATTACTGTGCTGCAGAGCATCTCGCATACAGCCCCCTGTATGTACTGTGCTGCAGAGAATCTCGTATACAGTCCACTGTACGTACTGTGCTGCAGAGCATCTTACATACAGCCCCCTGTAATTACTGTGCTGCAGAGCATCTCACATACAGCCCCCTGTAATTACTGTGCTGCAGGGCATCTGGTATACAGCCCCCTATAATTTGTGTGCTGCAGAGCATCTCATATAAAGCCCCCTATAATTTCTGTGCTGCAGAGCATCTCGCATACAGCCCCCTGTATGTACTGTGCTGCAGAGCATCTCGCATACAGCCCCCTGTATGTACTGTGCTGCACAGAATCTTGCATACAGCCCCCTGTAATTACTGTTCTGCAGAGCATCTCACATACAGCCCCCTGTTATTACTGTGCTGCAGAGCATCTCACATACAGCCCCCTGTAATTACTGTGCTGCAGGGCATCTGGTATACAGCCCCCTATCATTTCTGTGATGCAGAGCATCTCGCATACAGCTCCCTGTATGTACTGTGCTGCAGAGCATCTCGCATACAGCCCACTGTAATTACTGTGCTGCAGAGCATCTCGTATACAGCCCACTGTAGTTACTGTGCTGCAGAGCATCTCACATACAGCCCCCTGTAATTACTGTGCTGCAGAGCATCTCACATACAGCCCACTGCAACTTACTGGTCTGCAGAGCATCTCGCATACAGCCCCTTGTAATTACTGTGCTGCAGAGAATCTCCCATACAGATCCCTGTATGTACTGTGCTGCAGAGCATCTCACATACAGCCCCCTGTAATTACTGTGCTGCAGAGCATCTCACATACAGCCCCCTGTAATTACTGTGCTGCAGAGAATCTCGTATACAGCCCCCTGTATGTACTGTGCTGCAGAGCATCTCACATACAGCCCCCTGTAATTACTGTGCTGCAGGGCATCTGGTATGCAGCCCCCTATCATTTCTGTGCTGCAGAGCATCTCGCATACAGCTCCCTGTATGTACTGTGCTGCAGAGCATCTCGCATACAGCCCACTGTAATTACTGTGCTGCAGAGCATCTCGTATACAGCCCACTGTAGTTACTGTGCTGCAGAGCATCTCACATACAGCCCCCTGTAATTACTGTGCTGCAGAGCATCTCACATACAGCCCACTGCAACTTACTGGTCTGCAGAGCATCTCGCATACAGCCCCCTGTAATTACTGCGCTGCAGAGCATCTCATGTAAAGCCCCTATAATTACTGTGCTGCAGAGCATCTCACATACAGCCCCCTGTAATTACTGTGCTGCAGAGCATCTCACATACAGCCCACTGCAACTTACTGGTCTGCAGAGCATCTCACATACAGCCCATTGTAATTACTGTGCTGCAGAGAATCTCCCATACAGATCCCTGTAGTTACTGTGCTGCAGAGCATCTCACATACAGCCCACTGTAATTACTGTGCTGCAGAGCATCTCACATACAGCCCCCTGTAATTACTGTGCTGCAGGGCATCTGGTATACAGCCCCCTATAATTTCTGTGCTGCAGAGCATCTCGCATACAGCCCCCTGTAATTACTGTGCTGCAGAGCATCTCGCATACAGCCCCCTGTATGTACTGTGCTGCAGAGAATCTCGTATACAGTCCACTGTACGTACTGTGCTGCAGAGCATCTTACATACAGCCCCCTGTAATTACTGTGCTGCAGAGCATCTCACATACAGCCCCCTGTAATTACTGTGCTGCAGGGCATCTGGTATACAGCCCCCTATAATTTGTGTGCTGCAGAGCATCTCATATAAAGCCCCCTATAATTTCTGTGCTGCAGAGCATCTCGCATACAGCCCCCTGTATGTACTGTGCTGCAGAGCATCTCGCATACAGCCCCCTGTATGTACTGTGCTGCACAGAATCTTGCATACAGCCCCCTGTAATTACTGTTCTGCAGAGCATCTCACATACAGCCCCCTGTTATTACTGTGCTGCAGAGCATCTCACATACAGCCCCCTGTAATTACTGTGCTGCAGGGCATCTGGTATACAGCCCCCTATCATTTCTGTGATGCAGAGCATCTCGCATACAGCTCCCTGTATGTACTGTGCTGCAGAGCATCTCGCATACAGCCCACTGTAATTACTGTGCTGCAGAGCATCTCGTATACAGCCCACTGTAGTTACTGTGCTGCAGAGCATCTCACATACAGCCCCCTGTAATTACTGTGCTGCAGAGCATCTCACATACAGCCCACTGCAACTTACTGGTCTGCAGAGCATCTCGCATACAGCCCCTTGTAATTACTGTGCTGCAGAGAATCTCCCATACAGATCCCTGTATGTACTGTGCTGCAGAGCATCTCACATACAGCCCCCTGTAATTACTGTGCTGCAGAGCATCTCACATACAGCCCCCTGTAATTACTGTGCTGCAGAGAATCTCGTATACAGCCCCCTGTATGTACTGTGCTGCAGAGCATCTCACATACAGCCCCCTGTAATTACTGTGCTGCAGAGCATCTCACATACAGCCCCCTGTAATTACTGTGCTGCAGAGCATCTCACATACAGCCCCCTGTAATTACTGTGCTGCAGGGCATCTGGTATACAGCCCCCTATAATTTGTGTGCTGCAGAGCATCTCATATAAAGCCCCCTATAATTTCTGTGCTGCAGAGAATCTCGCATACAGCCCACTGTAATTACTGTTCTGCAGAGCATCTCACATACAGCCCTCTGTTATTACTGTGCTGCAGAGCATCTCACATACAGCCCCCTGTAATTACTGTGCTGCAGGGCATCTGGTATGCAGCCCCCTATCATTTCTGTGCTGCAGAGCATCTCGCATACAGCTCCCTGTATGTACTGTGCTGCAGAGCATCTCGCATACAGCCCACTGTAATTACTGTGCTGCAGAGCATCTCGTATACAGCCCACTGTAGTTACTGTGCTGCAGAGCATCTCACATACAGCCCCCTGTAATTACTGTGCTGCAGAGCATCTCACATACAGCCCACTGCAACTTACTGGTCTGCAGAGCATCTCGCATACAGCCCCCTGTAATTACTGCGCTGCAGAGCATCTCATGTAAAGCCCCTATAATTACTGTGCTGCAGAGCATCTCACATACAGCCCCCTGTAATTACTGTGCTGCAGAGCATCTCACATACAGCCCACTGCAACTTACTGGTCTGCAGAGCATCTCACATACAGCCCATTGTAATTACTGTGCTGCAGAGAATCTCCCATACAGATCCCTGTAGTTACTGTGCTGCAGAGCATCTCACATACAGCCCATTGTAATTACTGTGCTGCAGAGCATCTCACATACAGCCCCCTGTAATTACTGTGCTGCAGGGCATCTGGTATGCAGCCCCCTATCATTTCTGTGCTGCAGAGCATCTCGCATACAGCTCCCTGTATGTACTGTGCTGCAGAGCATCTCGCATACAGCCCACTGTAATTACTGTGCTGCAGAGCATCTCGTATACAGCCCACTCTAGTTACTGTGTTGCAGAGCATCTCAAATACAGCCTCTGTAGTTACTGTGCTGCAGAGCATCTCACATAAAGCCCCCTGTAATTACTGTGCTGCAGAGCATCTCATATAAAGCCCCCTGTAATTACTGTGCTGCAGAGCATCTCGCATACAGCCCCCTGTATGTACTGTGCTGCAGAGAATCTCGCATACAGCCCCCTGTTATTACTGTGATGCAGAGCATCTCACATACAGCCCCCTATAATTTCTGTGCTGCAGAGCATCTCGCATACAGCCTCCTATAATTTCTGTGCTGCAGAGCATCTCGTATACAGCCCCCTGTATGTACTGTGCTGCAGAGCATCTTGCTTACAGCCCCCTGTATGTACTGTGCTGCAGAGCATCTTGCATACAGCCCCCATTATATTTCTGTGCTGCAGAGCATCTCGTATACAGCCCCCTTTAATTACTGGACTGCAGAGCGTCTCGTATATAGCCCTCTTTCAATTATTGTACTGCAGAGCATCTCGCTAAAGTGCCATTTTAATTACAGAGCAGAGCATCTTGTTCAAGTCTCATTTAAATTACAGAGCAGAGCATTTTATATACAACCCCCCCCCCCCTTTACTGTGCTGCAGAACATCTCGCATACAGCCTCCATTATATTTCTGTGTTGCAGAGCATCTCACCAACAGCTCCCATATTATTACTGCGCTGCATCTCACAAATAACAGCCCTATGATTGCGGTGTCACAATAATAGTATGAGGCTGTACATGTGTTATCATGTACTCATGTAGGGGTGTACGTTAGACGTGCCTGCAGATCGTCAGGGTGAATTCCAAAAATTGCAAAAATTTCTGCAAATGAAATCAATTCCAGTCACTGAATGGGGCTGTTCCTGACGAACAGTTGCATGTGGATACATTGTTAGAAATCTCATCCTCATTCTGCACAGAAATGACCCCGTAGTGCGGCTTTATAATCAGCATCGTAACGATTTCTGTTGCACCACAGAATCCACTCTCTTCAATGCAGCAGGGGTGAAATCCGCAGGGAATCTGCGCCAAAATCTTCAACTTGCAGATTTTTCTGCTGACTTGTCAAAGGAGACATCTACAACATGTGGACCTGCCCTACGGCTATAGATTCACACTCGGCGTTTTACAGCGTTTTTGCTGCTTTTTTTTTCTGCAGAAAAGAAGCTATAGTACCGGCAAAAACAATGAGATGTCAGGAATCTCAAGCACACGCTCGCTTTTCTTCCTGACTAAATTTGAGCACTGCAGCGTTTTTTCACCCAATAGAAAGCAATGAGAAAGTGTGTGAGAACACAATAAATAGGTTTTGCTGCATTTCTGGTGAATATAACAAACTTTTTAGACATGTATTATAGACAAATCAAGCATGCAATCCTCATCAAAAAAACGCAGCAAATGGCTACTTTTTTTCCAGTACATGTGGTGACTAGTGTTGAGCGATACCTTCCGATATCAGGAAATATCGGATCGGATTGGATCGGACCGATACCCAAAAAGTATCGGATATCGCCGATTCCGATACCGGAAAGCAATGCAAGTCAATGGGACCCAAATATCGGAATGAAAATAAACCATTTCTTTCCTTGTAGGTTAATTCTACATGAAGGAAAACAACTAAGAATAATGTAGAATGTATTGGGGGAGGTGGTTTCCCAAATCGATGGGAACAGTGCTGACAGTGAAACATGAAAAGCCGGCAATTCAGCAGCGGCATACACCGGTACCCCACAATTTAGAACAGAAAGAATAGAGCTTCACACATAGATTAGATAGATAGAAACATGTCAGTCACATATATAAGAAGTACAGTGATAGTGTTGATTACTGTACTTGTCATTTAGTGTTAAAATCAAGGATTTATTTTAAAAAAAATTGGCGTGGGGTTCCCCGTAATTTTAGTCTCTAGCGGAGGTTAAGCAGACGGCTGGGGCAGATGTTTGAAGCCTGGGAAGGGGGTAATACCCACGGAGCTTCCCTGGCTACTAATATCAGCCCCCAGCTGAATACCTAGCCTTTACAAGCTATTAAAATGGGGACCCCCAAAAAAATGACGTGGGGTCCCCCCTATTTTAATAGCTAGCAAAGGCTAGGCAGACAGCTGGGGCTGATATTAATAGCCCAGGAAGGGTGCCATGAATATTGGCCCCCTCCCAGGCTAGAAACACCAGCCGTCAGCCGCCCCAGAAATGGCGCATCCATAGGATACGCCAATTCTGGCACTTAGCCTCGCTCTTCCCACTGCCCTGTAGCAGTGGCAGTGGGGTAATAGGGCTGGGGTTGATGTCAGCTTATAATGCCAGCTGACATCAAGCCCAGGTTAGCAATGGAGAGGCGTCTATAAGACACCCCCATTACTAACCCCATAGTCAAAGTTACAAAAAAACACAAACACCCAGAATAAAGTCCTTTAATTGAAATAAAGACACAATTCTTTATTGTTCTAAATTAAACCATACTTACCGTCACGCCCATTCCAGCTGAAGCCAATGATCTCCTGCAATAAAAGAAAAATAATAAAGCAACATCATCCTTACCTTTCCATGGTTCCCAGGACAGCTCCAGCTCTGCTACATCGAGATGACAGGCTGGATCGCAGCAGAACGCTGCCATCCAGCCTGTCATCCCGCAGACACTGAGAAGTGCAGGCATGCTTGCGCTCCTCAGTGTCTCGCTGTGACGGCATCCAGATGAGCCGAGTTCATGTCCAATGAACTCAGCTCACCTCATGCACGTCACTGACAGCGTGGGAAAATTCTCCTGCGCTTGCCGTGAGCGCAGGAGAATTCTCTCACGCTCACCGCATGCGCAGGAGAATTTTCCCACGCTGTCAGTGACGTACATGAGGTGAGCTGAGTTCATTGGACATGATCTCGGCTCATCTGGATGCCGTCATAGCCTGACACTGAGGAGCGCAAGCATGCCTGCACTTCTCAGTGTCTGCAGGATGACAGGCTGGATGGCAGCGTTCTGCTGCGGTCCAGCCTGTCATCTCGATGTAGCAGAGCTGGAGCTGTCCTGGGAACCAGCGAAAGGTAAGGATGATGTTGGTTTAGTATTTTTCTTTTATTGCAGAAGACATTGGCTTCAGCTGGAATGGGCGTGACGGTAAGTTTGGTTTAATTTAGAACAATAAAGAATTGTGTGTTTATTTCAATTAAAGGACTTTATTCTTGGTTTTGTGTTTTTTTTAAATACTTTACTAGAAATTCATGGCGGTCATGTCTAATAGTGGCGTGACCCCATGAATTTCGGGCTTAGGGCCAGCTGATAATACCAAGCTGGCCTTAACCCCTTTATTACCCAGTGAGCCACCGCACCAGGGCCCTGGATGAGTTGGGTACAGCGACAGAAGATGGCGCTTCTATGAATGCTCCATTTTCCGGGGTGGCTGCGGACTGCAATTTCCAGCGGGGGGGCAGAAAGCTTGGGCCTCCCTGCACTGCGGATTCCAGCCCCCAGCTGCCTGCTGTACCTGACTGGACACAAAAATAGGGCGAAGCCCCACGTATTTTTTTTTTAATTATTTCATGAAATTCATGAAATAATTAAGAAAAAAAGGGCTTCCCTATATTGTTGTGTCCGGCCAGGTACAAATAGGCAGCTGGTGGTTGGGCGCAGCCCGTTCCTGCCTGCTGCACCTGACTGGACACAAATATAGTGCGAAGCCCCACGTCAATTTTTTTTAAATTATTTCATGAATTTCCTGAAATAATTAAAAAAAAATTGACGTGGGGCTTCGCACTATATTTGTAAGTATGGTTTAATTTATTTCAATTAAAGGACTTTATTCTCATAGAATCATAGAATGGTAGAGTTGGAGGGGACCTCCTGGGTCATCTGGTCCAACCCCCTGCTCAAAGCAGGATTCACTAGATCATCTCAGACAGATGTCTGTCCAGCCTCTGTTTGAAGACGTCCATTGAAGGGGAACTCACCACCTCTCGTGGCCGCCTGTTCCACTCATTGATCACCCTAACTGTCAAAAAGTTTTTTCTAATATCTAATCTGTGTCTCCTCCCATTTAGTTTCATCCCATTGCTTCTAGTCTTTCCTTGTGCAAATGAGAATAAAGATGATCCTTCTACAATGTGACAGCCCTTGACATATTTGTAGACAGCTATTAAGTCTCCTCTCAGTCTTCTTTTTTGCAAGCTAAACATTCCCAAATCCTGCAACCGTTCCTCATAGGACATGGTTTGCAGACCAGTCACCATTCTGGTCGCTCTTCTCTGAACTTGCTCCAGTTTGTCTATGTCTTTTTTAAAATGTGGTGCCCAAAACTGTACACAGTATTCCAGATGAGGTCTGACCAAAGAGGAGTAAAGACCGATAATGACTTCACGTGATCTAGACTATATGCTTCTGTTAATACATCCCAGAATTGTATTTGCCTTTTTTGCTGCTGCATCACACTGTTGACTCATGTTCAGTCTATGATCTATTAGTATACCTAAGTCTTTTTCACATGTACTGTTGCTTAGTCCTATTCCTCCCATTCTGTATATGCTTTTTTCATTTTTATTGCCCAGATGTAGTACTTTGCATTTTTCCCTGTTAAAAACCATTCTGTTGGTTGCTGCCCACTGCTCCAGTTTATTTAGGTCTTTTTGAATCCTCTCTCTCTCTTCTCTAGTATTAGCTATCCCTCCTAGCTTTGTGTCATCAGCAAATTTAATCAGTTTACCCTCAATTCCTTCATCTAAATCATTGATAAAGATGTTGAACAATACAGGTCCCAGGACGGAGCCCTGTGGTACCCCACTTGAGACATTCATCCAGCTGGATGTGAAGCCATTTACAACCACCCTTTGAGTCCGATCACTAAGCCAGTTATGAATCCACCTAACAGTTGCCTGGTCCATTGCATACTTGGTCATTTTTTCAATAAGGATGGTGTGAGATACTTTGTCAAATGCTTTGCTGAAGTCAAGATATACTATATCTACAGCATTTCCCTGATCCACCCAGTCAGTGATTCTGTCATAGAAGGAAATTAAGTTAGTCTGACATGACTTGTTAGTTACAAACCCATGCTGACTCTGGTTAATCACTTCATTCTTATCCATGTACTTACATACATGTTGTTTAATAATTTGTTCAAATATCTTTCCTGGTATAGAAGTCAGACTCACCGGCCTATAGTTCCCTGGGTCCACCTTCTTCCCCTTTTTGAAGATAGGAACAACATTTGCTCTTCTCCAGTCTTCTGGGACTTCTCCTGTTCTCCAAGAATTTTCAAAGATTATGGATAGTGGTTCTAAAATTTCTTCTACGATCTCCTTCAGTACTCTGGGGTGTAATTCATCTGGACCTGGAGACTTGAACTCATTTATGTTAGCTAAATATTCCCTCACAATCTTTCTGTTTACAGATAACTTGGATTCCTCTATTCCTTTAAAAGGACAGTGAAGATCAGTTGATGTTACATTTTCTTTCTGAGAGAAAACAGATGCAAAATAGGAATTAAAAAGTTCGGCCTTCTCAACATCCTCTCTTACCATTTCTCCATTTTCATCCTGTAAAAATCCTATAGCATCTTTGACTTTTCTTTTACTTTTGACATACCCCCAAAATCCTTTTTTATTGCTTTTGACATCTCTTGCAAGCCTTAATTCATTGTCAGCTTTAGCTAACCTGATACGTGCCCTGCAGGATCTGCAGACTGCATTATAATCTTCTTTAGATATGCCTCCCTCTTTCCATTTAATAAACATTTCTTTCTTTCTTTTTAGCATGTGTTTAAGTTCTGTGTTCATCCATCCTGGTTTCCTTAAATGCTTCCCATTCTTCCTACTTTTCGGGATTGTTAACGATTGTGCTTTGAGAATCTCATTTTTAAAAATTTCCCATCCTTCCTGGACATTTTTGTCCTTAAGGACATCCAGCCATTGGATCCCTCCTATTCTCTTTCTGAGTCTCTTAAAATCTGCCTTTCTAAAATCTAACCTTGAAGTTTGAGTCTTCACATGTCTTCCTCCTCTAGTTATCCAAAATTCTATAATAGCATGATCGCTGCCTCCTAGGGTCCCAGCCACCTTTACCTCCTCAACCATTTCCTCCCTGTTTATAAGGATTAGATCCAAAGTAGCAGATCCCCTTGTTTTCTCCCCTACCTTTTGGAAGATAAAGTTGTCAGCAAGAGAGGATAAGAATTTGCTTGACCTGTTAGTTTTACTTGAGAGAGATTCCCAACAAATGTCTGGATAGTTGAAATCTCCCATGACCACTACATCATATTTTTTGGAGAACTTGGTCAGTGGGAATATGCAAATTATCTCCTCAGGACTCCTCCCCTGGTTTACCGATGTCCTCTTTTCAGCTCCAACAGCCAAAATCCAGTGTTCTTTGAGCTCGCGGAGACTCTTCACTTACCCCAAAATGCAGTGGGAATATGCAAATGATCTCCTCAGGACTCCTCCCCTGGTTTACCGATGTCCTCTTTTCAGCTCCAACAGCCAAAATCCAGTGTTCTTTGAGCTCGCGGAGACTCTTCACTTACCCCAAAATGCAGTGGGAATATGCAAATTATCTCCTCAGGACTCCTCCCCTGGTTTACCGATGTCCTCTTTTCAGCTCCAACAGCCAAAATCCAGTGTTCTTTGAGCTCGCGGAGACTCTTCACTTACCCCAAAATGCAGTGGGAATATGCAAATTATCTCCTCAGGACTCCTCCCCTGGTTTACCGATGTCCTCTTTTCAGCTCCAACAGCCAAAATCCAGTGTTCTTTGAGCTCGCGGAGACTCTTCACTTACCCCAAAATGCAGTGGGAATATGCAAATTATCTCCTCAGGACTCCTCCCCTGGTTTACCGATGTCCTCTTTTCAGCTCCAACAGCCAAAATCCAGTGTTCTTTGAGCTCGCGGAGACTCTTCACTTACCCCAAAATGCAGTGGGAATATGCAAATTATCTCCTCAGGACTCCTCCCCTGGTTTACCGATGTCCTCTTTTCAGCTCCAACAGCCAAAATCCAGTGTTCTTTGAGCTCGCGGAGACTCTTCACTTACCCCAAAATGCAGTGGGAATATGCAAATTATCTCCTCAGGACTCCTCCCCTGGTTTACCGATGTCCTCTTTTCAGCTCCAACAGCCAAAATCCAGTGTTCTTTGAGCTCGCGGAGACTCTTCACTTACCCCAAAATGCAGTGGGAATATGCAAATTATCTCCTCAGGACTCCTCCCCTGGTTTACCGATGTCCTCTTTTCAGCTCCAACAGCCAAAATCCAGTGTTCTTTGAGCTCGCGGAGACTCTTCACTTACCCCAAAATGCAGTGGGAATATGCAAATTATCTCCTCAGGACTCCTCCCCTGGTTTACCGATGTCCTCTTTTCAGCTCCAACAGCCAAAATCCAGTGTTCTTTGAGCTCGCGGAGACTCTTCACTTACCCCAAAATGCAGTGGGAATATGCAAATTATCTCCTCAGGACTCCTCCCCTGGTTTACCGATGTCCTCTTTTCAGCTCCAACAGCCAAAATCCAGTGTTCTTTGAGCTCGCGGAGACTCTTCACTTACCCCAAAATGCAGTGGGAATATGCAAATTATCTCCTCAGGACTCCTCCCCTGGTTTACCGATGTCCTCTTTTCAGCTCCAACAGCCAAAATCCAGTGTTCTTTGAGCTCGCGGAGACTCTTCACTTACCCCAAAATGCAGTGGGAATATGCAAATTATCTCCTCAGGACTCCTCCTCTGGGTGTTTGTGTTTTTTTTTTTACTTTCACTATGGGGTTAGTAATGGGGGTGTCTTATAGACGCCTCTCCATTACTAACCTGGGCTTGATGTCAGCTGGCATTATAAGCTGACATCAACCCCAGCCCTATTACCCCATTGCTACCGCTACAGGGCAGTGGGAAGAGCGAGGCTAAGTGCCAGAATTGGCGCATCCTATGGATGCACCATTTCTGGGGCGGCTGACGGCTGGTGTTTCTAGCCTGGGAGGGGGCCAATATTCATGGCACCCTTCCTAGGCTATTAATATCAGCCCCCAGCTGTCTGCCTAGCCTTTGCTAGCTATTAAAATAGGGGGGACCCCACGTCATTTTTTGGGGGGTCCCCATTTTAATAGCTAGTAAAGGCTAGGTATTCAGCTGGGGGCTGATATTAGTAGCCTGGGAAGCTCCGTGGGTATTAACCCCTTCCCAGGCTTCAAACATCTGCCCCAGCCGTCTGCTTAACCTCCGCTAGAGACTAAAATTACGGGGAACCTCATGCCAATTTTTTTTTTAATAAATCCTTTATTTTAACACTAAATGATAAGTACAGTAATCAACACTGTCACTGTACTTCTTATATATGTGACTGACATGTTTCTATCTATCTAATCTATGTGTGATGCTCTATTCTTTCTGTTCTAAATTGTCAGGTACCGGTGCTGAATTGCCGGCCGGCTTTTTTAAAGAGACGGTGCATGAAAACACTATTATTTTTTTAAATAAATCCTTTACACTAAATGACAAGTACAGTAAGCAACACTGTCACTGTACTTCTTATATATGTGACTGACATGTTTCTATCTATCTAATCTATGTGTGATGCTCTATTCTTTCTGTTCTAAATTGTCGGGTACCGGTGTATGCCGCTGATGAATTGCCGGCTTTTCATGTTTCACTGTGAGCACTGTTCCCATCGATTTGGGCAACCACTGTAATGCCACAACCACCATGGCTGTGGCATTAACGTCTCAAAAAAATATTAATTCCTGCTATTCCATTTAATTGTAATGTAAGGGAGATAATGTAATGTCAGCGCTTGAGCAGGAGAATTCTCCCACGCTGGGATGGCATTCTGATGACAGGCTGGATCGCAGCTGAGCGCTGCCATCCAGCTTGTCATCCTTCAGAGACACTGCAGAGCGCAGGCATTATGTGAACTTCCGATTCCGGTATTCGATATTGTAAAAGTATCGGAACTCAGTATCGGAACTCTGATACAGCGAATATCGGTCGATACCCGATATTTCAGTATCGGAATGCTCAACACTAGTGATGACAGTTTCCACAAGTACTGGAGACACTGACACACGCAGACACATTCAAATCTATGGGTCTGCGCACATGTCAGTGAGTTTCCACGGACCATGTGTCTGTGTGATCCACACGCTGGCATATCAGTTTTTGGACGATAGCACAGATCACACGGACCCATTCAAGTTAATCGGCCCGTGTAAACACGTACAGCACACGGATGCCATCTGTGACACACGTACTGGTGCCTGGGAATCAGCGCTACTGTTAGCGCTGTTCCCAAGCGCCGGGTGCCGAACGCTGCCCTCATCATGGTTCCCTGCCGGCGCTGCAATCAGCACCAGCAGGAACAATGATGAGAGTAATAGTGTCTACTCCCACGGTGTCCGACTGTAAAAATAATAAAAGAAAAAATCCATATACTCACCTGTCCTAAGTCTCCCTCGCTGTAATCCATGCAACCGCTCAGCAGAGGAGCGGGAAGAATGACTCCTGCAGCGAGCGGGCCCGGAGCTGCGCTGCTCTTAGTGAGTGACAGGACACCGCTCCTGAGCTCAGCAGAGGTCCAGGGCCCGCTCGCTGCAGTACTTCATTCTCCCCGGCTTGATCAGTCGCATGGATTACAGTGGGGGATACTTAGGAAAAGTGAGCATATTGATTTTTTATTTTATTCTTACTTTGTACAGTCGGACACTGCGGGAGCAGGCACTACTACTCTCATCATTGTCCTTGCTGGTGCTGATTGCAGCAACGGCAGGGGACCATGATGAGGGCAGCGTTCAGCACCCGGCGCTTGGGAACAGCGCGAACTGTAGACCGATTCCCAAGCGCCGGTACGTGTGCTCCTGATGCGGCATAAGGGCGGCACACTGCTGCCACACATGGACACAGATATCTCCGGTACCGGAAATATCGGGACGTGTGAAATAGGCCTTAGGGTTTATTCTTGGTGAGCGGTTGGTTCTTTTACACCTGTGGTACACTGCTGCTTGTCAAAGCCCATTATTGTCTAGCTCCAACTTCACATACACTGGTGGGGCAGTTGGACTCTGAATAGTGGAGGTCTATAAGAGCAGAAGTCTAGGGGTCAGAGCAGTGCAGAGTATGTCAAGGAATGTGCAGATCTTGCCGAGGTGCATATTAGCCCATATAACCCGCTATGTGTCACAGACATTTAGGTAAATGGATGGAAGGGACATTCTTTTGGGCCACTGGAGCCCCGGACAGCTCAGGTTAATGCAGGAATACTGAAATATTCATCCAGCGATCTGGGCCGTGCATGAGATCAGCCTCATTGTCCGCGCCGTCCCCGCGTCTGTGCGTGAGAATTCATTTCTCTCTTCATGTTACAATCTATTTTTTCCAGACCCGATTCTCCAGCTGTCGCTTCTGCTTCCCGGCTCTGCCCTCGACATGTGCAGTTTTTATATGAAATTATAAGTTTTCATTATCATTCGCAGAAATGGAAATTTCATACCTGTACGTTGTGAGCACGGCAGCATCTGCCCAGAATAAATCATACAGTCCCCGCATATCATCTCGGGGATGGGGGGGGGGGGGGGGATGTATGAAGTGATGGAAATAGGATGTTATGTATGCGCACGCAGCGGCATTTTCAGGTTTGAGGTCTATAAACCTTATTCCCTCGGTAATGAGTTCTGGATTTTTTTTCATGCACTTTGTGATTCGATTCTTCACCGTTTTCAAAACCTTTAGTTGCTGTCAGTGAATAGAAAACTTGCACTTTCAGCAGCTGAGTGATCCACAGTAAGCTGAGCTATCTCCTGTAGTCCCATAGACAATGAATGGAAGTAATGGGGCACACACACGGCTGGCACTCCAGAACCCTGTGTTCAGGATCGGTGGGGGGTCCGAGCAGTGGGACCCCTCCTGATTCACGAATTACATCACCATGGGCCCATTCACCACATCGAACTGATGAATACATCTACATTTCTTCAGAAAGGGTCCACGCAGTGCGGCCAGAAACCATCACGCAACGCTGCAGTAATTCAGTAGTAAAACAAGTGCAACTTTGCACTGCTGCAATGTGTGAACGCAGCCTTTAGGGGGCACTACAGCAGTCCTGGATGACACGAATAGAGTTCAGGAACTTTGTGCACAAGTCTTTCTACTGTAACCATCTATGGCGTCTGACAGGTATCACTGAAGACGGAGTGATGGTGTTGGAGCTTCCGAGCTTCCCAGGACTCGGCTGTGACACTTCTCATTTGTGACTTCAGACGTGGCAGTCCTCTAATCCAGGCTAATAAATAGGATATGCTAATCATTATTTACTGGCAGGAGTCGCTGCCACTTCTAATAAAACCACAAGATGATTTCCATCTGGGGAAAAACTGAAGAGTTAAAGCTGCAGTTACCTCCATCCCCAGATAATAAGGATCCATCAAATATTACAGTATCTGTCATTACACAGCGGCTTCATGGCCGTCAGAACATGAGGACGACCAGCCCGGCATCCTGTCCCCCCCGCATGGCAGAGTTTACTGGGGGAAGAATATATTCTACAATGCTGAACGCCTCTGTCCAGGAGCTGACAATCCAATTATACACTGTGACTAATAAGCTGCACAAGAGAACATGGGGGTAAAACACCCCCAAAAAGTCAGATGTATCTCTTATTAGGAAAGTTCCCCTTGTACAAGGATGTGCAACAGGATTGTAAGAGATTAGCACAGATTACAGGGTCCCACCCTATAGACTGGTCGGGTACGGAGGCTCAGCCCCATTATTGTCCAGGATTGATATGACGTATGCACAGGATATAATAGGATGGGTTACTACTATCAGGTCCTTGGTGGTCCGCCACTCCCACCTCTGGCCGGACACAGCGGACAGCACAGCTCCTTTCTTTGAGTAGTGGCCGTCCTCCAGTACTGCAGCTCAGACCCCATCACTTTAATAGGAGCTGTATACAGAGTGGACGGGGGTCCATAAACAGTGTACATCCAGCTGATCGGTGGGGGTGCTGGATGTCAGACCCCTCACGATATGATATTGATGACCTATCAACAATATGCAAGTCCTGGGCCACCCCATTATCACTAGACACAACCTATGAAGAACGGTGGTCCTACGTCTGGGCTGCTTACATGGTGTTTATCCCCGCAGGACATACAGCGATTGCCCCCCTTACCTCTGAGCGATGGCAGCTCTTACAATGCGAGGAATACAGCGTGTCCCCCCCATGCGATGCCCCGCTGTAAGTTCACATAGGGTCCTTCTGACACACCGTACATTTTCCTATACGATGCAGGGAGCCGATGAGAACAGATGGACACCGCCAGTCACTTCCTACAGATCTCCAGGGGGCATGACTCTCATTACTGCTCTGTGTATATCTATCTAATGGACTCTTATAGCTTCACTTACAGCTTAATTAGTGAGACATATAAAACACCCTCCTGGCTGCAATGCCAGGAAATCCATAGCCTCAGGTCAAGGGGCCCAGACAGCGTTCACCCACATCTAGTTCTATAATAATAATAATTATTATTATTATCTAGTTCTACCAATGATAACAGATTTATAAAGACGGGAGAGAATGACAAATGTGGGATTATAACAGCTGCAAACCGCTGCCATTGGAATATGGACTGGGTGCTGAGGGTGTCATACCCACAACCCCCCACGAGGGGGCAGCATGCTTCAGAACTAGCTGTGACAACCCCCCCCCCCCCCGCACCGACAACTCAAAGTGTAAGTTTGCACAACTGAAAGCAATTGGGCCTGTATTTGCCTTGGAGACATTGGGATTTTTTTCCTATGGATTTGCGATTTGAACGGTTTCATATCGTACGGGTTACAGCCGCATTGGAGCAACGCCGTATGCCGCTCCTTGCTGGACAGAATCCGCCCAGAAACCTTTTCAATACCTTTACTAAAGCATTTTATAGGGTGTTTTTTTTTTTCAAACATTCCGCACCGAAATCTGCAAGGAAATATGTCAGTGTGAACATACCCTAAAACAGAATGAATGAGGCAGACATGCAAGATGAATTACAAAATAGAAGACCTAGACAGACCTGCAAAAAACCGACAGAAAATAAAAGACTGCATTATAAGTCAGGGGTCCGTCACCTGAACCTACAAAGGTATCAGAATTATGAGCTGGATATAGTGATTTACACATCTACAATGCAGACAAGTGTAAGAGACTGCAAGGGTAGGACCCCAACAGCTGCATTATAGGGGTTTGACTAGTGGGGGGTCAGCGGTAATTTATGGGGTGACATTCAGTGGTAAATGTAAATCTTGGGGAACAATACACTAATCAGCCCTTGGATGTGTACATAGTGATAATCAGGGGAGGGGAGGTCATTACCATAGATTTACTGACTCGCTATGGCTTGTTCATTAGATTGGAGTCATCTACAACAGTGACAGCGCCCAATCCCACCCGTCCCCTCCGCCAGCGAGGGCCGATCACAAGGGCCCTCCATCCCCAGCTGATTGCCGCGGCTCATTTCAATGACAATTCCCGTAATCAGCTGGTTGAAAATCTCCGATCGGTAAACAAGCGAGACGCCGCTTATCTTACTCGCAAAAGTAGTCATTTTATTTCAATCACAGGGCGATAAGTGAAGTGTAAATGTCGCCCCGCAGCCCGGCATAATGTGATCAACCAAGGGGAGCAGTCACAAAAGCAAATGACACAGATACCATTACAGATCTGGAAAGACACAGGAAATTCTATTAAAAAAATTATTGGTAAAAAAAAAAAAAAAACTCAAAGAAAAAACAAGGTGCTACAATCTCCATAATAGATCAATAGCAGAAGCAAAAACGATCAAAAAGCCATAAATATAGAAATATATCAAAAGTTTATTGACGAGTAATAGCATAAGGGGATAAAATACAGGTACAGTAGAATTGAACTTTAATCCACGTGCTGCATATAAAAATATATACTGGCAAATTTGCAAGGCAAATTATCACCAAAAAGGCCCCATGTATCAATTATAATAAATAAATATATATCAAGTATCATAATGTGCCCTTAGACGTTTACACATAATAGTAATACTCATGTACCGACATATATAGAGCCACTAGAGGCCCTCACTATACATACCAGTGAATTGCAGGAGAAGCCTATGGGCAAACAGTCAGGGCACAGGGGCAGTAGTAGACAGGCTACACACGTGGAGCGAGAGCCCCGACGCGCGTTTCAGATGTCCCTTCGTCAGGGGGCTTAGAGGTATGTCTGAAGGATAATAGAAAGTGAGTGAAGATGGAATTATATCTAGTAAATCTACAGCAAAGGAGAAGCCACCGACAAGAAAGCGTTTCAAGAGTCAAGAAAACACTTTCCTTCTTAGGCCTCATTCAGACATTACTTTTCACAGATGATTTCTATCCGTACCTTTTTCACAGATAGCAGTCGTACCTATGTCTATAGGGCTGTTCACAAGTCTGCAAAGAAGGACAGAGACATATCCAAAATTTATCCAAGTGTCGGATCAAACTTACCAATGCAAGTCTATGGGTCAGTGAAAAGAAAAGGACATCACAATGTGAAAATCAGACATTGCACAGATGGCATCAGAGTGTTTGATAGAAGTGTTTTTTCCATCAGAGAAAACCTGATGACACTGAACAAAAACACTGATGAAACTTAGACCATTTTTTTGCACTAGAAAAATCACTGAGGTGTCTGTAAGGCTATGTTCACACGATCCTTTCTGGCAGCGTTTTGAATGCAGCATACTTTATGCTGCGTCCAAAGCGCTGCACGCAGGTGAATCCACATGTGTTCATTGTTGAACCATGCGGATTCACCGCATTCAACACATTGTAGTAATATAATTTCTCTTGCGGAAACGATTGACATGCTGTCGTCTGGAAAGACGTGCCGAATGTCCATCCCCGCGGGTGATCCGCAGGTGCACGGGGACGCAGAGTGGGCATGGGATTTCTAGAAATCTCATCCACTAGGCTGTAACATCTGGCAGCTGCGGATTGCAAGCAGTGCAAGTGTGCTGCATCCAATCTCCAGCCATTCCTGACCGTGTGCACGTACCCTAAGTCCTAACTCTGAATAACCCTTCTATAAAGCCATAGGAGCAAACACTTCATACAAAGGTAGAGAGACTTTCATATCTGCTCAGTGTCGCCCTCCGTGCAAGAATATAACTACTATAATACTGCTCCTATATACAAGAATATAACTACTATAATACTGCTCCTATGTACAAGAATATAACTACTATAATACTGCCCCTATGTACAAGAATATAACTACTATAATACTGCCCCTATGTACAAGAATATAACTACTATAATACTGCCCCCTATGTACAAGAATATAACTACTATAATACTGCTCCTATGTACAAGAATATAACTACTATAATACTGTCCCTATGTACAAGAATATAACTACTATAATACCGCTCCTATGTACCAGAATATAACAACTATAATACTGTCCCTATGTACAAGAATATAACTACTATAATACTGCCCCCTATGTACAAGAATATAACTACTATAATACTGCCCCCTATGTACAAGAATATAACTACTATAATACTGCCCCTATGTACAAGAATATAACTACTATAATACTGCCCCCTATGTACAAGAATATAACTACTATAATACTGCTCCTATGTACAAGAATATAACTACTATAATACTGTCCCTATGTACAAGAATATAACTGCTATAATACTGCTCCTATGTACCAGAATATAACAACTATAATACTGTCCCTATGTACAAGAATATAACTACTATAATACTGCCCCCTATGTACAAGAATATAACTACTATAATACAGCCCCCTATATACAAGAATATAACTACAATAATACTGCTCCTATGTACAGGAATATAACCACTATAATACTGCCCCTATGTACAAGAATATAACTACTATAATACTGCACCATATGTACAAGAATATAACTACTATAATACTGCCCCCTATGTACAAGAATATAACTACTATAATACTGCTCCTATGTACAAGAATATAACTACCATAATACTGCTCCTATGTACCAGAATATAGCAACTATAATACTGTCCCTATGTACAAGAATATAACTACTATAATACAGCCCCCTATATACAAGAATATAACTACTATAATACTGCTCCTATGTACAGGAATATAACCACTATAATACTGCCCCTATGTACAAGAATATAACTACTATAATACTGCACCATATGTACAAGAATATAACTACTATAATACTGCCCCCTATGTACAAGAATATAACTACTATAATACTGCCCCCTATGTACAAGAATATAACTACTATAATACGGCTCTTATGTACAAGAATATATCTACTATAATACTGCTCCTATGTACAAGAACAGAACTACTATAATACTGCCCCCTATGTACAAGAATATAACTACTATAATACTGCCCCTATGTACAAGAATATAACTACTATAATACTGCCCCTATGTACAAGAATATAACTACTATAATACTGCTCCTATGTACAGGAATATAACCACTATAATACTGCCCCTATGTACAAGAATATAACTACTATAATACTGCACCATATGTACAAGAATATAACTACTATAATACTGCCCCCTATGTACAAGAATATAACTACTATAATACGGCTCTTATGTACAAGAATATATCTACTATAATACTGCTCCTATGTACAAGAACAGAACTACTATAATACTGCCCCCTATGTATAAGAATATAACTACTATAATACTGCCACTATGTACAAGAATATAACTACTATAATACTGCCCCTATGTACAAGAATATAACTACTATAATACTGCTCCTATGTACCAGAATATAACTACCATAATACTGTCCCTATGTACAAGAATATAACTACTATAATACTGCCCCCTATGTACAAGAATATAACTACTATAATACTGCCCCCTATATACAAGAATATAACTACTATAATACTGCTCCTATGTACAGGAATATAACCACTATAATACTGCCCCTATGTACAAGAATATAACTACTATAATACTGCACCATATGTACAAGCATATAACTACTATAATACTGCCCCCTATGTACAAGAATATAACTACTATAATACTGCCCCCTATGTACAAGAATATAACTACTATAATACGGCTCCTATGTACAAGAATATATCTACTATAATACTGCTCCTATGAACAAGAACAGAACTACTATAATACTGCCCCCTATGTACAGGAATATAACTACTATAATACTGCCCCTATGTACAAGAATATAACTACTATAATACTGCTCCTATGTACAGGAATATAACTACTATAATACTGCTCCTATGAACAAGAACAGAACTACTATAATATTGCCCCCTATGTACAGGAATATAACTACTATAATACTGCTCCTATGTACAAGAATATATCTACTTTAATACTGCTCCTATGAACAAGAACAGAACTACTATAATACTGCCCCCTATGTACAGGAATATAACTACTATAATACTGCCCCTATGTACAAGAATATAACTACTAAAATACTGCCCCTTATGTATAAGAATATAACTACTATAATACTGCCCCTATGTAAAAGAATATAACTACTATAATAAGGCCCCCTATATACAAGAATATAACTAGTATAATACTGCCCCCTATGTACAAGAATATAACTACTATAATACTGCCCCCTATGTACAAGAATATAACTATAATACTGCCCCTATGTACAAGAATATAACTACTATAATACTGCTCCTATGTACAAGAATATAACCACTATAATACTTCTCCTATGTACAAGAATATAACTACTATAATACTGCCCCCTGTGTACAAGAATATAACTACTATAATACTGCCCCTATGTACAAGAATATAACTACTATAATACTGCCCCCTATGTACAAGAATATAACTAGTATAATACTGCCCCCTATGTACAAGAATATAACTACTATAATACTGCCCCTATGTACAAGAATATAACTACTATAATACTGCCCCCTATGTACAAGAATATAACTACTATAATACTGCTCCTAAGTACAAGAATATAACTACTATAATACTGTCCCAATGTACAAGAATATAACTACAATAATACTGCCCCTATGTACAAGAATATAACTACTATAATACTGCCCCCTATGTACAAGAATATAACTACTATAATACTGCCCCTATGTACAAGAATATAACTGCTATAATACTGTCCCCTATGTACAAGAATACAATTACTATAATACGGCCCCCTATATACAAGAATATAACTACTATAATACTGCTTCTATGTACAAGAATATAACTACTATAATACTGTCCCCTATGTACAAGAATATAATTACTATAATACGGCCCCCTATATACAAGAATATAACTACTATAATAATGACCCTGTGTACAAGAATATAACTACTATAATACTGCTCCTATATACAAGAATATAACTACTATAATATGGGCCCCCTATATACAAGAATATAACTACTATAATACTGACCCTGTGTACAAGAATATAACTACTATAATACTGCTCATATGTACAAGAATATAACTACTATAACAGTGCTCATATGTACAAGAATATAACTACTGTAATACTGCCCCTATGTACAAGAATATAACTACTATAATACTGCTCCTATGTACAAGAATATAACTACTATAATACTTCTCCTATGTACAAGAATATAACTACTATAATACTGCCCCTATGTACAAGAATATAACTACTATAATATGGGCCCCCTATATACAAGAATATAACTACTATAATACTGACCCTGTGTACAAGAATATAACTACTATAATACTGCTCATATGTACAAGAATATAACTACTATAACAGTGCTCATATGTACAAGAATATAACTACTGTAATACTGCCCCTATGTACAAGAATATAACTACTATAATACTGCTCCTATGTACAAGAATATAACTACTATAATACGTCTCCTATGTACAAGAATATAACTACTATAATACTGCTCCCTATGTAAAAGAATATAACTACTATAATACTGCTCCTATGTACAAGAATATAACTACTATAATACTGCCCCTATGTACAAGAATATATCTACTATAATACTACCCCCTATGTACAAGAATATAACTACTATAATACTGCTCCTATGTACAAGAATATAACTACTATAATACTGCCCCCTATGTACAATAATATAACTACTATAATACGGCTCCTATGTACAAGAATATATCTACTATAATACTACCCCTATGTACAAGAATATAACTACTATAATAGGGCTCCTATGAACAAGAATATAACTACTATAATACACCTCCTATGTACAAGAATCTAACTACTATAATACTGCCCCTATGTACAAGAATATAACTACTATAACACTGCCCCTATGTACAAGAATATAACTACTATAATACTGCCCCTATGTACAAGAATATAGCTACTATAATACTGCCCCCTATGTACAAGAATATAACTACTATAATACGGCTCCTATGTACAAGAATATATCTACTATAATACTACCCCTATGTACAAGAATATAACTACTGTAATACTGCTCCTATATACAAGAATATAACTACTATAATATGGGCCCCTATATACAAGAATATAACTACTATAACACTGCTCATATGTACAAGAATATAACTACTATAATAGGGCTCCTATGAACAAGAATATGACTACTATAATACGGCTCCTATGAACAAGAAAATAACTACTATAATACGGCTCCTATGTACAAGAATATATCTACTATAATACTGCTCCTATGTACAAGAATAGAACTACTATAATACTGCCCCCTATGTACAAGAATATAACTACTATAATACTGCCCCTATGTACAAGAATATAACTACTATAATACAGCCCCTATGTACAGGAATATAACTACTATAATTCTACCCCTATGTACAAGAATATAACTACTATAATACTGCCCCCTATGTACAAGAATATATCTACTATAATACTACCCCTATGTACAAGAATATAACTACTATAATACTGCCCCCTATGTACAAGAATATATCTACTGTAATACTACCCCTATGTACAAGAATATAATTACTAAAATACTGCTCCTATGTACAAGAATATAACTACTATAATACTGCCACTATGTACAAGAATATAACTACTATAATACTGCCCCCTATGTACAAGAATATAACTACTATAACACTGCCCCCTATGTACAAGAATATAACTACTATAATACTGCTCATATGTGCAAGAATATAACTACTATAATACTGCTCCCTATGTACAAGAATATAACTACTATAATACTGCTCCTATGTACAAGAATATAACTACTATAATACTGCTCCTATGTACAAGAATATAACTACTATAGTACTGCCCCTATGTACAAGAATATAACTACTATAATACTGCTCCTAAGTACAAGAATATAACTACTATAATACTGCTCCTATGTACAAGAATATAACTACTATAATACTGCCCCCATGTACAAGAATATAACCATTATAATACTGCTCCTATGTGCAAGAATATAACTACTATAATACTGCCCCCTATCTACAAGAATATAACTACTATAATACTGCTCCTATGTTCAAGAATATAACTGTCACGGGTTTACCGTGACAGAGAGGAGCCAGAAGACCATGCCGTCTGATTTCTCCTACCCCTGCACTGACTAGAAGTACTTCTCCTTCATATTAAATGGTGCAGGTTTCTCCTAGCAGTGCAGGAATTAATTTGCTCAGTTGAGAGCTCCTGGAAGCTTACCTGCATTAAGGCTTTCAGCTGTTCACTGTTGTCCACTCCCCGCCCCTATATATACTGGACTCTGGCAAGCAGTCATTGCCAGAGATAGCTTCATTGCTGCATGGTTTCAGGAGTTGGTGGAGAGTTGTTGTTTGAGAAGGTGTTTGTTGGATTTATCTCTTACTGTTTCGTGGTTTTGGTTGTGTGCAAATCCTTTCCTTCTCCTACTTTGGTTTTCCCCCATCTTCCACTCCCTGGTGTTTTTCTCTGTTATATGTGTGTACATATTTGTATGACTGGTATTTTCCTTTATCCCTGTTCATATTACCTAGTTAGTCTGGTTGGTGTTGCCATACTGTCCCCCTCTTCCCTGGGTGGTAGGAGGGAACAGACTGAGGGCGAATTCAGGAGCTCAGCAAGGTACGTGGCATCGATGTCACACCTTCAGAAGTAATCAGGAGAACAGGGATAACTAGGGCGCCCCCCAGGGCTGGCTCCAGGTTTTCATGAGCCCCGGGCGAAAGAGTCTCAGTGGGCCCCTTTAACACATACACGATTCATGATGCACAGATATGGCAGTGAAATATAGGTATACAACACAGGGCCCAGCCTGCCCCCTCCTCCTTCATATATGCAGACATGCACGCACACACACAGTATGCAGACATGCACACATACACAGTATGCAGACATGCACACAGTAAACAGACATGCACGCACACACACACAGTACGCAGACATGCACACATACACAGTATGCAGACATGCACACAGTACGTAGACATGCACGCACACACACAGTACGCAGACATGCACACATACACAGTATGCAGACATGCACACAGTACGCAGACATGCACACATACACAGTATACAGACATGCACACAGTACGCAGACATGCACGCAGACATGCACACATACACAGTATACAGACAAGCACACAGTACGCAGACATGCACGCACACACACAGTACGCAGACATGCACACACAGTACGCAGACATGCACGCACATACACAGTATGCAGACATGCACACACAGTACGCAGACATGCACGCACATACACAGTATGCAGACATGCACACACAGTACGCAGACATGCACGCACATACACAGTATGCAGATATGCACACACAGTACGCAGACATGCACGCACATACACAGTATGCAGACATGCACACAGTACGCAGACATGCACACAGTACGCAGACATGCACACACACACACAGTACGCAGACATGCACACAGTACGCAGAGATGCACATGGTACGCAGACATGCACATGGTACGCAGATATGCCCACATACAATACGTAGACACACACATACACAAATACGTACACATACAGATATACACACATATTTGAAAACAAATTCTTAAAAACACATATAAAACGGACATAAATATACAGTGCTGGCCAAAAGTATTGGCACCCCTGCAATTCTATCAGATAATACTCAGTTTCTTCCTGAAAATGATTGCAATCACAAATTCTTTGGTCTTATTATCTTCATTTAATTTGCTTGCAAGGAAAAAACACAAAAGAGAATGAAGCAAAAATCAAATCATTGATCATTTCACACAAAACTCCAAAAAAGGGCCAGACAAAAGTATTGGCACCCTCAGCCTAATACTTGGTTGAACAACCGCTTCCGGTAACCATCAATGAGTTTCTTACAATGCTCTGCTGGAATTGTAGACCATTCTTCTTTGGCAAACTGCTCCAGGTCCCTGATATTTGAAGGGTGCCTTCTCCAAACTGCCATTTTGAGATCTCTCCACAGCTGTTCTATGGGATTCAGGTCTGGACTCATTGCTGGCCACCTTAGAAGTCTCCAGTGCTTTCTCTCAAACCATTTTATAGTGCTTTTGGAAGTGTGTTTTGGGTCATTGTCCTGCTGGAAGACCCATGACCTCTGAGGGAGACCCAGCTTTCTCACACTGGGCCCTACATTATGCTGCAAAATTTGTTGGTAGTCTTCAGACTTCATAATGCCATGCACACGGTCAAGCAGTCCAGTGCCAGAGGCAGCAAAGCAACCCCAAAACATCAGGGAACCTCCGCCATGTTTGACTGTAGGGAGCGTGTTCTTTTCTTTGAATGCCTCTTTTTTTTTCCTGTACACTCTATGTTGATGCTTTTTCACAAAAAGCTCTACTTTTGTCTCATCTGACCAGAGAACATTCTTCCAAAACGTTTTAGGCTTTCTCAGGTAAGTTTTGGCAAACTCCAGCCTGGCTTTTTTATGTCTCGGGGTAAGAAGTGGGGTCTTCCTGGGTATCCTACCATACAGTCCCTTTTCCTTCAGACGCTGACGGATAGTACGGGTTGACACTGCTGTACCCTCGGACTGCAGGGCAGCTTGAACTTGTTTGGATGTTAGTCGAGGTTCTTTATCCACCATCCGTACAATCTTGCGTTGAAATCTCTCGTCAATTTTTCTTTTCCGTCCACATCTAGGGAGGTTAGCCACAGTGCCATGGGCTTTAAACTTCTTGATGACACTGCGCACGGAAGACACAGGAACATTCAGGTCTTTGGAGATGGACTTGTAGCCTTGAGATTGCTCATGCTTCCTCACAATTTGGTTTCTCAAGTCCTCAGACAGTTCTTTGGTCTTCTTTCTTTTCTCCATGCTCAATGTGGTCACACAAGGACACAGGACAGAGGTTGAGTCCACTTTAATCCATGTTAACTGGCTGCAAGTGTGATTTAGTTATTGCCAACACCTGTTAGGTGCCACAGGTAAGTTACAGGTGTTATTAATTACAAGAATTAGAGAAGCATCACATGATTTTTCAAAGGGTGCCAATACTTTTGTCCATCCCCTTTTTTAGGTTTGGTGTGGAATTACAGTACAGACCAAAAGTTTGGACACACCTTCTCATTTAAAGATTTTTCTATATTTTCATGACTTTGAAAATTGTACATTCACACTGAAGGCATCAAAACTATGAATTAACACACGTGGAATTATATACTTAACAAAAAAGTGTGAAACAACTGAAAATATGTCTTATATTCTAGGTTCTTCAAAGTAGCCACCTTTTGCTTTGATGACTGCTTTGCACACTCTTGGCATTCTCTTGATGAGCTTCAAGAGGTAGTCACCGGAAATGGTTTTCACGTCACAGGTGTGCCCTGTCAGGTTTAATAAGTGGGATTTCTTGCCTTATAAATGGGGTTGGGACCATCAGTTGTGTTGTGCAGAAGTCAGGTGAATACACAGCTGATAGTCCTACTGAATAGACTGTTAGAATTTGTATTATTGCAAGAAAAAAGCAGCTAAGTAAAGAAAAATGTGTGGTCATCATTACTTTAAGAAATGAAGGTCAGTCAGTCTGAAAAATTGGGCAAACTTTGAAAGTGTCCCCAAGTGAAGTTGCAAAAACCATCAAGCACTACAAAGAAACTGGCTCACATGAGGACCGCCCCAGGAAAGGAAGACCAAGAGTCACCTCTGCTTCTGAGGATAAGTTTATCCAAGTCACCAGCCTCAGAAATCGCAGGTTAACAGCAGCTCAGATTAGAGACCAGGTCAATGCCACACAGAGTTCTAGCAGCAGACACATCTCTACAACTACTGTTAAGAGGAGACTTTGTGCAGCAGGCCTTCATGGTAAAATAGCTTCTAAGAAACCACTGCTAAGGACAGGCAACAAGCAGAAGAGACTTGTTTGGGCTAAAGAACACAAGGAATGGACATTAGACCAGTGGAAATCTGTGCTTTGGTTTAATGAATCCAAATTGGAGATCTTTGGTTCCAACCACCGTGTCTTTGTGCGATGCAGAAAAGGTGAACGGATGGACTCTACATGCCTGGTTCCCACCGTGAAGCATGGAGGAGGAGGTGTGATGGTGTGGGGGTGCTTTGCTGGTGACACTGTTGGGGATTTATTCAAAATTGAAGGCATACTGAACCAGCATGGCTACCACAGCATCTTGCAGCGGCATGCTATTCCATCTTATTTGCGTTTAGTTGGACCATCATTTATTTTTCAACAGGACAATGACCACAAACACACCTCCAGGCTGTGTAAGGACTATTTGACAAAGAAGGAGAGTGATGGGGTGCTGCGCCAGATGACCTGACCTCCACAGTCATCAGACCTGAACCCAATCGAGATGGTTTGGGGTGAGCTGTACTGCAGAGTGAAGGCAAAAAGGCCAACAAGTGCTAAGCATCTCTGGGAACTCCTTCAAGATTGTTGGAAGACCATTTCCGGTGACTACCTCTTGAAGCTCAACAAGAGAATGCCAAGAGTGTGCAAAGCAGTCATCAAAGCAAAAGGTGGCTACTTTGAAGAACCTAGAATATAAGACATATTTTCAGTTGTTTCACACTTTTTTGTTAAGTATATAATTCCACATGTGATAATTCATAGTTTTGATGCCTTCAGTGTGAATGTACAATTTTCATAATCAAGAAAATACAGAAAAATCTTTAAATGAGAAGGTGTGTCCAAACTTTTGGTCTGTACTGTATATCCAATTTGGCTTTAGGACAATTCTTTTTGTGTTTTTTTCATTGAAGACAAATTAAATGAAGATAATAACACCAAAGAATTTGTGATTGCAATCATTTTCAGGAAGAAACTGAGTATTATCTGACAGAATTGCAGGGGTGCCAATACTTTCGGCCAGCACTGTATATACACAGTCATAAATACTGAATACAAAGAGAGAGAGAGCGCAAAGACCAATAGAGTTTCACCTGTAGACATAGGAATGAATAATAAAAAGGTGGTGCTCACCTGGTTTGGTTGTGTAAGGACACAACCACCATAACGTATAAAAAGCAGCTGCAGCGGATCTCCAATGGGTGTCCCACAGGACCAGAATAAATCCAAAGGCGGTGAAAGTAGAGATATACGTCCGCGCCGCTGAAAGATCCTCAAGTCAGGAACATGTAATAATATCCTTGTTTATTGGTAAATGCCTACGCGTTTCTGGGTGTTCCACACCCCTTCATCAGGGCACCAGGATATATCTGTTGGTGCCCTGATGAAGGGGTGTGGAACAAGGATATTATTACATGTTCCTGACTTGAGGATCTTTCAGCGGCGCGGACGTATATCTCTACTTTCACCGCCTTTGGATTCAGTCATAAATACTGACATACACAGACATTTAAGTCATACACACACACATTAGAAATATTTTTAATATGGGGATTGGGAAAGCTGGCAACAAGCCTCACTCACCTGCCCCCAGTCCTGTCTCCAGTCCAGCTCCTCTGCCATGTGGCTGTGCAGGGCCGCCGGCGTGTCACAGGCATGGGGCCCTGGACCATCAGAGGGGCCCACTCGCTGTTTTGGCCCAGGCTGCTCCCTCTCAACTATGCAGGGCCGCCAGCGTGTCACAGACATGGAGCCCTGGACCATCAGAGGGGCCCACTCGCTGTTGGGGCCCAGGCTGCTCCCCCTCATCTATGCAGCTCCGCCAGCGTGTCACAGACATGGAGCCCTGGACCATCAGTGGGGCCCACTCGCTGTCAGGGCCCAGGCTGCTCCCCCTCATCTATGCAGCTCCGCCAGCGTGTCACAGACATGGGGCCCTGGACCATCAGAGGGGCCCACTCGCTGTTGGGGCCCAGGCTGCTCCCCCTCATCTATGCAGCTCCGCCAGCGTGTCACAGACATGGAGCCCTGGACCATCAGGGGGGCCCACTCGCTGTCAGGGCCCAGGCTGCTCCCCCTCATCTGTGCAGTGCCGCCGGCGTGTCACAGACATGGGGCCCTGGACAATCATAGGGACCCACTCGCTGTTGGCCAGGCTGCTCCCTCTCATCTATGCAGGGCCACCAGCGTGTCACAGACATGGAGCCCTGGACCATCAGAGGGGCCCACTCGCTGTCAGGGCCCGGGCTGCTCCCCCTCATCTGTGCAGGGCCGCCGGCATGTCACAGACATGGGGCCCTGGACCATCAGAGGAGCCCACTCGCTGTTGGGGCCCAGGCTGCTCCCTCTCATCTATGCAGGGCCGCCAGCGTGTCACAGACATGGAGCCCTGGACCATCAGGGGGGCCCACTCGCTGTCAGGGCCGGGGCCGCTCCCCCCGCATATGTGCATGACCTACGGCGGTGTTTGATTGCCGGCACTTCAGACATGGCGGTGCGCTGTGAGGCTGTGTATGCTACCAATGACGACACATGGGTGACACACAAGCAAAATTAATGTCGCCTCTGCCGTGTCATTAGTACCAGACACAGCCGCACAGCGCACTGCGCGCGGCCATGTCTGGTGAAGTGCCGGCAATCAAGCAGTGCAGGTGGTCCTGGCTGCACAGATGCCAGGGAAACAACAGCCCAGGCCCCAACAGCGAGTGGGCCCCTCTGATGGTCCAGGGCCCCGGCACTTGCCCGGGAACGCCGGGTGCTGACGCCGGCTCTGGAGCCCCCTAGCTCTAGGGACAGGGAAGGAGCCCCTGGTCCCAAGATACCCGAAAACAGAGTCATGACATTAGCTTTTTTGATCCATCATGGATCTCGTCACTGCTCTGACAGGGTAACTGCAGCAACTCAGCATGGAGGTGGCAGATCTAAGCACTGTCGTTTTGTAGCACTCTAAGTCATCAGGTTTGGGGACTACAACTCCCAGGCAACCCCTAGTCGAGCCCAAGATCCCTTTACCTGACAGGTTCTCTGGGGGGCGGGACAAGTTTGTTGTCTTCAGAGAGACCTGTAAGCTGTACTTCAAGTTACGTCCTCACTCCTCAGGAACTGAGGAGCAACACGTGGGGATAATCTCGCTCCTTAAGGGTGACCCAGGCATGGGCATTTTCTCTCAGTCGCTCTGGGCGGTGGAGGAATTTTTTCTGGCACTGGGTCATATATATACGACCCCGACCGCGTCTCCCTGGCTGAGTCCATGCTACTTTAGCTCATACCCTTTCTGAGGAAGCACTGAGGTGAAACGCGCGTCAGCGGGTGTAAAGGTGGTAAATATGAAATGTTTATTTGTCCTTGGATGCACATTTGTGTTTAATTATGCTCTTTAATAGGTTTTGTCAATCATGTGTCTGGCTTGTGCTTATTCTCTTGACATTATTACAAGCACTTACACCTTAACTTTTTATCTCTGGAACTGCTACACCCATGATTGCCTTGTGAGCTTTTTTTTTTATATTACCCTGTGAGCTCCATCTGCTACTACTTTATATCCACCGCTACTGACAGGACTGTTCTGAAATCTATGTCTGCACAAACTGCAATACAACTGCCCTATGATCCTTATGTAACTTACTACCTGAACAGGTCCTTGCTCCTAGTAATACTTATATTTATATTTTATAATTTTGTTTCTTTACATAAACTTTTTTGAAGCAATTAAAGACTTGTGGAGACACTGCCCATTAGGTAGGGACGCCTTATTATGACTTTTCATTTTTCCAATTGACTATTAGGTGGATCTTATATTGTTTGTTCAGGACAATCATATTTATTCAGAATGGTTTTGAATGTTTTTTTCTCCATATGGGTTCATAAGTAGCCATATATATTGTTACATTCCATAGGACTGACATATATATTTTTACTTACCTGTTATCTCTGCAGTCTGACTCCTTTTTAATTGTTTTTAGAAATAGAATGTTGCTCATTTGTCTATATGTATAATTCAAAAAGATTGATTGTTTTTGCAACATGGGAATTTTTCTTCTTTTTTTTTGGCTTTACTTCAGATTCAGCAGGGAGACTGGGGTCAGGGGTACTTTACTCAAGTCGTCCGAGGGATACATCTACAGGTAGGAGTCATAGAGTCAGAATGTATTGACCGTTATGTGCTAGAGGGTCTGCCCTCTCATGTGGTCCTGGGACTACCTTGGCTCATGCTGCACAATCCTGTGGTAGACTGGCAGACTCAGGAAGTGGTAAAGTGGAGGGAGTATTGTCAAGAACACTGTTTGGGCACCCGGCAAGCCAGGGTGTGTACCCAGTCTGTGCCTAAATACCTGTCTGATTTTGGGCATGTGTTTTCGGAGCAGGGGTGCCAAGAACTTCCTCCCCATTGTCCTTATGATTGCGCCGCTAATCTTATTCCTGGGGCCAAGCTGCCAAAAGAGCACACTATATAATATCTCTGGTCTAGAGAGGCAGGCCATGAAGGACTATATCGCGGAAAGTTTGGCAAAGGGTCATATCAGACCATCCTCATCCCCCGTGGCTGTGGGGTTTTTCTTTGTAAAAAAGAAAGAAGGTGGGGGTTACGCCCCTGTCTACATTTCCGCAAACTCAATCAGATCACGGTTCCTTGATCCGTACCCTCTCCTTCTCATCACGGACTTGTTTAACCAGATCGTAGGTGCAAATGGTTTTCTAAACTGGATCTCATAATTCCATTCGTATTAAAGAGGGGAATGAGTGGAAAACAGCCTTCAATACACCTGAGGGACACTATGAAAACCTTGTGATGCCATCTGGCTTGACTAATGCTCCCGCTGTCTTTCAGCACTTTGTAAATGACACCTTTAGTCACCTGGCAGGTAAATTTGTTGCTAACATATTAATTTATTCACCTGACCTAGAGTCACATCAGGTACATGTCAGGTAGGTCTTACAGATACTTAGACAATAAATGATTTGTCAAACCAGAGAAGTGCATATTCTCGGCTGAGGAGATCCCTTTTCTGGGCTATATTTTATCGTCCACCGGTTTTCGCATGGATCCGGCGAAAGTCCGGGAGGTAGTGGATTGGAATCATTCTGAGGACTTAAAGGTGTTCCAAAGGTTTTTAGGTTTCGCCAACTACTACCGTAAGTTCATCAAAAACTTTTCAGTAGTGGCCAAACCTCTGAAAGACATGACCGGGAAAGGGACGGACTTTTCCAAATGGTCCAGTCTGGCCAGGGAGGCATTCAATACCTTGAAGGAGTGTTTTGCATCTGCGCCGATTCTCATACAGCCTGACGTCACTCAGTCATTCATTGTAGAAGTTGACACGTCTGAAGTGGGGGTGGTGGCTGTATTGTCGCAGGGTGCATCTCCTGGTAGATGGCATCTGTGTGCATACTTTTCTAAAAAAAACATCCGCTGAGAAAAATTATGACATTGGTAACAGGGAACTCTTTGCAATCAAGTGGGCCTTTGAAGAGTGGCGTCATTTTCTGGAGGGGGTAGTTTATCCGGTTATGGTAATCACAGTTATGGTAATCACAAATCATAAGAATATGTAGAGTCTGCAAAACATCTAACGCCTAGACAGGCAAGACGGGCATTATTTTATACCAAGTTTAACTTTTTTGTTACATATAGGCTGGGTAACAAGAACATTAAGGCGGATACCTTATCTCATTGTTTTCCTGGGGGTGGAGATAATTGTGAACCGGTTCCTATACTACAAAAAGGGGTGGTTATTGCATCTATATGTTCCGATCTTGAGAAGGAGGTAGTAGAGGCTCAGGGGGGGAACCCCTGCTGCCTGTCCACACCTCCTGACGAAACCGCAGCAGCGGTGAAACGCGCGTCGAGGTTACCAGTGAGCCATCTAAGACCACATCCCTATGTCTACAGGTAATATATTTTTCTAATTGTATTCTTGGAGCTATCCTTTGAACAGTACCCATGGCTTTATTCTAATTAGACCCAATATATAAACTATAAGGAAGTCTCCTATACTCTTTTATACTACTCAAACCTTTCTATTCTAGACCTTGGACTGTGGGGAACAACAATATAGTGGTTTGGCTCATAGGTCTCTAAAAAACCTTTTGTACTCTCAAAAACCTTTTGTACTAAGCTCATATCCTGTATCCATGTATATGAAAATATTTATACTATAACATATTTTAACTTTTGAACAAATAAACTTTTTCTGATATATAAATTACCTTGATCTACTGCTCCCTCTTTTCCTCTTATAGGTAATAATGTTCTAATTGGAGGGGATCCCCCTCACTATTTTGAGGCCATTCCTTCAGTATATCCATTAGGTATACTGTTTCAACCGGTGAATCTCCGTCCTAGAGTTCTAAGTGAACATCATGATTCGGTCTTGGTCGGACATCCTGGTGGTAAAGCCACCACAGATCTTCTTACTGGTTGTTTTTTGGTCAGGGCTGCATCAGGATGTTCGGGAATATATAGATGTCTGCACTCTCTGTGCGCGTTCTAAGACCCCCTCATACTCGTCCGTCTGGGTCTCTCCAACCATTGGCGATTCCCAGTAGACCTTGGACTCATTTATCGGTAGATTTCATCACTGATCTACCCGTGTCGGCAGATAATACTAAAAAAATGTAAGTAAAATTACATGGGATGCCTACCGATATTGTATCTGATCGGGGAGGTGCAATTTATTTCCAAGTTTTGGAAAGCATTTTGCGCTCGTTTAGGGATCCATCTGTCCACCCACAGTCTAATGGGCAAACTGATAGTGTTAGGTCTTAAGATTCTGGTTACCTTAGGTGTTTTGTGTATGAGAATCAAGAGGTTTAGGTTACTTACCCCTAGCTGAATTTGCGGTAAATAACCATTATCATGAGTCTACTGGTAAGTCCCCGTTCTTCGGGGCATACAGGTTTCATCCTCAATTCAGCATGTTTAATAGAAGTCATTCTTCAGGAATACCTGAACAGGAACGATTTTCATTATCTATTACGCAGGGAGACCCCTGCGGTTGTCAATGCCGGGATGCTAGGAGCGCCGCCCAGCGTTCGGAGCTCATAGCCAGTGAGCATTTCTGCTACACACAGGCGATCTGATGATTGAAGCCAGTGAAAAGTAAATAAAAAAAAGTTTTTAAAAAATATAAAAAAAAAATATAAAAGTTTAAATCACCGCCCTTTCGCCCCATTCAAAATAAAACAATAAAAAAAATATCAAATATACACAAATTTGGTATTGCCACATTCAGAATCGCCCGATCTATAAATATATAAAAAGAATTAATCGGATCGGTAAACGGCGTAACAAGAAAAAAAATTAAAACACCAGAATTAAGTTTTTTTGGTCGCCGCAACATTGCAATAAAATGCAATAAAGGGCAATCAAAACATCGTATCTACCTCAAAATTATATCAATAAAAATGTCAGCTCGGCGCGCAAAAAATAAACCCTCACCCTGCCCCAGATCATGAAAAATGGAGTCGCTATGGGTCTTAGAAAATGGCGATTTTTTTTAACAAATTTTGGATTTTTTTTCACCACTTAAATAAAAAAGAACCTATACATGTTTCATATCTAAGAAAAATCATAATGGTAGGTTAGTTTTACCATATAGTGAACGTGGTAAAATAAAAAAAACTGTGGAATTTTTTTTTGCAATTTCACCGCACTTGGAATTTTTTTCCCCTCTTCCAGTACACGATATGGCAAAAGCAATGGTGTCATTCAAAAGTACAACTTGGTGCAAAAAAATAAGCCCTCACATGGCCACAGTGACTGAAAAATAAAAAAGCTATGGCTCTGGGAAGAAGGGGAGCAAAAAAACAAAAGCGCAAAAATGAAAAATTGCCCAGGGATGAAGGGGTTAATTGACTTTAAATAAAGAAGACCATTTGCTGGATTTACATGTTTTCTTCCCCCTATATACAAGAATATAACTACTATAATACTGCCCCCTATATACAAGAATATAACTACTATAATACTGCCCCTATGTACAAGAATATAACTACTATAATACTGCCCCCTATGTACAAGAATATAACTGCTATAATACTGCCCCCTATATACAAGAATATAACTACTATAATACTGCTCCCTATGTACAAGAATATAACTACTAAAATACTGCTCCTATGTACAAGAATATAACTACTATAATACTGCTCCCTATGTACAAGAATATAACTACTATAATACTGCCCCCTATGTACAAGAATATAACTGCTATAATACTGCTCCCTATGTACAAGAATATAACTACTATAATACTGCTCCTATGTACAAGAATATAACTACTATAATACTGCTCCTATGTACAAGAATATAACTACTATAATACTGCCCCCTATATACAAGAATATAACTACTATAATACTGCCCCTATGTACAAGAATATAACTACTATAATACTGCTCCCTATGTACAAGAATATAACTACTATAATACTGCTCCTATGTACAAGAATATAACTACTATAATACTGCTCCCTATGTACAAGAATATAACTACTATAATACTGCCCCCTATGTACAAGAATATAACTACTATAATACTGCTCCCTATGTACAAGAATATAACTACTATAATACTACCCCCTATGTACAAGAATATAACTACTATAATACTGCCCCCTATGTACAAGAATATAACTGCTATAATACTGCTCCCTATGTACAAGAATATAACTACTATAATACTGCTCCTATGTACAAGAATATAACTACTATAATACTGCTCCTATGTACAAGAATATAACTACTATAATACTGCCCCCTATATACAAGAATATAACTACTATAATACTGCCCCTATGTACAAGAATATAACTACTATAATACTGCTCCCTATGTACAAGAATATAACTACTATAATACTGCTCCTATGTACAAGAATATAACTACTATAATACTGCTCCCTATGTACAAGAATATAACTACTATAATACTGCCCCCTATGTACAAGAATATAACTGCTATAATACTGCTCCCTATGTACAAGAATATAACTACTATAATACTGCTCCTATGTACAAGAATATAACTACTATAATACTGCTCCTATGTACAAGAATATAACTACTATAATACTGCCCCCTATATACAAGAATATAACTACTATAATACTGCCCCTATGTACAAGAATATAACTACTATAATACTGCTCCCTATGTACAAGAATATAACTACTATAATACTGCTCCTATGTACAAGAATATAACTACTATAATACTGCTCCCTATGTACAAGAATATAACTACTATAATACTGCCCCCTATGTACAAGAATATAACTACTATAATACTGCTCCCTATGTACAAGAATATAACTACTATAATACTACCCCCTATGTACAAGAATATAACTACTATAATACTGCCCCCTATGTACAAGAATATAACTGCTATAATACTGCTCCCTATGTACAAGAATATAACTACTATAATACTGCTCCTATGTACAAGAATATAACTACTATAATACTGCTCCTATGTACAAGAATATAACTACTATAATACTGCCCCCTATATACAAGAATATAACTACTATAATACTGCCCCTATGTACAAGAATATAACTACTATAATACTGCTCCCTATGTACAAGAATATAACTACTATAATACTGCTCCCTATGTACAAGAATATAACTACTATAATACTGCTCCCTATGTACAAGAATATAACTACTATAATACTACCCCCTATGTACAAGAATATAACTACTATAATACTTCCCCCTATATATAAGAATATAACTACTATAATACTGCCCCCTATATACAAGAATATAACTACTATAATACTGCTCCTATGTATAAGAATATAACAACTATAATACTGCCCCCTATGTACAAGAAAATAACTACTATAATACTGCTTCCTATGTACAAGAATATAACTACTATAATACTGCTTCCTATGTACAAGAATATAACTACTATAATACTGCCCCTATGTACAAGAATATAACTACTATAATACTGCCCCCTATGTACAAGAATATAACTACTATAATACTGCTTCCTATGTACAAGAATATAACTACTATAATACTGCTCCTATGTACAAGAATATAACTACTATAATACTGCTCCTATGTACAATATAACTACTATAATACTGCCCCTATGTACAAGAATATAACTACTATAATACTGCTCCCTATGTACAAGAATATAACTACTATAATACTGTCCCCATGTACAAGAATATAACTACTATAATACTGCTCCTATGTACAAGAATATAACTACTATAATACTGCCCCCTATATACAAGAATATAACTACTATAATACTGCTCCTATGTACAAGAATATAACTACTATAATACTGCTCCTATGTACAAGAATATAACTACTATAATACTGCTCCTATGTACAAGAATATAACTACTATAATACTGCTCCTATGTACAAGAATATAACTACTATAATACTGCCCCCTATATACAAGAATATAACTACTATAATACTGCCCCCTATGTACAAGAATATAACTGCTATAATACTGCCCCCTATGTACAAGAATATAACTACTATAATACTGCCCCCTATATACAAGAATATAACTACTATAATATTGCCCCCTATATACAAGAATATAACTGCTATAATACTGCCCCCTATGTACAAGAATATAACTACTATAATACTGCTCCTATGTACAAGAATATAACTGCTATAATACTGCCCCCTATGTACAAGAATATAACTGCTATAATACTGCCCCCTATGTACAAGAATATAACTACTATAATACTGCCCCCTATATACAAGAATATAACTGCTATAATACTGCCCCCTATGTACAAGAATATAACTACTATAATACTGCCCCCTATATTCAAGAATATAACTACTATAATACTGCCCCCTATATACAAGAATATAACTGCTATAATACTGCCCCCTATGTACAAGAATATAACTACTATAATACTGCCCCCTATATAGAAGAATATAACTACTATAATACTGCTCCTATGTACAAGAATATAACTACTATAATACTACCCCTATGTCCAAGAATATAACTACTATAATACTGCCTCTATGTCCAAGAATATAACTACTATAATACTGCCCCTATGTACAAGAATATAACTGCTATAATACTGCCCCCTATATACAAGAATATAACTACTATAATACTACCCCCATGTACAAGAATATAACTACTATAATACTGCCCCCATGTACAAGAATATAACTACTATAATACTGCCCCCTATATACAAGAATATAACTACTATAATACTGCTCCTATGTACAAGAATATAACTACTATAATACTGCCCCCATGTACAAGAATATAACTACTATAATACTGCCCCCATGTACAAGAATATAACTACTATAATACTGCCCCCTATATACAAGAATATAACTACTATAATACTGCCTCTATGTCCAAGAATATAACTACTATAATACTGCCCTTATGTACAAGAATATAACTGCTATAATACTGCCTCTATGTCCAAGAATATAACTACTATAATACTGCCCTTATGTATGCGTGAACAGTGAATGCAGTGGAGTATACACTTATATACTAATAAGACCATATTTTGGATATACTAAGATCAGGTTATGACAGGCTGATCAATAATTCACTATAAGTTGGACGGTGATTGCACACAGGTATCCAGTAGGAATTTTTGTCTATACTATAAAGCTGTCAATCATTACAGAGTATAAGTTGACATTTGGCCCTGGTCTGTACCTCACAGGAAAGGATCCTGCAGATATGTTGTGTCACCATCTCTTGTCTGAATTGTACCGCACTGCACATCTTAGATATTAATATTCCTCACATGCCAATAAAGGCAGTTCATTATTTATTCTCTATGTATTGCTCGAGAAGCAGTACCATCCTGGCAGTGAAGGAGTAAACTGGTGGCTGATAAAAAGAATGGAACAAAAACCAATCAATATTTCCCGCAGTTGAGCCTGCAAAGAAAAGGTTCCCAAAAAGGTCACTGGAGCGGGGAGAATCTGGATCAAAGTGATACAAAGTAACGGAGGTTTTGCAGCCCACAAAGACCAGAGAAGAAGTTTATTGTTCTGCCCAGTAAAGGGCATCTAATCTGGGTCAGGCCGGAGCGTGGCGATATCCATAGAACAGTCCCGTTAAAAGGCCGGGTTACAGAGCGGCTGCCGCTCAGCGCTGCTACAAAGATTTTTGGGTTGATCCATTGGTCAAGATTTGGACATTTCTTATTACACTAGTTGAAATAGATATTGATCCTGCTCTGTGTTCAGACAGATGGAGACAAAGGGTTTAGTAAATCAGAGGGCCGCTGGTAACCATAAAAAGTGTGAGAGGATGTGAGTACATCAGAGGGCCGCTGGTAACCATAAAAAGTGGGAGAGGATGTGAGTACATCAGAGGCCACTGCTAACCATAAAAAGTGGGAGAGGATGTGAGTACATCAGAGGGCCGCTGCTAACCATAAAAAGTGGGAGAGGATGTGAGTACATCAGAGGCCGCTGCTAACCATAAAAAGTGGGAGAGGATGTGACTACATCAGAGGCCGCTGGTAACCATAAAAAGTGTGAGAGGATGTGAGTACATCAGAGGGCCGCTGGTAACCATAAAAAGTGGGAGAGGATGTGAGTACATCAGAGGCCACTGCTAACCATAAAAAGTGGGAGAGGATGTGAGTACATCAGAGGGCCGCTGCTAACCATAAAAAGTGGGAGAGGATGTGAGTACATCAGAGGCCGCTGCTAACCATAAAAAGTGGGAGAGGATGTGACTACATCAGAGGCCGCTGCTAACCATAAAAAGTGGGAGAGGATGTGAGTACATCAGAGGGCCGCTGCTAACCATAAAAAGTGGGAGAGGATGTGAGTACATCAGAGGCCGCTGCTAACCATAAAAAGTGTGAGAGGATGTGAGTACATCAGAGGGCCGCTGGTAACCATAAAAAGTGGGAGAGGATGTGAGTACATCAGAGGCCACTGCTAACCATAAAAAGTGGGAGAGGATGTGAGTACATCAGAGGGCCGCTGCTAACCATAAAAAGTGGGAGAGGATGTGAGTACATCAGAGGCCGCTGCTAACCATAAAAAGTGGGAGAGGATGTGACTACATCAGAGGCCGCTGCTAACCATAAAAAGTGGGAGAGGATGTGAGTACATCAGAGGGCCGCTGCTAACCATAAAAAGTGGGAGAGGATGTGAGTAAATCAGAGGCCGCTGCTAACCATAAAAAGTGTGAGAGGATGTGAGTACATCAGAGGCCGCTGCTAACCATAAAAAGTGGGAGAGGATGTGAGTACATCAGAGGGCCGCTGCTAACCATAAAAAGTGGGAGAGGATGTGAGTACATCAGAGGCCGCTGCTAACCATAAAAAGTGGGAGAGGATGTGAGTACATCAGAGGCCGCTGCTAACCATAAAAAGTGGGAGAGGATGTGAGTACATCAGAGGCCGCTGCTAACCATAAAAAGTGGGAGAGGATGTGAGTACATCAGAGGCCGCTGCTAACCATAAAAAGTGGGAGAGGATGTGAGTACATCAGAGGGCCGCTGGTAGCCATAAAAAGTGGGAGAGTATGTGAGTACATCAGAGGGCCGCCGGTAACCATAAAAAGTGGGAGAGGATGTGAGTACATCAGAGGGCCGATGCTAACCATAAAAAGTGGGAGAGGATGTGAGTACGGGAGGGAGCGAGCGTGTCCAAGAATACCTACATCAACCAAACGTGATTTTCTGCTACTCCGTCCTTCTGCATCGTGTGCGTAGACCGGTCATGGTGACCCCATCTAGATCAGCACACTCCAAAAAAATACTCTGTGCTGCAGTGGCGCCTCTCCTTCTCCCACTCTCATGTGCGTGCGCCGCTCCGTCCACCTGGTGACTGTCTGCAGGAGCTCGGTGTCCTGTCTGCGCAGTGGACCGAACAAGTGCGTGCTGCCATGAGTATCGCTCGCTTACGCTGGCTGGTGTGATGTGCGTCGTGCACGCTTGTATCATCACAGCCTCAGGCCACGTTCACACGGTCAGTATTTAGTCAGTATTTTACATCAGTATTTGGAAGCCAAAACCAGGAGAGGGTGATAAATCTAGAAGTGGTGACGAGTTTCTATTATACTTTTCCTCTCCTGGTTTTGGTTTACAAATACTGATGTAAAATACTGACCGTGTGAACGTGGCCTCAGCCTGGAATCCCCCCGACACCCAGAGAGCAGGATGAGGACATTTCTGGGACCCTCACACTACTGACAAGAAAAGAGAAGAATACATTAGATGTAAAGTCTGGAGCCGCCGCCGCATCGAATATGCTGTCGATATAAACTCGATATACGGAGAACACAAACTTCTCCGCAGTCACAATGATACGATTGATCGTCTTTGGAATGAGCGTCGATCGATGGCAACACAATTACAGCTCAACTAATCTCAGATCCGCAGCCGCTCCGAGCTGTAAACGCCGGATTTAATGAAGCCGTTAACGATCAGAGAGACAGTGCCGAAGCCCCGACTCTGGACCTGACGGGGTTAAAATGAAGAGTAAAAGGCAGAGATGTAATATAAGGCAGGAGGCAATAATACCAGCGATGACATTACTACTAGTACTAATACTATAGGGTACATGCAGATGGAACCCAGCGCACCTGGAATTACATGGGACTGCAGATCACCATGCTACATTTACTGTATGATGCATATGCTCGTAGCTATTTGTAACCTGTGCTGATATAACTGTCACCAGCAGAAGGCGCTATAGGATTCAAGTTTCTGTAAAGAGAGGACATGGCAGCAGACATAGCATTGAAGGGAAGGGAGAAGACAAAAGTGGGCAGAGCCCTCGCCAGAAATGATAGACGTCCTCAGAAATGGACTCAAAAAAATCCACCCAATGCACAATGACTCTGCATGTTTTTATCTCTGGAAAGGTAAATAGGACCCCTGGACCCCCACCAGAGCCAGAACTGCAGAGCTCCGTACACCATCTAGTGGCCACACTCGGTACTGCAGCTCAGCTTCTATTGAAGTGAATGAGATCTGAGACAGTATTGGGAGCTCTGTGCACCCTGCATGTCCTCCTGCCACAGGACTTGCTGATAGCTACTAGGTGGGAGCGCCAGATGTTGGACCCTCATTCATCTGTATTGATGACCTATCCATAACATCAGAAGTCCTGGACAACCCCTTTAAACTGAATCTGTCAGCTGTTTTTTTTCTTCTGTGATCTGATGTAGGGGCAGAGAGCCTGATTTTAGCGATGTGTCACTTACTGGGCTGCTTGCTGAAGTTTTGATAGAATCCCTGTTTTCTCTGCTGTAGATGTAGCAGTGCGCAGAATGCTGAGCTGTGTATTATCCCGCCCACACTTCTGATTGGCAGCAAGCTACCAATCCGCGGTAAGGGCGGGGTTACACAGAATATCCCGACTGCTGTGCACGTGAGACCTAGTCCTGCAGTGATCATCTCCTGCTGATAAAACACTGATTGCATTCAAACTACAGCAAACTGCTGAGTAAGTGACACATCGCTGGAATCAGGATCTCTGCCCCTATATTATGCTGCTCTCAGATTATATAGCAAAAACCTTCAGACAGAGGTGCTACCAGACAGCCTCTGCACTGCAGTAATCCAGCTGATTTACCAGGGAAATCCTCAAGCTGACTCAGTGTTTGTAGCATTGTGTACAGGGAAATCACGTAACCGGAGGCCAGTACTGACAGGATAGTCCAGTAATGGGGTGTAATCCCCATCATGACCAGCAGGGGGCACTGGCAGGCTATATAAAGGTGGCAGTGCACATTTGCTGATCAGACTGGGGGGGCTTTATGAAGTTTAATGATCCCCTTTATTAAGCAGCGGGAACTCATCATGAAGTCGAGTTATCAGCATTAGAAGGGAACTGCTTTACATCCAGTTACATCCCTCATCCCCATCGCCAGTAACGTAGAACTTGTGAAGTGCAGTAAAAATCAATCAAAACTACCAGCAATAAATGAATGAGAAATAATCATTTCTGGGGGGGGGGGGGGGACAGTTTTGAATATGTTATAATGTAAATTGGGGGATACGTCTGATCTGGCCGGACGCAGGAAATACATGGTATATATGATGAAATGCAGATGACAGAGAGAACGCCGGCAGCCGCCGCACAATCACTGCAAGAAAATCAATTTCACGCTCAGATCGCACATCCGAGTCTGAGACGAGGAGGGATGGAGGGGTCATTGTACGGGATAATGGGGAGAGGGGCAGAGCCAGGGAACAAGCTGCAGAGAGAGGATCTGATGGGGGGGATTCATATAGATGGAGAGGAAGGGTGCGGATGTAAGACACCCTAATATCAGCAGCAACAACCACCCCTAAACCCATCTACAGTAATGGCTGATACCAGGGAGTAATAGATTGTAGTCACCTGTCCTACAGTCACCTCCCCCAGTAATGGCTGATACCAGGGAGTAATAGATTGTAGTCTCCTGTCCTACAGTCACCCCCCCCCAGTAATGGCTGATAACAGGGAGTAATAGATTGTACTCCCCTATCCTAGTCACCTCCCTAGTAATGCCTGATAACAGGGAGTAATAGATTGTACTCCCCTATCCTACAGTCACCTCCCCAGTAATGCCTGATAACAGGGAGTAATAGATTGTACTCCCCTATCCTACAGTCACCTCCCCAGTAAGGGCTGATACCAGGGAGTCATAGATTGTGCTCCCTTATCCTACAGTCACCTCCCCAGTAATGGCTGATACCAGGGAGTCATAGATTGTGCTCCCTTATCCTACAGTCACCTCCCCAGTAATGGCTGATACCAGGGAGTCATAGATTGTGCTCCCTTATCCTACAGTCACCTCCCCAGTAATGACTGATACCAGGGAGTCATAGATTGTACTCCCCTATCCTACAGTCACCTCCCCAGTAATGGCTGATAACAGGGAGTAATAGATTCTACTCCTCTGTCCTACAGTCTCCCCTGTCCTACAGTCAGTATTGGCTGATAGCAGGGAGTAATAGCTTATGACAAGGCTGGCTGGGGTAGAGGTAAATGTCTGAGGTCAGGTGGTGCAGTTAATGTGGTGGCCACTAGTTGGGGCTATTGAGGCACCCTCTGCGTTACTGCCCACGGTGATGTCTGGAGCCTCTTGGAGTAGATTTCGGGAAGAGAAGAGGCATCATCCTGAGTAACATCTTAGGCTATGTTCACAAGTTGCATTTTTTCAGTGTTTTTTTGATGCGTTTTGTAATGCAATTTTTTACCTGTGTTTTACAGTACCAGCAAAGTCTATGAGATGTCATTCATCTCCTGCACACACCTTGATTTTTCTGTCCACGGTATTTTGTTCAAAATTTTGTTTTTTTTTGCAAAATGCAGCACGTCACTTCTTTCAGTGTTTTTCACCGATTGAAAGCAATGAGTGGTGGAAAAAAAAAAAACGCCGGAAAAATGCAGGGTTCAGGTTTTGCTGCATTTTAGGTGGCAAAACCTGGGGAAATTGAATTAGGTAATTTTTTTGGCCACTAAAAACCTTATCAGCACAAGAGACAAACGATCACTGACAAAACCGCATTAAAAAAAACGCAGCAAAATCTCAGGAAAACCGGATTTTTTGGAGGCAGTATCTTGGGTTATGGCTCATACATGGGACTTCTGATACCAAATGACTATGAAATAATCTTAGATTTTTGGGTCCTGATGATTCAGAAGAAGCAAAACCAAAAGCTAAAAATGTAGAACTGCCTCCAAATAACCCGAGAAATGACTGGTGGAGGGACGAAAGATGACGACCAGAATAAATCCCAGAATCAGAGTAACTGTGCGCGCCTCGTCCTAGAGATAAAGGTGGGAAAGCGATTACTGCCCCCCCCCCCCCGGACCCTCCCACTACACGCCGACACACACGTGGTTCAGGACAACACACGTGACGCCTCCAGGTGACGCAACAGCAATCAGCGAGCGCAGACACGGCTCCGCTGCGCAAAGCGCACTCACAACGTATCCTGGTGATATGGTACAGCAGTCACATGATCACAGCGGCGAAACGTCAGAGCGGAACCGTACACTACATAGTGTAGAATAATCCTCCGCCATCACAAGGCAGAGACGGCATGCCGCCATGTACAAGAGTCCAAGGAAAGTGACCAGCGAAAGCGAGGCAATGTCTGCCCGCACCTGTGCTGCCATGTAGACAAGTAGAAAGTACAACTTACATAGGACTGCAGGTGACATCTACTACATTATCTGTACTCAGAGAGTCATCACTGTGTTATCTGTGGTGTTACATAGGACTGCAGGTGACATCTACTACATTATCTGTACTCAGAGAGTTATCACTGTGTTATCTGTGGTGTTACATAGGACTGCAGGTGACATCTACTACATTATCTGTACTCAGAGAGTTATCACTGTGTTATCTGTGGTGTTACATAGGACTGCAGGTGACGTCTACTACATTATCTGTACTCAGAGAGTTATCACTGTGTTATCTGTGGTGTTACATAGGACTGCATGTGACATCTACTACATTATCTGTACTCAGAGAGTTATCACTGTGTTATCTGTGGTGTTACATAGGACTGCAGGTGACATCTACTACATCATCTGTACTCAGAGAGTTATCACTGTGTTATCTGTGGTGTTACATAGGACTGCAGGTGACATCTACTACATTATCTGTACTCAGAGAGTTATCACTGTGTTATCTGTGGTGTTACATAGGACTGCAGGTGACATCTACTACATTATCTGTACTCAGAGAGTTATCACTGTGTTATCTGTGGTGTTACATAGGACTGCAGGTGACATCTACTACATTATCTGTACTCAGAGAGGTATCACTGTGTTATCTATGGTGTTACATAGGACTGCAGGTGACATCTACTACATTATCTGTACTCAGAGAGTTATCACTGTGTTATCTGTGGTGTTACATAGGACTGCAGGTGACATCTACTACATTATCTGTACTCAGAGAGTCATCACTGTGTTATCTGTGGTGTTACATAGGACTGCAGGTGACATCTACTACATTATCTGTACTCAGAGAGTCATCACTGTGTTATCTGTGGTGTTACATAGGACTGCAGGTGACATCTACTACATTATCTGTACTCAGAGAGATATCACTGTTATCTGTGGTGTTACATAGGACTGCAGGTGACATCTACTACATTATCTGTACTCAGAGAGTTATCACTGTGTTATCTGTGGTGTTACATAGGACTGCAGGTGACATCTACTACATTATCTGTACTCAGAGAGATATCACTGTGTTATCTGTGGTGTTACATAGGACTGCAGGTGACATCTACTACATTATCTGTACTCAGAGAGTTATCACTGTGTTATCTGTGGTGTTACATAGGACTGCAGGTGACATCTACTACATTATCTGTACTCAGAGAGTTATCACTGTGTTCTGTAGTGTTACATAGGACTGCAGGTGACATCTACTACATTATCTGTACTCAGAGAGATATCACTGTGTTATCTGTGGTGTTACATAGGACTGCAGGTGACATCTACTACATTATCTGTACTCAGAGTTATCACTGTGTTTTCTGTGGTGTTACATAGGACTGCAGGTGACATCTACTACATTATCTGTACTCAGAGAGTTATCACTGTGTTATCTCTGGTGTTACATAGGACTGCAGGTGACATCTACTACATTATCTGTACTCAGAGAGTTATCACTGTGTTATCTGTGGTGTTACATAGGACTGCAGGAAACACCCATTCTGCTCAATTGTACACAATACAGGGTTATGGAGTTAATATGACAACTTCAGCCCTGTACCTCACGCCATGTCGCCATCAGTCGGCAGATTTCACCTTATTTATGGACACTTTATGAAGACGCGGCTGTGGACACAGATTTCACGTAACCACAGTTATTCTAATCTTGATTTTGTCACAATTTACTACCATTGTTGTATAAAGCACCTGGAGAATAGAAGAGCATGCTTATCTGCTTATCTAATGTGGGGTACCCCAGACTTACATCCCCCCCAAAAAAAAAAACACAAAGAAGAAGGCGACCTACCGTTGAAGCTGGTCAGGTTACTGAAATCGAACAAAGTTCCATTGAAGCCGGGAAAGGAGGCGTTAAATTGGTAGAATAAGTCTGTGGAATTGGAGTTTTCTCCAGGAATAGAGTCTGCAAAGAGGTTCATCTGCAGGAGGGTCTTCAGCAGGTAGCGCAGCATGGTGTCTGCAGTGCACCCCGGGGGGCTCAGATGCACCCCTCTTTCTCCTCTTTTTTGCAATCTGTAGGGGGGGGGGGAGACAAAAGAACCTCTTTACTGGAGGTTTATGGCTGGAAATAAAAAAAAAGCACACCCCACTTTCTCGTAAACAAGGGCTCCCCCCAAATTTTAAAGAATAAGGATTGTCCTGATTTCCTCTATGGAGGATGGATCACCAGCAGAGGGGCCCCCAGTTAATAGGAGCTATCAGATGAGAAGGGGCCCCCCTTTTTCCTGCTCGGTAGCAGCATGTCCAGGCATCCGCCAGGAATCCTGCGGAATAACTTTGGATGTGTGCGAGCTTCAGCCTCCTGATCTCTTCTCTCCTCCCTCTGTACTGACTCCACTGATGCTGCGGAGGGAGGGTCCCCTGGGGGGCTGATAGCAAAGGCAGAAACCAGGTGCTGCCACCAATAAATGTTTAATTATTGGATTAATAATGATCCCTAGGGGGGGGGGGGGGGGGCACGCAGCCCCTCTCCTGGCCATGCAGTGCTGCATCCCCCCCAGCAGATGAGAGGAGGCTGCAGAAGGAGGAGAAGGTCCTGCAGATCAGCACGATACAGTCAGTCCTGCTGGAAATGCCCGGATGAGTGCAGGCTGCAGATCCCTCTGCTCAGCTATGACATGGGCTCTCCAGGCTGCAGATCCCTCTCCTCTGCTATAACATGGGCTCTCCAGGCTGCAGATCCCTCTGCTCAGCTATGACATGGGCTCTCCAGGCTGCAGATCCCTCTCCTCTGCTATAACATGGGCTCTCCAGGCTGCAGATCCCTCTCCTCTACTATAACATGGGCTCTCCAGGCTGCAGATCCCTCTGCTCTGCTATAACATGGGCTCTCCAGGCTGCAGATCCCTCTGCTCTGCTATAACATGGGCTCTTCAGGCTGCAGATCCCTCTGCTCAGCTATGACATGGGCTCTCCAGGCTGCAGATCCCTCTGCTCTGCTATAACATGGGCTCTCCAAGCTGCAGATCCCTCTGCTCTGCTATAACATGGGCTCTCCAGGCTGCAGATCCCTCTGCTCAGCTATGACATGGGCTCTCCAGGCTGCAGATCCCTTTCCTCTGCTATAACATGGGCTCTCCAGGCTGCAGATCCCTCTCCTCTGCTATAACATGGGCTCTCCAGGCTGCAGATCCCTCTCCTCTGCTATAACAAGGGCTCTCCAGGCTGCAGATCCCTCTCCTCTGCTATAACATGGGCTCTCCAGGCTGCAGATCCCTCTCCTCTGCAATAACAAGGGCTCTCCAGGCTGCAGATCCCTCTCCTCTGCTATAACATGGGCTCTCCAGGCTGCAGATCCCTCTGCTCAGCTATGACATGGGCTCTCCAGGCTGCAGATCCCTCTCCTCTGCTATAACATGGGCTCTCCAGGCTGCAGATCCCTCTGCTCTGCTATAACATGGGCTCTCCAGGCTGCAGATCCCTCTCCTCTGCTATAACAAGGGCTCTCCAGGCTGCAGATCCCTCTCCTCTGCTATAACATGGGCTCTCCAGGCTGCAGATCCCTCTGCTCTGCTATAACATGGGCTCTCCAGGCTGCAGATCCCTCTGCTCAGCTATAACATGGGCTCTCCAGGCTGCAGATCCCTCTCCTCTGCTATAACATGGGCTCTCCAGGCTGCAGATCCCTCTGCTCTGCTATAACATGGGCTCTCCAGGCTGCAGATCCCTCTCCTCTGCTATAACATGGGCTCTCCAGGCTGCAGATCCCTCTGCTCAGCTATGACATGGGCTCTCCAGGCTGCAGATCCCTCTCCTCTGCTATAACAAGGGCTCTCCAGGCTGCAGATCCCTCTGCTCAGCTATGACATGGGCTCTCCAGGCTGCAGATCCCTCTGCTCAGCTATGACATGGGCTCTCCAGGCTGCAGATCCCTCTGCTCTGCTATAACATGGGCTCTCCAGGCTGCAGATCCCTCTGCTCTGCTATAACATGGGCTCTCCAGGCTGCAGATCCCTCTCCTCTGCTATAACATGGGCTCTCCAGGCTGCAGATCCCTCTCCTCTGCTATAACATGGGCTCTCCAGGCTGCAGATCCCTCTCCTCTGCTATAACATGGGCTCTCCAGGCTGCAGATCCCTCTCCTCTGCTATAACATGGGCTCTCCAGGCTGCAGATCCCTCTCCTCTGCTATAACATGGGCTCTCCAGGCTGCAGATCCCTCTCCTGTGCTATAACATGGGCTCTCCAGGCTGCAGATCCCTCTGCTCTGCTATAACATGGGCTCTCCAGGCTGCAGATCCCTCTCCTCTGCTATAACAAGGGCTCTCCAGGCTGCAGATCCCTCTCCTCTGCTATAACATGGGCTCTCCAGGCTGCAGATCCCTCTGCTCAGCTATGACATGGGCTCTCCAGGCTGCAGATCCCTCTGCTCTGCTATAACATGGACTCTCCAGGCTGCAGATCCCTCTGCTCAGCTATAACATGGGCTCTCCAGGCTGCAGATCCCTCTGCTCTGCTATAACATGGGCTCTCCAGGCTGCAGATCCCTCTCCTCTGCTATAACATGGGCTCTCCAGGCTGCAGATCCCTCTGCTCAGCTATAACATGGGCTCTCCAGGCTGCAGATCCCTCTCCTCTGCTATAACAAGGGCTCTCAAGGCTGCAGATCCCTCTCCTCTGCTATAACATGGGCTCTCCAGGCTGCAGATCCCTCTGCTCAGCTATAACATTGGCTCTCCAGGCTGCAGATCCCTCTCCTCTGCTATAACAAGGGCTTTCCAGGCTGCAGATCCCTCTCCTCTGCTATAACATGGGCTCTCCAGGCTGCAGATTTCTCTGCTCTGCTATAACATGGGCTCTCCAGGCTGCACATCTCTCTCCTCTGCTATAACATGGGCTCTTCAGGCTGCAGATACCTCTGCTCTGCTATAATATGGGCTCTCCAGGCTGCAGATCCCTCTGCTCTGCTATAACATGGGCTCTCCAGGCTGCAGATCCCTCTGCTCTGCTATAACATGGGCTCTCCAGGCTGCAGATCCCTCTGCTCTGCTATAACATGGGCTCTCCAGGCTGCAGATCCCTCTGCTCAGCTATAATATGGGCTCTCCAGGCTGCAGATCCCTCTCCTCTGCTATAACATGGGCTCTCCAGGCTGCAGATCCCTCTGCTCTGCTATAACATGGGCTCTCCAGGCTGCAGATCCCTCTGCTCTGCTATAACATGGGCTCTCCAGGCTGCAGATCCCTCTGCTCTGCTATAACATGGGCTCTTCAGGCTGCAGATCCCTCTGCTCAGCTATGACATGGGCTCTCCAGGCTGCAGATCCCTCTGCTCTGCTATAACATGGGCTCTCCAGGCTGCAGATCCCTCTGCTCAGCTATGACATGGGCTCTCCAGGCTGCAGATCCCTCTGCTCTGCTATAACATGGGCTCTCCAGGCTGCAGATCCCTCTGCTCAGCTATGACATGGGCTCTCCAGGCTGCAGATACCGCTGCTCTGCTATAACATGGGCTCTCCAGGCTGCAGATCCCTCTCCTCTGCTATAACATGGGCTCTCCAGGCTGCAGATCCCTCTCCTCTGCTATAACATGGGCTCTCCAGGCTGCAGATCCCTCTCCTCTGCTATAACAAGGGCTCTCCAGGCTGCAGATCCCTCTCCTCTGCTATAACATGGGCTCTCCAGGCTGCAGATCCCTCTCCTCTGCTATAACAAGGGCTCTCCAGGCTGCAGATCCCTCTCCTCTGCTATAACATGGGCTCTCCAGGCTGCAGATCCCTCTCCTCTGCTATAACATGGGCTCTCCAGGCTGCAGATCCCTCTGCTCTGCTATAACATGGGCTCTCCAGGCTGCAGATCCCTCTCCTCTGCTATAACATGGGCTCTCCAGGCTGCAGATCCCTCTCCTCTGCTATAACATGGGCTCTCCAGGCTGCAGATCCCTCTGCTCTGCTATAACATGGGCTCTCCAGGCTGCAGATCCCTCTCCTCTGCTATAACAAGGGCTCTCCAGGCTGCAGATCCCTCTCCTCTGCTATAACATGGGCTCTCCAGGCTGCAGATCCCTCTGCTCAGCTATGACATGGGCTCTCCAGGCTGCAGATCCCTCTGCTCTGCTATAACATGGGCTCTCCAGGCTGCAGATACCTCTGCTCTGCTAGAATATGGGCTCTCCAGGCTGCAGATCCCTCTGCTCTGCTATAACATGGGCTCTCCAGGCTGCAGATCCCTCTCCTCTGCTATAACATGGGCTCTCCAGGCTGCAGATCCCTCTCCTCTGCTATAACATGGGCTCTCCAGGCTGCAGATCCCTCTCCTCTGCTATAACATGGGCTCTCCAGGCTGCAGATCCCTCTCCTCTGCTATAACATGGGCTCTCCAGGCTGCAGATCCCTCTCCTCTGCTATAACATGGGCTCTCCAGGCTGCAGATCCCTCTCCTGTGCTATAACATGGGCTCTCCAGGCTGCAGATCCCTCTGCTCTGCTATAACATGGGCTCTCCAGGCTGCAGATCCCTCTCCTCTGCTATAACAAGGGCTCTCCAGGCTGCAGATCCCTCTCCTCTGCTATAACATGGGCTCTCCAGGCTGCAGATCCCTCTGCTCAGCTATGACATGGGCTCTCCAGGCTGCAGATCCCTCTGCTCTGCTATAACATGGACTCTCCAGGCTGCAGATCCCTCTGCTCAGCTATAACATGGGCTCTCCAGGCTGCAGATCCCTCTGCTCTGCTATAACATGGGCTCTCCAGGCTGCAGATCCCTCTCCTCTGCTATAACATGGGCTCTCCAGGCTGCAGATCCCTCTGCTCAGCTATAACATGGGCTCTCCAGGCTGCAGATCCCTCTCCTCTGCTATAACAAGGGCTCTCAAGGCTGCAGATCCCTCTCCTCTGCTATAACATGGGCTCTCCAGGCTGCAGATCCCTCTGCTCAGCTATAACATTGGCTCTCCAGGCTGCAGATCCCTCTCCTCTGCTATAACAAGGGCTTTCCAGGCTGCAGATCCCTCTCCTCTGCTATAACATGGGCTCTCCAGGCTGCAGATTTCTCTGCTCTGCTATAACATGGGCTCTCCAGGCTGCAGATCCCTCTCCTCTGCTATAACATGGGCTCTCCAGGCTGCAGATCCCTCTCCTCTGCTATAACATGGGCTCTCCAGGCTGCAGATCCCTCTGCTCTGCTATAACATGGGCTCTCCAGGCTGCAGATCCCTCTCCTCTGCTATAACAAGGGCTCTCCAGGCTGCAGATCCCTCTCCTCTGCTATAACATGGGCTCTCCAGGCTGCAGATCCCTCTGCTCAGCTATGACATGGGCTCTCCAGGCTGCAGATCCCTCTGCTCTGCTATAACATGGGCTCTCCAGGCTGCAGATACCTCTGCTCTGCTAGAATATGGGCTCTCCAGGCTGCAGATCCCTCTGCTCTGCTATAACATGGGCTCTCCAGGCTGCAGATCCCTCTCCTCTGCTATAACATGGGCTCTCCAGGCTGCAGATCCCTCTCCTCTGCTGTAACATGGGCTCTCCAGGCTGCAGATCCCTCTCCTCTGCTATAACATGGGCTCTCCAGGCTGCAGATCCCTCTCCTCTGCTATAACATGGGCTCTCCAGGCTGCAGATCCCTCTCCTCTGCTATAACATGGGCTCTCCAGGCTGCAGATCCCTCTCCTGTGCTATAACATGGGCTCTCCAGGCTGCAGATCCCTCTGCTCTGCTATAACATGGGCTCTCCAGGCTGCAGATCCCTCTCCTCTGCTATAACAAGGGCTCTCCAGGCTGCAGATCCCTCTCCTCTGCTATAACATGGGCTCTCCAGGCTGCAGATCCCTCTGCTCAGCTATGACATGGGCTCTCCAGGCTGCAGATCCCTCTGCTCTGCTATAACATGGACTCTCCAGGCTGCAGATCCCTCTGCTCAGCTATAACATGGGCTCTCCAGGCTGCAGATCCCTCTGCTCTGCTATAACATGGGCTCTCCAGGCTGCAGATCCCTCTCCTCTGCTATAACATGGGCTCTCCAGGCTGCAGATCCCTCTGCTCAGCTATAACATGGGCTCTCCAGGCTGCAGATCCCTCTCCTCTGCTATAACAAGGGCTCTCAAGGCTGCAGATCCCTCTCCTCTGCTATAACATGGGCTCTCCAGGCTGCAGATCCCTCTGCTCAGCTATAACATTGGCTCTCCAGGCTGCAGATCCCTCTCCTCTGCTATAACAAGGGCTTTCCAGGCTGCAGATCCCTCTCCTCTGCTATAACATGGGCTCTCCAGGCTGCAGATTTCTCTGCTCTGCTATAACATGGGCTCTCCAGGCTGCACATCTCTCTCCTCTGCTATAACATGGGCTCTTCAGGCTGCAGATACCTCTGCTCTGCTATAATATGGGCTCTCCAGGCTGCAGATCCCTCTGCTCTGCTATAACATGGGCTCTCCAGGCTGCAGATCCCTCTGCTCTGCTATAACATGGGCTCTCCAGGCTGCAGATCCCTCTGCTCTGCTATAACATGGGCTCTCCAGGCTGCAGATCCCTCTGCTCAGCTATAATATGGGCTCTCCAGGCTGCAGATCCCTCTCCTCTGCTATAACATGGGCTCTCCAGGCTGCAGATCCCTCTGCTCTGCTATAACATGGGCTCTCCAGGCTGCAGATCCCTCTGCTCTGCTATAACATGGGCTCTTCAGGCTGCGGATCCCTCTGCTCAGCTATGACATGGGCTCTCCAGGCTGCAGATCCCTCTGCTCTGCTATAACATGGGCTCTCCAGGCTGCAGATCCCTCTGCTCAGCTATGACATGGGCTCTCCAGGCTGCAGATCCCTCTGCTCTGCTATAACATGGGCTCTCCAGGCTGCAGATCCCTCTGCTCAGCTATGACATGGGCTCTCCAGGCTGCAGATACCGCTGCTCTGCTATAACATGGGCTCTCCAGGCTGCAGATCCCTCTCCTCTGCTATAACATGGGCTCTCCAGGCTGCAGATCCCTCTCCTCTGCTATAACATGGGCTCTCCAGGCTGCAGATCCCTCTCCTCTGCTATAACAAGGGCTCTCCAGGCTGCAGATCCCTCTCCTCTGCTATAACATGGGCTCTCCAGGCTGCAGATCCCTCTCCTCTGCTATAACAAGGGCTCTCCAGGCTGCAGATCCCTCTCCTCTGCTATAACATGGGCTCTCCAGGCTGCAGATCCCTCTCCTCTGCTATAACATGGGCTCTCCAGGCTGCAGATCCCTCTGCTCTGCTATAACATGGGCTCTCCAGGCTGCAGATCCCTCTCCTCTGCTATAACATGGGCTCTCCAGGCTGCAGATCCCTCTCCTCTGCTATAACATGGGCTCTCCAGGCTGCAGATCCCTCTGCTCTGCTATAACATGGGCTCTCCAGGCTGCAGATCCCTCTCCTCTGCTATAACAAGGGCTCTCCAGGCTGCAGATCCCTCTCCTCTGCTATAACATGGGCTCTCCAGGCTGCAGATCCCTCTGCTCTGCTATAACATGGGCTCTCCAGGCTGCAGATCCCTCTGCTCAGCTATAACATGGGCTCTCCAGGCTGCAGATCCCTCTCCTCTGCTATAACATGGGCTCTCCAGGCTGCAGATCCCTCTCCTCTGCTATAACATGGGCTCTCCAGGCTGCAGATCCCTCTGCTCTGCTATAACATGGGCTCTCCAGGCTGCAGATCCCTCTCCTCTGCTATAACATGGGCTCTCCAGGCTGCAGATCCCTCTCCTCTGCTATAACATGGGCTCTCCAGGCTGCAGATCCCTCTCCTCTGCTATAACATGGGCTCTCCAGGCTGCAGATCCCTCTCCTCTGCTATAACATGGGCTCTCCAGGCTGCAGATCCCTCTGCTCTGCTATAACATGGGCTCTCCAGGCTGCAGATCCCTCTCCTCTGCTATAACATGGGCTCTCCAGGCTGCAGATCCCTCTCCTCTGCTATAACATGGGCTCTCCAGGCTGCAGATCCCTCTGCTCTGCTATAACATGGACTCTCCAGGCTGCAGATCCCTCTCCTCTGCTATAACAAGGGCTCTCCAGGCTGCAGATCCCTCTCCTCTGCTATAACATGGGCTCTCCAGGCTGCAGATCCCTCTGCTCTGCTATAACATGGGCTCTCCAGGCTGCAGATCCCTCTGCTCAGCTATAACATGGGCTCTCCAGGCTGCAGATCCCTCTGCTCAGCTATGACATGGGCTCTCCAGGCTGCAGATCCCTCTGCTCTGCTATAACATGGGCTCTCCAGGCTGCAGATCCCTCTGCTCAGCTATAACATGGGCTCTCCAGGCTGCAGATCCCTCTGCTCTGCTATAACATGGGCTCTCCAGGCTGCAGATCCCTCTCCTCTGCTATAACATGGGCTCTCCAGGCTGCAGATCCCTCTGCTCAGCTATAACATGGGCTTTCCAGGCTGCAGATCCCTCTCCTCTGCTATAACAAGGGCTCTCCAGGCTGCAGATCCCTCTCCTCTGCTATAACATGGGCTCTCCAGGCTGCAGATCCCTCTGCTCTACTATAACATGGGCTCTCCAGGCTGCAGATCCCTCTGCTCTGCTATAACATGGGCTCTCCAGGCTGCAGATCCCTCTCCTCTGCTATAACAAGGGCTTTCCAGGCTGCAGATCCCTCTCCTCTGCTATAACATGGGCTCTCCAGGCTGCAGATCCCTCTGCTCTGCTATAACATGGGCTCTCCAGGCTGCACATCTCTCTCCTCTGCTATAACATGGGCTCTTCAGGCTGCAGATACCTCTGCTCTGCTATAATATGGGCTCTCCAGGCTGCAGATCCCTCTGCTCTGCTATAACATGGGCTCTCCAGGCTGCAGATCCCTCTGCTCTGCTATAACATGGGCTCTCCAGGCTGCAGATCCCTCTGCTCTGCTATAACATGGGCTCTCCAGGCTGCAGATCCCTCTGCTCAGCTATAATATGGGCTCTCCAGGCTGCAGATCCCTCTCCTCTGCTATAACATGGGCTCTCCAGGCTGCAGATCCCTCTGCTCTGCTATAACATGGGCTCTCCAGGCTGCAGATCCCTCTGCTCTGCTATAACATGGGCTCTTCAGGCTGCAGATCCCTCTGCTCTGCTATAACATGGGCTCTCCAGGCTGCAGATTCCTCTCCTCTGCTATAACATGGGCTCTCCAGGCTGCAGATCCCTCTGCTCTACTATAACATGGGCTCTCCAGGCTGCAGATCCCTCTGCTCTACTATAACATGGGCTCTCCAGGCTGCAGATCCCTCTGCTCTGCTATAACATGGGCTCTCCAGGCCGCAGATCCCTCTGCTCTGCTATAACATGGGCTCTCCAGGCTGCAGATACCGCTGCTCTGCTATAACATGGGCTTTCCAGGCTGCAGATCCCTCTTCTCTGCTATAACATGGGCTCTCCAGGCTGCAGATCCCTCTGCTCAGCTATAACATGGGCTCTCCAGGCTGCAGATCCCTCTGCTCTGCTATAACATGGGCTCTCCAGGCTGCAGATCCCTCTGCTCTGCTATAACATGGGCTCTCCAGGCTGCAGATCCCTCTGCTCTGCTATAACATGGGCTCTCCAGGCTGCAGATCCCTCTGCTCTGCTAGAATATGGGCTCTCCAGGCTGCAGATCCCTCTGCTCTGCTATAACATGGGCTCTCCAGGCTGCAGATCCCTCTGTTCTGCTATAACATGGGCTCTCCAGGCTGCAGATCCCTCTCCTCTGCTATAACATGGGCTCTCCAGGCTGCAGATCCCTCTGCTCTGCTATAACATGGGCTCTTCAGGCTGCAGATCCCTCTGCTCAGCTATGACATGGGCTCTCCAGGCTGCAGATCCCTCTGCTCAGCTATAACATGGGCTCTCCAGGCTGCAGATCCCTCTCCTCTGCTATAACAAGGGCTCTCCAGGCTGCAGATCCCTCTCCTCTGCTATAACATGGGCTCTCCAGGCTGCAGATCCCTCTGCTCTGCTATAACATGGGCTCTCCAGGCTGCAGATCTCTCTCCTCTGCTATAACATGGGCTCTTCAGGCTGCAGATACCTCTGCTCTGCTATAATATGGGCTCTCCAGGCTGCAGATCCCTCTGCTCTGCTATAACATGGGCTCTCCAGGCTGCAGATCCCTCTGCTCAGCTATAACATGGGCTCTTCAGGCTGCAGATCCCTCTGCTCTGCTATAACATGGGCTCTCCAGGCTGCAGATCCCTCTGCTCAGCTATAACATGGGCTCTTCAGGCTGCAGATCCCTCTGCTCAGCTATAATATGGGCTCTCCAGGCTGCAGATCCCTCTCCTCTGCTATAACATGGGCTCTCCAGGCTGCAGATCCCTCTGCTCTGCTATAACATGGGCTCTTCAGGCTGCAGATCCCTCTGCTCTGCTATAACATGGGCTCTCCAGGCTGCAGATTCCTCTCCTCTGCTATAACATGGGCTCTCCAGGCTGCAGATCCCTCTGCTCTACTATAACATTGGCTCTCCAGGCTGCAGATCCCTCTGCTCTGCTATAACATGGGCTCTCCAGGCCGCAGATCCCTCTGCTCTGCTATAACATGGGCTCTCCAGGCTGCAGATACCGCTGCTCTGCTATAACATGGGCTCTCCAGGCTGCAGATCCCTCTGCTCTGCTATAACATGGGCTCTCCAGGCTGCAGATCCCTCTCCTCTGCTATAACATGGGCTCTCCAGGCTGCAGATCCCTCTGCTCTGCTATAACATGGGCTCTTCAGGCTGCAGATCCCTCTGCTCAGCTATGACATGGGCTCTCCAGGCTGCAGATCCCTCTGCTCAGCTATAACATGGGCTCTCCAGGCTGCAGATCCCTCTCCTCTGCTATAACAAGGGCTCTCCAGGCTGCAGATCCCTCTCCTCTGCTATAACATGGACTCTCCAGGCTGCAGATCCCTCTGCTCTGCTATAACATGGGCTCTCCAGGCTGCAGATCTCTCTCCTCTGCTATAACATGGGCTCTTAAGGCTGCAGATACCTCTGCTCTGCTATAATATGGGCTCTCCAGGCTGCAGATCCCTCTGCTCTGCTATAACATGGGCTCTCCAGGCTGCAGATCCCTCTGCTCTGCTATAACATGGGCTCTCCAGGCTGCAGATCCCTCTGCTCTGGTATAACATGGGCTCTCCAGGCTGCAGATCCCTCTGCTCAGCTATAATATGGGCTCTCCAGGCTGCAGATCCCTCTCCTCTGCTATAACATGGGCTCTCCAGGCTGCAGATCCCTCTGCTCTGCTATAACATGGGCTCTCCAGGCTGCAGATCCCTCTGCTCTGCTATAACATGGGCTCTTCAGGCTGCAGATCCCTCTGCTCTGCTATAACATGGGCTCTCCAGGCTGCAGATTCCTCTCCTCTGCTATAACAAGGGCTCTCCAGGCTGCAGATCCCTCTGCTCTACTATAACATGGGCTCTCCAGGCTGCAGATCCCTCTGCTCTACTATAACATGGGCTCTCCAGGCTGCAGATCCCTCTGCTCTGCTATAACATGGGCTCTCCAGGCCGCAGATCCCTCTGCTCTGCTATAAAATGGGCTCTCCAGGCTGCAGATACCGCTGCTCTGCTATAACATGGGCTTTCCAGGCTGCAGATCCCTCTTCTCTGCTATAACATGGGCTTTCCAGGCTGCAGATCCCTCTTCTCTGCTATAACATGGGCTCTCCAGGCTGCAGATCCCTCTGCTCTGCTATAACATGGGCTCTCCAGGCTGCAGATCCCTCTGCTCTGCTATAACATGGGCTCTCCAGGCTGCAGATCCCTCTGCTCTGCTATAACATGGGCTCTCCAGGCTGCAGATCTCTCTGCTCTGCTATAACATGGGCTCTCCAGGCTGCAGATCCCTCTGCTCTGCTATAACATGGGCTCTCCAGGCTGCAGATCCCTCTGCTCTGCTAGAATATGGGCTCTCCAGGCTGCAGATCCCTCTGCTCTGCTAGAATATGGGCTCTCCAGGCTGCAGATTCGTCTGCTCTGCTATAACATGGGCTCTCCAGGCTGCAGATCCCTCTGCTCTGCTATAACATGGGCTCTCCAGGCTGCAGATACCTCTGCTCTGCTAGAATATGGGCTCTCCAGGCTGCAGATACCTCTGCTCTGCTATAACATGGGCTCTCCAGGCTGCAGATCCCTCTGCTCTGCTATAACATGGGCTCTCCAGGCTGCAGATCCCTCTGCTCTGCTATAACATGGGCTCTCCAGGCTGCAGATCCTCACATGAAACCATTGCTGACACAAATGCACAAAGTTACCTCTCCCTCTTATGATATAATAGGAATATCAAGCTTCAGCACTGAATATTCATGGCCAAAAATCCCATCTTTTTTTCTCAGCTCTCCCCTATATTTGCTTGGAATACGCAATCAGTTTATCCAGCGTGACTTTAATTTCAGCATTTCAGGTAATTAATTTTGGTTTTCATGAAGCTGCTTAAATATATACAAAGGACAGAAGAAAATAATTCTTAAAGCTGCCCATAGAGGTCAGAGGAAGACTTCACACCCTCAGCTGTATTACGCAACACTGTCTATAGAAATCTATGGACTCTCTCTGCCGCTCCGCTATGAAATGTGGCCCTACAGGGCTTTTCCTTCCAGAGATCTCATTGTATGTACAGAACTGTGTAAAATAATGGTGTGAAAATAATGCTACAAACTGAGAAGCTTTCAAAAATAGAAGAGTTAATAGTCTATGATTTGATCAACTAACTAAACGTAAAGTGAATGAAGAAAAGAGAAATGTGAATCCTATCAGTCTCTGAAGACCACCTGGTCGTCTCCATCATCAGTATCTAGTGGCCGCCCGTCACCTCCAGCATCAGTATCTGGTGACCACCCGTCACCGCCATCATCAGTATCTGGTGACCACCCGTCACCGCCATCATCAGTATCTGGTGACAGCCCATGACCTCCATCATCAGTATCTGGTGACCACCCGTCACCTCCAGCATCAGTATCTGGTGACCGTCCGTCACCGCCATCATCAGTATCTGGTGACAGCCCATGACCTCCATCATCAGTATCTGGTGACAGCCCATCACCTCCATCATCAGCACCTGGTGACAGCTTGTCGCCTCCATCATTAGTATATGGAGACCACCCATCGCCTCAATTATCAGTATCTAGTGACCGCCCATCACCTCCATCATTGGCATCTGGTGACAGCCCGTCGCCTCCATCATCAGTAACTGGAGACCGCCCGTCGCCTCTATCATCAGTATCTGGAGACCGCCCGTCGCCTCCATCATCAGTATCTGGTGACCACCCGTCACCTCCATTACCAGTATCTGGTTACCACCCATTGCCTTTATCACTTCTAGGTCTCTTGTCACCCCAGGTCTTCTGTGTATGAGGCTTGTGCGGATCCTTCTGTCTCTTCATGTGATCCCAGATAGACGGGATGATGTGGGGCCGGATCATCACTTCCAGGACTCGTTCTCAATTAAATTGGCTGGATTTTGGGGGTCATTGTCCGGATGAAGAATAAATTTGGAGCAGATCAGACGCCTCCTTGATGGTATTGCATGATGGATAAGTAGCTCCTGAATTTCTCAGCATTAGGACATCATTAATCCTGACCAAATCCACAACTCCAGTTGCTGGAGCCACAAACTTGCAGGGCCCTCCACCGTGCGTCACTGCTCCTGCAGACCCTCATTATTGTGCCGCTCTCCAGCCCTTCGGTGAACAAACTGCTTCTGTTCCAGCTGCTGACATTTTTCTGCACCCTGGTTCCTATGTTTTCATATACACTGTGTGCAGAATTATTAGGCAGGTTGTATTTTAGAGGATTATTTTTATTATTGATCAACAACTATGTTCTCAATCAACCCAAAAGACTCATAAATATCCAAGCTTAATATTTTTGGAAGTTGGAGTGTTTTTTTTTTTAGATTTGGCTATCTTAGGAGGATATCTGTTTGTGCAGGTAACTATTACTGTGCAGAATTATTAGGCAACTTAATGAAAATCAAATATAATCCCATCTCACTTGTTTATTTTCACCAGGTAAACCAATATCAGTGCACAAAATTTAGAAATAAACATTTCTGATATGCAAAAACAAAAACCAAAAAAATTAGTGATGAATATAGCCCCCTTTCTTTATGATGACACTCAGCAGCCTTCCATCCATAGATTCTGTCAGTTGCTTGATCTGTTTTCGATCACCATTGCGTGCAGCAGCCATCACAGCCTCCCAGACACTGCTCCCAGAGGTGTACTGTTTTCCCTCCCTGTAGATCTCACCACAGCCTCCCAGACACTGCTCCCAGAGGTGTACTGTTTTCCCTCCCTGTAGATCTCACCACAGCCTCTCAGACACTGCTCCCAGAGGTGTACTGTTTTCCCTCCCTGTAGATCTCACATTTTATGGTGGACCACAGGTTCTCTATGGGGTTCAGATCAGGTGAACAAGGGGACCATGTCATTATTTTTTCTTCTTTTAGACCTTTACTGGCCAGCCACGCTGTGGAGTAGTTGGATGCATGTGATGGAGCATTGTCCTGCATGAAAATCATGTTTTTCTTGAACGATACTGACTTCTTCCTGTACCACTGCTTGAAGAAGTTGTCTTCCAGAAACTAGCAGTAGGTCTGGGAGTTGAGCTTCACTCCCTCCTCAACCCGAAAAGGTCCCACAAGTTCATCTTTGATGATACCAGCCCATACCAGTACCCCACCTCCACCTTGCTGGCGTCTCAGTCGGAGTGGAGCTCTCTGCCCTTTACTGATCCAGCCTCTGGCCCATCCATCTGGCCCATCAAGAGTCACTCTCATTTCATCAGTCCATAAAACCTTTGAGAAATCAGTCTTAAGATATTTCTTGGTCCATTCTTGACGTTTTATCTTATGTTTCTTGTTCATAGGTGGTGGTTTTTCAGCCTTCCTTACCTTGGCCATGTCCCTGAGTATCGCACACCTTGTGCTTTTTGATACTCCAGTAACGTTGCAGCTCTGAAATATGGCAAAACTGGTGGCGAATGGCATCTTGGCAGCTTCACGCTTGATTTTCCTCAGTTCATGGGCAGTTATTTTGCCCCTTGTAACATACCTGGCGGCGTCCTTGCATAGTGGTCCATCTCCCACTGTGCAAGAGCGCGCACTTGATCTCCAGTCCAGAATGTCTCTCTGGCTTCCCTCCATGCTGTCTGTTTGCTTCTGTGTCTGCTGCTTAAGGGCGGCGCCCGATCACTTCCTGCTTTTTGTACCTGCTGCAGGCACACCCCTTGTGCGTCCTCAGCCTATTGCTGTCTATCACCTGGTATTTAAATCAGCTGCCCTAATTGACTGATGCCTGAGCATCTTGCCCTGTCAGTTGGCTTTTGTCTCTGACATGCCAGGTCCTGTCTATGTTACCTGCCTTGCGGTATCAGTTCCCGTGTCTGAACTGAGTCCTGTCTATGTCTCCTGCCTTGCGGTATCAGTTCCCGTGTCTGAACTGAGTCCTGTCTTTGTCTCCTGCCTTGCGGTATCAGTTCCTGTGTCTGAACTGAGTCCTGTCTATGTCTCCTGCCTTGCGGTATCAGTTCCCGTGTCTGAACTGAGTCCTGTCTATGTCTCCTGCCTTGCGGTATCAGTTCCCGTGTCTGAACTGAGTCCTGTCTATGTCTCCTGCCTTGCGGTATCAGTTCCCGTGTCTGAACTGAGTCCTGTCTATGTCTCCTGCCTTGCGGTATCAGTTCCCGTGTCTGAACTGAGTCCTGTCTTTGTCTCCTGCCTTGCGGTATCAGTTCCCGTGTCTGAACTGAGTCCTGTCTATGTCTCCTGCCTTGCGGTATCAGTTCCTGTGTCTGAACTGAGTCCTGTCTGTGTTCTCTTGTCTGCCTATCCTGGAGGCTGTATTTCCAGGCCTGTCTGAACACGCTCCTAGCCTGTTCCTCCCGCCTTCTAGGGGCCGATTACCTAGATCCGTTCCTGTATCTTGTCTGTCCTGTCTGAACACGCTCCTAGCCTGTTCCTCCCGCCTTCTGGGGGCCGTATTCCCAGACCCGCTCCTGTATTCCGCTGCAGTGTCGGTCTCCTCCGTACACTCAGTTCCAGTCTGAACTCTCTCCTATCCTTTACCTGTTTTTCCTCTATGTCCGTTCCCTTCCTTTTTCTGCAGTCTGAACTCGTACCTAACTCCTGCTCGTTGTCACTGTACTTCCGTTTGTGAGTTTGTTGTCCACTCGCTACTTCTCTGCAAGTACCCTGTGGGTATCTGGTTCTGCCTTTTCCTTCTAGTCTGTTCCGTGTGAACAGAGCCCTGTTCCCACCGCGTCTGCGGTTTTCGCTTTGCTCAGCTCTGTCCGCCGCGTTTGCGGTTTTCGCTTTGCTCAGCTCTGTCCGCCGCGTCTGCAGTTTTCGCTTTGCTCAGCTCTGTCCGCTGCGTCTGCGGTTTTCGCTTTGCTCAGCTCTGTCCGCCGCGTCTGCGGTTTTCGCTTTCCTCAGCTCTGTCCGCCGCGTCTGCGGTTTTCGCTTTGTTCAGCTCTGTCCGCCGCGTCTGCGGTTTTCGCTTTGCTCAGCTCTGTCCGCCGCGTCTGCGGTTTTCGCTTTGCTCAGCTCTGTCCGCCGCGTCTGCGGTTTTCGCTTTGCTCAGCTCTGTCCGCCGCGTCTGCGGTTTTCGCTTTGCTCAGCTCTGTCCGCCGCGTCTGCGGTTTTCGCTTTGCTCGGCTCTGTCCGCCGCGTCTGCGGTTTTCGCTTTGCTCGGCTCTGTCCGCCGCGTCTGCGGTTTTCGCTTTGCTCGGCTCTGTCCGCCGCGTCTGCGGTTTTCGCTTTGCTCGGCCCTGTCCACCGCGTCTGCGGTTTCGAATTTGTCTCCCAGTCTGTACTGGACCCTACCCAGCCTGCGCTCTAGTCTGCCTGTTCCAGTATTCCCCGGTGTGGGTCAACAGCCGTGTCCGGAGTCTGACCTGGAGTAGACCCTGGTTCCTCTGCTCGGTTCCTCCCTGGTGCACTGGCGTCGTATGCCGTCGTGCGACCTTGGTCGGATCGGGCAGATACTTATGTGACACCCCAGGGGTCTGGTTGCCACAGTGATAGAGATATTACGTCTGAGAGCAGGTGGGAGGTCTCTTGGTCAGGGATCCTATGCATGCCACACCTCCTGCCCAGTCCTGGGAGGGGAAGAACTTCCCCTAGATAAACCTGGGGCTGAGGCAGGGTTAGTGAGTAGAGAAGAAGCAGAGAAAAGAAGCAAATATAGGAAGAAACAACAGGAGCTCTGTGGGAGCAGTGTTACAAGGAGTCAGGGGCTGGCAGCTACAGAGCTCGCCCTGACTGAGAAGTTATCACCGGACCCGGAGTCCGAGGCTGTGGGGACTAACTCCTATCCAGCAGCAGAAACCGACCGGCAGGGGATTGCAGGTTCTCTGGCCCAGAAACCCGAAGGCCCCGAGTCACCGGCCATACGGGTGAGCACCACACGGTACACTCAGGGACGTGGGCTACTTATACCCACCTCTAGCAAGGTAGCCAGAAGAGTACAGTTAGTTTGGGAGGCCTACAACTCCGCCTGGCCAGGGGAGATCCCATCTGCTCAAGGACTGACCAGGCCCCAATCGCTAGCCAGTACTCCGGGAGGGTCTATCTTTGTCACCAGTAAAGACCCTGAACTACACAGTACCGTCTCCGAGTGGTTCCTGCTACCCCCATCATCCACGTCGGCTGCCCTGAGGCCATACCCCTCCCGTTGGGGGTTATACTATCACGCTGCACAATCCTACCACCGGCCTCAGCGGTCTGCCCTGCAGCAGCAGCTCCCTGGCTGCACTCAACGGGTGGCGTAGTCGTCCAACATCTACCGCTAAAACAGCGCCACTTAGTCTGACTCCCTGGGCACGGACCGGATCACCGCCACGAGACTACAACCCTCAACAGATCCGGCTCCGGGTAAGCTCCCGCGTGCACAACGCAGCGCGACACAGGCCCAGGGGCGCGTCAACTTTTGGCGTAGTCGGCAGGATCTCGGGCCCGCAACCACCGGGTACTGCGTGCCTGAAAAAGACTGTGAAAACTTACCCGTGGTGAAGATTCCCGCCATCCGGCGCCATCTTCCGCTTTCTTCCCGCCATCGGTGGAGTTTTCCCGCCATCCGGCGCCATTTTCGGCCTTCTTCCCGCCATCCGTGGAGTTTTCCCGCCATTGGACGCCATCTTGAGGACGCCGCGCGGGAAGAAGAGGGGCGTGGACTCCGAAAACGCGCGAGAACTGAAGCCCCGCCTCACGTCCGGACGTTGCGTAAGGTCCTGGAAGGAGCCCAGCAGACGCCGACGTCACAGGAGCGCGACGGAAGGTCCTCAACCCTGACGATCCACTGCGGAGCCGCGGCCTACGGAAGAGGATCATCGCAAGGTAGGCCACGGTCCACTAGGGGGGAGAAGGATGTCGGATACGGAGGAGAGCTTCACCGCTCCAACTCCCGCCAGCGCCACCGCTGTTGCGGTCATGCCTTTCACTATGCCCTATATCCCGGGGGCAGCCTGGCTACCCCAGTACTCAGGGGAGTCACATACCCTGCAGGACTTTAGAGAAAAACTGGATAGCCTCTTCCAGGTGTACCCCCTCACAGAAGAGCAAAAAGTAAGCATCCTGGTGGCCCAATTAACCGGGGCAGCCCAAAGGGAGGTAAAGTCCTGGCCACCTGGGGGGAGGACTGTCGCAGGGATACTAACCCGGCTGAGGGACACCTTTGATACCCGCACCTCAGCCGAGATCAAGCTTAGATTCTACGGGTGCAAACAGCGGGCACATGAGAGTATAAGGGACTATGCCCTGAACCTACAAGAGGCCCTGAGAGCCATTAAGCAGACCGACCCTGACGGCGTGGGAGACGAGGACAGGCTGTTAACTGAACAATTTATAGAGGGTTTATATTGCAATGCCCACCGAACCCAGTTGCGGGCAATGGCCTTACAGGACCCTCATCTGGGATTTGCACAGTTCAAGGACAGAGCCATCCGGGTGCTCCGAGAACCGGCACCAGGTGGCGTGGTGACCCACAGACGCCCCACTACCACCTACCACCAGGAGGCGGCGCCCTTGTCGGCAGGGCCTGTGGGAGCTGATGCGCAGGCTTTGAACAATGACTCGGCTCCAGACCTGCACCATCAGGTCCAAGAGCTAGCTAAAAGCGTTGCGCTAACCCGAACTGTGCAGTCTTTACAGGTTTCCACTCCAGGGAAGATCCAGCTGGCATCCGGACCGGAGGACATCCCGTGGCGTCGACCAAGGAGGACCCCACCGGCCAGAGGAAGACCCAGCGACCGATACAACGAGGACGGACAACCCATCTGCCGCCGCTGTAATCAACCCGGACATATGGCAAGGTACTGTCCTTTAAACTGGCACAACCTAGGGTAGAGGGCCAACCCCTAGGAAAAAGATCATCAGGCCCATCAAACTGGCGCGACAAATATGTGGGAGGACGTCCAGTCTTGCCTGTGGTACTGGATGGCATTCCTATGAGTGCCCTACTGGACACCGGGTCACAGGTCACCACCATCCCGTACGCGCTCTTCAAGCAGTACTGGAATGACTCGGATATTACCCGCTACCCTGACGACGACTTGAGTATCATCGCCAGCAATGGTCAGCCCGTGCCACAGATCGGATTTAAAGAGGTGACCATTAAAATTGGTAGAGTTGAACTGGCAGCACAGGGACTGATCATTGTAGACATTGACAAACACGAGAGTCACCCAAAGATAACTCTAGGAACTAATGTAATTGAAAATTGTCTTGCAGAGGTGATTTTCCTTTTACAGCAGGTTGCCAAGAACGCCAGCTCCGGCGAGCAGCGAGTGCTCCAAAAAGAGATCCGGGCACTGATGCGACGGCAACAGGTGGAACTCTCCGGCGGTGAGATTGGTAGCGTGAGAATGTGTGACCCTTTCCCTATTGCCATGCCCCCAAAAAGTGAAATGATGATTTGGTGCCGGGCAGCTATTGGTCTGAGAGGTAGAGATTACCAGGCAATGGTAGAACCAGTTTACTCAGACAGTAGGCCCACCATCTTGACAGCACGGGGGGTGGTTAATGTACACCATGGGAGGGTGCCCGTTCGCATAATCAATATCGGGAAGAGGGAAGTGTACCTGCCCCGGTATGCCACGCTAGCCAAATTATATACCATTAACCAAAATGCTATACAATCTGTGGAACCCTTGCCTCCATCTCACCCGGAGGAAGGTAACGGCTCTAAGAAAACAATGGAGGACTGGTGTCAGCAACTACATTTGGGTACTGACTCCACTCCCTCACATCAGAAACAGGGAGTCTATCGGGTGGTTCAAGAGTACGAGAGAGTGTTTAGTAAACACCCGTTAGACTTCGGGCGAGTCAAGGGGGTAGAACACCACATCCCCACGGGAGACCATCCTCCCATAAAAGAGAGGTATCGACCCGTACCCCCTGCACACTACCAACACGCCAAGGGGATGCTTAGAGACATGAAGGAGGCTGGGGTGATCAGGGATAGCTGTAGCCCCTGGGCAGCTCCACTAGTCTTAGTCAAAAAGAAAGACAACACCATGAGGATGTGTGTAGATTACCGGAAAATCAACCGTATCACACACAAGGATGCGTACCCCTTACCAAGGATAGAGGAGTCTTTGGCTGCTTTAAGATCTGCTAACTTCTTCTCTACCTTGGATCTCACTAGTGGGTACTGGCAGGTTCCTGTAGCAGAGGCGGACCGGGAGAAGACCGCATTCACCACCCCGATGGGACTTAGCGAGTTTACCTGCATGCCGTTCGGACTCTGCAACGCACCAGGAACCTTCCAACGATTAATGGAGTGCTGTCTGGGCCATAGAAACTTCGAGACGGTCCTGTTGTACCTGGACGATGTCATCGTATATTCTAAGACTTATGAGGACCACCTGAAACACCTGGCGGAAGTTTTCGAAGCTCTGGCAAGCTACGGCCTAAAGGTGAAACCCTCCAAGTGTCACCTCCTGAAACCAAAGGTGCAGTACCTGGGACACGTGGTGAGCGCTGACGGAGTGGCTCCCGACCCTGATAAGATCACCGCAATTAAGGAATGGCCAAGTCCCTCCAGTGTAAAGGAAGTGCGGCAGTTCCTCGGGTTGGTAGGCTACTACCGCAGGTTCATCCCCGGCTTCACCAAAAAGGCAGCTCCTATGCAGGACCTCCTGATAGGCCAGTCCCGGAAGGCCAAGAACCAGAAGCCGCCCTTCAGATGGGAGAAGTTGGAAGAGGAGTCCTTCCGCCAGCTGAAGATGGCCCTCACGGGGGATGAAATCCTGGCGTACCCGGATTACAGCCAGCCCTTTATCCTCTACACCGACGCAAGTAACATCGGGCTAGGAGCCGTGCTGTCCCAGATCCAGCAGGGGAAAGAACGAGTAATCGCTTACGCCAGCCGAAAACTGCGACCCACCGAGAGAAACCCTGAGAATTACAGCTCATTTAAGCTAGAGTTCCTGGCAGTGGTGTGGGCAGTCACCGAACGCTTTAAGCACTACCTCGCTTCTTCCCGGTTCGTCGTGTACACGGATAACAACCCGTTGACACACCTGGACACAGCAAGACTCGGTGCCCTAGAGCAGAGATGGATGGCCCGTCTGTCCAACTACGAGTTCACAATCAAATACCGGGCAGGACGCTCCAATACCAACGCGGACGCCCTGTCCAGGATGCCAAACCTACCGGACGTAGGAGAAGATCCAGAGGGACTGGAAGAAGTCGAACTCCCTGCGTTCCACCGGCATAGGACTATCCAGTATTCCCACCGGGTAAGGAGTAAGCAAGCCGCTACGTTTAACCCCTTGCCTCACTACAACTGGGAGGAAACGCAAGACAGTGACCCTGCCGTCCGACTGGTGAAGGAGATGCTGACTCGGCCAGAGGCTCGCCTTGACCCAGACGCTCCGGAGGAAGCCAAGCAACTGTGGGCTGAGAAGAGTCGACTGTTCCTTTATAAGGGGAAGTTGTGCCGCAGAATGGTTAACTCCCGGACGCATGAACTAATCTGGCAAGTAGTGGTGCCACGAAGAGACGCAGCCATGGTGATGGAGGCATACCACGACGGGGCTGGACACTTCGGATGGAAGAAGCTGGAGTTCCTGCTGCGCGAGCGGTTCCACTGGGTAGGCATGAGGGGAACCATCGAGAGGTGGTGCAGAGACTGTGGCCCGTGCAACCTAAGAAGGAAGGACCGTGCCAGCCAGAAGACTCCCCTGCAGTCCATCGTCACCCGGCAGCCGTTGGAACTGGTAGCCTTGAATCATGTAAAACTGACCCCAAGCAGAAGTGGCTACGTCTACGCACTAACCATCGTGGATCACTACTCCCGGTTCTTGGTTGTCGTCCCCGTCAAGGACTTAACAGCTCGAACAGCAGCGAGAGCCTTCCAGCAGCATTTCTGCCGTCCACACGGGTACCCGGACCAAGTGTTGACAGACCAGGGACCTGCCTTTGAAGCGGAGGTCTTCCAAGAATTCTGCACTCTGTATGGCTGCCGGAAGATAAGGACGACACCCTATCATCCGCAAACTAATGGACTTTGTGAGAAAATGAACCAGGTGGTAATGGATCTTCTGAAAACGTTGCCCCTGGAAGAACGCAGTCTGTGGCCTGAGAAGCTGCCCGATCTGGTGGACCTATACAACCACATCCCGGTAGGTTCCACCAACTGTACCCCGGCTTACCTAATGAGGGCGAGACCTGGTAAGTTACCTGTTGACCTGGAAATGGGAGTCCTGACACCTGAGGACACTTCACCAGAAGCAGACTGGGACACAGAGAGGCAGCAGCAGTACCGGAGAGTACAGGAGAGCGTGGAGCGAAGTCTCTGTCAGGCTAGGGAAAGACAAGAGAAAACTTACAACCAGTATGCTCCCGCTGTTCCCCTGGTACCCGGAGAGCAGGTCTTGAAGAGAAAAAGACGGCTCCACAAGTTGGACGACCAGTGGGAGAAGGACCCGTACACCGTACTGCCCTCAAGCCACGACAACCCAAAGGTCTGTACCATCAGTAAACACGGAGGGAAAACCACAACCATTGTATCCCGGGATCACCTGAAGAAGTGTCCCGAACAGCTACGGAACCCTGAAGAGGAACAAGAAGACCCTCGACCCGTAGAGGAAAGGGAAGACATGGTTAATACTGTGCTCGGAGACTTCCCTCGGTCTTGGACTCAAGTCAATGGTGCAGTTGTGGTACCCGTACTCACCTTCCTCCAACCAGCATCCCAAGCACCTACGGAGCAACAGGTAGAGCTGGAAGAACAGCCGGTCCAGGAGGCAGAAGACCCCACACCAGCAGACCAGGAGGATCAACCCTCTGCTTGCAGTGAGCCTGCCATATCCCTAGTGAGCCAAAGGGCCCGTAGACCGCTGCCCAGTTTACCCTTAACAGCTCCTACACCCTGTAGTTCAGGGCCAGACAGTCAGCTCCGTAGGTCCACTAGGGCCACTAGGGGCCAGTTACCCGCACGTTGGAGGATTTGAAGTGTATAAATTGTTTTATTTGTGGTTACCTGTTTATTGTTGCTTGTGTATAATTATGTGTTTCTAGTTATTTTTAGGAGTCTTTGGTGGATTTACCGGGAATCCTGTGTACATAGTTGGAGCGTAACCCAGGACGGACTAAAGACTGTTAAGGACTCGGGGCAGGACAGACCCCTACCTGGTTACGTCTCCCTGTTTTGGTGAAATGGACACCTTGCTTTCTTCAAAGACTGCACCCGGTTACGGACATGCCGTGACCACCTTTATGTGTTTTTTTATTGTATTGTTATTGTTATATCTTGTTATGTTTTTCTAAAATATGTTTAGTCCCGGAGTACTAAATTTCACTAGGGGGGAATGTGACACCCCAGGGGTCTGGTTGCCACAGTGATAGAGATATTACGTCTGAGAGCAGGTGGGAGGTCTCTTGGTCAGGGATCCTATGCATGCCACACCTCCTGCCCAGTCCTGGGAGGGGAAGAACTTCCCCTAGATAAACCTGGGGCTGAGGCAGGGTTAGTGAGTAGAGAAGAAGCAGAGAAAAGAAGCAAATATAGGAAGAAACAACAGGAGCTCTGTGGGAGCAGTGTTACAAGGAGTCAGGGGCTGGCAGCTACAGAGCTCGCCCTGACTGAGAAGTTATCACCGGACCCGGAGTCCGAGGCTGTGGGGACTAACTCCTATCCAGCAGCAGAAACCGACCGGCAGGGGATTGCAGGTCCTCTGGCCCAGAAACCCGAAGGCCCCGAGTCACCGGCCATACGGGTGAGCACCACACGGTACACTCAGGGACGTGGGCTACTTATACCCGCCTCTAGCAAGGTAGCCAGAAGAGTACAGTTAGTTTGGGAGGCCTACAACTCCGCCTGGCCAGGGGAGATCCCATCTGCTCAAGGACTGACCAGGCCCCAATCGCTAGCCAGTACTCCGGGAGGGTCTATCTTTGTCACCAGTAAAGACCCTGAACTACACAGTACCGTCTCCGAGTGGTTCCTGCTACCCCCATCATCCACGTCGGCTGCCCTGAGGCCATACCCCTCCCGTTGGGGGTTATACTATCACGCTGCACAATCCTACCACCGGCCTCAGCGGTCTGCCCTGCAGCAGCAGCTCCCTGGCTGCACTCAACGGGTGGCGTAGTCGTCCAACATCTACCGCTAAAACAGCGCCACTTAGTCTGACTCCCTGGGCACGGACCGGATCACCGCCACGAGACTACAACCCTCAACAGATCCGGCTCCGGGTAAGCTCCCGCGTGCGCAACGCAGCGCGACACAGGCCCAGGGGCGCGTCAACTTTGTTACGCCCCTCCAGGCACTCTCCGGTTCATGGCACAGTGGAATCACTACATAAACATGCACACGCCAGTCAGTCCGGGCGTGTGCATTACACCCCTTTTTTGGCCAACACGCTTCTTGCGACCCTGTTGGCTATTTGCCATGAAACACTTGATTGTTCGGTGATCACGCTTCAAAAGTTTGGAAATTTCAAGACTGCTGCCTCCCTCTGCAAGACATCTCACAATTTTGGACTTTTCAGAGCCCGTCAAATCTCTCTTCTGACCCATTTTGCCAAAGGAAAGGAAGTTGCCTAATAATTAAGCACACCTTATATAGGATGTTGATGTCATTAGTCAACACCCCTCCTCATTACAGAGATGCAATCACCAGATTTACTTAATTGGTAGTTGGCTCTCAAGCCTATGCAGCTTGGAGTAGGACAACATGTATAAAAAGTATCATGTGATCAAAATACGCATTTGCCTAATAATTCTGCACACAGTGTATAGTTGAGTTATTTGGAATTGTTTCCAGGTCTTGTTGTTGGTGTGCCCCAAGGCTCAGTTCTAGGGTCCCTGCTCTTCTTCATCTACACCTTCAGCCTGGGACAGCTCATAGAGTCTCACGGCTTTCAGTACCATCTCTATGCTGATGACATACAGATCTACCTCTCTGGACCCGATATCTCCTTCCTTACTAACCAGAATCCCACAATGTCTGTCCGCTATTTCATCCTTCTTCTCTGCTAGATTCCTAAAACTTAACATGGATAAAACAGAATTCATCATCTTTCCCCCACCTCACTCTACCCCCCCCATCTGACCTATCCATCAACGTTAATGGCTGCCCACTCTTCCCAGTCCCACAAACCAAGCTCGCTGCCTCGGGGTGACTCTGGACTCTGATCTCTCCTTCAAACCATATATCCAAGCCCTTTCCACTTCCTGCCAACTCCAACTCAAAAATATCTCCAAACCCTAGTTCATGCCCTCATCATCTCCCGCCTTGACTACTGCAACCTCCTGCTCTGTGGCCTCCCTTCCACCACCCTCGCCCCCCTCCAATCTATACTAAACTCTGCTGCCCAACTAATCCAACTGTCTCCCCGCTATTACCCGACCTCTCCCCTCTGTCAATCCCTTCACTGGCTCCCCATTACCCATAGACTCCAGTTCAAAACCCTAACCCTGGCATACAAAGCAATCCACAACCTGTCTCCTCCATATATCTGTGACCTAGTCTCCCTGTACTTACCTGCACGCAACCTCCGATCCTCACAAGATCTCCTTCTCTACTCCCCTCTTATCTCCTCCTCCCACAATCGCATACAAGATTTCTCCCGTGCTTCCTCCCTACTCTGGAACTCTCTACCCCAACACATCAGACTCTCACCGACCGTGGAAACCTTCAAAAGGAACCTGAAGACCCACCTCTTCCGACAAGCCTACAACCTGCAGTAACCACCGCTCCACCATACTGCTGCACGACCAGCTCTACCCTCACCTACTGTATCCTCACTCATCCCCTGTAGACTGTGAGCCCTCGCAGGCAGGGTCCTTGCTCCACCATACCGCTGCACGACCAGCTCTACCCTCACCTACTGTATCCTCACCCATCCCCTGTAGACTGTGAGCCCTCGCGGGCAGGGTCCTCGCTCCACCATACCGCTCCACGACCAGCTCTACCCCCACCTACTGTATCCTCACCCATCCCCTGTAGACTGTGAGTCCTCGCGGGCAGGGTCCTCGCTCCACCATACCGCTGCACAGCCAGCTCTGCCCTCACCTACTGTATCCTCACCCATCCCTTGTAGATTGTGAGCCCTCGCGGGCAGGGTCCTCGCTCCACCATACCGCTGCACGACCAGCTCTACCCTCACCTACTGTATCCTCACCCATCCCTTGTAGATTGTGAGCCCTCGCGGGCAGGGTCCTCGCTCCACCATACCGCTGCACGACCAGCTCTACCCTCACCTACTGTATCCTCACCCATCCCTCGTAGATTGTGAGCCATCGCTACAAAGTGCCTGCTGCATCGAACCTCACATAGCGGCATCATAATGTATGACGGGAACCACAATGAGGGGCAACAAAATGTATATACAGTGATTTAAAGAAAAAAAAAAAGCTCACTTTTCAGGAGGTGCCACAGATCACAATGATCCATACAGTTTATTATGTACTTGGAGAACACGGAGAAAGGACCGGTTTTCCAGGACTTTCCGCTCGTTTCCACACAGTTCGGTTATGTCCAGGTGTCAGGTGTTGGTTATTGCCAAGAAATCTCAAAATACCCTGCAGTAAATTGCAAATAACTCCCGTATCCCGGAGATTATGTAAGAATGCCCTCCCGTATAGAAAGATGTTATTTCCCAGTCATTTTGAGGGGGGAAGAAAACGATCGTTAGAGGAAGGAAGAAAATAATTCCTGCTCTTGTCAGGGATAAATGGCGACTATGGGAGGTAGGAGGCTGATGAGAGTAAAGCCCGCTCTCATGTCCCTGCATATAAAACAGCATCATTACAGGGATCATTCACAACTCCAGTGCCGAGAGAGGGTCCGGCATGTGACACCAGACCCTGAACAAGGCTGGAATTGGTTTCCTTTGTGCAGATAATAACCCGTGAAGACGCCGCGGCCACTTAAAAGTGATTACTCCTCACAATCAATTCCTGTGTTTGTATCATTTATACTAGAGCAACAAAAAGACTGAAATCGTGAGGCTGCAATCACAGCGGTCCGCACGGCCACGAGGCATTACACCCATCCAGCAGACACTTATAAATAAACCATCGATTGCAGCATTTCTATATTTACAGCCGAGCGCTGCGGTATAGTCACCGTGCAGCTGGCAGGAGATCAGAGAATACCTGAAGATCTGGGCTAACATGATCCATGTGGGCGCAATACCTGGGCAAAGAGATGGCATTTATCAGAATCTATGATGCCAAGAGTTCTATATTCTCTACTGAGCTAATATGGCACGATAAAAAGCTACGCAGACTTCTATGGGATCATAGTGACATAACAATCAATAGTTCTACTAAAAAATGATAGAGGGTGAGTGAATTTTTACTACTTTTTTGGTGCTTAAATGGATTTAAAATGAGGACATTTTCCAAACTGACTTACTGAAAAAAAAATCATATTTTGTGTCCAAAGCTACCGTAAAAAGCTATGTTGTTTTTTTTATGGTTACAAACTACCAGGGGTGAACATAAAAATCATGGGGCCTTGTAGCAGAAATCTAATTGGGACCCCCACCCCAAAAAAAAATTAATAAAATTAATATTCGGCGTTGTCACAGAAGAGCATGTCTCACAACATTACAGCCCTAATTTTTCTGCTACTGTAGCCCCTAGATTGCCCTTTAATTGCCCCCATAAAGTATGATGCCAATAATAAAGACCCCCTGAAACACAGTATGATACCCCCACAGTAAATTGTTCTACAGTACCCTCCACACACACACACACACACACACACACGGTATGATGACCCTACTGTACTCCCCTCTCCCGGTAAAATATGGTGACCCCAACACAGTATGATGCCCCAACTGTGATCGCCAGACAGCCCTCCATACAGTATAATGGCCCCTACACACCTACACTCAGTATGATGGCCCCAACATAACTATCCATACTGTATAATGGCCCCCACTAGCCCTCCAAACAGTATATTGGCCCCCACCCAGACCTTCAAAGAGCATATTGGCCCCTATACATCCATCTACACAGCATGATGGACCCTACAAAAACCTTCACACTGTGTAATTGCTTGCATATAGTATAATGGCCCTACATAGCCCTCCAAACAATATAATAGCCCTCAACATAGTCCTCCATACAGTATTATGGGCTCCACATACAGTTGAAACCAGAAGTTTCCATACACTATATACAGTACAGACCAAAAGTTTGGACACACCTTCTCATTTAAAGATTTTTCTGTATTTTCATGACTATGAAAATTGTACATTCACACTGAAGGCATCAAAACTATGAATTACCACATGTGGAATTATATACTTAACAAAAAAGTGTGAAACAACCGAAAATATGTCTTATATTCTAGGTTCTTCACAGTAGCCACCTTTTGCTTTGATGACTGTTTTGCACACTCTTGGCATTCTCTTGATGAGCTTCAAGAGGTAGTCACCGGAAATGGTCTTCCAACAATCTTGAAGGAGTTCCCAGAGATGCTTAGCACTTGTTGGCCCTTTTGCCTTCACTCTGCGGTCCAGCTCACCCCAAACCATCTCGATTGGGTTCAGGTCTGGTGACTGTGGAGGCCAGGTCATCTGGCGTGGCCCCCCATCACTCTCCTTCTTGGTCAAATAGCCCTTACACAGCCTGGAGGTGTGTTTGGGGTCATTGTTCTGTTGAAAAATAAATGATGGTCCAACTAAACGCAAACCGGATGGAATAGCATGCCGCTGCAAGATGCTGTGGTAGCCATGCTAGTTCAGTATGCCTTCAATTTTGAATAAATTCCCAACAGTGTCACCAGCAAAGCCCCCCCCACACCATCACACCTCCTCCTCCATGCTTCACGGTGGGAACCAGGCATGTAGAGTCCATCCGTTCACCTTTTCTGCGTCGCACAAAGACACGGTGGTTGCAACCAAAGATCTCAAATTTGGACTCATCAGACCAAAGCACAGATTTCCACTGGTCTAATGTCCATTCCTTGTGTTCTTTAGCCCAAACAAGTCTCTTCTGCTTGTTGCCTGTCCTTAGCAGTGGTTTCCTAGCAGCTATTTTACCATGAAGGCCTGCTGCACAAAGTCTCCTCTTAACAGTTGTTGTAGAGATGTGTCTGCAGCTAGAACTCTGTGTGGCATTGACCTGGTCTCTAATCTGAGCTGCTGTTAACCTGCGATTTCTGAGGCTGGTGACTCGGATAAACTTATCCTCAGAAGCAGAGGTGACTCTTGGTCTTCTTTTCCTGGTGCGGTCCTCATGTGAGCCAGTTTCTTTGTAGCGCTTGATGGTTTTTGCAACTGCACTTGGGGACACTTTCAAATTTTTCCAATTTTTCACACTGACTGACCTTCATTTCGTAAAGTAATGATGGCCACTCGTTTTTCTTTACTTAGCTTCTTTTTTCTTGCCATAATACAAATTCTAACAGTCTATTCAGTAGGACTATCAGCTGTGTATCCACCAGACTTCTACACAACACAACTGATGGTCCCAATCCCATTTATAAGGCAAGAAATCCCACTTATTAAACCTGACAGGGCACACCTGTGAAGTGAAAACCATTTCCGGTGACTACCTCTTGAAGCTCATCAAGAGAATGCCAAGAGTGTGCAAAGCAGTCATCAAAGCAAAAGGTGGCTACTTTGAAGAACATAGAATATAAGACATATTTTCAGTTGTTTCACACTTTTTTGTTAAGTATATAATTCCACATGTGTTAATTCATAGTTTTGATGCCTTCAGTGTGAATGTACAATTTTCATAGTCATGAAAATACAGAAAAATCTTTAAATGAGAAGGTGTGTCCAAACTTTTGGTCTGCACTGTAAAAAGACACATCTGCATGTTTTTCTCAATATCTGACATGAAATCAGAATAAACCTTTCCCGTTTTAGGTCAATTAGGATTACCATCATTTTTAATATTTGCCACATGCCAGGATAATGAGAGAGAGAATGTTTTATCACTTACTGCAAAGTCAAAAGTTTCCATACATTTCATTAGCATTTGGTCCCATTGCCCTTAAACTGAATGACTTGGGTGAGACGTTTGGGATCTCCTTCCACAAGCTTCTCACAATAGTTGGTGGGAATTTGGGCCGATTCCTCCCGACAGAACTGGTGTAACTGATCCAGGTTTGTAGGTCGTCTTGCTCGGCGCTCGCAGCCTTTTCATCTTTGCCCATAAATTTTCAATAGGATTGAGATCAGGGCTTTGTGATGGCCGCTCCAAAACATTGACTTTGTTATCCTTAAGCCACTTTGTTACCATTTTGGCAGTATGCTTCATTATCCATTTGGAAGACCCATTTCCGCCCAAGCTTTAACTTCCTGGCCGATGTCTTGAGATGTTGCTTCAGTATTGCCACATAATCTTCTTTTCTCATGATGACAACTATTTTGTGAAGTGCACCAGTCCCTCCTGCAGCAACACAACCCCACAACATGATGCTGCCGTCCCCATGTTTCACAGTTGGGATGGTGTTCTTAGGCTGCCAAGCCTTTCCCTTTTTCCTCCAAATGTAACGATGGTCATTATGCTCAAAAAGTTCAATTTTAGTTTCATCAGACCACAGGACATGTTTCCAAAAATTAAGGTCTATGTTCCTATGTACATTTGCAAACATTAATCTGTTTTTTTATGTTTCTTTTGGAGTAATGGCTTCTGCCCGGCAGAGTGGCCTTTCAGCCCACGTTGATACAGTACTTGTTTCACTGTGGATATTGACACAATCTTACCAGCTTCCGCCATCATCTTCACAAGGTCTTTTGCTTTTGTCCTTGGGTTGATATGCACATGTCGGACCAAAGCACGTTCATCTCTGGAACACAGAACCCGTCTCCTTCCTGAGCAGTATGATGGCTGGAGATTCCCATCTTGTTCGTACTTGTGCATAATTGTTTGTACAGATGAACGAGGCACCTTCAGGTATCTTAAAATTGTACCCAAGGATGAGCCAGACTTGTGCAAATTCACAATTCTCTTCCTAATATCTTGGTTGATTTCTTTACACTTTCCCATGATGCTACACAAAGAAGCAGTGTGTTTCAGGTGTGCATTAAAATACATCCACTGGTGTGTCTCTAATTAACTCAGATGTTGCCAAAAAAACTATCAGAAGCTTCCAAACACCTGACATCATCATATGGGCAGTCCAGAATTGTTTAACCCCTTTACAACCCAAGGTGGTTTGCACGTTAATGACCAGGACAATTTTTACAATTCTGACCACTGTCACTTTATGAGGTAATTACTCTGGAACGCTTCAACAGATCCCCCTGATTCTGAGATTGTTTTTTCGTGACATATTGTACTTCATGATTGTGGTAAAATTTATTCGATATCACTTGCGTTTATTTGTGAAAAAAACTGAAATTTGGCGAAAATTTTGAAAATGTTGCAATTTTCAAAATTTTCATTTTTATGCCCTTAAATCAGAGAGATATGTCACACAAAATAGTTAATAAATAACATTTCCCACATGTCTACTTTACATCAGCACAATTTTGGAACCAAAATTTTTTTTACTGGGAAGCTATAAGGGTTAAAAGTTGACCAGCGATTTCTCATTTTTCCAACAAAATTTACAAAACCATTTTTTTAGGGACCACATCATATTTGAAGTCACTTTGAGGGGTCTTTATGACAGAAAATACCAAAAAGTGACACCATTCTAAAAACTGCACCCCTGAAGGTGCTCAAAACCGCATTCTAAAACTTTATTAACCCTAGAGGTGCTTCAAAGGAATTTTTGGAATGTGGAAGAAAAAAATTAACATTTAACTTTTTTCACAAAAATGTTACTTTAGACCCATTTTTTTTTATTTTCGCAGGGGTAACAGGAAAAAATGGACCCTAAAATTTGTTGTGCAATTTCCCCTGAGTACGCAGATACCCCATATGTGGGGGAAAACCACTGTTTGGGCGCGCAGCAGGGTTCGGAAGGGAAGGAGCCCCATTTGACTTTTTGATTGTAAAATTTGCTTGAATAATTAGCGGACGCCATGTCGCGTTTGGAAAGCCCCTGATGTGCCTAAACAGTGGAAACCCCCTACAAGTGACACCATTTTGGAAACTAGACCCCTCAGGGAACTTATCTAGATGCGTGGTGAGCACCTTGAACCCCCAAGTCCTTTATAGAAGTTTATAACATGGAGCCGTGAAAATAAAAAAATCAAACTTTTTCCACAAAAATGATATTTTAGCCCCAATTTTTTATTTTCACAAGGGTAAGAGGAGAAAATGTACCCCAAAAACTTTTGTGCAATTTCTCCTGAGTACGCCAAAAATACAGTGTTTGGGCGCACGGCAGAGTTCAGACACTAGTTGCCATATCCTCATCTTTTTTTTTTTTTTTTTTTTTTTTACTTTTGAAAAAAAACCAACCCTAACCCCAACCCTAACCCTACCCTAGCCCAACCCTGACCCCAACCCTAACATTAGCACAACCCTAACCCCAACCCCAGCCCTAGCGTTTATTTTTTACGCCGTTCCTAGTGCGGTATAAGTGATTAGACGACTTTATTCTTCGGGTCGGTGCGATTACAGCGATACCAGAATTATATCGGGTTTTTATGACTGACAGCTGTCACACACTAAAAGACACATATTTTGTAAAATCTAGTTTTTGCATCGCCATATTTTGAGAGCTATAATTTCTCCATATTTTGGCCGACAGAGTCATGTGATGGCTTGTTTTTTGCGGGATGAGTTGACGTTGTTATTGGTGCCATTTTCAGGCATGTGACATTTTTTGATCACTTTCTATTCCAGCTTTTGGGAGGCAGAATAAACAAAAACCAACAATTCAGGAATTGTTTTTTTTTTTAATTTATTTATTCTGTTCCGCGTGTGGTAAAATTGATGAGGCAGCTTTATTCTTCGGGTCAGTACGTTTACAGCGGTACCACATTTATATCGTTTTTCTATGTTTTGCACTTTTACATAATAAAAGCTATTTTATAGAAAAAATTTTTTTTTTGCATCGCTTTATTCTGAGAGCTATAACTTTTTGATTTTTCGGCTGATGGAGCTGTATGGCGACTTGTTTTTTTGCGGGACAAGATGAAGTTTTCAGCGGTACCATTTATATTTATATTCGTCTTTTTGATCGTGTGTTATTCCATTTTTTGTTTGGCGGCATGATGATAAAGCATTGTCTTTTGCTTCGTTTTTTTTTTTTACCGTGTTCACTAAAGGGGTTAACTAGTGGGAAAATTTTGTAGGTCAGGTCGTTCCGGACGCGGCGATACCAAATATGTGTACTTTTATTGTTTTTTGTTTTCTTTCATAATAATATTTATTGATGGGTACATTATATTTTTATTTTTGGTGGATTATTTGTTTATTTTTTTTTTTTTTAGATTTTTACAATTTTTTTTAATTTTTTTTTTTCACTTTCTGAGAGTTTTTTTTACTTTTTTACTTTGTCCCACTCTGGGACTTTCACTTTTTTTATTCTGATCGCCTGCATAGCATAGGGATGGAGCACCATCCCTGTGCCATGCAGGCAGTCAGCGCTGCACAGTGAGAAGATTGTTTGGTCATGCACTGCGCATGACCAAAAAATCTTCCTGCTGTCTGGTGACCCGGATGTTGTCATGACGACATCGGGTCGTCATGGCGACACCCGGGTAGCGGCGGCAGACAGCGCTGGAGGCCGTAAGAGGAGGTGAGTATTGCGATCACCTCCCCTTAGCCACAGCAATGCTGCGATCGACTTATGCGGGACCACTTCCTGCACATAGTACTGGGTGTCAGCTGTGACAATCAGCTGACGCCCGGCGGCGATCGCGCCCGCACAGCCTGTGTGTGCGCGCGATGACGTACTAATACGGGTCAGGCTCTTAAGTCCCAGGGCACAGATGCGTATTAGTACGTCATGGGCTTTAAAGGGGTTAAAGGCATAGTAATCTTAGCTCATGGAAACTTTTGACTTTGCAGTAAGTAATAAAAATGCCTTAAAACATTCTCTCATTATTCTGGCATTTGGAAAATATAAAAAATGAAGGTAATCCTAATTGACCTAAAAAAAGGTTTATTCTGATTTCATGTCAGTTATTTAGAAAAACATGCAGATGTGTCTTTTTATATAGTGGATGGAAACTTCTGGTTTCAACTGTAGTCTTCCATACAGTATAATGGGGCCCATATAGTCCTCCATACAGTACTATGGGTCCCATAGAGTTCTCCATACAGTACTATGGGTCCCATAGAGTCCTCCATACAGTACTATGGGTCCCATAGAGTCCTCCATACAGTACTATGGGTCCCATACAGTCCTCCATACAGTACTATGGGTCCCATAGAGTCCTCCATACAGTACTATGGGTCCCATACAGTCCTCCATACAGTACTATGGGTCCCATAGAGTCCTCCATACAGTACTATGGGTCCCATACAGTCCTCCATACAGTACTATGGGTCCCATAGAGTCCTCCATACAGTACTATGGGTCCCATACAGTCCTCCATACAGTACTATGGGTTCCATATAGTCCTCCATACAGTATTATGGGTCCCATAGTAGTCCATACAGTATTATGGGTCCCATATAGTCCTCCATACATTATTATAGGTCCTATGTAGTCCGCCATACAGTATTATGGGCCCCACATGAAAAATAAAGAAATACCTCTCCCCGTACCCTGCTGCTCCGGTCTCTGCAGTGCATCTTCTGACCCTCTGTATTGCTCAGCACAGAGGGCGCACTGTAATGATGTCATCGTGCCCTCTGCGTTGAGATGTCACATAGCTCAGATGTAGAGGGGGAATGGTGGGAGAAGCAGAGTCAGCTCCCTCTCCCATCATTGCTTTCAACTGTATCGGCATCCAGGATCAGGATGCCGATACAGTTGAAAGTATGATGCTGGGCGAGGGGCTCGGTGCCAGTGACGCGCCCCCTGGGCCGTGTGGGGAACCCGGAACCAGGCCTTTTTGTGGATGCTGGGGGTTGTAGTCTCCGTGGCGGCGACCCGGTCCCGTGGCTCAGGGTGGTCAAACTAAATGGCAGTCTATATGCTGAATGTCCGACTACGCCAACCGTGGATTGCGGTCAGAGTGAACCGCCGCTGCAGGGCAGACCGCTGAGGCTGGTGTTGTGGGTGCAGCAGAGGATAGTATAACTCCCCACGGGAGGAGTATAGCCTCAGGGCAGTAAATAGGGATATTGGGGGTGATGGTGCGCGGGAGCAGCAGTAACGACACGGAGTCAGTGATGCAGTCCAGGGTCTTTACTCACAGTTCTTATACTCCAGGCCAATTCTGCAGGCAATGGCCGCCCACGTCGTTCTGCGCTCACCAGGTGAGGGGCTCGGCCGACTCCCAGATAACTTTGGAGTGTTTCACAGGACCCCCTTCATGTGTCCTTTCTCTGGCCTGTCATACTCCACAAGTGACCACGCTTCTATCCAGCTGCCTCAGGTCTTGGCGGGCAAACGTATGTTCCGTTTCCTGGACCCTATATGGTGCCTTCCTAGCGAGTGTAGCGAGGGGCTGTGACGCATGGAACGCCACAGCCTCCGGTTCCTAGCTGAGGGTAGTTTCGCTCCTCCACTAGTAAGGGATTCGGTTCCCTCTCTTGGCCTGACCCCCCTACTCAGGTAGCGACGGGCGTGCGATGGCGACTGGCCGGGCCGCACCCCTGGAGTCCCTTCACTCCTCTTCCTGGAGCCTCCTTCTCTCTTCTCCTTTCCGCTTCTTCTCCTCCAGGCTCGGGCCTGCCTGCGGAGCAGAGCCCATGCAGTATGGACTGCATGGACTGTCGTGCTCTGCTTGGAGCATATCGGTCGCCCTGCCCCCCGAAATGTGGTGTAATGCATGCTGGTGTCAGGGTCCTGATCCACACTCCATCCTTACCTGGAAGTGAGATATCGCACATCTGGTTGAGATGCAATACCTCTGTAGCGACCGAACCCTCGGGGCGCTACATTCCCCCCTGGTAAATCACAGCACGTCCGCGGGCTGGAACAGAGCAAAAGACAATGCAAATAGGACATGCAAATTTTTAAATTCAACCATATATAAGCAATTCAACATTTCTTCCCCTTTATGGGAAACAACTTTCTTATAACCATTATGCTCAACATTATTAGCTTTGCTTCCACTATATATATATAATTTTCATTTTAAATATAACTCTTGGTACGTCAATAGAAAACAGTTCTTCAGATATAAAACATAAAACAAGTTTCAGTAGCAACCTTCACGACGGAGTCCTTCAGTAGGTCACGGTTCCTGTTGCGACCAGGTGTCCATGTCACCGTAACGGGGTGCAATTAACAAAGTGCAACAAACACCTTTAGGTTTCCTTTGAGGTAGGTGTATATAAAACCAGTAGAGGGCACTTTAAGAAGTGCAACTATTTACAAAATTTGGCTGCTCCCAGTCCTCAGCCGGATAGAAAAGGGTTTGGCTGTTCCCAGTCCTCAGCCGGATATAAAAGGGTTTGGCTGTTTCCAGTCCTCAGCCTGATTACTCACAGACCCTTTTCGGGTAACTTTAACACACACACAAACTTTTACAACAACCCTTAACCGGGTAAACTTTTTGTAATCCGCAATCAGCGTATCATGGAATTTCTTCACCCTGGCGGGTAACTATGTACAGTTCAGTCCCTCTTACTACGCTTTAGTAAGGGTGCTACCTCCGGGGAGGCTCTTGCCCATAATAGGCTGACCCGTCCGGGTCTTCAGCGCAGCAGCGCGGAGGGTGACTCTGTGCTCCCACACTGTGGATGTTGAGGGCATACCAGCCCCTAGTGCCGCGGTGCAGTAGGCCTTGTGGCGGGGCCTGGAGAGGGCCGCTGTTGATGACGCCCGGGGGCAGAGGGCGCGGCTTTGGGCCTGGGCGCGGGCTGGTGGTGGTAGCGCCCAGGGATGGAGGACTCGGCTGCGGGGCTTGCTGCGGGGTCTGGAGCAGGTCGGTGTCGGTAGCGCCCGGTATTGGCGGCTCCACCAAGGGGCCTGCAAGCAGGCTGACGCTGGGAGCGTCCGGGACAGGGAGACTCCTCCAACCTGCTCCCGCGACTGCTCCTGCGTCACGCGTCTTCTCCTGGCGCTGGTCGGGATTCGCAACGGCTGGGGCACTGCCGATGCTGGGCAGCTTAGTCTGCTGCCAATCCGCCAGCCTCTTCTCCATTTCCCGCTTCCATCCGGTGATGGCGTCGCACTGGGCCATCTCCATCCTCCGGCCCAGGTCCTCCATCCCGGAGCGGAGGAATTCCAAATCCTCCTGGGTCAGCTTTGCCACGAGCTCCTCCACGGTGTAAGGTGCTGCCGGCTGCAGCAGATCGCTGGCTGGGGCTCTAGGGCTAACATCCTCCACCTTGCCCTCCGGGTGCGGTCTGCCAGGACTGATCCAGGCCACACCCTGTTCTCCAGTTTTCTTTCCTCCCCTCCCTCATTGGGGGCTGTCCCGTGGCAGCCTGCTGCCGATCACTCTCAGGGGCAGCCCCCCCACGTTGATGGATACATCCACATATGTGATCATTGCTGCTTGGGGCGGGCTCCGCTTTTGGCGCCATTCTGGGACCCGACCCACGATGGGAGGTAACTTCTCGTTGTCTTTTTGCGCGCACATAATGGCGTCCGTGCTGCTGAGGCGGGCGCCACATTCAATACAGTGAAACAGTCTTTAGGCACGCAGTACCCGGTGGTAGCGGGCACATAATCCTGCCGACTACGCCAAAGTTGACGCGCCCCCTGGGCCGTGTGGGGAACCCGGAACCGGGCCTTTTTGTGGATGCTGAGGGTTGTAGTCTCCGTGGCGGCGACCCGGTCCCGTGGCTCAGGGCGGTCAAACTAAATGGCAGTCTATATGCGGAATGTCCGACTATGCCACCCGTGGATTGCGGTCAGAGTGAACCGCCGCTGCAGGGCAGACCGCTGAGGCTGGTGTTGTGGGTGCAGCAGAGGATAGTATAACTCCCCACGGGAGGAGTATAGCCTCAGGGCAGAAAATAGGGATGTTGGGGGTGATGGTGCGCGGGAGCAGCAGTAACGACACGGAGTCAGTGATGCAGTCCAGGGTCTTTACTCACAGTTCTTATACTCCAGGCCAATTCTGCAGGCAATGGCCGCCCACGTCGTTCTGCGCTCACCAGGTGAGGGGCTCGGCCGACTCCCAGATAACTTTGGAGTGTTTCACAGGACCCCCTTCGTGTGTCCTTTCTCTGGCCTGTCATACCCCACAAGTGACCACGCTTCTGTCCAGCTGCCTCGGGTCTTGGCGGGCAAACGTATGTTCCGTTTCCCTGGACCCTATATGGTGCCTTCCTAGCAAGTGTAGCGAGGGGCTGTGACGCATGGAACACCACAGCCTCCGGTTCCTAGCTGAGGGTAGTTTCGCTCCTCCACTAGTAAGGGATCCGGTTCCCTCTCTTGGCGTGACCCCCCTACTCAGGTAGCGACGGGCGTGCGATGGCGACTGGCCGGGCCGCACCCCTGGGGTCCCTTCACTCCTCTTCCTGGAGCCTCCTTCTCTCTTCTCCTTTCCTCTTCTTCTCCTCCAGGCTCGGGCCTCCTGACAGGGCCTGCCTGCGGAGCAGAGCCCATGCAGAGGCTCTGCTCCCTGTCTTCTCCTCTCACTCTGAGCCCTGATCTAAGATGGCTCCTCCCTTTTATATCTCTCTCTCCTGTGCACCCATGAACTACTCTCCCTACCCATGAACTACAGGGTTCCCCCTTCCTAGGTGTTCCCTCCCACCCCCCACTACAGACAGGGACTGTCGTGCTCTACTTGGAGCATATCGGTCGCCCTGCCCCCCGGAAATGTGGTGTAATGCATGCAGGTGTCAGGGTCTTGATCCACACTCCATCCTTACCTGGAAGTGAGATATCGCACATCTGGTTGAGATGCAATACCTCTGTATCGACCGAACCCTCGGGGCGCTACATTTGACGCGCCCCCTGGGCTGCGTGGGGAACCCGGAAGCGGTCCTTTTTGTAGATGCTGGGGGTTGTAGTCACCGTGGCGGTGACCTGGTCCCGTGGCTCAGGGTGGTCAAACTAAATATCAGTCTATATACTGAATGTCCGACTACGCCACCCGTGGATTGCGGTCAGAGTGAACCACCGCTGCAGGGCAGACCGCTGAGGCTGGTGTTGTGGGTACAGCAGAGTGTAGTATAACTCCCCACGGGAGAAGTATAGCCTCAGGGCAGTGAGTCCGGATGATGGGGATGATGGTGCGCGGGAATAATGACTCAGAGTCTCTGTATTGCAGTCCAGGGTATTTACTCACAGTTCATTACTCCACATTACTCCGGCCGGCTGTAACTTCCCGCGTCGCATTGTGCTCACCAGGTGAGGGGCTCGGCCAACTCCCAGATAACTTTGGAGCGTTTCACAGGACCCCTTTTGTGTGTCCTTTCTCGGGCCTGTCATACCCCGCCAGTGACCTCGCTTCTGTCCGGCTGCCTCCGGCCTTCTCTGGTAAACCTTGGCGCCTGTTTCCCTGACCCTATGTGGTGCCTTCCTAGCGGGTGTAGCGAGGGGCTGCGCCACATGAAATGTCACAGCCTCCGGTTTCTAGCTGAGGGTAGTTCCTCGCCTCCACTAGTTTCGGGGACCGGTTTCCCCCTTTGGCCTGACCCTTCTACGCAGGTAGATTCGGGCGTGCGGTGGCGACTCGCCGGTCCACACCCCAGGGGTCCCTTCATTCCTTGTTCCTGGAGCCTCCTCCGCTCCTCTTCCTTCCTTCTCCTTCCTTCTGCTTCCTCCAGGCCCCGGCCTCTCTCTCAGGCCTGCCTGCGGAGCAGAGCTCAGTCTGAGCCTCTGCTCCCTGTCTTCTCCTCTTACTCTCTCCTTGCTCTTTCAGTGCTGGCTGGGCCTCACAGGCTAGGCCCGCCTCCGGAGCAGAGCCCCATGCAGAGGCCCTGCTCTGTCACTTCTTCTCTCAGACTGCGCACTGTTCTAAGATGGTGCCCAACTTTTATACCTCCCTCTAGGTGCTTCCTCCCTGCTCCTGCACTACAGGGTTCCCCCTTCCTCGGTGTTCCCTCCCCCTACTCCAGCCAGGGACAGGGAATGTCGTGCTCTACTTGGAGCATATCGGTCACCCTGCCCCCTGGAAATGTGGTGTAATGCATGCAGGTGTCGGGGTCCTGATCCACACTCCATCCTCACCTGAGAGTGAGATATCGCACATCTGGATGAGATGCAATACCTCTGTAGCAACCGAGCCCTCAGGGTGCTACACCAGCACTGGCACTGGGCCCCATAGCAGCCACGTGGTCTGCCGCCATTAACAGTATGCCACTGCAGACTACAAACACATGCTCATACCTTCCAACTTTTGAAGAACTTAAAAAGGGACAAATAATGCGGTGCATGTAGTGTGAAACTGCTGAATATTTTGACCACACCCCTAGCCACACCTATTTACCATTTCTTTCTCGCCCCCGGCAAGAGGAGTTGTCAGATGGGCAGTGGCAGTGAGGGACATTCAGCAGATGCCCGAGACTGCAGGTCGTAGACCCAAATACGGGACTGTTCACTTTATCAGGGACGGTTAGAACTAGAGGTGAGCGGATCGATTCATGGGACTCCGGTCAAGTGTCCAAGCCAACGGCTGGATGGGAGACCCGCAAATCTCTTGCCTTTCAGCGTCCTCGGCATGGATTTTGATTAGCCAGGGCTGGCGCGGCCTCATCTGTGCGTCCTCCTCATTTCTAATTGGGACCTGTGGATTTATTTTTTGTTTTGTTCATTCATTCAAATTTATAGCAGCCATAAATTTCAAATTTTTATGCATCTTCACTATACGACATCTGGCTTATTTGTGTCTGTAAGGCCGTGTTCACACATTGCATAAATACTTGTTTGTTTTTTTTTTAATTAGGAAGAAAAAAACAAATCTTTCATTTTCCCTCAAGAATACAGGAACATAGAAATACACTGCTTTGTACAAATGTATCTCTATGTATCAGTACAATCTGCCTGTGGGTTCAGAGCCTGCAAAGCAGATTCAAGCATACAAAATCCTCACATACTTATCAGTGAAGGCTGTGGCTCATTGCTTTAGCTACTGCCTCCAATGATGTTGGCTGTGGGTACCAGATCACAAAAAAATAATAGAATTGTTTATTTAATTTATGTAAGTGTGAGCAGAGAGATGTCGGCCCCATCCCTGAGGAGGAGCTACGGAGTGATGAAGAGGTCGCATGGGGCAGAGTGGAAGTCAGGACAAAGCCCTGACCTGCCGGGACAGCGAGTCTGACTTTTCAAATGGGGACAGTCCCGCTGAATCTGGGACTGTTGAGAGCTATGCATCCTGTGTAGTCTGATTGTACGGTCACCTGCTCCTGATTTCTCTCTATACATCACTTCCCTGAAAGCTTGTTTGGCTGTGGGTATTTTACGTCCGCATTGTCTGTATGCGAAATGGAGCGAACATGGATCCACTGTTATTCAAAGGGTGTTTTTCCACATGGACAGTGTGTTCGTGTGAAATAAATCACAGCATGCACTACGTTTGTCGGATGAGACTTGTCCATTAATTCAATGGGCGCGTAAAAAAACCCACACACACGTCATACAGACACCAGCCGTATGGCCTCGGTCTTTATGGATCCATTGCAATTATTATGATAGGGAGCTGTATTTCTTGCATTATTTTATTAACTGCTTATGTATAAAACGAATGCCAGATGACTGTGAAAACGGACACACGGATGGCATACATATGAAAAATAGACAATTTTTCATACACGCGTAATACGTCTAATTATATGTTTTAAAAGGCTACTTCTGCTCTGCTGATCTAGTACTGAGAGTCGAGCCCGGCAGGGAACATGTCTACTGATACCTGCCCAGACGCATACACAATTAGCAGGTATCATGCACCTGAACAGGAATCCTCTGTCCCCTCCAGGCTCCTCTGTCAGTGGATATCTCCCATGAAATCAGAAGGATCGGGTATTTAACTTTCAACTGCACAGTCCTTCTCCCATCTAGGGGCCCTCATACACTTTAGATGGTCGGCCGAACCTACTGAGCTTGGTGGGTTTGGACGACTTGTCTAAAGTACCTTATGCGGTTGCTACTCCCATCAGGCAGCTGATTATATCATGTGAGAACAAAATATTAGGTAAGTGGAAATCCAACATGTCCGAATTGATCCTTCTGCCCTCCTCCCCCCCACACCCTCCACCATGTCAGAGCAGAGTGTGGTGATTCCTATTCACATTAGTAAAGGAGTGAGGAGTGCGGTGGATCCCTGGCGCTGATAAAGAATAATCCAGGGGGTAAGTATAAAAACTTCCAGTTTATTGCAACGCGTTTCGGAGTAGAACTTACTCCTCCTTCTTCAGGCATCAATTTTTTTTATTCCTCCCCCTTCACATTAAATCCTTCCAAAATCGGCGGATACAGCAGACATCTGCCTAATATGTATGGTCAGTTTAAGGCTACAATGGTGGCCAAAAGTATTGGCACCCCTGCAATTCTGTCAGATAATACTCAGTTTCTTCCTGAAAATTATTGCAATCACAAATTCTTTGGTATTATTCTCTTCATTTAATTTGTCTTCAATGAAAAAACACAAAAAGAATTGTCCTAAAGCCAAATTGGATATAATTCCACACCAAACCTAAAAAAGGGGGTGGACAAAAGTATTGGCACTGTTTGAAAAATCCTGTGATGCTTCTGTAATTGGTGTAATTAACAGCACCTGTAACTTACCTGTGGCACCTAACAGGTGTTGGCAATAACTAAATCACACTTGCAGCCAGTTAACATGGATTAAAGTTGACTCAACCTCTGTCCTGTGTCCTTGTGTGTACCACATTGAGCATGGAGAAAAGAAAGAAGACCAAAGAACTGTCTGAGGACTTGAGAAACCAAATTGTGAGGAAGCATGAGCAATCTCAAGGCTACAAGTCCATCTCCAAAGACGTGAATGTTCCTGTGTCTTCCGTGCGCAGTGTCATCAAGAAGTGTAAAGCCCATGGCACTGTGGCTAACCTCCCTAGATGTGGACGGAAAAGAAAAACTGACGAGAGATTTCAACGCAAGATTGTGCGGATGGTGGATAAAGAACCTCGACTAACATCCAAACAAGTTCAAGCTGCCCTGCAGTCCGAGGGTACAACAGTGTCAACCCGTACTATCCGTCGGCGTCTGAATGAAAAGGGACTGTATGGTAGGATACCCAGGAAGACCCCACTTCTTACCCCGAGACATAAAAAAGCCAGGCTGGAGTTTGCCAAAACTTACCTGAGAAAGCCTAAAAAGTTTTGGAAGAATGTTCTCTGGTCAGATGAGACAAAAGTAGAGCTTTTTGGGGAAAAATCATCAACATAGAGTGTACAGGAAAAAAAAGAGGCATTCAAAGAAAAGAACACGGTCCCTACAGTCAAACATGGCGGAGGTTCCCTGATGTTTTGGGGTTGCTTTGCTGCCTCTGGCACTGGACTGCTTGACCGTGTGCATGGCATTATGAAGTCTGAAGACTACCAACAAATTTTGCAGCATAATGTAGGGCCCAGTGTGAGAAAGCTGGGTCTCCCTCAGAGGTCATGGGTCTTCCAGCAGGACAATGACCCAAAACACATTTCCAAAAGCACTATAAAATGGTTTTAGAGAAAGCACTGGAGACTTCTAAGGTGGCCAGCAATGAGTCCAGACCTGAATCCCATAGAACACCTGTGGAGAGATCTCAAAATGGCAGTTTGGAGAAGGCACCCTTCAAATATCAGGGACCTGGAGCAGTTTGCCAAAGAAGAATGGTCTACAATTCCAGCAGAGCATTGTAAGAAACTCATTGATGGTTACCGGAAGCGGTTGTTCGCAGTTATTTTGGATAAAGGTTGTGCAACCAAGTATTAGGCTGAGGGTGCCAATACTTTTGTCTGGCCCATTTTTGGAGTTTTGTGTGAAATGATCAATGATTTGATTTTTGCTTCATTCTCTTTTGTGTTTTTTTTCCTTGCAAGCAAATTAAATGAAGATAATAACACCAAAGAATTTGTGATTGCAATCATTTTCAGGAAGAAACTGAGTATTATCTGACAGAATTGCAGGGGTGCCAATACTTTTGGCCACCACTGTAGGTCCACACTGGGGGGTTTGCTGCAGCATATTAGAGTAGCAGCAACATGGATGAGATTTTACAGAATCTTATTCGCACATTACAGGAAAGGATGAGCTGTGGAAATTGATCGATGCTATGGATATTGAATCTGTTGATTTCTGCTGCTATTTATCATCAGCAATGCAAAGGGCGAAATCCGTAATATACTTGGCGACATTTCAGCATGAAAATTCTCACATTTCGGTGCCGATTCATCTGCGGAGTTTTGACACCGTATCCAACTCATGTGGAAATTTATCCCACTGGTTTTAACAGATAAAACCCCTTTTTCATGCTGTATATTCAACTTCTTGATAAGAAAACCTGCATGCACAGTATATACTGCAACGGCAAATCAAAATGATGGATACCCATTTAGGTAAAACTCATATTTTCCTGTCCAGATTGTTTTGTCTTCGCCGCTGGTAAAGTTGTGCCCCACACATGTTCAGGGCACGGTACATTCAACACAACATCAGGTGCGAACTGTGGAAATCGTGTTACTCCACCACCGCCGCAGCCGCCTCAGCCCCTAGCCCGGACCGCCGCAGTCATCCGTTTTCCATCCAGTTGCCGACATCCTCTCGCTGTGATCTGTGCTGAGAATCGTCATTAATTTACGCTAATTATAAATTACGTGTGGACAAATCACTGTGCAGTTACAGTAACAGCGTTAAGTGGAGGCTTGGAAATGTTCATTATGGACAAGAGGTAATTATTTTTGTCTAACAAGAGCGCAGGGTACCCTGGGCAGCATAGTGGGCTGCAGGGTTTCCCCCAAGTCTATTCAGCTTTAAATCCCTTTGCAATGATCATATTTAATGCATTCGATGGTTTCTGTATGGGCGGTAGGTTCACTGACACAGAACTTTATAAAATCTGCAAAACAGTTATATACAGCGCACAGAATCTATCTGCATCACAATGTGAGAGGAATGGAGGAAATAGAGGAATTCTCTGAATGATAGGAGACCAGGCCGAGCAAACTATGGTTTATTTGTGCACCAGTAGTACAAATGCAAGTCTGACCTGAGAGTGGGTATGGGAGCAAAAAAGCAGAAATAAGTAGGAAGCCGTGGCCGTGGTCAGGTCAGACTTACACCGTAGGCCACGGCCCCACTATCAGTATTAGGTCAGTATTTTTTTCTCAGGAGTGGGAGCCAAAACCAGGTGAGAAACAATCAGAGAAAAGGTAGAATAGAAACAAGTCACCAATTCTGCATTTATCCCCCTCTCCTGAGAACAAATACTGACCGAATACTGACCGAATACTGATAGTGGGGCCGTGACCTAATACTGGAGCTCGGCTGAAATCACGCACCCATTTAGCAATCGCTTTAGAAGCATCACTGCCGCTATTCTCTTTTTCCTTTCCATATGTTTTCTTTGGATGTACAGTACAGACCAAAAGTTTGGACACACCTTCTCATTTAAAGATTTTTCTGTATTTTCATGACTATGAAAATTGTACATTCACACTGAAGGCATCAAAAACTATGAATTACCACATGTGGAATTATATACTTAACAAAAAAGTGTCAAACAACTGAAAATATGTCTTATATTCTAGGTTCTTCACAGTAGCCACCTTTTGCTTTGATGACTGCTTTGCACACTCTTGGCATTCTCTTGATGAGCTTCAAAAGGTAGTCACCGGAAATGGTCTTCCAACAATCTTGAAGGAGTTCCCAGAGATGCTTAGCACTTGTTGGCCCTTTTGCCTTCACTCTGCGGTCCAGCTCACCCCAAACCCTCTCGATTGGGTTCAGGTCTGGTGACTGTGGAGGCCAGGTCATCTGGCGTAGCCCCCCATCACTCTCCTTCTTGGTCAAATAGCCGTTACTCAGCCTGGAGGTGTGTTTGGGGTCACTGTCCTGTTGAAAAATAAATGATGGTCCAACTAAACGCAAACCGGATGGAATAGCATGCCGCTGCAAGATGCTGTGGTAGCCATGCTGGTTCAGTATGCCTTCAATTTTTAATAAATCCACAACAGTGTCACCAGCAAAGCACCCCCACACCATCACACCTCCTCCTCCATGCTTCATGGTGGGAACCAGGCATGTAGAGTCCATCCGTTCACCTTTTCTGCGTCGCACAAAGACACGGTGGTTGGAACCAAAGATCTCAAATTTGGACTCATCAGACCAAAGCACAGATTTCCACTGGTCTAATGTCCATTCCTTGTGTTCTTTAGCCCAAACAAGTCTCTTCTGCTTGTTTCCTGTCCTTAGCAGTTGTTTCCTAGCAGCTATTTTACCATGAAGGCCTGCTGCACAAAGTCTCCTCTTAACAGTTGTTGTAGAGATGTGTCTGCTGCTAGAACTCTGTGTGGCATTGACCTGGTCTCTAATCTGAGCTGCTGTTAACCTGCGATTTCTGAGGCTGATGACTCGGATAAACTTATCCTCAGAAGCAGAGGTGACTCTTGGTCTTCCTTTCCTGGGGCGGTCCTCATGTGAGCCAGTTTCTTTGTAGCGCTTGATGGTTTTTGCAACTGCACTTGGGGACACTTTCAAAGTTTTCCCAATTTTTAGCACTGACTGACCTTCATTTCTTATAGTAATGATGACCACTCGTGTTTCTTTACTTAGCTGCTTTTTTCATGCCATAATACAAATTCTAACAGTCTATTCAGTAGGACTATCAGCTGTGTATCCACCAGACTTCTGCACAACACAACTGATGGTCCCAACCCCATTTATATGGCAAGAAATCCCACTTACTAAACCTGACAGGGCCCACCTGTGAAGTGAAGACCATTTCCGGTGACTACCTCTAGAAGCTCATCAAGAGAATGCCAAGAGTGTGCAAAGCAGTCATCAAAGCAAAAGGTGGCTACTTTGAAGAACCTAGAATATAAGACATATTTTCAGTTGTTTCACACTTTTTTGTTAGGTATATAATTCCACATGTGGTAATTCATAGTTTTGATGCCTTCAGTGTGAATGTACAATTTTCATAGTCATGAAAATACAGAAAAATCTTTAAATGAGAAGGTGTTTCCAAACTTTTGGTCTGTACTGTATGTTCTGTGCATGCAAAATAAAACATAAACATATATATATATATATATATATATATATATATATATATATATATATATATATATATAAAAACTAATCTGCTGCATGTTACAGCTGTTTCTAGCTGCATTGTAGCCCAGTCACCGACATGATATCTGGCCTTGCTGTAAATGTAGTGCTCAGACTTACTGAATACCTACATCACAGTGCAGTCACGTTGTGGCAAAAAGCTGCAGTTTATGACTGAAAAAGTGTGAATTGAACTTTACACACAGGAGACCGAGCGAACATTTCCATTAGACGCATGAAACTAAAGTTTTGCTTCAGCCGCAAAAATCTCACAGCCCAAAAATCACATCACAAAAGCGCAACAATTCACAGTAAAAGATCGAGTAATTTTGATGCATTGTTGACAATGTGGTAAAAAAAAAAGCTTGTGCAAATGTACCCATTGGCTCGGTTCCCACAGCGCAAAAACACAGATGATTATCTGATAAGTATTCGCTTTAGGAATATCTGTTGCACATTACAAGACCAGCAGAGTGCATGAGAGCTCTGAACATCACATGTGAGTGCTGCGAAATATATCCGCACCGGTGCTGCGGGTGTGAGATCTGCAACAAGTCAATTTATGCTGCAGATGGAGATGTGAACTTCACCCTATGTAATGCAAAAGTCGAATTGTCTGGCTCCTCCACTCCTTCTTCACAATTATATCCAGTGATAAATTCCTTTGTGGATATCGCTGCCGGACGTCTGCAGTGGAGACCCTATGTGGGAGCTAAGCCTTAAAAGTTTATTCTGACTCACATCTTCTGACACCTGCTGGCATGTGATTGGCAGGCATAGCACACCGATCCTAATGGTCAGTGAGCAAAGCTGAAAAAACCCTCTAAGGCCTGTGAGGAAGTGAGGGGGATCATATGCGAGGGACGGTATGTATACCCCTGGATGCGCATAGAAGGTTATTGAACCCTCTGGAGTGCATTGCACTCACAGACACAGCTGTGTTTGCAGAGCAAAATAAAAGTAAGTTTGAACTTGGTCAAGCTATTTGACCAAGTCGGATTTAAAAAAAAACAGCATGGGCTTTTATTTTTGGAGTGATCTACAGGATGGTAGTGGGGCGGATCACTCCCTCCAGCCCGGGTCTTATAAGTGGCTCACGGCCACAGTTTTTATTTAAAAACCTGCAGCAAAAGTTGATGTGTGTCAGTGGTTTGTTTACAAGCTGCAGAGCAGGAGGCTCTGTGCACTGTAAGCCTGTCTGAAGGCATAACACAGGCCTGTGAAGGCAACGTAACTGGCGCACCTCAGAGTGAAACAGTGTGGCCGTCACCCATGGAAACAAGTTTACACGGACTGTTTGGATCACCTCTCTGCGATCCGGAGGACACCATTTGCATTTGAGTTGTGAGCTTTTGCAAATAAAGACATTTAAGCTGAACTTTCCTTGGGTCACTGCCTCATTACCGCACATTGTGAACACTGCCGCACTACAGGCCTCTTTCACACGTCCGGATATTTCCGGTATTGGAAAAAACAGTACCGGAGATATCTGTGTCCGTGCGTATGATACGTGTGGCAACCATTTGCCGCATCAGTATCACACGTACTGGTGCCTGGGAATCAGCGGTACAGTTAGCACTGTTCTCAAGAGCGGGGTGCTGAACGCTGCCCTCATCATTGTCCCCTGCTTGAGAGGGGATCAGCATTAGCAAGAGACAATGCTGAGAGTAGTATTCTGTTCTCACAGTGTCCAAAACCTGTAAAAGTAAAAATAAAAACAAAAAAAAATGATACTCACCTGTCCTAAGTGTCCCCCGCAGTAATCCATCTGTCCGCTCACGCTGAGGAGCTGGGGAGAATGACTCGCTGCAGCGAGTGGGCCCTTGCTCTGTGGTGAGCTCACCGAGCGGTGTCCTGTCACTCACTGAGCTCACCACAGGGGTGGTGTAATGGTTGTAGTCAGACGGCTTACATGGGACCTTACAGTTAGGCTACATTCACACATCTCTTTCATTTTTTGCATCGAAAAGCAGACCGGTTCTCTCTCATGCGTTATCAGTTTTGCATTTGATTTAAATCCATTTTTGAAAACTGAGGCAGTACAGTGAACCAGTTTTTTATCCATTGACTCTCAGCAGTGGATCAGTAAAAATGGAGAATACTAAAGTAAATGGATGTCTCCCATTTTTCATCCATTTTTAAAGGATCCCCATAGACCTTTATGGCCAAGCCTGATCCGCCAAACATACGAGATCTGGACCTGCCAGGAGCCTCATGGATCAATGAAACTCTCTGGATCTTTGTACAACGCATGTGTGAATGCAGCCTTACGGGTGATTGTACAGAGTGTTTGTACGTGGACCGAGTGTCCATGTGAAAAAAAAAAAAATCACAGCATTGGGCGAGCAAAAAAAAATAAAAAAAATCCACAATAACAAAATCCTGTCTTTTCTAACCAAATTGCAATTATAAACATAGGAAACAAATGAATGAGTTTAGAAAATCCAACAAGACAATTATATCACTCACTTGAGACAGCAATGCAAATATAAAGACACCCCTCCCCGCCCCCCAAAAAAAAGAAAGTGAAGACGATGACAGATCCTCATGTGACACATTAGGATTTTGTTTCCCTGTAAATGACAGATTTCTTGATAAATGCGAGATACCTGGGAGCCCCCCGGACCGCACAGCCACCTGCCTGGGCCACCGCTGCTTCCAATCACAGGAGTGGTGGTAATTGAATTCCCCCGCTCTTACCTTTTTTTGCTTTTTTCGCTTCTTGCATCTGAATAAACATTTGCAGACGCGTCTGGGGCCCTTTGCCTGCAGCCACTTTCCCCTTTGATTATTTCCATATCGTATTTTTCTGCACTTGATAACACAGAATTGGTGTTTGACAAAATCCCCCTCAGAGCTTTGTGTTTAATTACATTTCAATGGCCCTTATGCGAGGAGGAATAAGAAACGCGCGGAAAAAAAAAAAGAAAGAAGAAAATCTCCTATAGCGGGTAGCAAAAAGATGACATTTATGTAAATTGTCTCTTTATTGGTTGTTACCGTGATGAATAGATTTGATGTCTCCCGTGACAGATAACGGCTCTGCGGTAAAATATTTAACGTGGACGCTTTTGTCTGCACAAAGAAGAGAAAACAAGTTGTATATTTTAATGATGTTAATGATGCTGGCCCGGAATCACACCTGCAGTTTTTGGCACAAGTGGATTCAGCAGGAAAAAAAAGTTTAAAGGGGTTCTCCGGTGATATCTTATTGATCGGTGGTTTTCTGGCTGCTGGAACCGGCAACAATCAGCAGAAAAGGAAACTTTTATCCATGTTAGATTGAAGCGACCATCGGTCCGTTCATTCCCTGTGGGCTGCTGAGTGCTGAGTTTTTTTCAAAAGCCCCATAAACAATGATTGGAGCTAAAAATGCCCCATTCTGCTGATTGGTGCAGGTCCTAGTGGTCAGACCCTATCAATCAATAATCCTGTGGCTAGGTGATAACTTGTCTTCACTGGACAACCCCTTTAAAGCCGTGTTCCCATCTAGCGTTTTTGTGTGTGCAGAAAATTGACTGTGTTTAAAGGGGTATTCCCATCTCCAATATCCTATCCCAATATGTAGTAGATGTAATAATACAAATATTAGCAAATACTTCCAATTAGAAATGTAGTATAGTTTTCCTGATTAGCTATGTTGCTTACCCAATTTACAGGGCGTTGCGGTAGCTTAAAGGGGTATTCCCAGCTCCAAGATTCTATCCCAATGTGTAGTAGGTGTAATAATAATAATTGCAAATACCTCCAATTAGAAATGTAGTATAGTTTTCCTGATTAGCTATGTTGCTTACCCAATTTACAGGGCATTGCGGTAGCTTAAAGGGGTATTCCCATCTCCAAGATTCTATCCCAATGTGTAGTAGGTGTAATAATAATAATTGCAAATACCTCCAATTAGAAATGTAGTATAGTTTTCCTGATTAGCTATGTTGCTTACCCAATTTACAGGGCATTGCAGTAGCTTAAAGGGGTATTCCCAGCTCCAAGATTCTATCCCAATGTGTAGTAGGTGTAATAATAATAATTGCAAATACCTCCAATTAGAAATGTAGTATAGTTTTCCTGATTAGCTATGTTGCTTACCCAATTTACAGGGCATTGCGGTAGCTTAAAGGGGTATTCCCATCTCCAAGATTCTATCCCAATGTGTAGTAGGTGTAATAATAATAATTGCAAATACCTCCAATTAGAAATGTAGTATAGTTTTCCTGATTAGCTATGTTGCTTACCCAATTTACAGGGCATTGCAGTAGCTTAAAGGGGTATTCCCAGCTCCAAGATTCTATCCCAATGTGTAGTAGGTGTAATAATAATAATTGCAAATACCTCCAATTAGAAATGTAGTATAGTTTTTCTGATTCACTATGTCTCTTTCCTCATGTGCAGGGCATTGCAGGACCTCAGGTATCCATAGTTACGACCACTGATATAGTGACAATTAGTTGGTAGTGGCCGTAACCATGGATAACTAAGGTACTGCAATGCCTGCACATTAGGAAAGAGACATAGTGAATAAGAAAAACTATACTACATTTCTAATTGGAGGTATTTGCAATTATTATTATTACACCTACTACACATTGGGATAGAATCTTGGAGCTGGGAATACCCCTTTAAGCTACTGCAATGCCCTGTAAATTGGGTAAGCAACATAGCTAATCAGGAAAACTATACTACATTTCTAATTGGAGGTATTTCCAATTATTATTATTACACCTACTACACATTGAGATAGAATCTTGGAGCTGGGAATACCCCTTTAAGCTACTGCAATGCCCTGTAAATTGGGTAAGCAACATAGCTAATCAGGAAAACTATACTACATTTCTAATTGGAAGTATTTGCAATTATTATTATTACACCTACTACATATTTTTGATAGGATCTTGGAGATGGGAATACCCCTTTAAGTATCCATGTTACAATCGCTAACAACTAACTGTCACTATATGAGAGATCTGACCAAATCTCTCCCCCCTCATGATGGGATCACGTAAATATTTACCTTGCCAGCATTACAGAAATCTGACCATATCTAATGGTTTATTGCCATTTCTCAGCTGTGCTGAGGGCACTGAGAGGGTTAACAGCAGAGTGCAGCCGGACCATGTAGCCTGCGCTGCAGCACTCTGCATTGATTGAGAAGAGTGGCTCCGTCAGCAGCAGAGTGCAGCCGGACCATGTAGCCCGCGCTGCAGCACTCGGCATTGATTGAGCAGAGTGGCTCAGTCAGCAGCAGAGTGCAGCCGGACCATGTAGCCCGCGCTGCAGCACTCGGCATTGATTGAGCAGAGTGGCTCAGTCAGCAGCAGAGTGCAGCCGGACCATGTAGCCTGCGCTGCAGCACTCGGCATTGATTGAGCAGAGTGGCTCAGTCAGCAGCAGAGTGCAGCCGGACCATGTAGCCCACGCTGCAGCACTCGGCATTGATTGAGAAGAGTGGCTCAGTCAGCAGCAGAGTGCAGCCGGACCATGTAGCCTGCGCTGCAGCACTCGGCATTGATTGAGAAGAGTGGCTCAGTCAGCAGCAGAGTGCAGCCGGACCATGTAGCCCGCCCTGCAGCACTCGGCATTGATTGAGCAGAGTGGCTCAGTCAGCAGCAGAGTGCAGCCGGACCATGTAGCCTGCGCTGCAGCACTCGGCATTGATTGAGAAGAGTGGCTCAGTCAGCAGCAGAGTGCAGCCGGACCATGTAGCCTGCGCTGCAGCACTCGGCACTGATTGAGCAGAGTGGCTCAGTCAGCAGCAGAGTGCAGCCGGACCATGTAGCCCGCCCTGCAGCACTCGGCACTGATTGAGCAGAGTGGCTCAGTCAGCAGCAGAGTGCAGCCGGATCATGTAGCCTGCTCTGCAGCACTCGGCACTGATTGAGCAGAGTGGCTCAGTCAGCAGCAGAGTGCAGCCGGACCATGTAGCCTGCGCTGCAGCACTCGGCACTGATTGAGCAGAGTGGCTCAGTCAGCAGCAGAGTGCAGCCGGACCATGTAGCCCGCCCTGCAGCACTCGGCACTGATTGAGCAGAGTGGCTCAGTCAGCAGCAGAGTGCAGCCGGATCATGTAGCCTGCGCTGCAGCACTCGGCACTGATTGAGCAGAGTGGCTCAGTCAGCAGCAGAGTGCAGCCGGACCATGTAGCCTGCGCTGCAGCACTCGGCACTGATTGAGCAGAGTGGCTCAGTCAGCAGCGCTCAGTGTTTCATTAATGGGATTTTATCCCAGACACATAACTCCGCAGTATGATTATACCCTGCAATGGACTTTTAATCAGAGCAATGGGGCGGTGATTGCAGCCGCCCCCGTATTACCGTACTCTCATTTGCGCTGCAAAGTCTGCTGTAAAAACGACATAGTTTATCTCTTTACATGCGGTTGCAGGTGGGGATCTCTGGATCTCTCATTAATCCAGGATTGATACATAAAAAAAATAATAAATAGCAAAATTAATAAATACAATTCATGGTTTATCTCACAAGAGTTGGCCTCACACTTATTTGTTATTAAATTTTATTTCATTTTTTTTAAACTTTTTTAAAGGACTAAAATTCTGTCCTGATTTACTTCTTAATTTATTCCTGTAGATAAAAAGGAGCCGTGTTTTATATTCAGGCCTTTATACCAATGCACTTCTACAGATGGAATCAAAATAATTCAACCCCCACTGCAAAATCATTAGCAAATTTACAAACCTTCTGCCATTTGCCATAAAAGAATCTAAGAAGGATAATTTGCACAACTAATATAACAAGTGGTTTATCTAGTCTCAATATTATTCACCCCTTCAGAACACTATGTAACTATGTAAGTGTCCTTATTACTTAGTACACCCCCTCTGGCTGTTATAACCTGCTGCACATTTGATGTATTGTCACACACTGGCTTCTGCCATTGTTCCTGATGAATCTTGGTCCATTTCTCATGTGCAGTGGCCTTCAGGTCACTAATATTCTTGGGTATTCAGCCTACTTCACATCCCACCAGAGATTATTTATGAGGTTCAAATCAGGTAACAGTAATGGCCACAGTTTTCTTCTGAAACCAAGACTTGGTGGACTGCAAGATGCTTAGGATTATTGTCCTGTGGGCATTTCCATTGATGTGTAAGCTTCAGCTTCCTGACAGAAGACATGACATTTTCTCCTAGGATCTCCTGATTCTTGAGATGCTTCACTGTGGAAATCACCAAGCCACCACCATGCTTCACTGTGGAAAGCACAAAGCCACCACCATGCTTCACTGTGGAAAGCACAAAGCCACCACCATGCTTCACTGTGGAAAGCACCAAGCCACCACCATGCTTCACTGTGGAAAGCAGCAAAGCCACCACCATGCTTCACTGTGGAAAGCAGCAAAGCCACCACCATGCTTCACTGTGGAAAGCACCAAGCCACCGCCATGCTTCACTGTGGAAAGCACCAAGCCACCGCCATGCTTCACTGTGGAAAACACCAAGCCACCGCCATGTTTCACTGTGGAAAGCACCAAGCCACCGCCATGCTTCACTGTGGAAAGCACCAAGCCACTGCCATTCTTCACTATGGAAATCACCAAGCCACTGCCATTCTTCACTATGGAAATCACCAAGCCACTGCCATGCTTCACTATGGAAATCACCAAGCCACTGCCATGCTTCACTATGGAAATCACCAAGCCACTGCCATGCTTCACTGTGGAAATCACCAAGCCACAGCTATACTTCACTGTAGAAGTCACCAAGGCACCGCTATGCTTCACTGTGGAAAGCACCAAGCCACTGCCATGCTTCAATGTAGAAATCACCGAGCCCCTGCTATGTTTCACTGTGGAAATCATCAAGCCACCGCCATGCTTCACTGTGGAAAGCACCAAGGCATCGCTATGATTCACTGTAAAAATCACCGAGCCCCCACTATGCTTCACTGTCTGCATCACTGAGGTCACAGAAACAGCTGCATAGGAGGCTTAAAACTTGGTAAGCAACAGCCAAACTCTGCTACAAAGGTGAGGTTATGGAAGACAGTTTCATGTGACTGGTCATTCACCATGGCAAGATGGAGTTCAGCAACAAGACACAAGGTAGTCATGCTGCATCAGCAAGGTGTCTCCAAGGCAAAAAATGTCACAGCACACTGGGGTTTCAATGTATGTTGTTCAAGGAACGTAGACGAAGTGATGAGCCACTTAGTCTACGTTCCTTGAACTTTAATGCAGTAGATGAAAGATACACCATGTTACTTCCCTTTGAAATCAGAAGATATCCAGCAGTGCCATCAGCTCAGTACTAACAGGAACTAGCTACACCCATCTACTGTTGAGAAGTCAGGACAGTAGTGGTCTTCATGGAAGAATTGTGGTCAAAAACCCCAGACCTTCCACATGAAAACAACGCCAAGCGATTGAACTATGCACAAAAACAAAGTAACCAAGGGGAAGAAAAATGGCAACAGGTCTCTAAACTGGGGAGTAAAATGTGGAATATTCATCAGCAAAAGAAGCAGAATGTTAGAGAAAGCTTTGAGAACAGCACAATAATGAGGGTCTGCAGGAGCAGTGATGCACGGTGGAGGGTTCTGCAAGTTTGTGACTGTAATTCAGCAAATGATGTTGGGGATTTGGTCAGGATTTATGGTGTTCTCAATGCTGAGAAACACAGGCAGATACTTCCCCATCATGTAATACTATCAGGGAGGCGTCTGATCGGCTCCAAATGTATTCTGCAGCCGGACATCAACCCCCAACATCCAGCCAATGTCATTAATAACAAGGATTCTTGGAAGTGATGATCCGGCCCTACAGAGCCCTGATCTCACTTCATCCCGTCTGTCTGGGATCACATGAAGAGACAGAAGGATCCGCACAAACCTCATACACAGTAGATCTGGGGTCAGGTCTCCAAGATGTTTGGAACAACCCCCTACTGAGATCCTTCAAAAATTGTGTGAACAAGTGACTGAGAAGTGATAGAGGCGACAGACGGTCACAAGAGACTGATGATTGAGGCAACAGGTGGTCACCAAATATTGATTTGATTTGGATTGCTCTTTTCTTCACTCACTTTCCATTTTTAAAATTGTAAAAATAAACTATTAACTCTCTTATTTTAAGAAGTCTCTTACTCTGCAGCATTTTTTCCACATGGATTGCGGAGGGTGTCTATCCAAGCTGCACATTTAAACTCATGCCATTTATGTAAATAACTTACTAATCAGCACTTGTTGTTATCATGTGGATACACAGACTAATGTGTGTTTCTTAAAGGGAAAATGTCATCCCTCCATGTAAATTCTGGGATCAAGTAACCTGCTTGGGATCAGATAGGACCATTTGACCTCCAAATTGGCCCATTTCAGGCCAGCCCGGTTTCGTTCCCCTCTCTTGTCACCATCGATTCCTCAGCTCTTGCACTAATGTCCTCTCTCATTACAAACCTCTCTAATCTACCATTATCTACTCTGTCTCATTTTATTTTTACCTTGTTGTCTTATAATTCCTATCTGTATTGTATTTCTCACTGCCGCCACAGGATAATGCAGCTACCTGGTCTCTTGGCATATTTAGCTCACAGTTTATTACCAACAAGAAACATTAAAAATATGATGGATGAGAAAAATAGGGATCAAAACATATGATGCTTATTTGATGTTTGTGACAGAAGTATATTGTATATGCAGTAGAGTAGTTATACAACACACCTGCAATGTCTTACACCTAGAGACCTACAAAATAAGCAGAGACCTCACTGCCAGACCTGAATGTCCGTGTTATGGTGGCCGGATAGCTGTGCCCCTGGGCTTGATGCTAGCTGACATTACACAACTGACATCAACCCCAAAAACTATTACCTCAATTGTCACCGCACCAGGGCAATTGAGAAGAGCGGAGGCTAAGCGCCAGAATTGGCGCATCTAATGGATGTGCGATTTCTGGGGTGGCTGGGGACTGATCTTATTAGGCCGGGAAGGGGCCAATATCCATGGACCTTCCCAGCCTATTAATATCAGCCCACAGCTGTCTGCTTAGCCTTTGCTGGTTATTAAAAATAATAATATAATAATAATAATAATAAAAAAAATTATTTTTATAGCGCCAACATATTCCGCAGCACTTTACAAATTTTAGGGGGGAATTATACAAACAATACAGAATAAACATATCTCATATCATAGGTTCCCTCAATTTTTAGTAACCAGCAAAAGCAAAGCTGACAGCTAGAAGCAGATATTAATAGGCTGGGAAGGTCCATGGTTATTGGGCCCTTCCCAGCATAATAACAGCTCACAGCTGTCTACTTTCCCTTGGCTGGTTATTAAAAACAGGTGGGACCCCATGTAGTTTTTTTAAGTTATTTATCTATTTATTTATTTTACACTGTCCCTCACTCGAGCAGTAGCCTGTCCCTACGCTAGTCAGAGCACAATGGCGGCGACACCCGTGATTCGGCATTTATACAGGCCAGGTCATGTTGTGCTGGCCAATCACAGCAATGCTAATACTTGGCATAGCTGTGATGGCTCCCGAAGTGCCCACAGTCTAAAATCTTGTTGATTGACTTCGCTACAGCCTTTCAACAAACTTTATTTGGCACCGAACCCGAACAGTAAAACAAACATCCGGGAGAAAGTCAGTGTTCGGAGTTCGGCACTAGGTGTCCGGTATTAACCCCGTACTTTACAGTTCGGGTTCGCTCATTCCTAGTTACCAGTGATCAGACCGTGAGCTCGTTCTGGTTTTTAGCTCTTATCTCTGTTTTTCTGAACCATCTCATCCATCCTCTATGTATCATAGTACATAGCACAATGAGTTAACAGTAACCAGCCAGTGAGCTCATTTCGGGCTGTAACATTTATATCCTGATCCATCTCTAAGATGATGTATGATCATATTATAGCATAAATGCTATTATTTGCGTGAAGAAAAATGCCCCCAAAAGTCTTACATATCCTGTAAAGGTGAATAATACACAATTCACTTTTTGAACATTTTCGCTTCAGTCCCTGTTTTTCAGTGTTTATTGCAAAAAAAATCTAAATCTGTTAAAAAAAAATAAACCCCTAGGAACCCCAGGTCGACATGTAGACATACACAGAAATACTAGAAATGTATTTATAGCTAATTAACAGCACCGCTATGAGCAGGTTAAATGCTAATTACTCGGCTCATCAACCAGACCTCGTCGCCTGCTGCGCATACAAAGATGAGGAAATACGATAAATCCAAAAATAAAGCGCTGATTCTGAGATTCCAGACCGCAATCCTGATATATATCGGGGGGGAGTTCGACCACATTCTCGGACAGGCGGGCTGAGGGATGAGAAGCCTTTTGATGGGAGAAGAGAATTGGAGATTTTGCAGGATTTAAAGCAATACAGTAAATGTCATTAAAGAGTCTTTGTATCGGAGGAAGTTCATCTGAACTGATTGACTTTCCAATGATTTACTTCATGGTAACAAGATCAAGTCATTCCTCTCCTGAACTCCTCCATCCTTTAGCCTGTGATCCCCCACATTGTTATATTTCACCTCTTCTGCTGTTTCCAATATGCAATGCTCAGTCATTGGTCTCCTACAAGATCAGTATATTCCTCTCCTGAAATACTCTGTGCTGCTGGGCGTCTGCTCATTCACACTGTACCTTACAGACTGTGATCATCTCACTTGTTTCCATTCCCTTTCTAATATCATGAGACTATCTGTCACCCCCCAGCTATGTCCTTACTAAAATCCACGAGTGGACAAGTCACCACCGACAACCAGGTCAGGTCTCTCATCACCTGAAATACTCTGTGCTGATGGAAATCCTTGGGTTTGCTATCTATCCACTTAAAAGTCGAAAGGCCGAGCTTATGCAATAGTACATCTGACATTAAAAGTTGACTCTGACATTAAAGGGGTCAGTCACAGAGTGGAGCTGCTGGCGTAGAGTCTGTAGGCTAAAGGGGTCAGTCACAGAGTGGAGCAGCTGGAGTAGAGTCTGTCAGCTAAAGGGGTCAGTCACAGAGTGGAGCTGCTGGTGTAGAGTCTGTCAGCTAAAGGGGTCAGTCACAGAGTGGAGCTGCTGGCGTAGAGTCTGTCAGCTAAATGGATCAGTCACAGAGTGAAGCTGCTGGCGTAGAGTCAGTCAGCTAAAGGGGTCAGTCACAGAGTGGAGCAGCTGGAGTAGAGTCTGTCAGCTAAAGGGGTCAGTCACAGAGTGCAGCTGCTGGCGTAGAGTCTGTCAGCTAAAGGGGTCAGTCACAGAGTGGAGCTGCTGGCGTAGAGTCTGTCAGCTAAAGGGGTCAGTCACAGAGTGGAGCTGCTGGCGTAGAGTCTGTCAGCTAAAGGGGTCAGTCACAGAGTGGAGCTGCTGGCGTAGAGTCTGTCAGCTAAAGGGGTCAGTCACAGAGTGGAGCTGCTGGCATAGAGTTTGTCAGCTAAAGGGGTCAGTCACAGAGTGGAGCTGCTGGCGTAGAGTCTGTCAGCTAAAGGGGTCAGTCACAGAGTGGAGTTGCTGGCGTAGAGTCTGTCAGCTAAAGGGGTCAGTCACAGAGTGGAGCTGCTGGCGTAGAGTCTGTCAGCTAAAGGGGTCAGTCACAGAGTGGAGCTGCTGGCGTAGAGTCTGTCAGCTAAAGGGGTCAGTCATAGAGTGGAGCTGCTGGCATAGAGTCTGTCAGCTAAAGGGGTCAGTCACAGAGTGGAGCTGCTGGCATAGAGTCTGTCAGCTAAAGGGGTCAGTCACAGAGTGGAGCTGCTGGAGTAGAGTCGGTCAGCTGCTGGCCATGTCTTGAGAAAGCCCATCAGGGTGTAACGGGTCTGGGAGGCGGAACCTCTGAGCTACTATACAAGGGGGCGGTCCTTGTAAGGGAGCGGGTGGCGACCAGGGAAGACGGGCAGGAAGTCACAGCAGGTGACCGGGACAGTCTCTGAGTGAACGGGCTGGAGGTCACGGCAAGTGACCGGGGCAATCTCTGGATGAACGGGCAGATGGTCACGGCAAGTGACCAGGGCAGTCTCTGAATGAACGGGCAGATGGTCACGGCAAGTGACCGGAGCAGTCTCTGAATGAACGGGCAGATGGTCACGGCAAGTGACCGGGGCAGTCTCTGGATGAACGGGCAGATGGTCACGGCAAGTGACCGGGGCAGTCTCTGGGTAAAGGGTTGGTACGACCTGTGGCGGCTGATGATAGACGTGAGCTCCCAGGTGAGCAGGCGAGAGTCTCTGGATGAACGGGTGGTCACAGCATGTGACGGCGGAGCCTCCAGGAAGACCAACAGACAGGCGGCAGATGAGCGCTCCCAGGTGAGCGGGCAGAAGTCTCTGGACAGGCGGGTGGTCACAGCACGTGACGGCAGAGCCTCCAGGTAGGCTAGCAGACAGGCAGCAGATGAGCGCTCCCAGGTGAGCGGGCAGGAGTCACTGGACAGGCAGGTGGTCACAGCACGTGACGGCGGAGCCTCCAGGTAGGCTAGCAGGCAGGTAGCAGATGTGTGCTCCCAGGTGAGCAGGCAAGCTGGTCCATAGACAGACTGACAGGAGTTGGAAGGCAGACCGTCGGACCTCAGGCAAGCAGGCAGGTGGCTGAAGTGCGCTCCCAGGTGAGCGGACAGGCTGGTCCTTAGACAGACTGACAGGAGTAGTAAGGCAGACCGTCGGACCTCAGACTGGCAGGCAGGTAGCAGATAATCAGGCAGGAATAAGACAGCAAGCTGGCAGGAATCTGGCAGGTATCTGGCAGGTAACTGGCAACGGGACCTGAGGGCTGAAGCAGAGTAGTGAACAGTGCAACAACATTGCTCGGGCACCTCCATTTTGGAGGAGGTGCCTTATATATGGTGAAGTCCTCCGGCCATTGGCCGGGGACTCCTTAGGACGGCGCGCGCGGCCCCTTTAAGAGGGAGGGAGAGCGCGCGCGCCCTAAGCACAGTGGCCGGGAAGGAGCGCGCGCTGCCAGCAGAGCGGGAGGAGGACGCCGGGCACGGAGCAGAGAGGTGAGGGGAACAGCGTCCCTGCCTAGCAGAGGGCAGGGACGCCGGCGCTACAGTACCCCCCCCTTTAGGCCCCTCCTTTTTTAGGCCAGACAGAAATTTAGCTAGGATAAGAGGGGCATGGATGTTCTCCCGGGGCTCCCACGTTCTCTCCTCAGGACCAAACCCCTTCCAATCTACTAGAAAAAAGGTCTTTCCTCTTACCCTTTTGGCGGCAAGAATGTTCTCTACCTCAAACTCGTCCTCAGCAGAAACCGGAGCAGGAGGCGTACCTGTAGACTTGGAAAAAGAGTTAAGTACCACAGGTTTGAGGAGAGATACATGGAAGGAGTTAGGGATCCGTAAGTTGGCCGGGAGTTTCAATTTATAGGCCACCGGGTTGATCTGACTGATGACCTCCAGAGGACCGATGAACCGAGGCCCTAACTTGTAAGAAGGTATCTTGAGCCGGACATATTTAGATGAGAGCCAGACTTTATCTCCAGGACGAAATTGTGGAGGATCCAGGCGTTTTTTGTCAGCGTGTCTTTTCATCCGTTCGGACGACTGAAGGAGTGCGGATCGGGTACTCTCCCAAATGGAGGAAAATTTGCTAACGAGAGATTCCGCAGCCGGGTTGTCCACAGAGGTGGAGACAGGAAAAGGAATCCGAGGATGCTGACCGAAGACTACAAAAAACGGGGATTTGGAGGAGGATTCGCTCTCGTGATTGTTATAAGAGAACTCGGCCCATGGTAGGAGATCCACCCAGTCTGAATGATGAGCATTAACGAAGTGCCGGAGGTAACTGGTCAGGTTCTGATTGATCCGCTCCACTTGACCATTGGACTGTGGGTGGTAAGCGGAAGAGAAGTCCATGGTGACGTCTAGCAGTTTACAAGTGGCTCTCCAGAAGCGTGAGGTGAACTGTACCCCACGATCCGACACGATGTGGAGGGGCAGGCCATGAAGACGAAAGATGTGACGAATAAAGTCTTTAGCCAGCTCGGGTGCAGACGGGAGGGCTGGCAGGGGAATAAAGTGAGCCATCTTGGAAAAGCGATCAGCGACCACCCAAATGACCGTACAACCGGCGGAGACGGGGAGATCCGTTATGAAGTCCATAGCAATATGCTGCCAGGGGGCAGCAGGCACAGGAAGCGGAAGGAGGCGACCGGCTGGTAGGTGTCTCGGGACTTTGTTGCGGGCGCAGGACACACAGGCAGAAACAAAGTCTATTACGTCCTTGTGCAGGGTAGGCCACCAGTAGTGCCGGGCAATAAGCTGGAGGGTCTTTTTCTGACCGGCGTGGCCAGCTAGTTTAGACGAATGGCCCCAGTGAAGGATCTTCTTCCGATCAGGTACTGAAACAAACGTCTTACCGGGAGGGAGACGATTTAGACTCACGGGAGCCACCTGCATTACTCTGGCGGGATCGATGATATGTTTAGGTTCTTCCTCGAGATCGGACACCAGAAAGGATCGGGACAAGGCGTCTGCTTTGACGTTTTTGTCAGCCGGGTGAAAATGAAGAACAAAATCAAAGCGAGCAAAAAACAAGGACCACCGGGCTTGGCGCGGGTTAAGTCTCTGGGCATGCTGGAGGTAAGCCAAGTTCTTGTGGTCAGTGTAAATTATTACCGGGTGAAGAGCCCCCTCGAGTAGGTAACGCCACTCCTCCAACGCCAGCTTGATGGCCAATAACTCTCAGTCTCCTATGGAATAGTTGCGCTCAGAAGAGGAGAAGAGTTTGGAGAAGAAGCCACAAGTTACCATTCTCCCGGAAGATGATTTTTGAGTAAGTACCGCTCCGGCTCCAGAGGAGGAGGCGTCAACTTCCAGGAAGAACTGCTTGTTGCCGTCCGGGCGATGCAGCACCGGGGCGGAAGAGAAGGCCTGTTTTAGGGAAAGAAAGGCCTCCTCTGCTTCGGGCGGCCACTCTTTGGGATTAGTACCCTTACGGGTGAGCGCGGAAATTGGGGCAGTCCGGGAAGAGAAGTGTGGTATGAAGAGGCGGTAGTAGTTAGCGAAGCCCAGGAATCGCTGAATGGCCTTCAACCCCTCCGGTCGAGGCCATTTCTCGATGGCAGACAGTTTCTCTGGATCCATTCGTAGGCCGGTCTGAGAAATAATGTAGCCCAAAAACGGAAGCGAGGTCTGCTCAAAGAGGCACTTCTCGTATTTAGCGAAGAGGTGATTCTGCCTGAGCCTGAGCAGGACCTGACGAACGTCCCTCCGGTGAGTCTGGAGATCCGGAGAGAAGACCAAGATGTCGTCCAGGTACACCACTACGCAGGAGTAGAGAAGGTCCCGGAAGATGTCATTGACCAACTCTTGAAAGACGGCAGGAGCGTTACAGAGACCAAAGGGCATTACCAGATATTCATAGTGGCCGTCCCGGGTGTTGAATGCCGTCTTCCATTCATCCCCCTGACGGATACGAACCAGGTTGTACGCCCCACGGAGGTCCAGTTTGGTGAAAATTCTAGCCCCCCTCAGACGATCAAATAACTCCGGAATGAGCGGAAGGGGGTACTTATTCTTCACCGTGATCTGGTTAAGGCCTCTATAGTCTATACAGGGACGGAGAGAGCCGTCCTTCTTTTTGACGAAAAAGAAGCCTGCTCCCGCCGGGGAGGTAGATTTCCGGATGAATCCCCTGGCTAGATTCTCCTCAATATATTCGGACATCGACCGGGTCTCAGCAGCGGATAATGGATAAATACGCCCACGGGGAGGAGTAGTACCAGGTAACAGGTCGATAGGGCAGTCGTATGGTCTATGAGGGGGTAGTGTCTCTGCTTCCTTTTTATTAAAGACATCAGCATAAGACCAATAAGGAATCGGAAGTCCAGGTAGATTAGCTGGGGTGGGAGAAGGACGGACGGGATGGACGGAAACCAGACAGGTCTTATGGCAGTCCTGTCCCCAGCGAAGGACTTCTCCGGTCTGCCAGTCAAGCACGGGTGCATGTCTCTGGAGCCAAGGTAGGCCTAGTAAGAGGGCGTGAGAGAGTCCAGGCAGAACATGAAAGGAGATACTCTCAGAATGCAGCATTCCCAACTGCAGAGTAATGGATTCGGTGATGAGTTGGATGGGGCGTGGTAAGAGACCCCCATCCACGGCAGCAACAGACAAGGGTACAGCCAGAGGTTTGGTGGGGATGCGGTATTTCTCTACCAGGGACTGTGAAATAAGATTCCCGGCTGCTCCAGAGTCAAGTTGGGCTAGTTCGAAATAACGGTTCTCCCCGCAGACGATTGAGACTGACAACAGCAGAGATGGAGAGGATTTATTCTTGTCTAGGTCGACCTCTCTGAGCGAACCTAGACACAGGCGTTTCCCGACCTCTCCGGGCAGGTACGGATCCGGTGCTCCTTACTGCCACAGTAGAAGCAGCTCCCCTCGGCACGGCGTAAGTCCTGACGGGTTTTGACCATCTTGGTCTGGTCGACCTGCATAGGCTCAGGAGAGTGTACCTGGGTAGAGACGGAGGGAGTGACGGGTTTCTGAAAAGTAGGAGCTAGACGTGGTAACCTCCTCTCACGGGTGACCTCTTTGGCACGCTCCTGGAACCGTAGGTCAATCCGGGTGGCAAGAGTTATTAGGTCATCGAGAGTGGTAGGGATGTCCCGACCGGCAAGTTCATCTTTAATACGGCCGGACAGACCCTCCCAGAAGACGGATACCAGAGCGTCGTTATCCCAGGCCAGCTCCGAGGCAAGGGTACGGAACCGTATGGCATATTGGCCCACGGTGAGACTTCCCTGACGGAGGCGTAGCAGTGATGATGCGGATGAGGTCTTCCGTCCGGGTTCGTCGAAGACTTTCCGGAAAGCCGTGAGAAAAGCAGGCAAGTTGGACACCAGGGGGTCTCCTCTCTCCCATAGAGGATTTAGCCAGGCCAGGGCCTCCCCGGTGAGATGGGACATGATGAATGCAATTTTGGCTCGGTCGGAGTTAAACTGGTGGGACAATAGTTCAAAGTGCAGGGTGCACTGATTTATGAAGCCCCGAGCCTGGGCGGAGTCGTCTCCGAAGCGAGGAGGTGCAGAAAGCCGGGGTCCGGGGTAGGATACCATGGTATTAGTGGGCAGCGGAGCTGCCGGATTGCGAGACATGGCACTGGCGGAGGTTGCTGGTGGAGCAGTCAGAGTGTCCAGGCGAGTATTGACATTCCGCAGGTGACCCAGGATGGACTCCTGTTGGGACCTTTGACGGGACATTTCATGACACAGGTCCGAGAGCGAGGGAGCTTGGGTGCCACCGGGTTCCATGGCCCGAGCAAACTGTAACGGGTCTGGGAGGCGGAACCTCTGAGCTACTATACAAGGGGGCGGTCCTTGTAAGGGAGCGGGTGGCGACCAGGGAAGACGGGCAGGAAGTCACAGCAGGTGACCGGGACAGTCTCTGAGTGAACGGGCTGGAGGTCACGGCAAGTGACCGGGGCAATCTCTGGATGAACGGGCAGATGGTCACGGCAAGTGACCAGGGCAGTCTCTGAATGAACGGGCAGATGGTCACGGCAAGTGACCGGGGCAGTCTCTGAATGAACGGGCAGATGGTCACGGCAAGTGACCGGGGCAGTCTCTGGATGAACGGGCAGATGGTCACGGCAAGTGACCGGGGCAGTCTCTGGGTAAAGGGTTGGTACGACCTGTGGCGGCTGATGATAGACGTGAGCTCCCAGGTGAGCAGGCGAGAGTCTCTGGATGAACGGGTGGTCACAGCATGTGACGGCGGAGCCTCCAGGAAGACCAACAGACAGGCGGCAGATGAGCGCTCCCAGGTGAGCGGGCAGAAGTCTCTGGACAGGCGGGTGGTCACAGCACGTGACGGCAGAGCCTCCAGGTAGGCTAGCAGACAGGCAGCAGATGAGCGCTCCCAGGTGAGCGGGCAGGAGTCACTGGACAGGCAGGTGGTCACAGCACGTGACGGCGGAGCCTCCAGGTAGGCTAGCAGGCAGGTAGCAGATGTGTGCTCCCAGGTGAGCAGGCAAGCTGGTCCATAGACAGACTGACAGGAGTTGGAAGGCAGACCGTCGGACCTCAGGCAAGCAGGCAGGTGGCTGAAGTGCGCTCCCAGGTGAGCGGACAGGCTGGTCCTTAGACAGACTGACAGGAGTAGTAAGGCAGACCGTCGGACCTCAGACTGGCAGGCAGGTAGCAGATAATCAGGCAGGAATAAGACAGCAAGCTGGCAGGAATCTGGCAGGTATCTGGCAGGTAACTGGCAACGGGACCTGAGGGCTGAAGCAGAGTAGTGAACAGTGCAACAACATTGCTCGGGCACCTCCATTTTGGAGGAGGTGCCTTATATATGGTGAAGTCCTCCGGCCATTGGCCGGGGACTCCTTAGGACGGCGCGCGCGGCCCCTTTAAGAGGGAGGGAGAGCGCGCGCGCGCGCCCTAAGCACAGTGGCCGGGAAGGAGCGCGCGCTGCCAGCAGAGCGGGAGGAGGACGCCGGGCACGGAGCAGAGAGGTGAGGGGAACAGCGTCCCTGCCTAGCAGAGGGCAGGGACGCCGGCGCTACACCGGGACTGTGCAGTTGTCCTGTTAAGGGGTTATTCTCCAAATTGGATTCTAGCATGAAAGGTAATACCTTGCTGACTGATAGATAGCCGACTGCTAGGACCTCGACAGATCATAAAAACAGGGCTCTGAAATGTACAGAGCTCGGCTATCTCCAGCACTTCCATAGACAATAAATGGAGCGGTGGCGTGCATATGTGCCCATTGCTCCCTTCCAACGAGGCTTTTCAGAGCCCCATTGTGGATATCAGTGGAGGTCCCAATGGTCATGTATTTGTAAAGTGGCTTGGGGCGGTAGCCATGGGTGAGATACTCGTTTCTTACACCCCGGCATGTTACATGAAGGTGGAGGTCCTGGCTGGGTGTGTGGACTTCTGTTATGGGGGTGCTGAGCCCTTGCAGGCAGCATGTTACCGATGACTTTGGTTGGCCAGGATCAGATGTTGAGGACTTCAATGAGGGAGACCAAAGGTCGAAAATAAACTTTTTGCTGAACAATAACTTGGTGGGGAATATATCAGTAGATAACTGGCACACAACTATATGAACATTTCCTTCACAATATGGAACATTTTTATACACGGTCTCAATTCCTTTCTCATTACTCGTTAGTGCTCTATCTCCACTGTTTCACTTTCCTTCACCACAGCTCAGCTCAGTACTACAGTCCAGTTAGCAAGAGTCCTATGCTCAACCTGCGGATCCGCGTCTTCTTTCCCCTCAAGGAAACTATGTTGCCAGTATGTCTGGTACTTATCTTCTCTGTCTCTGACGCCTTGGAACTCCCGCCCAGGGCACTCTTTTCGTTTCATGTTCTCTGTCCCGTCTTGACCCGCTACCTCTCTGGGCCGTACTGCTAAGTGTCCTCCCCCCAAGATTCGTCTCCGATTGTTCACTGTGTCCTCCTGTCAGTTTTCCTTTTATCTTTGCTCCGGATCACGCTAACCACCATCTCAGTCTCTCTTCACTTTGGGACACCCACGTCATGCGGCACTACCTACTATCCAGACGTTAGGTCTGCTTCACTGGACCCTATATGTGTTGGCATATACAACAGATTAGGATTTATTATAAGTGAAAGGAGGACTTTATACTAACCAGACAACAGATGGCGATAGTGTGTACAGTTATATGCTTGCTGTAATGTGGGGAGGGAAGCTCTCAATTGTTGGTTGTTTTTACTTTCTGTGTGGTTTTTTTTCTGTATGTGTTATGTCAGCAGCAAACGGACTGTGTGACACTGAATTGTATCTCATGTTTATCCAGTATGAAGTAAATACTGTTTACTCAAGATATCTTACTGATTGAAGCTCTCGTAAGTACAGCGGTGACTGTAAGAAGATGCACTCTGCGACAATGTGACATCCTGACAGGAAACTATCTCTGTCACTTCACCTTATCCCCTCCCACTCTGGGCTAGTTCCAATCTTTTACTTGAACTCTCTCTACTGTCAGGCAGAACACAATAGCAACACTATTAACGCATGTCACAATTCACAATACAACATTAGGGGGAATGTGGGCAGTATATTCATCTCCTTACATCTTAGGCACAGGTTATAACTTGATCGATGGGGGTCAGACTGCTGGGACTGAGATTCTGAAATGTACACAGCACAGCTTGGTGGTCTCCAGCAGTCCTATAAATAATAAAGTGTTGGCATCGATTCTTGGGGGGTCCAGTGGTCAAGTGATAACTTGTAATATTGAGAATAAGCCTTTAAATCAGAATAGAATACGAATACGATACTTACTGACAGCTTCCAAGAGGTCGACGGATTTCCCTTCAAGCACAGATGTGCTTTCTAGTGACCATCAGGAAAGTTATGTTGCATTTCCCTTTACAGTATGTGCACACATTGGCAGATTAATTGCATAGATTTTCGTGGCAGAGATATTAAACTATTTCTGCAGAATGTGTGTGAGATTTTTTACAAACTCCAGCGAGAAGCATTTTTGCCATGTGTGGATATCCCTTTTATGCAGCATATTTTGTGTCAACGAGTCTGGACAAAATGACTGATTCCAGACAAATGAGCATCTTAGTATACCGTACCCTGTCTGCGCCGCTTCACTAACGAGCCTGTCTCTGCTGCAATATTTACCTAACAATTAAGTAAACTCCCCGCAAATGAGGCTTAAGCAGGGATTTTAGGAATATATTCAAATATATTCAGAACGCTTCATCTAAGTGACGACGAGCAGTGCAAATGAGAGTTTTTGCAAAAGGAATGCAAATGTTCTAATCCGCTCAATTAATAGTTTAGGTTTTTAAGTCAAACGAAGAGTCTTAAGCGATAGGATCAGAATACAAGCGGCACTTACCAGAACAAACGATGCCATATGGTTCTTTAATGTTTAATGGAGCTAAAATCACATTGCAATATAGAGATTGTGGATATCTATGACTGAAACAAAAGGGAAGATGAGAGCCGGATCATCCATTGATGAGAAAATGTAAAATCAGACTATTCTGTGTCGTGAGGGACGGCGTGGGATACTTCACCATTCTTTACATCAGAAGAAAAAAGACTATAAAAATATAAATCTCAGTCAGCAGCCATGTATGAGCTATCCTAAAATGCTAAAGTACACCGATAAATCATAACGAAGGAGTGTCGCAATACCTATAATGGCCTAATATAAATCAGCTTTGTAATTTACTTTAATTAAAAACGTTGTGCTGTTTGTGAAATAAGGAAACACTTTTAGCCCTTTTGGCTCTGCTGATGTTAATGGAGTCCAATGACATCTATAAGAAGCCAAGCTTGTGCGAAACTCGGCAGAACGGCTCAGAAGGTAAAAAGGGGACACTTATTATTATTATTAATTATTATTATAGCGCCATTTATTCCATGGCACTTTACATGTGAAGAAGGGGTATACATACAAGAACAATTACAATAATCTTGAACACAATGTGACGGCGACTGGTACAGGAGGAGCGAGGACCCTGCCCGCGAGGGCTCACAATCTACAAGGGATGGGTGAGGATACAGTAGGTGAGGGTAGAGCAGGTCGTGCAGCGGTATGGTGGGGCGAGGACCCTGCCCGCGAGGACTCACAGTCTACAAGGGATGGGTGAGGATACAGTAGGTGAGGGTAGAGCAGGTCGTGCAGCGGTATGGTGGGGCGAGGACCCTGCCCGCGAGGGCTCACAGTCTTCAAGGGATGGGTGAGGATACAGTAGGTGAGGGTAGAGCTGGTCGTGCAGCGGTATGGTGGAGCGAGGACCCTGCCCGCGAGGGCTCACAGTCTACAAGGGATGGGTGAGGATACAGTAGGTGAGGGTAGAGCAGGTCGTGCAGCGGTATGGTGGAGCGAGGACCCTGCCCGCGAGGGCTCACAATCTACAAGGGATGAGTGAGGATACAGTAGGTGAGGGTAGAGCTGGTCGTGCAGCGGTATGGTGGAGCGGTGGATACTGCAGGTTGTAGGCTTGTCGGAAGAGGTGGGTCTTCAGGCTCCTTTTGAAGGTTTCCACGGTCGGTGAGAGTCTGATGTGTTGGGGTAGAGAGTTCCAGAGTAGGTCGAAAGCACGGGAGAAATCTTGTATGCGATTGTGGGAGGAGGAGATAAGAGGGGAGTATAGAAGGAGATCTTGTGAGGATCGGAGGTTGCGTGCGGGTATGTAGCGGGAGACTAGGTCAGAGATATATGGAGGAGACAGGTTGTGGATGGCTTTGTATGTCATGGTTAGGGTTTTGAACTGGAGTCTCTGGGCAATGGGGAGCCAGTGGAGAGATTGACAGAGAGGAGAGGCCGGGGAATAGCGGGGGGACAGTTGGATTAGTCGGGCAGCAGAGTTTAGTATAGATTGGAGGGGTGCGAGGGTGGTGGAAGGGAGGCCACAGAGCAGGAGGTTGCGGGAGATGATGAGGGCATGCACTAGTGTTTTTGCAGATTCATGGTTGAGGAATGTGCGGATCCGGGAGATATTTTTGAGTTGGAGTCGGCAGGAAGTGTAAAGGGCTTGGATATGTGGTTTGAAGGAGAGTTCAGAGTCCAGGGTTACCCCAAGGCAGCGAGCTTGAGGGACTGGGGAGAGTGGGCAGCCATTGACGTTGATAGATAGGTCAGTTGGGGTTGAATGAGATGGAGAAAGATTATGAATTCTGTTTTGTCCATGTTAAGTTTTAGAAATCTAGCAGAGAAGAAGGATGAGATGGCGGACAGACATTGTGGGATTTTGGTTAGTAAGGAGGTGATATCAGGTCCAGAGAGGTAGATCTGTGTGTCGTCAGCATAGATGTGATACTGAAAGCCATGAGACTCTATGAGCTGTCCCAGGCCGAAGGTGTAGATGGAGAAGAGCAGGGGTCCTAGAACTGAACCTTGGGGGACACCGACAGATAGGGGGTGAGATGAGGAGGTGGTCTGTGAGTGAGAGACACTGAATGTCCTGTCTGTTAGATATGAGGAGATCCAGGATAGGGCCAAGTCTGTGATGCTGAGAGATGAGAGAGTTTTTAGTAAGAGGGAATGGTCCACTTTGTCAAAGGCAGATGACAGGTCTAGGAGGAGGAGGACAGAATAGTGTCGCTTGGATTTGGCGGTTAGTAGGTCGTTGGTTGCTTTAGTCAGGGCAGTTTCAGTAGAATGGTGCGGTCGGAAACCAGATTGTAGGTGGTCGAAGAGGGAGCAGGAGGAGAGGTGGGAGGACAGCTCAGAATGGACGTGTTGTTCCAGTAGTTTTGAGGCATAGGGGAGAAGTGATATGGGGCGATAGCTAGACACAGAGGATGGGTCAAGGGAGGGCTTTTTGAGGATGGGTGTGATTGAGGCATGTTTGAAGCATGAGGGGAAGACACCAGTTGTTAGTGACAAGTTGAAGAGGTGGGCTAGGGCTGGGATGAAGATAGTGGTAAGGATTGGGATGAGGTGGGACGGGATTGGGTCAAGTTTACAGGTGGTGAGGTGTGATGTGGAGAGTAAAGAGGAAAGTTGATCTTCTGTAATTTTGGAGAATGTGGTTTTGGAGGAGGAGGGTTCAGTAGGTGTGGGGAGGGGCTGTGGGGGCTTTAGGCAAAAGCTTTGTCTGATGGTGTCAATCTTCTGCTTGAAGAATGAGGCAAAGTCTTCGGCTGAAATAAGAGGAGAGGAAGGAGGCACTGGGGGACGGAGGAGAGAATGGAAGGTGTTGAATAGTTGCTTGGGGTTGTGAGACAGGGAGGATATGAGAGATGAGAAGTAAGTTTGTTTTGCTGCAGTGAGCGTGGACTTGAAGGTAGTGAGGGATTGTTTGAATGCGATGAAGTGCTCATTGGAGTGGGACCTTTTCCATCTACGCTCAGCAACTCTGGAGGCCCGTCGCAGTTCTTTAGTTAGGCTGGTGTGCCAGGGTTGTCTGTTGACTGTGCGAGCTTTGGTATGTGTGAGGGGGGCGACCGAATCGAGAGCTGCAGCTGTTGTGGTGTTGTATAAAGTGGCAGCAACATCTGCATCATGTAAGGAACTAATGTCTGTAAGAGGGAGAAGGGATTCAGAGAGCGAGTGTAGGTCAAGGTGTTTGAGATTTCTGCGAGGGTATGCAAGTTTGTGAAGTGGGGATTGTTGCCCCGGGGAGGAGAGAGAAGAGAATGTGAGTAGGTTGTGGTCAGAGAGAGGGAGAGGTGAGTTAGAGCGGTTAGACAGGGAACAGAGGCGGGTGAAGATGAGGTCCAGCGTGTGGCCGTCTTTGTGGGTGGGTGTGGAAGACCACTGGGTAAGACCAAAGGAGGAAGTGAGGGATAGAAGCTTAGAGGCGGCTGAGAGGGAAGTGTCAATGGGGATGTTGAAGTCGCCCATGAGGATAGTGGGGATGTCAACGAAGAGGAAATGAAGTAGCCAAGTGGTGAAGTGGTCAAAGAAAGTGGTGGCTGATCCTGAGCGGCGGTAGATGACAACCAGTTGGAGGTTGGAGGGGGAGTATATGCGCAAGCAGTGCACTTCAAAAGAGGGGAGAGTAAAATGAAGGTGGCAGTGGGATATGGGTGAAGGAGCAGTTATCTGAGAGGAGGAAACCTATTCCTCCACCGTGCTTGCTGGTGGGGCGGGGGGTATGGGAGAGGTGGAATCCGCCGTACGAAAGTGCAGCAGGAGAGGCTGTGTCGGAGGGGGTGAGCCAGGTTTCAGTGATGCCGAGGAAGGAAAGCTTGTTAGTGATGAAGAGGTCGTGAATACTTACTGGAGAAAAGGCTCCACAAGGGCGAAAGATATTTCTTTATCTCACAAACGGGGCAACATTTTAATTGATATAATTTACAAAGTAGATTTAGCATTAAAAAGGGGCAGTTACTAATGTCATATTATGTAATAGGAAACCCCCTGTCTTTTACACGTGTGTGTACGGCGAGCAGTATAGGGGTCTGACCCAATGTTTTACGCTTGCTAGGCCCTGAGTGTGCCGTGCTCTGGTCCAGTACTGCCTAGGTGGGTGCGGGGTTTTCTACAAGAATATAATGAGAATCTTTGGAGAATTAGAGGATTTCCTCTGGAGTTCAGTCCTGTCACAGAAACAGCTAATTAAATTGGAATTTGTCAGGTGCAGTAATCAGCTGCTACGAGAGGCTCGGATGGGGCTTCAGGATGCTGCTTAAGTGTAATTTGACCAAAGAAGTAAGTGGCAAATCCAAAGTCATTAATGCGGTCCTGATACGGCGCGGCCACCCCAAGAGTAGTCACCTTCTTACTAAGAAGATTAAGACCTGGCAGCAGCAGCCTCTAAACTTGTCCTTTCAGGATCATGGTGCTACCGTTAAGTATATCGGCCATTCATTTCACTGTGTTTGTGCTGCCGTCTTTTTCATCATCACATGTAGCACCATCCTGTGATAAACTGTTACATTATCCTGCAGCATACATAACACTACATTAGGTTTGTCATAGAGAAAAAGTAAAAATCCATAAGACATTTCCAGAGAGGGGACATCTCACCCTCACATTGAACATATGGAACTAATTATAACTAGGAAAGCGAGAAACTAATTAAAACAGGGGAAGAGGGAGAGAGCGGACATTCCATCTCCATTGAAGTAGGGGCCTCTTGCAGTCACCAGTTAATTACAGCAGTGAGATTTGCTGGGAAAAGAAACCAAGCCTGAAATTCGTTTACGCAGAGGCAGGGAAGTATGCTTCCAAACTCAAGAGCTTCCTCTGATCACAGAATCTTTCTAGACCTTTTGGAACCAGTGCTGAATCTGGGGGTTTGCATTGATCCATCATGTCTGTGTGCAGCTCCATGTGCTGGTCCTCATCACACTACATTACGTGAGACTGCACAATAGAGACTCGCACTGTCTGTCCGCAAAACAGAGTGCTGCGATTTTGCTCATGTCCACAAGCACATTGACTTACACTGGTCCGTGTACCGTCCGATGTGCTCATTCACTTACTCTGGTCCGTGTACCGTCCGATGTGCTCATTCACTTACTCTGGTCCATGTACCGTCCGATGTGCTCATTCACTTACTCTGGTCCATGTACCGTCCGATGTGCACATTGACTTACACTGGTCCGTGTGTCGTCCGATGTGCACATTGACTTACACTGGTCCGTGTGCCGTCCGATGTGCTCATTCACTTACTCTGGTCCGTGTACCGTCCGATGTGCACATTGACTTACACTGGTCCGTGTGTCGTCCGATGTGCACATTGACTTACACTGGTCCGTGTGCCGTCCGATGTGCTCATTCACTTACTCTGGTCCGTGTGCCGTCCGATGTGCTCATTCACTTACTCTGGTCCATGTACCGTCCGATGTGCACATTGACTTACACTGGTCCGTGTGCCGTCCGATGTGCACATTGACTTACACTGGTCCGTGTGCCGTCCGATGTGCTCATTCACTTACTCTGGTCCGTGTACCGTCCGATGTGCACATTGACTTACACTGGTCCGTGTACCGTCCGATGTGCACATTGACTTACACTGGTCCGTGTACCGTCCGATGTGCACATTGACTTACACTGGTCCGTGTACCGTCCGATGTGCACATTGACTTACACTGGTCCGTGTACCGTCCGATGTGCACATTGACTTACACTGGTCCGTGTACCGTCCGATGTGCTCATTCACTTACTCTGGTCCGTGTGCCGTCCGATGTGCTCATTCACTTACTCTGGTCCATGTGCCGTCCGATGTGCACATTGACTTACACTGGTCCGTGTACCGTCCGATGTGCACATTGACTTACACTGGTCCGTGTACCGTCCGATGTGCACATTGACTTACACTGGTCCGTGTGTCGTCCGATGTACACATTGACTTACACTGGTCCGTGTACTGTCCGATGTGCACATTGACTTACACTTGTCCGTGTACCGTCCGATGTGCACATTGACTTACACTGGTCCGTGTACCGTCCGATGTGCACATTGACTTACACTGGTCTGTGTGCCGTCCGATGTGCTCATTCACTTACTCTGGTCCGTGTGCCGTCCGATGTGCTCATTCACTTACTCTGGTCCGTGTGCCGTCCGATGTGCTCATTCACTTACTCTGGTCCGTGTGCCGTCCGATGTGCACATTGACTTACACTGGTCCGTGTACCGTCCGATGTGCACATTGACTTACACTGGTCCGTGTACCGTCCGATGTGCACATTGACTTACACTGGTCCGTGTACCGTCCGATGTGCACATTGACTTACACTGGTCCGTGTGTCGTCCGATGTACACATTGACTTACACTGGTCCGTGTACCGTTCGATGTGCACATTGACTTACACTGGTCCGTGTACCGTCCGATGTGCACATTGACTTACACTGGTCCGTGTGTCGTCCGATGTAGACATTGACTTACACTGGTCCGTGTACCGTCCGATGTGCACATTGACTTACACTGGTCCGTGTGTCGTCCGATGTGCACATTGACTTACTCTGGTCCGTGTGCCGTCCGATGTGCACATTGACTTACACTGGTCCGTGTGTCGTCCGATGTACACATTGACTTACACTGGTCCGTGTGTCGTCCGATGTGCTCATTCACTTACTCTGGTCCGTGTGCCGTCCGATGTACACATTGACTTACACTGGTCCGTGTGTCGTCCGATGTGCTCATTCACTTACACTGGTCCGTGTGTCGTCCGATGTGCTCATTCACTTACACTGGTCCGTGTGTCGTCCGATGTGCTCATTCACTTACTCTGGTCCGTGTGCCGTCCGATGTGCTCATTCACTTACACTGGTCCGTGTGCCGTCCGATGTGCTCATTCACTTACACTGGTCCGTGTGTCGTCCGATGTGCACATTGACTTACTCTGGTCCGTGTGCCGTCCGATGTGCTCATTCACTTACTCTGGTCCGTGTGTCGTCCGATGTGCACATTGACTTACTCTGGTCCGTGTTCTGTCCGATGTACACATTGACTTACACTGGATAGATTGGAGGTGCACATGCTTGATTTAGGGCTTAGGCAGACGTCCGTGGCCCACAATGCATGTACTGGCCAGGGGTCTCCTGACCGGAGTATGAAGGCTTCATATATTTCTATGAGGCTATCGGGAGACTGCCGCAGCCAGTACATGCATGGCAATCTGTGATCGAACCAAGATCTACGGATGTCTGCGTAAGCCCTTGGTCATAATTCTGGGGGGCTCTGCAGATCCATTATAGTTTATGGGGCTATTCACATATGAGATTTTGCATGTAGATAAGAAATGGTAATATGTCAAAGTGACTTGAATGGGGGCCATAAATGAATGCCTCCGCCAGTACAACTGGCAACACTTGCATGCTACTCATGTGCTGTCTGTTTTTCACACAGAGATGATAGACTGACGTGAAAAATCTAACGATAAGACAGATTCTTATTATGAAAGTGGTTGAAAAATGATCACAAGAATAAAAAAAAATGTTTTTTTTTTTTTGTTATGTGTGAATGAGGCCAACAAAACGGAATGAAGTATGAAGTATTCCTATACAATTTGAGTGAATAATCGGCACTCACCAGTATCACTGCCACCATTTCCTTAGCCACCCTCATTCTACAACCAAATGTTTTGGGGCAATCGTGCAAACTGTAGGCCAGTCTGCCCACCTTTTTTTATTGTGTATGGCTTTCTTTACAGATGCGATACAAGCAGAAGTTTATGTGGAGATAGAAATAGATAGAAACAGATACAGACATACTTTGGAAAGAAGAAATCTTTTAGATGTAACCTTCATTTTGGAGATTTTCTTATAACCCGGCACATTGTATTCCATCGTTGCAGTGTAGCTTCGTCTCGTTCACCACCGCGGGCCGTGCGGACGGCACTTATCACACTCCCCTGATTCTCTATTTACTCATCGTAAATTAGGGCTGAATCTCTGGATAATACGGCGAGTTAATGTTTGCAAATCTGAGAGAGGAATTGGGATAATTATGGCGGGTATTATTATAATCAACCTCCTTATTTTCATGACATTTGCATCCAAATTAGAGGCCGTGTTTGTCATTTAGCGCCCGCATTTTCTATTTTAAATAAAGGCAATAATATTTTGTAATGCTAATTTCTGGGGATAATCGCTTTGAGCAGGAACAAAACGGCGCAGCGTACGCCGGTAACCTCTCGCCCATAATAGAGGCTTTTATCCCTGCGACGGGGCCTTGTAATCAGGAGGTAAGCTCAGGGAAGCAGCATGTTTGGGGTAGGAGCGGTAACCACCTCTGGACCCATCAGCCGTGCTACCGCCATTGTATAGATTATATTAGGGAATTACGGTACATTTTAGGCAACATCAGAATAAATAAAGTTAAAGTTTTGCCCCAGTGCTCTGCAGGCGGCATCACCAGACTGATGCCCTCGGCAGCACATTGCAACCACTCAAGTGAAGAGGCTGCAGAAAAAAAAAAGATGGCTGCAGTCTGCGGAGCAGTAAGGTCAAAGGGACGAATCAGAAAATAACATTGCATTATAGGGATTGCTAACAATGCATCTTCCACATACAAGGGCTGATTTATTATTTGGATTTTTTTTAACTCACTTTCCTTTTATTTTTTTGGTCTTGTGCCAAAATGGCAAAAATGTGGTTCATGAATTTTGCGCAAAATCAAAAATGCCGTTCATTTTTGGTCTTTTACCTTCTTTGCACCCTTATAGAGCGAAATGTGGCATGTCGCTAAAATGTCGCAAAATTTACTCATATTCCAGACGGCCATAACTTTATAACTTTTTAAATTCATGAATCGGCCCAAAACAGATGAAAAATCCAAACCTCGCCGACAATGGCGAACAGTAAAGAAGAAAAAACAGGCGAACACAAGAAGAAAAAAAAAAAAAGGAGCAAATAAAAAATATGCAAAAAGCATGAAAAATGAGACAAAAAAAAAAGCACAAATGTAATAAGGCAGGGTTCCCCAACTCCGGTCCTCAAAGCCCACCAACAGGCCATGTTTTCAGGATTTCCTTAGTATTGCTCAGGTGATAATTGCATCACTTGCAAAGGCAATAATTCCATCATCTGTGTAATAGTAAGGAAATCCTGAAAACATGACCTGTTAGTGGGTCTTCAGGACTGGAGTTGGGGACCACTGCAATAAGGAATTGGGCCCGGAGTATAGATTGGTAATTGTTTTGGTGATCTGCTTTTGCAGGACACGTTCATGGCTGTCTGTTAATGCGGTGATGTCAGGGTGATACAGTTATATGGAAAAGTTTGGGCACCCCTATTAATCTTAAGCTTAATGTTTTATAAAAATTGGTGTTTTTGCAACAGCTATTTCAGTTTGATATATGAAATAACTGTTGGACACAGTAATGTTTCTGCCTTGAAATGAGGTTTATTGTACTAACAGAAAATGTGCAATCTGCATTCAAACAAAATTTTACAGGTGCATAAGTATGGGCACCCTTATCATTTTCTTGTTTTAAATACTCCTATCTACTTTTTACTGACTTACGAAAGCACTTTTTTGGTTTTGTAACCTCATTGAGCTTTGAACTTCATAGCCAGGTGTATGCAATCATGAGAAAAGCTACTTAAAGTGGCCACTTGCAAGTTGTTCTCCTGTTTGAATCTCCTCTGAAGAGTGGCATCATGGGCTCCTCAAAACAACTGTCAAATGATCTGAAAACAAAGATTATTCAACATAGTTGTTCAGGGGAAGGATACAAAAAGCTGTCTCAGAGATTTAACCTGTCAGTTTCCACTGTGAGGAAAATAGTAAGGAAATGGAAGAACACAGGGACAGTTCTTGTTAAGGCCAGAAGTGGCAGGCCAAGAAAAACATCAGAAAGGCAGAGAAGAAGAATGGTGAGATCAGTCAAGGACAATCCTCAGACCACCTCCAGAGAGCTGCAGCATCAACTTGCTGCAGATGGTGTCACTGTGCATCGGTCAACTATACAACGCACTTTGCACAAGGAGAAGCTGTATGGGAGAGTGATGTGAAAGAAGCCGTTTCTGCAAGCACGCCACAAACAGAGTCGGCTGAGGTGTGCAAAAGCACATTTGGAGAAGCCAATTTCTTTTTGGAAGAAGGTCCTGTGGACTGATGAAACCAAGATTGAGTTGTTTGGTCATACAAAAAGGCGTTATGCATGGCGGCCAAAAAACACAGCATTCCAAGAAAAACACTTGCTACCCACAGTAAAATTTGGTTGAGGTTCCATCATGCTTTGGGGCTGTGTGGCCAATGCCGGCCCCGGGAATCTTGTTAAAGTTGAGGGACCCATGGACTCCACTCAGTATCAACAGATTCTTGACAATAATGTTCAAGAATCAGTGACAAAGTTGAAGTTACGCAGGGGATGGATCTTTCAGCAAGACAATGATCCAAAACACCGCTCCAAATCTACTCAGGCATTCATGCAGAGGAACAATTACAATGTTCTGGAATGGCCGTCCCAGTCCCCAGACCTGAATGTCATTGAACATCTGTGGGATCATTTGAAGAGGGCTGTCCATGCTCGGCGACCATCAAACTTACAGGAACTGGAATTGTTTTGTAAAGAGGAATGGTCAAAAATACCTTCATCCGGGATCCAGGAACTCATTAAAAGCTACAGGAAGCGACTAGAGGCAAAAGGAGGATCTACTAAATATTACTGTCACTTTTCTGGTGAGGTGCCCATACTTATGCACCTGGCAAATTTTGTTTGAATGCAGATTGCACATTTTCTGTTAGTATAATAAACCTCATTTCAAGGCAGAAACATTACTGTGTCCAACAGTTATTACATAGATCAAACTGAAAGAGCTGCTGCAAAAACACCAATTTTTATAAAACATTAAGCTTAAGATTAATAGGGGTGCCCAAACTTTTTCATATAACTGTATATATATATAGTTGATGAGATTTCTATTCAGCATTTGTACACACCACATAACGAGCCATGACAAGACAGATGCTGCAGGGCAGCGATCCTACAGGATAGGCTGTCTCGTTTTAACATTCCCGTTTTGTGGAATACTCTGAATGACATGTAAATCTTACGGTTATGTGCTGTCACATCCTCCCTTGCACCTCTTTACCACTGCTCTGCATTATGTTCACAAGTGGAGGATCTGCTGCAAAAAAACTTCTGCACCTGAAGGATTTGCAGCAAAAAAACTTCTGCACCTGAAGGATTTGCTGCAAAAAAACTTCTGCACCTGAAGGATTTGCTGCAAAAAAACTTCTGCACCTGAAGGATTTGCTGCAAAAAAACTTCTGCACCTGAAGGATTTGCTGCAAAAAAACTTCTGCACCTGAAGGATTTGCTGCAAAAAAACTTCTGCACCTGAAGGATTTGCTGCAAAAAAACTTCTGCACCTGAAGGATTTGCTGCAAAAAAACTTCTGCACCTGAAGGATTTGCTGCAAAAAAACTTCTGCACCTGAAGGATTTGCTGCAAAAAAACTTCTGCACCTGAAGGATTTGCTGCAAAAAAACTTCTGCACCTGAAGGATTTGCTGCAAAAAACTTCTGCACCTGAAGGATTTGCTGCAAAAAACTTCTGCGCCTGAAAGATTAGCTGCAAAAAACTTCTGCACCTGAATGATTTGCTGCAAAAAACTTCTGCACCTGAATGATTTGCTGCAAAAAAACTTCTGCACCTGAAGGATTTGCTGCAAAAAACTTCTGCACCTGAATGATTTGCTGAAAAAAAACTTCTGCACCTGAAGGATTTGCTGCAAAAAAACTTCTGCACCTGAAGGATTTGCTGCAAAAAAACTTCTGCACCTGAAGGATTTGCTGCAAAAAAACTTCTGCACCTGAAGGATTTGCTGCAAAAAACTTCTGCACCTGAAATGGAGTCTCATGAATTTCTACAAGCTCCAATAATAAAAAAAAAATGGGACGGGTGAAGAAATTTCTGACTTCTACCAAATTCTACAAGTGAATTCCCCCCGTGCTGCAGAAAGTTCTGGCACTGCCCCATTTGTAATGTAAGCACTCTATCTAGACGACTAGAGCGGATTTTATGTCGCAGATGTTTCTGCAGAGTGTAAATCAGTTTTTAAAGACTGTTCACATAGGTCGTATCTGTAGCGCAAAAAATCTGTAGTGCCATCCACAAATGTGCAAAATAAATGCTGCAGATTGTGTCGAAAGAATTCTGCAGATCTCGACCGCTGCACAATGCAAAGGGTTAAATCTGTAGCATAAATGGCAGATTTTAAATCCACAACGCTGCCCAATTTACGCTGTGGATTTTCTCCGCAACATGTGTATGAGATTTTGCACCACACTACTGTGGTGCACCAGATATTGTCAATCTGGAAAATACAGGTGTAAAACTGCTACCTGTGTGCACACATAACCTAATTATTTTTTTTTTTTGTTGTTTTACCATATAGCTGAACATGAACAGGGTTACAGGTCCAGCACTGGGGAGCACACCAAAAAGTGACTGTAACTGATAGGATGGATACATGACATTACACAAACCCTGCGGTAACATCAGCAATAATGGCGCATCTGTAGCAGTAAGGCTACGTTCCCACCATGAGCTTTTGTTGTTGCAGATTTTCTGCACCTATTAAGTAAAATAGGTTACTTGCATTTAAAAAAAAAAAAAAAAAAAAGCAGAGTAAAAAAAAACTCACCAAAAACTCATTGTGGGACTGTAGCCTAAGAAAAAAAGGTAAAGTGAAGACGTGATAATACCATGTACTGAGACAAATATCACTTGGGCTTGTCACAGAGGATGACACCTGTGAATAAGACAGCGCACGTTCCCTGGAGCCCGGTCCTCCTCTCCTCATGGCTTTCACTGCTGTCTTGTTTTCTCCACTCTCTAATTACACAGAACACACAAAGGACACAGACACTAGAGTTCCCCACTTAGTGTTGGAGAAACTTTCCTTCCTGCAGAGCGGCAGCTGTCACACTCAGCTGTTCCATCATGTGGAGTGCAGCAATGTCCGCTGTGATGGATCGCTCTCCGCAGAGGAATCACCGCACAGCAGACAAAAATCAGCACCAAGATCCAACCAAGAAGACTGGAATCTGTCCTGAATAGTAACGGTGCATGCACACAGGTCAGATCCGCTGCAGAAAATCAGCACTGACACCGCAGCGGTTAGTAACGGTACATGCACACAGGTCAGATCCACTGCAGAAAATCAGCACTAACACCGCAGCAGTTAGTAACGATACATGCACACAGGTCAGATCCGCTGCAGAAAATCAGCACTGACACCGCAGCGGTTAGTAACGATACATGCACACAGGTCAGATCCGCTGCAGAAAATCAGCACTGACACCGCAGCGGTTAGTAACGGTACATGCACACAGGTCAGATCCGCTGCAGAAAATCAGCACTGACACCGCAGCGGTTAGTAACGATACATGCACACAGGTCAGATCCGCTGCAGAAAATCAGCACTGACACCGCAGCGGTTAGTAACGGTACATGCACACAGGTCAGATCCGCTGCAGAAAATCAGCACTGACACCGCAGCGGTTAGTAACGGTACATGCACACAGGTCAGATCCGCTGCAGAAAATCAGCACTGACACCGCAGCGGTTAGTAACGGTACATGCACACAGGTCAGATCCGCTGCAGAAAAGCAGCACTGACACCGCAGCGGTTAGTAACGGTACATGCACACAGGTCAGATCCGGTGCAGAAAATCAGCACTGACACCGCAGCGGTTAGTAACGGTACATGCACACAGGTCAGATCCGCTGCAGAAAATCAGCACTGACACCGCAGCGGTTAGTAACGGTACATGCACACAGGTCAGATCCGCTGCAGAAAAGCAGCACTGACACCGCAGCGGTTAGTAACGATACATGCACACAGGTCAGATATGCTGCAGAAAATCAGCACTAACACCGCAGCGGTTAGTAACAATACATGCACACAGGTCAGATCTGCTGCAGAAAATCAGCACTGACACCGCAGCGGTTAGTAACGGTACATGCACACAGGTCAGATCCGCTGCAGAAAATCAGCACTAACACCGCAGCAGTTAGTAACGATACATGCACACAGGTCAGATCCGCTGCAGAAAATCAGCACTGACACCGCAGCGGTTAGTAACGATACATGCACACAGGTCAGATCCGCTGCAGAAAATCAGCACTGACACCGCAGCGGTTAGTAACGGTACATGCACACAGGTCAGATCCGCTGCAGAAAATCAGCACTGACACCGCAGCGGTTAGTAACGGTACATGCACACAGGTCAGATCCGCTGCAGAAAATCAGCACTGACACCGCAGCGGTTAGTAACGATACATGCACACAGGTCAGATCCGCTGCAGAAAATCAGCACTGACACCGCAGTGGTTAGTAACGGTACATGCACACAGGTCAGATCCGCTGCAGAAAATCAGCACTGACACCGCAGCGGTTAGTAACGGTACATGCACACAGGTCAGATCCGCTGCAGAAAATCAGCACTGACACCGCAGCGGTTAGTAACGGTACATGCACACAGGTCAGATCCGCTGCAGAAAATCAGCACTGACACCGCAGCGGTTAGTAACGGTACATGCACACAGGTCAGATCCGCTGCAGAAAATCAGCACTGACACCGCAGCGGTTAGTAACGGTACATGCACACAGGTCAGATCCGCTGCAGAAAATCAGCACTGACACCACAGCGGTTTCTTTCAGAAAAGCTGCAGTCGTCCTGGAAAAGCTTCACCTTTTTCATTGCAAAGGGTGAAATCTGCGGCAGTGACGGTGGAATAATACTGTGGACTTTCTCATCAGCATGTGGTTGACATTTCGTGAAATTTGCTTGCACAGTAAGACGCAGCAGATTTTTCATGGAGAAAATGCACTGCAATTAGAACCCGTGACCAAAAAATACAATGTAGCAAAGAGATTTTCCTGCTTCCATTCATGATATCCTTTCAACTGCAATACACCCACATTTACTGCTATTGTTCCCTGTCATCAGCCACTTCAGATAGATTCACATCTGCATCAGGCTGCTTCATTCTAGGAACAAACAAATGGAATCGACGAACAAAATGGAACAGAAGCAGAAAGGCACAGGTAACTATTCTGGGGTTCTGTTATGTGTGTTTTTTTGTAATGGAAGAAAAACGTGAATCGTGCAGAACAGCAGCAGCTAAATGTAAGTGTGAAAGTCTTCACAAGTAACAAACACAAACTAACACCATAACGTGCAACTGGAGTGAACAATGTCTTGTGGCCAAAGATTTGTTCCCAGGATCAGACTTCTGAGCCACTAAAGGCAGGTGGGACGTCGACGTGATTGACAGACTGTAGACTTAAAAGTCATACAGATATCAGCAATGTAAAATTATCTGCTTCTCTCAATATCTGTGAACAGGCATGGATGCTACAGACTTTAGGGATGTGATGGTCCTGTTAAGACAAATAAAAGCGTCTTGTAATGAACATTGATCATCAATATAAAGCACGCAGAAAGCTCATCCACCGCACTGTTTTCCAGCTTGACCACAAGAGTATGTCACATTCCCATTTTTCTCACTGATTGTTTTGCTCTGTCTAGCAGTATAAAGTATGAGGGAGGATGAAAGCAGCAGCCTGAGCTTCAGATGATGCTGGACTTACATATGTCCACCACTGCTGTTAAATAATCGCCTAATGGCTACATGCAGGCTACCAGAGGTTGGTTAATAACCTGTATAGAAGGATCAAACAGAAATATATGTGCACAGAAAGGTCAGTAATAGTAGTCAGTAATTACTAGAAAGCATCAGCTGTATTGAGGGCAATATTCAACACTATTGAGCAATGTAGCTGTGAATCCAGCTATGGGGTGAGCAACTGAATTAGAAGTAGCAGCAGCACGGATATCACTATACAGCAGTGCTGAGCAATGTAGCTGTAAATCAAGCTCTGGAGTGAGAGACAACATTTATTAGAAGTAGCAGTAGCATGGAGGCCACTATAGAGCAGTGCTGAGAAATGTAGCTGTGAATCCAGCTATGAGGTGAGATACAACATTTATTACAACCGAGGCATCTCCCCTCCCGGAGGTCTAGTGATCCGGCGGGGCTGATCTTGGAGTTATCATCCCCTCTCCTCCCCGGATAATGGCGAGCAGCAGTGGCTCCAAAGCGGAGTTTGTCGTCGGAGGGAAATACAAGCTGGTCCGGAAGATCGGCTCCGGCTCCTTCGGGGACATCTACCTGGCGATCAACATCACTAATGGCGAGGAGGTTGCTGTAAAGTTGGAGTCCCAACATTTATTAGAAGTAGCACCGCACCAGCATGGAGGTCACTATACAGCAGTGCGGAGCAATGTAGCTGTGAATCCAGCTATAAGGTGAGATACAACATTTATTAAAAGTAGCAGCATCGAGGTCACTATATAGCAGTGCTGAGCAATGTAGCTGTGAATCGAGCTCTGTGGTGAGATACAACATTTATTAGAAGTAGCACCAGCATGGTGGCCACGATACCGGAATGTTGAGCAACGTAGCTGTGAATCCAGCTATAAGGTGAGATACAACATTTATTAGAAGTAGCAGCAGCATCGAGGTCACTATATAGCAGTGCTGAGCAATGTAGCTTTGAATCCAGCTCTGGGGTGAGATACAACATTTATTAAAAGTAGCAGCAGCAGCATGGAGGTCACAATATAGACGTGCTGAGCAATGTAGCTGTGAATCCAGTCCTGCAGCGAGATAAACATTTCCTACAATACAGCAGCCACGTCTCTGTGCATCTCTTTCTTTCTCACTCTGCTCCTCCCTCGTCTTTGGAAAAGTTCAGGAAAAGCTCCTGATACTCTTTATTCAAAGTACACAGATGCAACCGTGGGTCTGATGTTCCAACTAAAAGGCATCAAATGTCATGTATTACACTCTTGTGAAACTGGACCATGGCTCCATTTTTCTAGAAATAACTTTTTTTTTTTTCGAAAAAAAAATTATTCGTGGCTATAAAGTCTCATTATTGCACCAACATATTATTTCCACATGCATACAATAGGCTGGCTATTGCATCATTCAATCAATTAATGCATCACCTCCAACTGCAATGTTTTGGGGTTTATTTTTGTAAGTTTTTACTTTGCACTTATTTGATATAATGAGAAACACCCAAGACAATTAAAGATAAGGATGAGGTTTCATCATATCCAGCCACACTCGTGTTACACCGGATCTCATCCAGAGCTACTGTATGAACATCCGTGGTAATTACCCATGCATTCATGGCTCAGACTTTTGTCAACAAAAAGGAAAGTTGATGTAATCCCGGTGTAACCACATTCAGTGCAGTTTGTTAAAATAAAAAGAGAGGAAAAGAACGACACTTTCATGTGGGGTGATGTGAATGAATAACCAGTCAGGGGGTTTATTAACAGCCAATTTTTGCCTTTTAATTCACAGTATCAAGCTGTAATTTATTAGATGCCAGTCCCCCGGGGGGACAGGGATTTGATGCTGTCGCCTGAGGAAGCAGGAGATTCTCGTCCCATAAGAGAGTTACACCGAAGCAACAAGTAGAGGCTCATGTGCGTTTTGTGAGTTTGGAGGCAGAACATCATTTGGGAAGGAGGATTGAAAGCTGTGTTTAATTAGGTGGAAGGGGCTGCTTTACTGACCCCTAATAGCAGATCACAGAGACAGGGATCTATATCCGAGGGGGAGCCAATTACTTGCATGTCTGCATTATGTATTAACCCATCTGGGCTGGGGATATTAGGTCTGATGGGGGAACAAAAGATGAGGGAGTGTCAGTGATCACACACCAAATTATCCTGTCCTGGCTCTTTTGTTACAAAGATAAGCAATTCGCAGGGGCAGCTGGATTTGTAAACCAACCAGCAGAGCATCCAATTGCTTTTTTTTTTGTTTAATACCAGAACAAAGAGACGATATCCGATTCTGGTTACCGCACTATTTGTTGGCAGTAAGAGCTGTGATACTTTGTAACTTTCAAGTGTTGTCCAAACATCCTATTCAGGGCCGGCAGCAACGTGGGACAATGCGGCTTTGTAATCCTCTTAATTGGTGGAAAATTTACGAAAAAAGGAGATCGCATTTACAGCGATTAGAAAGTCACTTGACGAGGCCGCAGCCATTGTTATTATAATATTCCGTGTTTCCGGTTTGTCTGGAGCTTTTATCAGTTGACATTAATTGTCTCGTTAATGTACAATAAATAATTTATACAGTTACGATGTGATGCGGCAAATCTATGTCCCCGGAAAGTGCAGACATTTACCGTCAGATTTGCTATTTTTCACTCTCAGATTGAGTCTTGGGTGGATGTAAGTAGCAAGTGATCCAGGATTTGTTTTTGGAGTTTCCGTATGTTGGGCTTCACCTACCGCTCTGTCCTTACCGTCATCAATGGACACCTCTCCCGGCACTTTTTAAGCCAACTTTCAGTAAAGTAGCACAGCTGTCAATCACTGCAAGTTCTGCAACATATATTCTACTTAAACTGCTTATTGTTTCTTAAGATCGCTGCTTGCTGTATCTAAATGTGAACATGACATCCTGTCCTGATGCTTCTTTTTACAGCTGAGTTTGCTACAGTCATATTCAGTATTGACGATAATTTGTGAGCTGCATAGCATTCAGACTAATGTGTAGATCCATTCATAACCGCCATAAAAATTAGATTAAAGGGGTCTTTTATTTATTTGATAGGTGTCCACTGCTTAGAAGTATTAATTTGAGCAGTACTGACCCACCGCCGCTCCAGCGCTACCTGTTTGCTGACTCGGCTGCGTCGGTGGCGTCAAGACTACAGGAAGTGACTGCGGCAGCCAATCACTGGCTCAGCAGCCTCATGCCATCTTTATTGGTATAAGCACTGAGCCCAGCGATTGGCTGCAGCAGTCACGTCCAGTAGTCTAGACATCACCGCTGCAGGTGAATCAAGAAAGACCAGGGGCCAGACGTGGAGGGGCAGCGCTGGAGCTATTCTAAAAAAACTCCTTTAATGTTGTCTACAACCAACAGCCATCTAATGTATATGGGGGGCTCCAAACTCTCCCAGACGGGAGCATACATGTCCTGCAGAGCCGAGAACGCACGTGTACGTGCAAGAAATTATTTCAACAAAAAATTTGGTCTTCTCGTGAAAACTAACAACAAAAGTTGGTTTTAGGCGAGCAGTGACAGACCGCCAAAGTCTGACAGAAGTCAGCCGCGCTCATGTTTTAGCCATATAATCTGACATATTTTACCTTATTTTTCTCTTTTATCATCTTCTCTATCTTCTTTAATCTTTTTTTTTTTTCCTCTCTTTGCTTTGATCTAAAATACATCAATTAAAAATACCAAATGAAATACAAAATGGGACTTTGCTCCCCAATTAGCAAGTGATTCATTCAATGGCAAATGGGCTGGATGACAATTAATATGTGAATATTTAATGACAAATATACAGGGTGAACAAAGAGGGAGACGGGAGGCACCGTAACGATATGGAAACCTTATGGAAATGAGGGCGATGCTGTGTACGGGATGATGGGATCATTTGTACAGGAGAAACAGATCCATCATCCCGTCACGGGGTCCAGATCATGTTATCTGAATTATGTAATTGTGTTATGTCCCCACTAACAAGGCGATAAAGAGGAAATGAAAAGGCCCCTCGTGTAGACAACACATGGACTTGGGATAAACTCGTTTACTTTTCATGTCAAACAGGAATTTTGGAGAACTCGGGGATAAATGAGTGAGAGGGACGACTGACACATTAACACATTAGTCCATGACAATGATTTTTTTTCTTTTAGACTTTTGTGGCTTTAAAAATTTAAATCCCCATGAAAAGTTGAGTAACTTTGTCAATCTTTTACTTCTCAGCCTCGGACAGATTGACTTATTTTATGTCATATCCTCCTGTTACATACAAAATTCTCCTGCTTGTCCTTAGAAACAGACAGCGGTTCAGCTCCATCCCGATACCAGGGATTATTAGGAATGGATCTACAAAGACAGAGCTACAAGATCACAAGTAATCATTGTGAATGTGGCCACATTACATCTGACACGATGTCACCATTTTAGTCCACCGCGAGCTGCAGGGAAGCCAAGACGGATCGGATAAGGAGATCAGGGGCCATCAGAAGGTAAATATAATATTTATTTTTTACCATTCTTTTACGGTCACACTATATATGCCGGTTGCCGGTTGCATGGATTTATATAGTGTGACCAAGTTGTCAAGCACTTTCCAAGTGATGCTAAAATCGATTGACAACCCGCATGTAGAAATGCATGTGAAGAACGCTTCACATCCGCAAGTCCCTGGCAGGAAAAACGCACGTACAAACCGCATGTACAATGCGCATGTACAATGCGCATGTACAATCCACATGTACAATCCGCATGCACAATCCGCATGTACAATCCGCATGCACAATCCACATGTACAATCCGCATGCACAATCCGCATGTACAATCCGCATGCACAATCCGCATGTACAATCCACATGCACAATCCGCATGTACAATCCGCATGCACAATCCGCATGTACAATCCACATGCACAATCCGCATGTACAATCCGCATGCACAATCCGCATGTACAATCCGCATGAGTTTTTTTCTGCCAGGGAGATGCAGAAACGCTCAGGAAAAATCGGGAGCATTTCTGCATCGTGGGCACATAGCCTAAATCGTTGCAGTGTAGTTAAGTGCAATCTAGTTTTTCCTGTGATCAGGCTGGGGAGAAGCCGACTATAGGACACACTAACACAACTACTGCTCCCTGTTATCAGCCGTATCTGCCTAAGGAGAGATTGATTTATAATGTTCTCCAAACAGACAAGTGACAACCTTCCTGAAAACAATGGATCACTACTTTATGACGGTGATGTACATCAAATGACCACTGCAGCCAATCACGTCATTCAGCTGTAACATTGATATAGATCTGATCACAAAGTGTGTGAATTTATAAAGGGCCCTGCATCAAATAATTACAAAGTTGCATATTTTTGTGCAAGGCATACTTGTGTAAAAATTAGATTTTTTAGCCCCTTTTCTGCCTCCCCCATCTCTTAAAAATAAGTGTGTGGGTTCAGCAGGAGGGGACAGGGACACAAATTTACTATACTTTACACCAGAAACTGCGGTAAACTCTGTCTGTAATTGTTGGTTTAATGCAACAGGTGAAATCTGCACTGCAGCTCAATTTCCATGCGGGTTCTACTTATATCTATAATTTTTGCTGTGTGGATGACATTTGGTAAGCTCTCATCCACTTTGCATTGCATAACTGCATTCAGTTATATTTTTGCATCCTTCCCCTGAACAACTATGTTGAATAATCTTTGTTTTCAGATCATTTGACAGTTGTTTTGAGGAGCCCATGATGCCACTCTTCAGAGGAGATTCAAACAGGAGAACAACTAGCAAGTGGCCACTTTAAGTAGCTTTTCTCATGATTGCATACACCTGGCTATGAAGTTCAAAGCTCAATGAGGTTACAAAACCAAAAAAAAGTGCTTTAGTAAGTCAGTAAAAAGTAGGTAGAAGTATTTAAAACAAGAAAATGATAATGGTGCCCATACTTATGCCCATACTTATGCACCTGTCAAATTTTGTTTGAATGCAGATTGCACATTTTCTGTTAGTACAATAAACCTCATTTCAAGGCAGAAACATTACTGTGTCCAACAGTTATTACATATATCAAACTGAAATAGCTGTTGCAAAAACACCAATTTTTTTCATATAACTGCATGTGGAAAGTTTGCACTAAAATCTGCAGCAGTGTGAACCTCGGCAGATTTTGCAATGCTTTTTCTGCTGTAGATATAGTGCTTAGACACATAACTTTCCTTTAGACATCTTCAATTCATGATTCATTCCAGCTTTGACTTCCAAATTTGCATTAAAAAACCTGGACAAGAAAACCTTTCTAAAGTTGTTTTTTTTTCTTAATTCACAGAAAAACTACTTTATTTGGAGCACTTCACATTCTTGGCTTTATCCGGCAATTGTCTTGATGTTTGATACAAAGCGAATTTTAATCTTATGCCTATAAGTTGCATATAGATAAAGGAGAATCCATGAAATATCGATGTAAAGTTCTCCATGGAAAGAATACATGCATTTATTATTAAGTATGTCAGACGTATTATTCAGTAGTCCCACAGACAGACTATTATTGTCTGAATTGTTAACTATTGAATTTATGTGTTTCTTTCTTCGGGTTGGTCAAGAAACATAGAATTTTTTCATATGAATCTGAATGTTGACTGTTCTTGTAGGTTGAGTTGATATTTGTTAATTGATGAATGGCTGTTATTTACATCTTATATCAGCTCCTACAATTTATTGTACCGTTATCTTTGCAAGACAGGGACGCAGGGTCACTGAACAATGATGTTTGCTAATATGTTTATTACGCATTATACCAGGCCATGCAGTTTGCTGACTTGCATTGAATGGGTATTTATAGTTTATCCTTCAATGTTTGCAAGTCAACATTGGGGGATGAACTGTGGATGCTCAAGCAATGCGAGTTAATATCACCACCCCTTTCTCTTGACCTGTGGATGATGGCTTGAAGGACAGTTGTGAACTATATAAGGAAAATCTGCCTTTGTTCCAAGTGACTCTACAGGATGTCAACTTTAGGGGACCACGGCCCCAGCTGGAAGAACACAGATCTGCTCCATTGACCATCGCTGAACCCTCAAATGTTTTGAAGAATCCAGATTGGAACAATGAGGTCCTCTGGCCACAAACCCCCATGGACTGCCTGCATTCTAAGCTTGCCACTACCTCTTCTCTGTGGGTGCCCGCCCAAAGCGGGGGGCCACTGGTTGGGGTAGTTGGCCCTGGAAGCCCAGAAGTCACAGCTGCTCTATTCCTGTCGAGCCAGTGGAAGGGTGAGACTCTGTAATTTGCACCATCTGGTGTATTTGCTGGGACTGTTCTATGTGTTACTTCATTGAACCACCAATAGACAATATTGCCACACTGCTTTACCCCTACCCTGTGTTGTCTGAATAATATTCTGCCCAAGGGAAAAATAAGCACGGGCGTTCAGTGGGATGAGCCCTGGTCCATGAGGTCTTTCTAAAGACTGCCAAGCCAGCGGAGAAGAGCACCCACTGACCCCTGTGTCGTTACAATATATTGCTCAGATCAATGACTGAAGTGGATGTCCGGCTGCTGGGACACCCAGAAATGATTGGGATGAATAGACCTTGGCATATTTAGGATATCTCCTGGGTTGGGTATGGCACAGTTTCAGAAACAAGGTGTTATTTCCAGTTTTCTCATAGGCCCTTGGTGGTCAATATTCCAACAAAACTTATAATAGAAAATCTGCGTTCAGGACATTGCCATGGACAGTCATCAAATGCTCCAGTCACATCCACAGATGCATTCACAATTCTGCTGGCCTGCAGTTTATTGGTGGGGACAGAAGATGTTGGAGCCGAGGGTCTATGATCGTTTGTTGGCTTCATTCAAGAGATTTCCAAGAAAGCCCCTGTTGGGTGAACAATATTACACTGATGTTAGTTAGAGCTCCAGTCATGTTGTAAGTCAGCACGTAATTATTGCATTTTGATGATACTTTGACCAGATAACTTGAATATTTTTCATCTATTAAAGTCTCATGTCGCAAAAACATCCACAGTCAGTGACAGGAATAAGAGGCAGCAGCCTTGAGGGTCACATTGGTCTTACAGGAGGCAATATGCGCAGTGATCCAGAACGGTCTCCTATAGAGGGTACACACCACCATGTCAATGACAGTCTCCACTCACAATGTGTCAGAGGGGTCATGACTTACTACACACTCAATCCTACTTTTGCCCTCTGCAATAACAATAGTACTTTTCCCTTTGGGCTATCAGATGGCCTTGCTAAACACACAGGCTACCGGTACTAACTTCTGGCCACAGCTTTATACACATCCTGGATATCATTCCTATGACCATAGCTTTAACATGGGCATTTCTTAATACAGCAAGCAGTTTGGTCAACGCGAACATCTTCTGCCCGATTTCACTTGACTTAGCAAACCTCCATTTTTTCTGCATATTTATTCTGCGACCAGACAACAACCCCAAACATCCAGCCAATGTCATTAAGAACGAGGAGTTCTGGAGGTGATGATCCGGCCCCACAGAGCCCTGATCTCCCGTCATCCCATCTATCTGGGATCACATGAAGAGACAGAAGGATCCCCACAAGCCTCATACACAGAAGATCTGGGGTCAGGTCTCCAAGATGTTTGGAACAACCTCCTGCCGAGATCCTCCATAACCTGTGTACAAGTGAAGGGAAGAAGTGATGGAGGCGTCGGGCGGACATCATATATTGATGATGGAGGCGAAGGGCAGTAACCAGATACTGATGATGGAGGAGCCAGGCGGTCACTTGATACTGATGATGGAGGCGACGGACGTCACTAGATATTGATGATGGAGGCGACGAACGCCACCAGATACTGATGATGGAGGCGACGGGCGGTCACCAGATACTGATGATGGAGGCAACAGGTGGTCACCAGATACTGATGATGCAGGTGACAGGAGGTCACCAGATACTGATGATGCAGGCGACGGACGGTCACCAGATCCTGATGATAGAGGAGCCGGGTGGTCACTAGATGGCGGAGAGGCAGCAGTCAGTGGGGTGAATGGCGGTGTGGAAGCAGTCAGTGGGGTGAATGGCGGTGTGGAAGCAGTCAGTGGGTTCAATGGCGGTGTGGAAGCAGTCAGTTGGGTGAATGGCGGTGTGGAAGCAGTCAGTGGGTTGAATGGTGGTGTGGAAGCAGTCAGTGGGTTGAATGGCGGTGTGGAAGCAGTCAGTGGGTTGAATGGCGGTGTGGAAGCAGTCAGTGGGTTGAATGGCGGTGTGGTAGCAGTCAGTGAGGTGAATGGCGTTGTGGAACCAGTCAGTGAGGTGAATGGCGTTGTGGAACCAGTCAGTGAGGTGAATGGCGGTGTGGAAGCAGTCAGTGGGTTGAATGGCGGTGTGGGAGCAGTCAGTAGGTTAAATGGAGGTGTGGAAGCAGTAAGTGGGTTGAATGGCGGTGTGGAAGCAGTCAGTGAGGTGAATGGCAGTGTGGAAGCAGTCAGTGAGGTGAATGGCGGTGTGGAAGCAGTCAGTGGATTGAATGGCGGTGGGGAAGCAGTCAGTGAGGTGAATGGCGGTGTGGAAGCAGTCAGTGGGTTCAATGGTGGTGTGGAAGCAGTCAGTGGGTTGAATGGCGGTGTGGAAGCAGTCAGTGGGTTGAATGGTGGTGTGGAAGCAGTCAGTGGGTTAAATGGAGGTGTGGAAGCAGTCAGTGGGTTGAATGGCGGTGTGGTAGCAGTCAGTGAGGTGAATGGCGGTGTGGAAGCAGACAGCGAGGTGAATGGCGTTGTGGAACCAGTCAGTGAGGTGAATGGCGGTGTGGAAGCAGTCAGTGGGTTGAATGGTGGTGTGGAAGCAGTCAGTGGGTTGAATGGCGGTGTGGTAGCAGTCAGTGAGGTGAATGGCGTTGTGGAACCAGTCAGTGAGGTGAATGGCATTGTGGAACCAGTCAGTGAGGTGAATGGCGGTGTGGAAGCAGTCAGTGGGTTGAATGGCGGTGTGGAAGCAGTCAGTGAGGTGAATGGCAGTGTGGAAGCAGTCAGTGAGGTGAATGGCGGTGTGGAAGCAGTCAGTGGGTTGAATGGCGGTGGGGAAGCAGTCAGTGAGGTGAATGGCGGTGTGGAAGCAGTCAGTGGGTTCAATGGTGGTGTGGAAGCAGTCAGTGGGTTGAATGGCGGTGTGGAAGCAGTCAGTGGGTTGAATGGCGGTGTGGAAGCAGTCAGTGGGTTAAATGGAGGTGTGGAAGCAGTCAGTGGGTTGAATGGCGGTGTGGTAGCAGTCAGTGAGGTGAATGGCGGTGTGGAAGCAGACAGTGAGGTGAATGGCGTTGTGGAACCAGTCAGTGAGGTGAATGGCGGTGTGGAAGCAGTCAGTGGGTTGAATGGCGGTGTGGAAGCAGTCAGTGGGTTGAATGGCGGTGTGGAAGCAGTCAGTGAGGTGAATGGCAGTGTGGTAGCAGTCAGTGAGGTGAATGGCGGTGTGGTAGCAGTCAGTTGGTTGAATGGAGGTGTGGAAGCAGTCAGTGGGTTGAATGGCGGTGTGGAAGCAGTCAGTAAGGTGAATGGCAGTGTGGTAGCAGTCAGTGAGGTGAATGGCGGTGTGGAACCAGTCAGTGAGGTGAATGGAGGTGTGGAAGCAGTCAGTAAGGTGAATGGCAGTGTGGTAGCAGTCAGTGAGGTGAATGGCGGTGTGAAACCAGTCAGTGAGGTGAATGGCGGTGTGGAAGCAGTCAGTGGGTTGAATGGCGTTGTGGAAGCAGTCAGTGAGGTGAATGGCGGTGTGGAAGCAGTCAGTGAGGTGAATGGCAGTGTGGTATCAGTCAGTGAGGTGGATGGCGGTGTGGAAGCAGTCAGTTGGTTGAATGGCAGTGTGGAAGCAGTCAGTGAGGTGAATGGCAGTGTGGAAGCAGTCAGTGAGGTGAATGGCAGTGTGGAAGCAGTCAGTGAGGTGAATGGCAGTGTGGTAGCAGTCAGTGGCAATGAATCGCGTGCGATACAGCCCACACACCTTATCATATATGGCTGCACACTGGAAACACCAGTCCAGGGTATAACGTTTGCACTTGGCATACAGCCGTAACCTGCGCCACTGGTGAAGATGATTTGCTGATTACACGCAGTGATAGGGAAAACATTGGCAGAGACCTGAGACGTCCTGGTAAGAAGGGGCCATGTTTTTCCTGGCTGTCAGTATCGGCCAGCTGATGCCAGGCCTGTCAGGATATTCCTGATCACACCACTGCTCCCATAGGGGCTTCTGGGTATATAGATGAGCTCTATATTCATTTACTCCTTCTAACATCATTAATCAACTCTCCAATGAAATGAGCCCCAGAGACAATGGAAATCTCCCCTCTGCTTAAAGTCTGCTTTAATTACAATCTCACCGGGAGGGCGCACTCGGCACAAGCGACTTCCACCTCTGCTACTGTCCCGCTTTGAAAAGTGGACAAGGAGAACCCTTAGGGTCCGGGGCCGTGACCTGCTTGCTGTCACGAAGGCGGCTTGACCTCTTGGAGCGTCCACTTGACTTAACAAAGACATGTGGCATTTCAAGTCTGAAAATTATCAAAAAGGGAAAGGAATATTGGACATGTAGGATGAGTAAGGCCCCGCAGGGATATTGATCTCCTCTGCATAATTGTATCGGCTCATGTTTTTTAGGATTGATTCCTTTTTAAAGAACTTTCTGCTCTTGACATTTTCATCTCAGATGAGCAGAGACAGATGTCTATATCATTTTACATGTCTGTTTTGTTTTTTTTGTAGTTATTTTTCTGAATGGTAGATCTCCTGACATACAAATATTACGTAAACTCATGTAATAACCTATTCCGCTATTAGTATCTTCCGGTATTTGTCTCCTATCTGGAAGGCTGGAGGACCAGCACATCTGCCATTCAGATGTCCTTAAAGGGCCCCCATACACTATGGATAATAGTCGACTGAGCCCACCGATATAATACATACATCATTTGTGTATGGATGTTTCATGACTCTCCCCGACAAATGATCAAACACCTGACCCTTTTGTTCTCCGGGAGATAAGGCGCCACTAAAGCTGATTGCTTGTGAGTTTCTTTGCTCTCGACATGAACACTCAGTTGTATTCATGTAGATGGAGGAATCGAGAGACATACAGGCGCATCTCACTAAATTAGAATATCATGAAAAAGTTAATTTATTTCAGTTCTTCAATACAAAAAGTGAAACTCATATATTATATAGAGTCATTATACACAGAGGGATCTATTATATAGAGTCATTACACACAGAGGGATCTATTATATAGAGTCATTACACACAGAGGGATCTATTATATAGTCATTACACGCAGAGGGATCTATTATATAGAGTCACTACACACAGAGGGATCTATTATATAGAGTCATTACACGCAGAGGGATCTATTATATAGAGTCATTACACACAGAGGGGTCTATTATATAGAGTCATTACACACAGAGCGATCTATTATATAGAGTCATTACACACAGAGGGATCTATTATATAGAGTCATTACACACAGAGGGATCTATTATATAGTCATTACACGCAGAGGGATCTATTATATAGAGTCATTACACACAGAGGGATCTATTATATAGAGTCATTACACACAGAGGGATCTATTATATAGAGTCATTACATGCAGAGGGATCTATTATATAGAGTCATTACACACAGAGGGATCTATTATATAGAGTCATTACACACAGATGGATCTATTATATAGAGTCATTACACACAGAGGGATCTATTATATAGAGTCATTACACGCAGAGGGATCTATTATATAGAGTCATTACAGAGGGATCTATTATATAGAGTCATTACACGCAGAGGGATCTATTATATAGAGTCATTACACACAGAGGGGTCTATTATATAGAGTCATTACACACAGAGGGATCTATTATATAGAGTCATTACAGAGGGATCTATTATATAGAGTCATTACACGCAGAGGGATCTATTATATAGAGTCATTACACACAGAGGGGTCTATTATATAGAGTCATTACAGAGAGATCTATTATATAGAGTCATTAGACGCAGAGGGATCTATTATATAGAGTCATTACACACAGAGGGATCTATTATATAGAGTCATTACACGCAGAGGGATCTATTATATTGAGTCATTACACACAGAGGGATCTATTATATAGAGTCATTACACGCAGAGGGATCTATTATATAGAGTCATTACACGCAGAGGGATCTATTATATAGAGTCATTACACGCAGAGGGATCTATTATATAGAGTCATTACACACAGAGGGATCTATTATATAGAGTCATTACACGCAGAGGGATCTATTATATAGAGTCATTACACACAGAGGGATCTATTATATAGAGTCATTACACGCAGAGGATCTATTATATAGAGTCATTACAGAGGGATCTATTATATAGAGTCATTACACGCAGAGGGATCTATTATATAGAGTCATTACACACAGAGGGGTCTATTATATAGAGTCATTACAGAGGGATCTATTATATAGAGTCATTACACGCAGAGGGATCTATTATATAGAGTCATTACACACAGAGGGATCTATTATATAGAGTCATTACACACAGAGGGATCTATTATATAGAGTCATTACACACAGAGGGATCTATTATATACAGTCATTACACACAGAGGGATCTATTATATGGAGTCATTACACACAGGGATCTATTATATAGAGTCATTACACACAGAGTGATCTATTATATAGAGTCATTACACACAGAGGGATCTATTACATAGAGTCATTACACGCAGAGGGATCTATTATATAGTCATTACACGCAGAGAGATCTATTATATAGAGTCATTACACACAGAGTGATCTATTATATAGAGTCATTACACACAGAGGGATCTATTATATAGAGTCATTACACGCAGAGGGATCTATTATATAGAGTCATTACACGCAGAGGGATCTATTATATAGAGTCATTACACACAGAGGGATCTATTATATAGAGTCATTACACACAGAGGGATCTATTATATAGAGTCATTACACACAGAGGGATCTATTATATAGAGCCATTACACACAGAGGGATCTATTATATAGAGCCATTACACACAGAGGGATCTATTATATGGTCATTACACACAGATGGATCTATTATATAGAGTCATTACACACAGAGGGATCTATTATATAGAGTCATTACACACAGAGGGATCTATTATATAGAGTCATTACACACAGAGGGATCTATTATATAGAGCCATTACACACAGAGGGATCTATTATATAGAGCCATTACACACAGAGGGATCTATTATATAGAGCCATTACACACAGAGGGATCTATTATATAGAGCCATTACACACAGAGGGATCTATTATATAGAGTCATTACACACAGAGTGATCTATTTCATGTGTTTATTTCTGTTAATGTTGATGATTATGGCTTACAGCCAATGAAAACACAAAAGTCATTATCTCAGTAAATTAGAATACTTTATAACAACAGCTTGAAAAATGTTTTTAAAATCCGAAATGTCTGTTCAGTAAATGCCTCAATACTTGGTCGGGCTCCTTGTGCATCAATTACTGCATCAATGCGGCAATGTGGCATGGAGGGATCAGCCTATGGCATGGAGGGATCAGCCTGTGGCATGGAGGGATCAGCCTGTGGCATGGAGGGATCAGCCTGTAGCATGGAGGGATCAGCCTGTGGCATGGAGACGATCAGCCTGTGGCATGGAGACGATCAGCCTGTGGCATGGAGGGATCAGCCTGTGGCATGGAAGGATCAGCCTGTGGCATGGAGGGATCAGCCTGTGGCATGGAGGGATCAGCCTGTAGCATGGAGGCGATCAGCCTGTGGCTGCTGAGGGGTTATGGAAGCCCAGGTGGCTTTGATAGCAGCCTTCAGCTCGTCTGCATTGTTGGGTCTGGGGTCTCTCATCTTCCTCTTGACAATACCCCATAGATTCTCTATAATAGATTCTCTATGGGGATTAGGTCAGGCGAGTTTGCTGCCAATCAAGCACAGTGATCCTGTTGTGTGTAAACCAGGTATTGGTACTTTTGGCCGTGTGGACAGGGGCCAAGTCCTGCTGGAGAATGACATTTCCATCTCCATAAAGCTTGTCGGCAGAGGGAAGCATGAAGTGCTGTAAAATGTCCTGGTAGACGGCGGCGCTGACTTTGGTCTTGATAAAACACAGTGGACCTCCACCAGCAGATGACATGGCCCCCAAACCATCACTGATTGTGGAGACTTCACACTAGACCTCCAGCAGCTTGGATTGTGGCCTCTCCACTCTTCCTCCAGACTCTGGGACCTTGATTTCCAAATGAAAATTGACTTTCATCTGAAAACACCTTGCACCACTGAGAACAGTCCAGGTCTTTTTCTCCTTGGCCCAGGTAAGACGCTTCTGGCGTTGTCTATTGGTCATGAGTGGCCTGACACCAGGAATGTGACAATTGTAGCCCATGTCCTGGATACGTCTGTGTGTGGTGCCTCTTGAAGCAATGACTCCAGCAGCAGTCCACTCCTTGTGAATCTCCCCCAAATATTTGAATGGCCTTTTCTTAACAATCCTTTCAAGGCTGCGGTTATCCCGGTTGCTTGTGCACCTTTTCCTACCACACTTTTTCCTTCCACTCAACTTTCCATTAATATGCTCGGATACAGCACTCTGGGAACAGCCAGCTTCTTTAGTAATGACCTTTTGTGTCTTACCCTCCTTGTGGAGTGTGTCAATGACTGCCTTCTGGACATCTTTCAAGTCAGTAGTCTTCCTCATAATTGTGGAGCCTACTGAAACAGACTAAGGGACCTCTTTTAAACGCATTGGAAGCCTTTGCAGGTGTTTTTTGTTAATTATTCTAATTTACTGAGATAATGACTTTTGTGTTTTAATTGGCTGTAAGCCATAATCATCAACATTAACAGAAATAACCACATGAAATAGATCCCTCTATATAATAGATCCCTCTGCGTGTAATGACTCTATATAATAGATCCCTCTGCGTGTAATGACTCTATATAATAGATCCCTCTTTGTGTAATGACTCTACATAATAGATCGCTCTGTGTGTAATGACTCTATATAATAGACCCCTCTGCGTGTAATGACTCTATATAATAGATCCCTCTGTGTGTAATGACTCTATATAATAGATCCCTCTGTGTGTAATGACTCTATATAATAGACCCCTCTGCGTGTAATGACTCTATATAATAGATCCCTCTGTGTGTAATGACTCTATATAATAGATCCCTCTGTGTGTAATGACTCTATATAATAGATCGCTCTGTGTGTAATGACTCTATATAATAGATCGCTCTGTGTGTAATGACTCTATATAATAGATCCCTCTGTGTGTAATGACTCTATATAATAGATCCCTCTGTGTGTAATGACTCTATATAATAGATCCCTCTGTGTGTAATGACTCTATATAATAGATCCCTCTGTGTGTAATGACTCTATATAATAGATCCCTCTGTGTGTAATGACTCTGTATAATAGACCCCTCTGTGTGTAATGACTCTACATAATAGATCCCTCTGTGTGTAATGACTCTATATAATAGATCCCTCTGTGTGTAATGACTCTATATAATAGATCCCTCTGTGTGTAATGACTCTATATAATAGATCCCTCTGTGTGTAATGACTCTATATAATAGATCCCTCTGTGTGTAATGACTCTATATAATAGATCCCTCTGTGTGTAATGACTCTATATAATAGATCCCTCTGTGTGTAATGACTCTATATAATAGATCCCTCTGTGTGTAATGACTCTATATAATAGACCCCTCTGTGTGTAATGACTCTATATAATAGATCCCTCTGTGTGTAATGACTCTATATAATATATGAGTTTCACTTTTTGTATTGAAGAACTGAAATAAATTAACTTTTTCATGATATTCTAATTTAGTGAGAAGCACCTGTAGCTTATAGATCCAAAGGGTATTGCATGGTAGTAGCCACTTAAACGGGAACTGTACCTTCAGCAAACTTAAATCAATAGTATAAGGAAATATCAGAAACTTTGTAACATATCTTACCAGAGAATTCTGCTTTCTCTCATAAGACACTTGTTCCTTGTCCCACTATGAAAAAAACAGCCCATATCCATCTAGCCAAGACAAGACAGACTGCCAGCTCACTGAGGTGTCAGGTTACAGAGAAGAGTGAGAAAACAATCAGGGGGAGACACTGAAAGATTGTGCCGAGCTTTCTAACAAGTACTGAAATTCACATATACACTGCTCAGTACATAACCCTCCACACTGTGATTGCTTGTTTCTGTATGCTAAAAAAGGAAAAAAGGAATGAAGAGCAGGAATCTCTCCTGTCGTGCTGGGAATGGCAGAGATGATATCAGCTAGTCTCTTCCCACCAACTTAGAATAAACAGCGAATTAAGACACAGAATTTGCAGGACACAAGTCAGATCATGACCAGAAATAGTATTATTCCTGATGTACACACACAGGAACGTTTATCCTGAAAAGTTACTTGAAAGTACAACTAGTCTTTCAGACTCTGAAATGCACATGAAAAACCTTTTATTTCATATCTCACTTGCGATCTCTCATCGACTTCAATGCAGTTTTGTCATACTGTTTATGAGTAGTGTTGAGCGAGTATGTTCTGTTCCGAGTATGCTCGGGCGAGCACCGAGTAGTTACAGCTGCTCGGTGATATGGTTGAATCGCTCCCGTGTGCATGATTTGCAACTTTTTGACAGCTTTATTACATGTGAGGAATGTGTAAGAAATCGACATTCCTCCCATGTATTAAAACTGTCAAACAGTTGCAAATCATGCACACGGGAGCGATTCAACCTTATCACCGAGCAGCTGTAAATGCTCGAAGCTCGGCCCGAGCATACTCGGACAGAACATACTCGCTCATCACTATTTATGAGCCAAAAAGATAAACTCAGTTCCAGTACAGGTTGTTCACAGATAGGGAGGCACTCTGGCACCTGGAATAGTGGAAATGCTGAGTTACAAGTCTGTTCTAATGTACACATTTGTTACTGTTACAAACTTTCCAAGTGTTAATAAAGCTAATTGCTCAGTGTCCTGGAAGAAATCTTAACATTTTTGAAGAGTAAATGACAATTTTCTAACATGTTCGTATAACCACAAACAATTATTGTTGAACAAGTGGAAAGGAACCAAGATGTGATGACAATTATTTGAGGATGATGGTTCCCATGACAATCGATAACAGTAATTCTCCTGCAATTATAGATACTTATATTCAGTAATTCAGTGATGTGTGTGGCTGGGGGTCATGTACATGTAATCTGGGAGGTTATCCCGACCACCTCCTGGAAATTTAACCATGATAATGATACAGTATTTGTTATGTGTATGGCGCTTTAGTGCAGTGTGTTGACTACCTGGTACACAAGTATTTCGGTGTGACGATTTGGGGTCTACTCACTAGATATTGTAGAGCTACCTCTTTTAGTTCACTTTACACCAGACATTATATGCAAAGTTCTGCCCCAAATGATTCACAAACCCTTATTTATAAGGTATCAGTGGGTGTTGTGGAGCAATATGACTTATGGTTATATCTGCAGATGGATTTTTAGGCTATGTGCCCACGTTGCATTTATGAAGCAGAAAATTTCTGCTGCATAAATGCAAGTCCTCTCCCGGAAAAACGCATGCGGAATTCCGCACGCGTTTATCGCGCATTTTTCGCGTGTTTATCACGCGTTTTCCACATGCGGAATTGCCTTGCGTTTTTTATGCATTGGACAAAGGCAATTCCGCTTGCGGAAACGCAAAATTAAATGACATGCTGCGGATTTTTGAATGCGGCATAAACGCTGCGGAAAAATCCGCAGCATGTGCATAGAACTTGCGGAATCCCATTGGGGACCATGGGGTGCGGATATACATGCGTTTTTCAAGCGTTTACGCTGCGGAAATTCCGCAGCATATACGCTTGAAAAATGCTACGTGGGCACACAGCCTTATGCTTTTTTTTTTGTTACAGAAAGATCTGATTAATGGTACAGCCTTAAATGGGAAATGGGACTGATATTGTGATCAGGGGCTTCTTTCCTTCTTCATTCTCAGCATAGGGTCAACCCATCTGAGACCTGTCTGACAGTCTGGTTGTTGGAGGAAGCGACAATAGTGGTTACTATCATGGGCGTACCCAGGATCAAAACTAGGGGGGGGGGGCAAGCCATGGTCACAGATACCGAAGAGAAATATATATATAGTACAATGCAAAGATTTCACTTCTTACATTACATGAGTGATATCTATCAGAAAGCGGCGAATCGCTCCACACAGTACACTGGCCGCCATAAAATGCCCCATACAGGATACTGGTCCCCATATAACGCTCCATACAGAATACTGGCCCCCATATAACGCTCCATACAGAATACTGGCCGCCATAAAATGCCCCATACAGGATACTGGTCCCCATATAACGCTCCATACAGGATACTGGCCCCCATATAATGCTCTATACAGGATACTGGCCCCCATATAATGCTCCATACAGAATACTGGCCCCCATAAAATGCTCCATACAGAATACTGGCCCCCATATAACGCTCCATACGGAATACTGGCCCCCATATAACACTCCATACAGGATATTGGCCCCTATATAACGCTCCATTCGGAATACTGGCCCCCATATAACACTCCATACAGGATACTGGCTCCCATATAACGCTCCATGCAGGATACTGGCCCCCATATAACGCTCCATGCAGGATATTGGGACCCAGATAACGCTCCATGCAGGATACTGGCCTCCATATAACGCAAGCTGTTCCCCCCACATAATGCCCCATGCAGGCTGTCCCCCCGCCATATAATGCCTCATGTAGGATGTCACCCCACCTTATAATGCCCCATGCAGGATGACACCCCCCCCTTCCTTATAATGCCCCATGCAGGATGTCACACCCCCCCTCCCTTATAATGCCCCATGCAGGATGTCACACCCTCCTTATAATGCCCCATGCAGGATGTCACACACCCCCGTCACACCCTCCCTCCCTTATAATGACCCATGCAGGATGTCACACACCACCCCCTCCCTTATAATGCCTCATGCAGGATGTCACCCCCCCCCTTATAATGCCCCATGCAGGATGTCACCCCCCCCTTATAATGCCCCATGCATGATGTCACACACCCCCACCTCACCCCCCTCCCTTATATTGCCCCATGCCTCCATACAATAAAAAAAAAATCAAATACTCACCTCACATCTCACCTGCTGCCGCTGCTCCAGACTCCAGCGTCGCCGGCCTCATCCCGCTCTGTGCTGTGACCGCTCAGGAGAGAGCGTGGTGTAAAGACGTCACCGCGCCCTCTGACCTGAGACGTCACAGTGCAGCAGCCGCGGAGGATGCAGGAGCTGCTGCGGAGGCACGGGGAGAGGTAAGTATTGTGCCGGGTGCCGGGGCCCTGAGCAAGCGGGGGGAAAGCGGGCGCTGACGGTGAAGGCCCCCCTGCCTGCTCAGGGCCCCGGCATTTGCCCGGGTGCGCCGGGTGCTGACGCCGGCCCTGGTGTGCGGCTTGCGTGCCTGCGTCTAGGGCACGGTGGGTAAGCCCATGGTTACAATGTTCCCTGATAGTGGGGATGTCGGCAGCACGTTCATAAGGACCGGTCTGTCACACACTTCTCACATCTACAGCTGAAGGCATTATTGCTACCAGGCAGAGAAAAGGGGACAGAAGCCTGGTAGGAAGTAACAAAGATGTTCTTCTTAAATCAGTCGTAACAAGAATATAGGTTATGCCCTATTGATAGGTTAAGGAATAACTTTTTGATTGAGGGGGTCTGACCTTTTTACCAGACTGAATGAAGCATTTTTGGACTTTTGGACATTGCCGAGTGCTATTGTGACAGTCCCACATAGAAAAAATGGAGAGGAGATGTGTATATTCGATCTCCACTCCATTCAGATAGGGCTGTGTAAAGCCTGGTGTCACAGATCAGTGGGGGTCCTACTGGTCAACCCCACAGTGATCAATCAGTTATCCCCTATTCTATTAATAGAGGCTCCATTTATTATTTGGAAAAATCCCTTTAATGTTTTGACGTGTCATAGAGACACATCATCAGTTTTGATTGGCAGGGGTTTGGGTGTCGAGTCCGCCCAATAATTGGGAGGAGAACCTTTCAGCTGAGTGCTGCTCTCACGGCTTTAATAGAAAGTCTATGGAGTCTTCGATGTCTCGGCTGAAATTTTCCACTCCCTCATTTTAGAGAACAGTGGGCGTCTCCGCATCCAGACCCCTACTTATGAAATCTTACGATGTGTCTCTATGACATGTCAAAACTTTATACGAAGCATTAAATTTAACCTTTATGGATAGGATAGGGGATGGCTTATTGCACTCAATGGGGTCGATAACTATCTGTAGTTTTATTTTGAAAAAGGGTCCGAATCGAACCAGAAACGGGTAAATAAAGTCACTTGAACTTGCACCGGCGTGCACTCATCTTCTACAGCACCGCGGTCATCATCAGATGCCAAACCTCCGCTTTTTATCCATTTGGCCCTTCTAGCTGCTGGCGTGACTGCATAGGCTTTATTACAGGCTTATATTGGAGTTGTGCACAATTTCATCAGGTGAGCAATATCTCACTCCCCACACCAGCTTTGATTTACTGTGTCACCCCATGTGCGCTGGTTTCTTTTCCCTTAATCCCCTACAATTGGTCGGCTCTTTGATATAATGTGTATGGGCACTTGGATATACCACGCATTCAATGGGGGGGGTGATTCATCAAAGTGGGGTTTTTTTTCGACAGAAAACTGGCATAAAACACTTTGAAATGTCGCAACTTTTTTTGTGCAATGTGGACTTGCGCAAAAATTTTGTGACTTTTCCAATTTTCACGCCAGCTTGAAGCAGGTCTGACAAAATGGGCAGAGCTGTGGAGAAGCCCGGGAGGGACTACGCCTGCCTGACAAATTAAGCAAAAAAAAAGTGACAGAATTATTTTTTTACGACAGGCTACTGGAGTAAATTTCTGACGAGGCGCACGCCGCTGAGACGATGCGCCGAATTCACTGAGTGACGTGCGCCTCTTAATAAATTTTGTGCATTGTAATCCAGCGAGCTCTTCATTAAGAGTGGGCTATGGAACGCCAAATCAGTCCCATAGACTTCACCAGCAAAATGACTGCTTTACTTAAATGCATTATTAATTGAGCACATGGCAGCCCCACAACTCTTCCCATTCCCCTTTACTGCAGTCTGACCCTGCAGGAGTGAAAGCCTGAAGATAAAATGTGAATAGCGGTTTATCCCCGACCTATCGAACATTACATGTCCGAGCTGAGTCACACACTGACATTTATACTACTCTCAGCTCATTTTATTGGCAGCTCATGATTTTCATACCCATAAATCAGACTTTCTCCAGAATCAAAGTTTTCACGGTATAAAATATAACCTTCCACTTAATTAAGGTGTTTATTTTGTAAATGACTCCCCCCTGTTTTATTACAGTCTGGCATATTGACTAATTGACCTCGTTGGTCATCGCTGGGGTCCGATGGCTTGAGGCACAATGGTGGGTGGGATACAGCTGCTGTGCACCTGGGTCACGGTCAGAAAGTGCAGTGCAGTAAATGAAGCAGACGATACATCATCACACATAGCCCTTTAAATAAGTCGCTAATCATCTCCCCCCAGACAATGGCTGCTGTCCTCTCTCTAGGTAACAGCTCTGACTTATAGTGACACCAAGCATATGAGATACCCTGGGCCTTGTCACTTAAGGCACAAGAGGCAAAGGATATAAGGGGAGGAAGAGTCATTTTGGTTTTTACTTGCAATATTCTCTCTATCATCCCATTACAATATAAACAACGTTCTGCTGATTGCGCCCGGTCGCCAACATACATATTCTAGAATACCCGATACGTTAGAATCGGGCCACCATCTAGCTACAATATAATCAGTGTGGACGCTGAGCTGACACTTCAATTATTGGAAGTTATTGTATCACAGACAGAGCTGCCGACAGGGGCATCTTATGGGTTAACTAACCTCCGTTACCACACATATATATATATACTGTGCCGTGCAAAGGTTTTAAGCAGGAGTGGGAAAAAAATGTTGCAAACTAACAAAACTTTGAGAAATAGAAGAGTTAATAGTTTATTGTTATCAATGAACAAAATGCAAAGTGAATGAAGAAAGGAGAAAGCTAAATCCCATCAGTATCTGGTGACCGCTCTTTGCCTTTTTCTGGGTACACTTGTACAAAGTCAGGGATTTTTGTATGCGTTACCAATTACACCAAACAGGTGATAAAAAAATTATCATTTTCCTATGTAGGTTGAAATACAGTAATTAACTGAAACAGAAACAGCTGTGTGAGAGACCGAAGACGTAACGATCAGCTAAAGAAGGGATATTCCCATCTCCAAGATCCTATCCCAATTAGTAGTAGGTGTAATGATAATAATAATATTAGCAAATATCTCCAATTAGAAATGTAATATAGTTTTTCTGATTCGCTATGTCTCTTTCCTCATGTGCAGGCATTGCAGGACCTCAGGTACTCCATGGATACCTAAGGTCCTGCAATGGCAGCACATGAGGAAAGAAACATAGAAAATCTGAAAAACTATATTACATTTCTAATTGTAGGTATTTGCTAATATTATTATTATTACACCTGCTACGTACTGGGATAGGATCTTGGAGATGGGAATACTCCATTAAAGTGTAGCAGATGAAAGACACATTGTGTAACTTCCCTTTGCAATCAGCAAATGTCCAGCAGTGCCGTCAGCTCCGAACTGGTTGCATCCAGTGGGACCAGCTACACCATCACTTTGCATTTTAATAATAATCGATACAAATAGACTATTAACATTCCTATTTTTGGAAGCATTTATTTCACTACTTCCTAAAATTTTAGCTTACAGCTCTAAAAATTTTCTGTATTTATGTCTAGCAGAAAAAAAAAGCAAACCACGTATGGAGCCACAAAACTGGTTGGAGACTTTTTGAAAATATCTTGCAAATGCCACCTATGAGAACTAGCAAACCTATAAATCAATGTCAGTCTCTTAGAACATGATCAAGGATAATAGCCAAGCCAGAAAATAGCTAGTAGTAATATTAAACAAAAAAAACTGATAAACCAATTCAGAGGATTCGATTAGGATTTGCTCCAACAAAATTAAAGAAAAATCTCTGATATCCCTTCAAATGGAAGCACAACCCTCGCCCATGATGCAAGTTTCAACAGAACCTAACAGTAACAGTTGTGAGTTGCAACATATTTTATCAATTTAACATTTCACATTTATATCGCAGCATTAATAATAAATGTAATAAAACGTGTTAACACAGATGACAGGAAGAATAATGCCGGATATGAACACTAGGTGGTGCTACATTCCATTCTTCCAGTAGAAGAAATTTTTGATACTTTATAAGAAAGTGTCAAGTTGTGCAGCTTTACACTGTGTCTGACTTTAAGATGCAGAACTGGATTTTACAGGGGTCTAATTGACGCTTAAATATCTATCATCCAAGTGCTGTATTTTTCACATGCAGCACACAGACGCATTATATTCTGTAGGACTATTCACAAGTCAGGGTTTTTTTTGCTGAAAGATGTAGCCACATGTGAACGCTATCCTAGGCTGCCTACACTACGCACAGAACGATCATTATTACGATCGTTCTGTGCACATAGAACATCATTATTTTTTGGCAGAACATTCATCATTCACACAAGACAATCTTCGGCCTAAAACAATGATTTTAATGCTTGCATACAGAATCCAATCACCAATCAATCAAACATTTTGTTCGTTCGCTGGGTGATTGCTGCCATTTTTACACAAGCTGATGATCTGGAAACAACTCTTCTAAGGAACCCTCTTTCATGATTATCAGCTCGTCTAATGGGCCTTTACTGTGCAGCCCTAACTTTACACTGGACATAAATTCTATATACAAGTAGTGAGAAACCTATTGTCTTCCAGACACTGCTATAGTCACCGGTGAAAGTGTTGGCACCCTTGAAATTGTTCCACAAAATGAAGCATTTCTTCCAGAAAATTATTACAATTCCACATGTTTTGTTATACACACGTTTACTTCCTTTGCGTGTATTGGAACAACACAAAAAAAAGTAAGAAAAAAAGGTCAATTGGACATAATTTCACACAAAACCCCCAAAATAGGCCGGATAAAATTGTTGGCATCCTCAACTTAATATTTGGTTGCGCGCCCTTTGGAATAAATAACTAATAACAGGTGATCAATGGGATTTAGATGCGGACTCATTGCTGCCACTTCAGAACTCTCCAGCGCTTTGCTGCCATCCAGAGGACGGGTAGGTGGTAGACATAGATGAGGAGGAGATGTAGGGCGGTGCAGCACTGTGGAGAGGGCAAGTAGGGTGATAGATAGAGGTGAGGAGGAGATGTAGGGCGGTGCAGCACTGTGGACAGGACAGGTAGGGTGATAGACAGACATGAGGAGGAGATGTAGGGCGGTGCAGGACTGTGGACAGGACAGGTAGGGTGATAGACAGACATGAGGAGATGTAGGGCGGTGCAGGACTGTGGACAGGACAGGTAGGGTGATAGACAGACATGAGGAGGAGATGTAGGGTGGTGCAGGACTGTGGACAGGACAGGTAAGGTGATAGACAGACATGAGGAGGAGATGTAGGGCGGTGCAGCACTGTGGACAGGACAGGTAGGGTGATCGATAGACATGAGGAGGAGATGTAGGACGGTGCAGCACTGTGGACAGGACAGGTAGGGTGATAGACAGACATGAGGAGGAGATGTAGGGCGGTGCAGCACTGTGGACGGGACAGGTAGGGTGATAGACAGACATGAGGAGGAGATGTAGGGCGGTGCAGCACTGTGGACAGGACAGGTAGGGTGATAGACAGACATGAGGAGGAGATGTAGGGCGGTGCAGCACTGTGGACGGGACAGGTAGGGTGATAGACAGACATGAGGAGGAGATGTAGGGCGGTGCAGCACTGTGGAGAGGGCAAGTAGGGTGATAGATAGAGGTGAGGAGGCGATGTAGGGCGGTGCAGCACTGTGGACAGGACAGGTAGGGTGATCGATAGACATGAGGAGGAGATAGAAAGAAGATTAGAACCGAAAAAAAAAAAAAAAAATTACCATCCCCTTGAAAAAGGCAGGAGCGCCGAAACGCGCGTCGGGGATCGACACAGCGTGCAGTCTTGACCGCAATATTAAGGTGAATCATATGTTCGATGTGTTATTTCCTTCTCTTGGTATTTCTTTATATACTACACATACATAATGAAGGTGCACATCTTTAGGTGGCTGTGCTGTCTATAAATTTGTTAGCCACTCATTATTTATATATGATTACACTTATCGATATGGCTATTGCTCATAATGCTATATAAGGCATGCGGTATCTGCACTCTGTGGCGACACCTGGTGGTTGGTTTTAAGTATGTTTTATTTATGTCTCTGTAAATGTTTTCTTATATATGTTGTGCCACCATTACCTGTAATGATATTGTGATTATTTATTTATATGTATATTTTTTCAATAAAGATACTCTTTACTATATTGTTTAGCCATATATTCGTATTTTCCTGCTTAGGCACTCCGTGACATGAGGAGGAGATGTAGGGCAGTGCAGCACTGTGGAGAGGGCAAGTAGGGTGATAGATAGAGGTGAGGAGGAGATGTAGGGCGGTGCAGCACTGTGGACAGGACAGGTAGGGTGATCGATAGACATGAGGAGGAGATGTAGGGCGGTGCAGCACTGTGGAGAGGGCAAGTAGGGTGATAGATAGAGGTGAGGAGGAGATGTAGGGCGGTGCAGCACTGTGGACGGGACAGGTAGGGTGATAGACAGACATGAGGAGATGTAGGGCGGTGCAGGACTGTGGACGGGACAGGTAGGGTGATAGATAGAGGTGAGGAGGAGATGTAGGGCGGTGCAGCCCTGTGGACTGGACAGGTAGGATGATAGACAGACATGAGGAGGAGATGTAGGGCGGTGCAGGACTGTGGACAGGACAGGTAGGGTGATAGACAGACATGAGGAGGAGATGTTGGGCGGTGCAGGACTGTGGACAGTACAGGTAGGGTGATAGACAGACATGAGGAGGAGATGTAGGGCGGTGCAGCACTGTGGACGGGACAGGTAGGGTGATAGACAGACATGAGGAGGAGATGTAGGGCGGTGCAGCACTGTGTTTACAGGGTGGTAAACAGATATGAAAAGGAGATGTAGGATGGTGCAGCAGGGTGGTGATAGACAGACATGAGGAGGAGATGTAAGGCGGTGCAGGACTGTGGACAGGACAGGTAAGGTGATAGACAGACATGAGATGTTGGGCGGTTCAGCACTGTGGACAGGACAGGTAAGGTGATAGACAGACATGAGATGTTGGGGGGTGCAGGACTGTGGACAGGACAGGTAGGGTGATAGACAGACATGAGGAGGAGATGTTGGAGCAGTGCAGCACTGTGGACAGGACAGGTAAGGTGATAGACAGACATGAGGAGATGTAGGGCGGTGCAGGAGTGTGGACAGGACAGGTAAGGGGATAGACAGACATGAGATGTTGGGCGGTGCAGCACTGTGGACGGGACAGGTAGGGTGATAGACAGACATGAGGAGGAGATGTAGGGCGGTGCAGGACTGTGGACAGGACAGGTAAGGTGATAGACAGACATGAGATGTAGGGCGGTGCAGGACTGTGGACAGGACAGGTAAGGGGATAAACAGACATGAGGAGATGTTGGGCAGTGCAGCACTGTGGACAGGACAGGTAGGGTGATAGAGGTGAGGAGGAGATGTAGGGCGGTGCAGCACTGTGGAGAGAACAAGTAGGAAGACAGACAGATGATGAGATGTAGGGTGGTGCAGCAATGTGGAGGGGACAGGTAGTGTGATAGACAGAGGTCAGAGGGAGATGTAGAGGGGTGAAGCACTGTGGAGAGGGCAGGTAGGGTGGTAAACAGATGAAGAGGAGATGTAGGGCGGTGCAGCACTGTGGAGAGGACAGGTAGTGTGATAGACAGGTACTGAGGAGATGAAGGGTGGTGCAGCACTGTGGAGAGGGCAGGTAGGTTGGTAAACAGAGATGAGGAGATGTAGGGTGCAGCACTGTGGAGAGGATAGGTAAGGTGATAGACAGATAAGGAGGAGATGTAGGGCGGTGCAGCTGTGTGGAGAAGATAGGTAGGGTGGTAGACAGAGTTGAGATGTAGGGTGGTGCAGGACTGTGGCGAGGACGAGTAGGGTGGTAGACAGAGATGAGGAGATGTATGGCAGTGCAGCACAGTGGAGAGGACGGGTAAGGTGGTAAATAGGTGAGAAGTAGATGTAGGGTGGTGCAGCACTGTGGAGAGAACAGGTAGACAGAGATGAAACAAGCAAATGAACTGGTGTAACAGATGGACAAAAATATGATCCTGGTTCTATATTCATGGTAGATTTGAGAATTTAGTGAGAGGAAGAGTCTGAATGACAGTAACCAAGACGAGAACGAATTAAAACAAGATCAAGTATTTTGTTTATTTTCGCTATTAGAAAAGTGCAGGTTGTGGAGTTGGTTTTGGTGTGCAGGTGACACAAGTTTGTAAGTAATTGGATACAAGGACCAAGACCGCTTTCACATAAGTATAATTCTCATCCGTATTGTATCTGGTTTTCACTGATTAAAATATAATGCTTATGGAAACCCACAAGGGCTATTCACATGGACTTTTTTTAAGCCAGCGTGTGCTATTTTGATCCATAAGAGTGCTTACAATACGGATGCATCTTTATTCCACCAGTGGTTGATCAGTTCTTACATCCGTATTAGCACGCATTGCTATTATTTTCTACTGGGCAAACATGGATCTGTTTTTGCCCCACAGAAATTTTAATGCAAAAACTGATCAATCACTGATAAAATACTGAAAGAATAATGAGGCACCCAGTTCAAATATATGTCCAGATTGCGGATCTGTCAGACAAGGTATGTAGGCAGAGATTCAGATGTCAGAGAAGAGAGACGCAGAGCTGTCAATCGGAGATTCAGCAACGAGGAGGCAGGGCACTGAGGAGCACAATCAGGAGAGGAATTCAGCAGCAGGGAGAAGGGACACTGAGGATCTATCAATAGGCAGAAACTCAGCAGCAGAAAGGAGGTACCCTGAGGAGTTGTCCATAAGACTAGATGGGTGGAGATTCAGCAGCAGATGGTAGGACAGCGATCAATCAGGCTATGTGGGCAGAGACTGAGATTCTGACATGGGTTATCAAAGTATGTACACCAGCCTCAATAGGTCTAAGAGATCTATTTCATAGTGTATGTAGGTTGTATTGTAAAAAACTGAAGACAAATCTCCTTTAATAGATTTAAGTTAGCCTGTATACATTAGGACGGCTCCATCACAACATCGTGGCTTCTGCTATATACAGAAGTCATCATGCCATTCGTACTAAAAGCACAATTTGGGACTTTTATAAAAAACAGTCACAAACATTTTACTGGCATAGTTATTGGGTTGGAAGCAATAAATGTTGATGCTATATAAATAAAGATTATTATTATTATTATTATTATTATTATTATTAATATTAATAAAAGCATATACATAATTCTGCTACTATTTTGCATTTTAAGATATAAAAATCTATAAAGCAGTTAGAGCACTGTGGTGTTATAATCGTGACCACTGTTATGCAATGACCACCATCACCTATTATTTCTGGAAGTGTGTCCACAATAAGGACAGTAGGAAGAAGGGAACAATGAGAGATTTTGTTTTATGTAAACTTAACCAAGGCTGAGCTCATTTAAAGCCAATGTGAGTCCCCCAGCAGTTGTAGAGCTGTCATCCTCCTCACATGGCATCTGCTTCAGATTCACGTCCCCTCGCCCTTCATGTTTTGCCTTTTGTTCTGCCCTCTCTCCATGGACCTTTTTATCAACTGCAGCCCCAGCTGAGGCTTATCCCAAATGAGGCGCTAACACCTTAGGCCAGCGATCTCCGCCGGGGAGGGAGAGCAGCTGCAGACTGGGGTGCTGGCTGTGGAGTAATTCCCTTTTACATCTCATAACACACACACCCGGGTACGTGGGGGGCTCCTGGCCACTTTATATTACACATTGCCTCATTATCTTGATGTGTAAAGCAGTCATTCGCTTCAATGTCACTATACTTTATTGCTAATGATACGTGGGCCCCCGCGTAACCCGAGCAAAAAAGGCGCAGCACAGTCTATTGTGTGGACGGGACGTTTTAAATATTCCATGCATCGCTCATAAATTTATGGTTTATATTAACACAGACTACGATAAACGGTTATAAATAGGGCATAGTCATCATACACAGAGGAGCGGTAATTATCTATTTGCCATGCATCGGTGGAAAAACCTCAGATATTAGATATACAGTCATGGCCAAAAGTATTGGAACCCTTGAAATTATTCCAGAAAATGAAGTATTTGTCCCAGAAAATTTTTGCAATTACACGTTTTATTTATTTCCTTTATGTGTATCGGAATAACACAAACAAAAACAGAGAAAAAAAAAAAAGGCAAATTGGACATAATTTCACATAAAACCCCCAAAATGGGCCAGACACAATTGTTGGCACATTTCCAAAATTGTGGGTAAACAACTTTGTTTCAAGCATGTGATGCTCATTCAAACTCACCTGTGGCAAGTAACAGGTGTGCTCAATATGAAAATCGCATCTGAAACCAGATAAAAATGGGAAGAATTTGACTCAATCTTCTTCCTAATGTTGCGCATCGTGGAAAAAGGAACATCAAGATCTCTGGAGATAGACTTGCAACCTTGAGATTGTTCATATTGTTCAATAATTTTGGTTCTCAAGTCCTCAGGCAGTTCTCTTCTCCTCTTTCTGTCCTCCATGCTCAAGAAGGTCACAACCCATGGCACCGTAGCTAATCTCGATAGACAAAAAATTCTCAACAGAGAAAAATTGATGAAGGGTTGCAACGCAGGATAGTCTGGATAGTGGATAAGCAGCCCCAATCAAACTCCAAAGAAATTCAAGCCGTCCTGCAGGCTCAGGGTGCATCATTGTCAGCACGAAGTATCTGTCCACATGTGAATGAAATGAAACACTATGGCAGGAGACCCAGGAGGACCCCACTGCTGACACAGATACATAAAAAAGCTAGATTGCAGTTTGCCAAAATGTAAGTGAGTAAGCCAAAATCCTTCTGGGAAAGCGTCATGTGGACAGATGAGACCAAGATAGAGCTTTTTGGTGAACCACATCATTCTGCTGTTTACCGAAAATGGAATGGGGCCTACAAAGAAAAGAACACAGCACCTACAATCAAATATGGTGGAGGCTCAAAGATATTTTGGGGCTGTTTTGCGGCCTCTGGCACTAAGTGCCTTGACTGTGTGCAAGGAATCATGAAATCTGAAGATTACCAATGGCTTTTGGGTGGCAATGTAGTGTCCAGTGTCAGAAAGCTGGGTTTGCGTCCTAGGTCATGGGTCTTCCAGCAGGACAATGACCCCAAACACACTTTAAGAAGCCCCCAGAAATGGATGGAAACAAAGCGCTGGAGAGTTCTAAAGTGGTCAGCAATGGGTCCCACTGAACACCTGTGGAGAGATCTTAAAATTGATGTTGGGAGAAGACGCTTTCAAGTATGAGAGACCTGGAGCAGTATGTAAGAAAAGTCCAAGTTTCAAGCTGAGAGGTGTAAGAAGATTGTTGATGGCTATAGGAAGGGATTGATTGCAGTTATTTATTCCCAAGGTTGTGCAACCAAATATTAATTTGAGGGTGCCAACAATTTTGTCGACCCATTTTTGGGGTTTTGTGTGAAATGATGTCCAATTTGCCGTTTTTTTTCTCGTTTTTTTGTGTTGTTCCAATACACTACACACAAAGGAAATAAACATGTGTATAAAAAAAACATGTGTAATTGCAATAATTTTCTGGGAGAAATACTTTCTTTTTCTAAAACAATTTCAAGGGTGCCATTACTTTCGGGCCATGACTGTATCTATTTAAGGCAGGGTAATATAAACAATGGCTAAAATTTTCTGTTGCATTGATTAATTACAGATTGAGTAAATCCATCTACCCTGATCGCTGATGTGTCATATCCGTCAAATTGCCAATCCATACAGTATGTAAGGATATTGATCTGAAGAGATTCTGTTCCGCATATCACAAAGGATGTATCCTAACGGCAGCAGGGATGTCCGGCTGATGTGGTCTCTATACTGATGGGGAGAAGTAATTTTATTTCCTGATTGGTAAACAAAATAGAAGGGTCACAGTGTAGACCCCCAGGGCATCTCAAACTTTTTCTACTGGGATCTCACCACACTGAGTTAAAAGATGTCTGGGCCTTAGCACTGTTTGATGCTCAAATTAAAAATGTCTCTCATATCTCTTTTTTTAACCTTCTGAACCCAAAATCACATTAAAATAAGTACAGAATTAATCAATTGTGTTACTAAAACAGAGATTGGTGCAGCCATAGAAAGGACTGTGCAGCATATGATCACTTCCATGAAAACTGCCAGCCTCACAGGTTTAGGATCACTACTTTAAACCTAGCTCCTTATCTTGTAACAAAGAAAAGGTTGTCACTTCCACTATAAGAAATAGGTGTGAACAGGTGCTTACTAAGAGGAGCTACCTCCATATACAATGAAAAAACAAAGTAGCACTCTGTAACGCTGAGTAGGTGAATATGAAGTATGAAATATGAATAGCATTCCTGCTGTAGAATATAGAAATAAATGAGAAATCTTAGCGCATAAATTGTCCAATTCATGTGTACCTGACAGCCTCGATAAGGCGTTTCTCGATGTCAGGACCTACCAATGTGAATACCTCTCTAAGGGACATCCGTCTGCTTATTGTCAGGACCTACATTGGTAGGTCCAGACACCGAGAAACGCCTTATCCCGGCTATCAGGTACACATGAATTGGCCAATTTATGCGCTAAGATTTCTCATTTATTTCTATATTCTACAGCAGTAATGCTATTCATATTTCATACTTCAAATTCACATGCGCTAAAATTTTTCAAATATTTTTCATATTCACATACTCAGCGTTACAGAGTGCTACTTTGTTTTTTTTCATAGCTCCTTATCTTGACATTTCCATATTTTAGAAGCAATTGCATTGACCTGAATGAGCTTGTGAGACATATCAGAAAGCCCTTTTTTCTTAAGATTGGGTGTCTCAGCTCATGGCCTCTGACCAATGTCATCCTTTTACCAGGAGTATCAGGAGGCAGATAAAGGTGAACATATAATATCCAAATTTTAGTCTTGGATGGAGACATGAGTGAGAATTGAATTGGTGGAAATCTAGGTGCCGAGATCAAATAAAATGAAATGGCTGCAATGATCAATGTCATATCCATAACGTCCACCTGATGGCCTCTCCTAAACAGGGTGAACAGGTTACATTTTAATGCCACACCAATTGCTACAATAATATAAATGGCAAAGATTTGCCTAGCGATCGTCTGCCCTACAAACACATACTTGCAGGATTATGGAGTCGTTGGCAGGTAAACTATCAACTGGTGCATCATACAATTACCTTATTTTCTGAACATGGGCGTCTCAGTAGTCGGAGCTCCTTTTCTGCTCTGGTTAATATATGGCCCTGCATGTGAAAGAAACGCCGGACTATGAGATCCCAGATTAAAGATATTTTATAGAAACCTAAAGCTATGCAGAAAGCCATACTGATGTGAGTCCATATTGAATGTTACAACCAACCTTACTTGTTACCTGTGAGGAGCTGCCAGGATTGTTTGTCATGATGACATTCTCTTCATGATTCCACAATATATTATTATCTGTATAACTTTCCTCTCTGCCTGTGATATCTAGCAGGACACCCAGCTATAAAGATTTCCTCTAATGTGGCTAATTAATGGCTTTTCTCCTTCTCTCCATCTCTTCACAGGCTTACAATCCAATTATACTGAGTCTGAATTAATGACTTCCTGCGCTGCCATTGTTACTTTAGGCTTATTAAACACTGCAGGGTCAGATGGATGATCCCGTCCCAGGTTGGGCCTCTGCACGATGGGTTAATGGGAAACATTTTTGTAACCTACATTGAATTATCACATAACTGGTTCTAACAATGTCAGAGGCAGCTCCCCAGACTTCTGCACTACACGGTTACAGGGAGTAATTAAATGGTTTCAATGGGTCATAATTAGAGCCCTGAGTATAAAGTATCATTCCCGGGCAGCATAAATCTGCAGCTTCTGATCAGTATGTGCCGTGCGATTACCGGGAATAATGAAAGACTTATCTTATGTGTGAGAGACATTTAACTGAAGCGCAGGAGCAGTATTATAGTAGTTATATTCTTGTACATAGGAGCAGTATTATAGCAGTTATATTCTTGTACATAGCAGCAGTATTATAGTAGTTATATTCTTGTACATAGGGTCAGTATTATAGTAGTTATATTCTTGTACATAGGAGCAGTATTATAGTAGTTATATTCTTGTACATAGGGGGCAGTATTATAGTAGTTATATTCTTGTACATAGGAGCAGTATTATAGTAGTTATATTCTTGTACATAGGGAGCAGTATTATAGTAGTTATATTCTTGTACATAGGGAGCAGTATTATAGTAGTTATATTCTTGTACATAGGGGCAGTATTATAGTAGTTATATTCTTGTACATAGGGGCAGTATTATAGTAGTTATATTCTTGTACATAGGGGCAGTATTATAGTAGTTATATTCTTGTACATAGGGGCAGTATTATAGTAGTTATATTCTTGTACATAGGGGCAGTATTATAGTAGTTATATTCTTGTACATAGGAGCAGTATTATAGTAGTTATATTCTTGTACATAGGGAGCAGTATTATAGTAGTTATATTCTTGTACATAGGGGCAGTATTATAGGAGTTATATTCTTGTACATAGGGGCAGTATTATAGTAGTTATATTCTTGTGCATAGGGGGCAGTATTATAGTACTTATATTCTTGTACATAGGGGCAGTATTATAGTAGTTATATTCTTGTAAATAGGGGGCAGTATTATAGTAGTTATATTCTTGTGCATAGGGGGCAGTATTATAGTACTTATATTCTTGTACATAGGAGCAGTATTATAGTACTTATATTCTTGTACATAGGGGCAGTATTATAGTAGTTATATTCTTGTACATAGGGAGCAGTATTATAGTAGTTATATTCTTGTAAATAGGGAGCAGTATTATAGTAGTTATATTCTTGTGCATAGGGGGCAGTATTATAGTACTTATATTCTTGTACATAGGGGCAGTATTATAGTAGTTATATTCTTGTACATAGGGGCAGTATTATAGTAGTTATATTCTTGTACATAGGAGCAGTAATATAGTAGTTATATTCTTGTAGATACGAGCAGTATTATAGTAGTTATATTCTTGTACATAGGGGCAGTATTATAGTAATTATATTCTTGTACATAGGGGGCAGTATTATAGTAGTTATATTCTTGTATATAGGAGCAGTATTATAGTAGTTATATTCTTGTATATAGGGAGCAGTATTATATCAGTTATATTCCTGTACATAGGGGCAGTATTATAGTAGTTATATTCTTGTACATAGGGGGCAGTATTATAGTAGTTATATTCTTGTACATAGGAGCAGTATTATAGTAGTTATATTCTTGTACATAGGGGCAGTATTATAGTAGTTATATTCTTGTACATAGGAGCAGTAATATAGTAGTTATATTCTTGTACATAGGGAGCAGTAATATAGTAGTTATATTCTTGTACATACGGGCAGTATTATAGTAGTTATATTTTTGTACATAGGGGCAGTATTATAGTAGTTATATTCTTGTACACAGGAGCATTATTATAGTAGTTATATTCTTGTACATAGGGGCAGTATTATAGTAGTTATATTCTTGTACATAGGGGCAGTATTATAGTAGTTATATTCTTGTACATAGGGAGCAGTATTATAGTAGTTATATTCTTGTACATAGGGGCAGTATTATAGTAGTTATATTCTTGTACATAGGGGGCAGTATTATAGTAGTTATACTCTTGTACATAGGGAGCAGTAATATAGTAGTTATATTCTTGTACATAGGGGGCAGTATTATAGTAGTTATATTCTTGTACATAGGAGCAGTATTATAGTAGTTATATTCTTGTACATAGGGGGCAGTATTATAGTAGTTATATTCTTGAACATAGTGGGCAGTATTATAGCAGTTATATTCTTGTACATAGGGGCAGTATTATAGTAGTTATATTCTTGTACATAGGGGCAGTATTATAGTAGTTATATTCTTGTACATAGGGGCAGTATTATAGTAGTTATATTCTTGTATATAGGGGGCAGTATTATAGTAGTTATATTCTTGTACATAGGGGCAGTATTATAGTAGTTATATTCTTGTACATAAGAGCAGTATCATAGTAGTTATAGGCTTGTACATAGGGGGCAGTATTATAGTAGTTATATTCTTATACATAGAGAGCAGTATTATAGTAGTTATATTCTTGTACATAGGGGCAGTATTATAGTAGTTATATTATTGTACATAGGGGCAGTATTATAGTAGTTATATTCTTGTACATAGGAGCAGTAATATAGTAGTTATATTCTTGTACATAGGGAGCAGTAATATAGTAGTTATATTCTTGTACATACGGGCAGTATTATAGTAGTTATATTTTTGTACATAGGGGCAGTATTATAGTAGTTATATTCTTGTACACAGGAGCATTATTATAGTAGTTATATTCTTGTACATAGGGGCAGTATTATAGTAGTTATATTCTTGTACATAGGGGCAGTATTATAGTAGTTATATTCTTGTACATAGGGAGCAGTATTATAGTAGTTATATTCTTGTACATAGGGGCAGTATTATAGTAGTTATATTCTTCTACATAGGGGGCAGTATTATAGTAGTTATATTCTTGTACATAGAGGGCAGTATTATAGTAGTTATATTCTTGTACATAGGAGCAGTATTATAGTAGTTATATTCTTGTACATAGGAGCAGTATTATATTAGTTATATTCTTGTATATAGGGGGCAGTATTATAGTAGTTATATTCTTATACAGTACAGACCAAAAGTTTGGACACACCTTCTCATTTAAAGATTTTTCTGTATTTTCATGACTATGAAAATTGTACATTCACACTGAAGGCATCGAAACTATGAATTCACACATGTGGAATTATATACTTAACAAAAAAGTGTGAAACAACTGAAAATATGTCTTATATTCTAGGTTCTTCAAAGTAGCCAGCTTTTGCTTTGATGACTGCTTTGCACACTCTTGGCATTCTCTTGATGAGGTTCAAGAGGCAGTCACCGGAAATGGTCTTCCAACAATCTTGAAGGAGTTTCCAGAGATGCTTAGCACTTGTTGGCCCTTTTGCCTTCACTCTGCGGTCCAGCTCACCCCAAACCATCACGATTGGGTTCAGGTCTGGTGACTGTGGAGGCCAGGTCATCTGGCGTAGCCCCCCATCACTCTCCTTCTTGGTCAAATAGCCCTTTCACAGCCTGGAGGTGTGTTTGGGGTCATTGTCCTGTTGAAAAATAAATGATGGTCCAACTAAACGCAAACCGGATGGAATAGCATGCCGCTGCAAGATGCTGTGGTAGCCATGCTGGTTCAGTATGCCTTCAATTTGGAATAAATCCCCAACATTGTCACCAGCAAAGCCCCCCCACACCATCACACCTCCTCCTCCATGCTTCACGGTGGGAACCAGGCATGTAGAGTCCATCCGTTCACCTTTTCTGCGTCGCACAAAGACACGGTGGTTGGAACCAAAGATCTCAAATTTGGACTCATCAGGCGAAAGCACAGATTTCCACTGGTCTAGTGTCCATTCCTTGTGTTCTTTAGCCCAAACAAGTCTCTTCTGCTTGTTGCCTGTCCTTAGCAGTGGTTTCCTAGCAGCTATTTTACCATGAAGGCCTGCTGCACAAAGTCTCCTCTTAACAGTTGTTGTAGAGATGTGTCTGCTGCTAGAACTCTGTGTGGCATTGACTTAGTCTCTAATCTGAGCTGCTGTTAACCTGCGATTTCTGAGGCTGGTGACTCGGATAAACTTATCCTCAGAAGCAGAGGTGACTCTTGGTCTTCCTTTCCTGGGGCGGTCCTCATGTGAGCCAGTTTCTTTGTAGAGCTTGATGGTTTTTGCAACTGCACTTGGGGACACTTTCAAAGTTTGCCCAATTTTTCGGACTGACTGACCTTCATTTGTTAAAGTAATGATGGCCACTCGTTTTTCTTTACTTAGCTGCTTTTTTCTTTCCATAATACAAATTCTAACAGTCTATTCAGTAGGACTATCAGCTGTGTATCCACCAGATTTCTGCACAACACAACTGATGGTCCCAACCCCATTTATAAGGCAAAAAATCCCACTTATTAAACCTGACAGGGCACACCTGTGAAGTGAAAACCATTTCCGGTGACTACCTCTTGTAGCTCATCAAGGGAATGCCAAGAGTGTGCAAAGCAGTCATCAAAGCAAAAGGTGGCTACTTTGAAGAACCTAGAATATAAGACATATTTTCAGTTGTTTCACACTTTTTCGTTAAGTATATAATTCCACATGTGTTAATTCATAGTTTTGATGCCTTCAGTGTGAATGTACAATTTTCATAGTCAAGAAAATACAGAAAAATCTTTAAATGAGGTGTGTCCAAACTTTTGGTCTTTACTGTACATAGGGGGCAGTATTATAGTAGCTATATTCCTGTACATAGGGAGCAGTATTATAGTAGTTATATTCCTGCACATAGGGGCAGTATTATAGTAGTTACATTCTTGTACATAGGAGCAGTATTATAGTAGTTATATTCTTGTACATAGGAGCAGTATTATAGTAGTTATATTCTTCTACATAGGGGCAGTATTATAGCAGTAATATTCTTGTGCATAGTGAGCGGTATTATAGTAGTTTTAGTCTTGTACATAGGGAGCAGTATTATAGTAGTTATATTCTTGTACATAGGGGCAGTATTATAGTAGTTATATTCTTGTACATAGGGGGCAGTATTATAGTAGTTATAGTCTCGTACATAGGAGCAGCATTATAGTAGTTATATTCTTGTACATAGGGGCAGTATTATAGTAGTTATATTCTTGTACATAGGGGACAGTATTATAGTAGTTATATTCTTATACATAGGGGGCAGTATTATAGAAGTTATATTCTTGTACATAGGGGAAGTATTATAGTAGTTATATTCTTGTACATAGGAGCAGTATTATAGTAGTTATATTCTTGTACATAGGGGGCAGTATTATAGTAGTTATATTCTTGTACATAGGAGCAGTATTATAGTAGTTATATTCTTGTACATAGGGGGCAGTATTATAGTAGTTATAGTCTTGTACATAGGAGCAGTATTATAGTAGTTATATTCTTGTACATAGGAGCAGTATTATAGAAGTTATATTCTTATACATAGGGGGCAGTATTATAGTAGTTATATTCTTGTACATGGGGAGCAGTATTATAGTAGTTATATTCCTGTACATAGGGGCAGTATTATAGCAGTTATATTCTTGTACATAGGGAGTGGTATTATAGTAGTTATATTCTTGTACATAGGGGGCAGTATTGTAGTAGTTATATTCTTGTACATAGGAGCAGCATTATAGTAGTTATATTCCTGTACATAGGGGCAGTATTATAGTAGTTATATTCTTGTACATAGGGGGCAGTATTATAGTAGTTATATTCTTGTACATAGGGGGCAGTATTATAGTAGTTATATTCTTGTACATAGGAGCAGTATTATAGTAGTTATATTCTTGTACATAGGAGCAGTATTATAGTAGTTATATTCTTATACATAGGGGGCAGTATTATAGTAGTTATATTCTTGTAAATAGGAGCAGTATTATAGTAGTTATATTCTTGTACATAGGAGCAGTATTATAGTAGTTATATTCGTATACATAGGGGGCAGTATTATAGTAGTTATATTCTTGTACATAGTTGGCAGTATTATAGTAGTTATATTCTTGTACATAGGAGCAGTATTATAGTAGTTATATTCTTCTACATAAGGGGCAATATTATAGTAGTTATATTCTTGTACATAGGAGCAGTATTATAGTAGTTATATTCTTATACATAGGGAGCAGTATTATAGTAGTTATATTCATGTACATAGGGGCAGTATTATAGTAGTTATATTCTTGTACATAGGAGCAGTATTATAGTAGTTATATTCTTATACATAGGGGGCAGTATTATAGTAGTTATATTTTTGTACATAGGGGCAGTATTAGAGTAGTTATATTCTTATACATAGGGGGCAGTATTATAGTAGTTATATTCTTGTACATAGGAGCAGTTTTGTAGTAGTTATATTCTTATACATAGGGGGCAGTATTATAGTAGTTATATTCTTGTACATAGGGGCAGTATTATAGTAGTTATATTCTTGTACATAGGAGCAGTATTATAGTAGTTATATTCGTATTCATAGGGGGCAGTATTACAGTAGTTATATTCCTGTACATAGAGGGCAGTATTATAGTAGTTATATTCTTGTACATAGGGGGCAGTATTATAGTAGTTATATTCTTGTACATAGGGGGCAGTATTATAGTAGTTATATTCTTGTACATAGGAGCAGTATTATAGTAGTTATATTCTTATACATAGGGGGCAGTATTATAGTAGTTATATTCTTGTACATAGGAGCAGTATTATAGTAGTTATATTCTTGTACATAGGAGCAGTATTATAGTAGTTATATTCGTATACATAGGGGGCAGTATTATAGTAGTTATATTCCTGTACATATGAGCAGTATTATAGTAGTTATATTCTTGTACATAGGGGCAGTATTATAGTAGTTATATTCTTCTACATATTAGCAGTATTATAGTAGTTATATTCTTCTACATAAGGGGCAATATTATAGTAGTTATATTCTTGTACATAGGAGCAGTATTATAGTAGTTATATTCTTATACATAGGGAGCAGTATTATAGTAGTTATATTCTTGTACATAGGGGCAGTATTATAGTAGTTATATTCTTGTACATAGGAGCAGTATTATAGTAGTTATATTCTTGTACATAGGGAGCAGTATTATAGTAGTTATATTCTTGTACATAGGAGCAGTATTATAGTAGTTATATTCTTGTACATAGGAGCAGTATTATAGTAGTTATATTCTTCTACATAAGGGGCAATATTATAGTAGTTATATTCTTGTACATAGGAGCAGTATTATAGTAGTTATATTTTTATACATAGGGAGCAGTATTATAGTAGTTATATTCTTGTACATAGGGGCAGTATTATAGTAGTTATATTCTTATGCATAGGGGGCAGTATTATAGTAGTTATATTCTTGTAAATAGGAGCAGTATTATAGTAGTTATATTCTTGTACATAGGAGCAGTATTATAGTAGTTATATTCGTATACATAGGGGGCAGTATTATAGTAGTTATATTCTTGTACATAGGAGCAGTATTATAGTAGTTATATTCCTGTACATAGGGGCAGTATTATAGTAGTTATATTCTTGTACATAGGGGGCAGTATTATAGTAGTTATATTCTTGTACATAGGGGGCAGTATTATAGTAGTTATATTCTTGTACATAGGAGCAGTATTATAGTAGTTATATTCTTGTACATAGGAGCAGTATTATAGTAGTTATATTCTTATACATAGGGGGCAGTATTATAGTAGTTATATTCTTGTAAATAGGAGCAGTATTATAGTAGTTATATTCTTGTACATAGGAGCAGTATTATAGTAGTTATATTCGTATACATAGGGGGCAGTATTATAGTAGTTATATTCTTGTACATAGTTGGCTGTATTATAGTAGTTATATTCTTGTACATAGGAGCAGTATTATAGTAGTTATATTCTTCTACATAAGGGGCAATATTATAGTAGTTATATTCTTGTACATAGGAGCAGTATTATAGTAGTCATATTCTTATACATAGGGAGCAGTATTATAGTAGTTATATTCATGAACATAGGGGCAGTATTATAGTAGTTATATTCTTGTACATAGGAGCAGTATTTTAGTAGTTATATTCTTATACATAGGGGGCAGTATTATAGTAGTTATATTTTTGTACATAGGGGCAGTATTAGAGTAGTTATATGCTTATACATAGGGGGCAGTATTATAGTAGTTATATTCTTGTACATAGGAGCAGTTTTGTAGTAGTTATATTCTTATACATAGGGGGCAGTATTATAGTAGTTATATTCTTGTACATAGGGGCAGTATTATAGTAGTTATATTCTTGTACATAGGAGCAGTATTATAGTAGTTATATTCGTATTCATAGGGGGCAGTATTACAGTAGTTATATTCCTGTACATAGAGGGCAGTATTATAGTAGTTATATTCTTGTACATAGGGGGCAGTATTATAGTAGTTATATTCTTGTACATAGGGGGCAGTATTATAGTAGTTATATTCTTGTACATAGGAGCAGTATTATAGTAGTTATATTCTTATACATAGGGGGCAGTATTATAGTAGTTATATTCTTGTACATAGGAGCAGTATTATAGTAGTTATATTCGTATACATAGGGGGCAGTATTATAGTAGTTATATTCCTGTACATATGAGCAGTATTATAGTAGTTATATTCTTGTACATAGGGGCAGTATTATAGTAGTTATATTCTTGTACATATTAGCAGTATTATAGTAGTTATATTCTTCTACATAAGGGGCAATATTATAGTAGTTATATTCTTGTACATAGGAGCAGTATTATAGTAGTTATATTCTTATACATAGGGAGCAGTATTATAGTAGTTATATTCTTGTACATAGGGGCAGTATTATAGTAGTTATATTCTTGTACATAGGAGCAGTATTATAGTAGTTATATTCTTGTACATAGGGAGCAGTATTATAGTAGTTATATTCTTGTACATAGGAGCAGTATTATAGTAGTTATATTCTTGTACATAGGGGGCAGTATTATAGTAGTTATATTCTTGTACATAGTTGGCAGTATTATAGTAGTTATATTCTTGTACATAGGAGCAGTATTATAGTAGTTATATTCGTCTACATAAGGGGCAATATTATAGTAGTTATATTCTTGTACATAGGAGCAGTATTATAGTAGTTATATTTTTATACATAGGGAGCAGTATTATAGTAGTTATATTCTTGTACATAGGGGCAGTATTATAGTAGTTATATTCTTATACATAGGGGGCAGTATTATAGTAGTTATATTCTTGTAAATAGGAGCAGTATTATAGTAGTTATATTCTTGTACATAGGAGCAGTATTAAAGTAGTTATATTCGTATACATAGGGGGCAGTATTATAGTAGTTATATTCTTGTACATAGGGGGCAGTATTATAGTAGTTATATTCCTGTACATAGGAGCAGTATTATAGTAGTTATATTCTTGTACATAGGAGCAGTATTATAGTAGTTATATTCTTGTACATGGGAGCAGTATTATAGTAGTTATATTCTTGTACATAGGAGTAGTATTATAGTAGTTATATTCTTGTACATAGGAGCAGTATTATAGTAGTTATATTCTTGTACGTAGGAGCAGTATTATAGTAGTTATATTCTTCTACATAGGGGGCAGTATTATAGTAGTTATATTCCTGTACATATGAGCAGTATTATAGTAGTTATATTCTTGTACATAGGGGCAGTATTATAGTAGTTATATTCTTGTACATATTAGCAGTATTATAGTAGTTATATTCTTCTACATAAGCGGCAATATTATAGTAGTTATATTCTTGTACATAGGAGCAGTATTATAGTAGTTATATTCTTATACATAGGGAGCAGTATTATAGTAGTTATATTCTTGTACATAGGGGCAGTATTATAGTAGTTATATTCTTGTACATAGGAGCAGTATTATAGTAGTTATATTCTTGTACATAGGGGGCAGTATTATAGTAGTTATATTCTTGTACATAGGAGCAGTATTATAGCAGTTATATTCTTGTACATAGGGGGCAGTATTATAGTAGTTATATTCTTGTACATAGTTGGCAGTATTATAGTAGTTATATTCTTGTACATAGGAGCAGTATTATAGTAGTTATATTCTTCTACATAAGGGGCAATATTATAGTAGTTATATTTTTGTACATAGGAGCAGTATTATAGTAGTTATATTCTTATACATAGGGAGCAGTATTATAGTAGTTATATTCTTGTACATAGGGGCAGTATTATAGTAGTTATATACTTATACATAGGGGGCAGTATTATAGTAGTTATATTCTTGTAAATAGGAGCAGTATTATAGTAGTTATATTCTTGTACATAGGAGCAGTATTATAGTAGTTATATTCGTATACATAGGGGGCAGTATTATAGTAGTTATATTCTTGTACATATTTGGCAGTATTATAGTAGTTATATTCTTGTACATAGGAGCAGTATTATAGTAGTTATATTCTTCTACATAAGGGGCAATATTATAGTAGTTATATTCTTGTACATAGGAGCAGTATTATAGTAGTTATATTCTTATACATAGGGGCAGTATCATAGTAGTTATATTCTTATACATAGGGAGCAGTATTATAGTAGTTATATTCTTGTACATAGGGGCAGTATTATAGTACTTATATTCTTATACATAGGGGGCAGTATTATAGTAGTTATATTCTTGTAAATAGGAGCAGTATTATAGTAGTTATATTCTTGTACATAGGAGCAGTATTATAGTAGTTATATTCGTATACATAGGGGGCAGTATTATAGTAGTTATATTCTTGTACATAGGGGGCAGTATTATAGTAGTTATATTCCTGTACATAGGAGCAGTATTATAGTAGTTATATTCTTGTACATAGGAGCAGTATTATAGTAGTTATATTCTTCTACATAAGGGGCAATATTATAGTAGTTATATTCTTGTACATAGGAGCAGTATTATAGTAGTTATATTCTTATACATAGGGGCAGTATTATAGTAGTTATATTCTTATACATAGGGAGCAGTATTATAGTAGTTATATTCTTGTACATAGGGGCAGTATTATAGTAGTTATATTCTTATACATAGGGGGCAGTATTATAGTAGTTATATTCTTGTAAATAGGAGCAGTATTATAGTAGTTATATTCTTGTACATAGGAGCAGTATTATAGTAGTTATATTCGTATACATAGGGGGCAGTATTATAGTAGTTATATTCTTGTACATAGGGGGCAGTATTATAGTAGTTATATTCCTGTACATAGGAGCAGTATTATAGTAGTTATATTCTTGTACATAGGAGCAGTATTATAGTAGTTATATTCTTGTACATGGGAGCAGTATTATAGTAGTTATATTCTTGTACATAGGAGCAGTATTATAGTAGTTATATTCTTCTACATAGGGGGCAGTATTATAGTAGTTATATTCTTCTACATAGGGGGCAGTATTATAGTAGTTATATTCCTGTACATATGAGCAGTATTATAGTAGTTATATTCTTGTACATAGGGGCAGTATTATAGTAGTTATATTCTTGTACATATTAGCAGTATTATAGTAGTTATATTCTTCTACATAAGGGGCAATATTATAGTAGTTATATTCTTGTACATAGGAGCAGTATTATAGTAGTTATATTCTTATACATAGGGAGCAGTATTATAGTAGTTATATTCTTGTACATAGGAGCAGTATTATAGTAGTTATATTCGTATACATAGGGGGCAGTATTATAGTAGTTATATTCCTGTACATATGAGCAGTATTATAGTAGTTATATTCTTGTACATAGGGGCAGTATTATAGTAGTTATATTCTTGTACATATTAGCAGTATTATAGTAGTTATATTCTTCTACATAAGGGGCAATATTATAGTAGTTATATTCTTGTACATAGGAGCAGTATTATAGTAGTTATATTCTTATACATAGGGAGCAGTATTATAGTAGTTATATTCTTGTACATAGGGGCAGTATTATAGTAGTTATATTCTTGTACATAGGAGCAGTATTATAGTAGTTATATTCTTGTACATAGGGAGCAGTATTATAGTAGTTATATTCTTGTACATAGGAGCAGTATTATAGTAGTTATATTCTTGTACATAGGGGGCAGTATTATAGTAGTTATATTCTTGTACATAGTTGGCAGTATTATAGTAGTTATATTCTTGTACATAGGAGCAGTATTATAGTAGTTATATTCTTCTACATAAGGGGCAATATTATAGTAGTTATATTCTTGTACATAGGAGCAGTATTATAGTAGTTATATTTTTATACATAGGGAGCAGTATTATAGTAGTTATATTCTTGTACATAGGGGCAGTATTATAGTAGTTATATTCTTATACATAGGGGGCAGTATTATAGTAGTTATATTCTTGTAAATAGGAGCAGTATTATAGTAGTTATATTCTTGTACATAGGAGCAGTATTATAGTAGTTATATTCGTATACATAGGGGGCAGTATTATAGTAGTTATATTCTTGTACATAGGGGGCAGTATTATAGTAGTTATATTCCTGTACATAGGAGCAGTATTATAGTAGTTATATTCTTGTACATAGGAGCGGTATTATAGTAGTTATATTCTTGTACATGGGAGCAGTATTATAGTAGTTATAATCTTGTACATAGGAGTAGTATTATAGTAGTTATATTCTTGTACATAGGAGCAGTATTATATTAGTTATATTCTTGTACGTAGGAGCAGTATTATAGTAGTTATATTCTTCTACATAGGGGGCAGTATTATAGTAGTTATATTCCTGTACATATGAGCAGTATTATAGTAGTTATATTCTTGTACATAGGGGCAGTATTATAGTAGTTATATTCTTGTACATATTAGCAGTATTATAGTAGTTATATTCTTCTACATAAGCGGCAATATTATAGTAGTTATATTCTTGTACATAGGAGCAGTATTATAGTAGTTATATTCTTATACATAGGGAGCAGTATTATAGTAGTTATATTCTTGTACATAGGGGCAGTATTATAGTAGTTATATTCTTGTACATAGGAGCAGTATTATAGTAGTTATATTCTTGTACATAGGGGGCAGTATTATAGTAGTTATATTCTTGTACATAGGAGCAGTATTATAGCAGTTATATTCTTGTACATAGGGGGCAGTATTATAGTAGTTATATTCTTGTACATAGTTGGCAGTATTATAGTAGTTATATTCTTGTACATAGGAGCAGTATTATAGTAGTAATATTCTTCTACATAAGGGGCAATATTATAGTAGTTATATTCTTGTACATAGGAGCAGTATTATAGTAGTTATATTTTTATACATAGGGAGCAGTATTATAGTAGTTATATTCTTGTACATAGGGGTAGTATTATAGTAGTTATATTCTTATACATAGGGGGCAGTATTATAGTAGTTATATTCTTGTAAATAGGAGCAGTATTATAGTAGTTATATTCTTGTACATAGGAGCAGTATTATAGTAGTTATATTCGTATACATAGGGGGCAGTATTATAGTAGTTATATTCTTGTACATAGGGGGCAGTATTATAGTAGTTATATTCCTGTACATAGGAGCAGTATTATAGTAGTTATATTCTTGTACATAGGAGCGGTATTATAGTAGTTATATTCTTGTACATGGGAGCAGTATTATAGTAGTTATATTCTTGTACATAGGAGCAGTATTATAGTAGTTATATTCTTCTACATAAGGGGCAATATTATAGTAGTTATATTCTTGTACATAGGAGCAGTATTATAGTAGTCATATTCTTATACATAGGGAGCAGTATTATAGTAGTTATATTCATGAACATAGGGGCAGTATTATAGTAGTTATATTCTTGTACATAGGAGCAGTATTTTAGTAGTTATATTCTTATACATAGGGGGCAGTATTATAGTAGTTATATTTTTGTACATAGGGGCAGTATTAGAGTAGTTATATTCTTATACATAGGGGGCAGTATTATAGTAGTTATATTCTTGTACATAGGAGCAGTTTTGTAGTAGTTATATTCTTATACATAGGGGGCAGTATTATAGTAGTTATATTCTTGTACATAGGGGCAGTATTATAGTAGTTATATTCTTGTACATAGGAGCAGTATTATAGTAGTTATATTCGTATTCATAGGGGGCAGTATTACAGTAGTTATATTCCTGTACATAGAGGGCAGTATTATAGTAGTTATATTCTTGTACATAGGGGGCAGTATTATAGTAGTTATATTCTTGTACATAGGGGGCAGTATTATAGTAGTTATATTCTTGTACATAGGAGCAGTATTATAGTAGTTATATTCTTATACATAGGGGGCAGTATTATAGTAGTTATATTCTTGTACATAGGAGCAGTATTATAGTAGTTATATTCGTATACATAGGGGGCAGTATTATAGTAGTTATATTCCTGTACATATGAGCAGTATTATAGTAGTTATATTCTTGTACATAGGGGCAGTATTATAGTAGTTATATTCTTGTACATATTAGCAGTATTATAGTAGTTATATTCTTCTACATAAGGGGCAATATTATAGTAGTTATATTCTTGTACATAGGAGCAGTATTATAGTAGTTATATTCTTATACATAGGGAGCAGTATTATAGTAGTTATATTCTTGTACATAGGGGCAGTATTATAGTAGTTATATTCTTGTACATAGGAGCAGTATTATAGTAGTTATATTCTTGTACATAGGGAGCAGTATTATAGTAGTTATATTCTTGTACATAGGAGCAGTATTATAGTAGTTATATTCTTGTACATAGGGGGCAGTATTATAGTAGTTATATTCTTGTACATAGTTGGCAGTATTATAGTAGTTATATTCTTGTACATAGGAGCAGTATTATAGTAGTTATATTCGTCTACATAAGGGGCAATATTATAGTAGTTATATTCTTGTACATAGGAGCAGTATTATAGTAGTTATATTTTTATACATAGGGAGCAGTATTATAGTAGTTATATTCTTGTACATAGGGGCAGTATTATAGTAGTTATATTCTTATACATAGGGGGCAGTATTATAGTAGTTATATTCTTGTAAATAGGAGCAGTATTATAGTAGTTATATTCTTGTACATAGGAGCAGTATTAAAGTAGTTATATTCGTATACATAGGGGGCAGTATTATAGTAGTTATATTCTTGTACATAGGGGGCAGTATTATAGTAGTTATATTCCTGTACATAGGAGCAGTATTATAGTAGTTATATTCTTGTACATAGGAGCAGTATTATAGTAGTTATATTCTTGTACATGGGAGCAGTATTATAGTAGTTATATTCTTGTACATAGGAGTAGTATTATAGTAGTTATATTCTTGTACATAGGAGCAGTATTATAGTAGTTATATTCTTGTACGTAGGAGCAGTATTATAGTAGTTATATTCTTCTACATAGGGGGCAGTATTATAGTAGTTATATTCCTGTACATATGAGCAGTATTATAGTAGTTATATTCTTGTACATAGGGGCAGTATTATAGTAGTTATATTCTTGTACATATTAGCAGTATTATAGTAGTTATATTCTTCTACATAAGCGGCAATATTATAGTAGTTATATTCTTGTACATAGGAGCAGTATTATAGTAGTTATATTCTTATACATAGGGAGCAGTATTATAGTAGTTATATTCTTGTACATAGGGGCAGTATTATAGTAGTTATATTCTTGTACATAGGAGCAGTATTATAGTAGTTATATTCTTGTACATAGGGGGCAGTATTATAGTAGTTATATTCTTGTACATAGGAGCAGTATTATAGCAGTTATATTCTTGTACATAGGGGGCAGTATTATAGTAGTTATATTCTTGTACATAGTTGGCAGTATTATAGTAGTTATATTCTTGTACATAGGAGCAGTATTATAGTAGTTATATTCTTCTACATAAGGGGCAATATTATAGTAGTTATATTCTTGTACATAGGAGCAGTATTATAGTAGTTATATTCTTATACATAGGGAGCAGTATTATAGTAGTTATATTCTTGTACATAGGGGCAGTATTATAGTAGTTATATACTTATACATAGGGGGCAGTATTATAGTAGTTATATTCTTGTAAATAGGAGCAGTATTATAGTAGTTATATTCTTGTACATAGGAGCAGTATTATAGTAGTTATATTCGTATACATAGGGGGCAGTATTATAGTAGTTATATTCTTGTACATATTTGGCAGTATTATAGTAGTTATATTCTTGTACATAGGAGCAGTATTATAGTAGTTATATTCTTCTACATAAGGGGCAATATTATAGTAGTTATATTCTTGTACATAGGAGCAGTATTATAGTAGTTATATTCTTATACATAGGGGCAGTATCATAGTAGTTATATTCTTATACATAGGGAGCAGTATTATAGTAGTTATATTCTTGTACATAGGGGCAGTATTATAGTACTTATATTCTTATACATAGGGGGCAGTATTATAGTAGTTATATTCTTGTAAATAGGAGCAGTATTATAGTAGTTATATTCTTGTACATAGGAGCAGTATTATAGTAGTTATATTCGTATACATAGGGGGCAGTATTATAGTAGTTATATTCTTGTACAAAGGGGGCAGTATTATAGTAGTTATATTCCTGTACATAGGAGCAGTATTATAGTAGTTATATTCTTGTACATAGGAGCAGTATTATAGTAGTTATATTCTTCTACATAAGGGGCAATATTATAGTAGTTATATTCTTGTACATAGGAGCAGTATTATAGTAGTTATATTCTTATACATAGGGGCAGTATTATAGTAGTTATATTCTTATACATAGGGAGCAGTATTATAGTAGTTATATTCTTGTACATAGGGGCAGTATTATAGTAGTTATATTCTTATACATAGGGGGCAGTATTATAGTAGTTATATTCTTGTAAATAGGAGCAGTATTATAGTAGTTATATTCTTGTACATAGGAGCAGTATTATAGTAGTTATATTCGTATACATAGGGGGCAGTATTATAGTAGTTATATTCTTGTACATAGGGGGCAGTATTATAGTAGTTATATTCCTGTACATAGGAGCAGTATTATAGTAGTTATATTCTTGTACATAGGAGCAGTATTATAGTAGTTATATTCTTGTACATGGGAGCAGTATTATAGTAGTTATATTCTTGTACATAGGAGCAGTATTATAGTAGTTATATTCTTCTACATAGGGGGCAGTATTATAGTAGTTATATTCTTCTACATAGGGGGCAGTATTATAGTAGTTATATTCCTGTACATATGAGCAGTATTATAGTAGTTATATTCTTGTACATAGGGGCAGTATTATAGTAGTTATATTCTTGTACATATTAGCAGTATTATAGTAGTTATATTCTTCTACATAAGGGGCAATATTATAGTAGTTATATTCTTGTACATAGGAGCAGTATTATAGTAGTTATATTCTTATACATAGGGAGCAGTATTATAGTAGTTATATTCTTGTACATAGGAGCAGTATTATAGTAGTTATATTCGTATACATAGGGGGCAGTATTATAGTAGTTATATTCCTGTACATATGAGCAGTATTATAGTAGTTATATTCTTGTACATAGGGGCAGTATTATAGTAGTTATATTCTTGTACATATTAGCAGTATTATAGTAGTTATATTCTTCTACATAAGGGGCAATATTATAGTAGTTATATTCTTGTACATAGGAGCAGTATTATAGTAGTTATATTCTTATACATAGGGAGCAGTATTATAGTAGTTATATTCTTGTACATAGGGGCAGTATTATAGTAGTTATATTCTTGTACATAGGAGCAGTATTATAGTAGTTATATTCTTGTACATAGGGAGCAGTATTATAGTAGTTATATTCTTGTACATAGGAGCAGTATTATAGTAGTTATATTCTTGTACATAGGGGGCAGTATTATAGTAGTTATATTCTTGTACATAGTTGGCAGTATTATAGTAGTTATATTCTTGTACATAGGAGCAGTATTATAGTAGTTATATTCTTCTACATAAGGGGCAATATTATAGTAGTTATATTCTTGTACATAGGAGCAGTATTATAGTAGTTATATTTTTATACATAGGGAGCAGTATTATAGTAGTTATATTCTTGTACATAGGGGCAGTATTATAGTAGTTATATTCTTATACATAGGGGGCAGTATTATAGTAGTTATATTCTTGTAAATAGGAGCAGTATTATAGTAGTTATATTCTTGTACATAGGAGCAGTATTATAGTAGTTATATTCGTATACATAGGGGGCAGTATTATAGTAGTTATATTCTTGTACATAGGGGGCAGTATTATAGTAGTTATATTCCTGTACATAGGAGCAGTATTATAGTAGTTATATTCTTGTACATAGGAGCGGTATTATAGTAGTTATATTCTTGTACATGGGAGCAGTATTATAGTAGTTATAATCTTGTACATAGGAGTAGTATTATAGTAGTTATATTCTTGTACATAGGAGCAGTATTATATTAGTTATATTCTTGTACGTAGGAGCAGTATTATAGTAGTTATATTCTTCTACATAGGGGGCAGTATTATAGTAGTTATATTCCTGTACATATGAGCAGTATTATAGTAGTTATATTCTTGTACATAGGGGCAGTATTATAGTAGTTATATTCTTGTACATATTAGCAGTATTATAGTAGTTATATTCTTCTACATAAGCGGCAATATTATAGTAGTTATATTCTTGTACATAGGAGCAGTATTATAGTAGTTATATTCTTATACATAGGGAGCAGTATTATAGTAGTTATATTCTTGTACATAGGGGCAGTATTATAGTAGTTATATTCTTGTACATAGGAGCAGTATTATAGTAGTTATATTCTTGTACATAGGGGGCAGTATTATAGTAGTTATATTCTTGTACATAGGAGCAGTATTATAGCAGTTATATTCTTGTACATAGGGGGCAGTATTATAGTAGTTATATTCTTGTACATAGTTGGCAGTATTATAGTAGTTATATTCTTGTACATAGGAGCAGTATTATAGTAGTAATATTCTTCTACATAAGGGGCAATATTATAGTAGTTATATTCTTGTACATAGGAGCAGTATTATAGTAGTTATATTTTTATACATAGGGAGCAGTATTATAGTAGTTATATTCTTGTACATAGGGGTAGTATTATAGTAGTTATATTCTTATACATAGGGGGCAGTATTATAGTAGTTATATTCTTGTAAATAGGAGCAGTATTATAGTAGTTATATTCTTGTACATAGGAGCAGTATTATAGTAGTTATATTCGTATACATAGGGGGCAGTATTATAGTAGTTATATTCTTGTACATAGGGGGCAGTATTATAGTAGTTATATTCCTGTACATAGGAGCAGTATTATAGTAGTTATATTCTTGTACATAGGAGCGGTATTATAGTAGTTATATTCTTGTACATGGGAGCAGTATTATAGTAGTTATAATCTTGTACATAGGAGTAGTATTATAGTAGTTATATTCTTGTACATAGGAGCAGTATTATAGTAGTTATATTCTTGTACGTAGGAGCAGTATTATAGTAGTTATATTCTTCTACATAGGGGGCAGTATTATAGTAGTTATATTCCTGTACATATGAGCAGTATTATAGTAGTTATATTCTTGTACATAGGGGCAGTATTATAGTAGTTATATTCTTGTACATATTAGCAGTATTATAGTAGTTATATTCTTCTACATAAGCGGCAATATTATAGTAGTTATATTCTTGTACATAGGAGCAGTATTATAGTAGTTATATTCTTATACATAGGGAGCAGTATTATAGTAGTTATATTCTTGTACATAGGGGCAGTATTATAGTAGTTATATTCTTGTACATAGGAGCAGTATTATAGTAGTTATATTCTTGTACATAGGGGGCAGTATTATAGTAGTTATATTCTTGTACATAGGAGCAGTATTATAGCAGTTATATTCTTGTACATAGGGGGCAGTATTATAGTAGTTATATTCTTGTACATAGGAGCAGTATTATAGTAGTAATATTCTTCTACATAAGGGGCAATATTATAGTAGTTATATTCTTGTACATAGGAGCAGTATTATAGTAGTTATATTATTATACATAGGGAGCAGTATTATAGTAGTTATATTCTTGTACATAGGGGCAGTATTATAGTAGTTATATTCTTATACATAGGGGGCAGTATTATAGTAGTTATATTCTTGTAAATAGGAGCAGTATTATAGTAGTTATATTCTTGTACATAGGAGCAGTATTATAGTAGTTATATTCGTATACATAGGGGGCAGTATTATACTAGTTATATTCTTGTACATATTTGGCAGTATTATAGTAGTTATATTCTTGTACATAGGAGCAGTATTATAGTAGTTATATTCTTCTACATAAGGGGCAATATTATAGTAGTTATATTCTTGAACATAGGAGCAGTATTATAGTAGTTATATTCTTATACATAGGGGCAGTATTATAGTAGTTATATTCTTATACATAGGGAGCAGTATTATAGTAGTTATATTCTTGTACATAGGGGCAGTATTATAGTACTTATATTCTTATACATAGGGGCAGTATTATAGTAGTTATATTCTTGTAAATAGGAGCAGTATTATAGTAGTTATATTCTTGTACATAGGAGCAGTATTATAGTAGTTATATTCGTATACATAGGGGGCAGTATTATAGTAGTTATATTCTTGTACATAGGGGGCAGTATTATAGTAGTTATATTCCTGTACATAGGAGCAGTATTATAGTAGTTATATTCTTGTACATAGGAGCAGTATTATAGTAGTTATATTCTTCTACATAAGGGGCAATATTATAGTAGTTATATTCTTGTACATAGGAGCAGTATTATAGTAGTTATATTCTTATACATAGGGGCAGTATTATAGTAGTTATATTCTTATACATAGGGAGCAGTATTATAGTAGTTATATTCTTGTACATAGGGGCAGTATTATAGTAGTTATATTCTTATACATAGGGGGCAGTATTATAGTAGTTATATTCTTGTAAATAGGAGCAGTATTATAGTAGTTATATTCTTGTACATAGGAGCAGTATTATAGTAGTTATATTCGTATACATAGGGGGCAGTATTATAGTAGTTATATTCTTGTACATAGGGGGCAGTATTATAGTAGTTATATTCCTGTACATAGGAGCAGTATTATAGTAGTTATATTCTTGTACATAGGAGCAGTATTATAGTAGTTATATTCTTGTACATGGGAGCAGTATTATAGTAGTTATATTCTTGTACATAGGAGCAGTATTATAGTAGTTATATTCTTCTACATAGGGGGCAGTATTATAGTAGTTATATTCTTCTGCATAGGGGGCAGTATTATAGTAGTTATATTCCTGTACATATGAGCAGTATTATAGTAGTTATATTCTTGTACATAGGGGCAGTATTATAGTAGTTATATTCTTGTACATATTAGCAGTATTATAGTAGTTATATTCTTCTACATAAGGGGCAATATTATAGTAGTTATATTCTTGTACATAGGAGCAGTATTATAGTAGTTATATTCTTATACATAGGGAGCAGTATTATAGTAGTTATATTCTTGTACATAGGAGCAGTATTATAGTAGTTATATTCGTATACATAGGGGGCAGTATTATAGTAGTTATATTCCTGTACATATGAGCAGTATTATAGTAGTTATATTCTTGTACATAGGGGCAGTATTATAGTAGTTATATTCTTGTACATATTAGCAGTATTATAGTAGTTATATTCTTCTACATAAGGGGCAATATTATAGTAGTTATATTCTTGTACATAGGAGCAGTATTATAGTAGTTATATTCTTATACATAGGGAGCAGTATTATAGTAGTTATATTCTTGTACATAGGGGCAGTATTATAGTAGTTATATTCTTGTACATAGGAGCAGTATTATAGTAGTTATATTCTTGTACATAGGGAGCAGTATTATAGTAGTTATATTCTTGTACATAGGAGCAGTATTATAGTAGTTATATTCTTGTACATAGGGGGCAGTATTATAGTAGTTATATTCTTGTACATAGTTGGCAGTATTATAGTAGTTATATTCTTGTACATAGGAGCAGTATTATAGTAGTTATATTCTTCTACATAAGGGGCAATATTATAGTAGTTATATTCTTGTACATAGGAGCAGTATTATAGTAGTTATATTTTTATACATAGGGAGCAGTATTATAGTAGTTATATTCTTGTACATAGGGGCAGTATTATTGTAGTTATATTCTTATACATAGGGGGCAGTATTATAGTAGTTATATTCTTGTAAATAGGAGCAGTATTATAGTAGTTATATTCTTGTACATAGGAGCAGTATTATAGTAGTTATATTCGTATACATAGGGGGCAGTATTATAGTAGTTATATTCTTGTACATAGGGGGCAGTATTATAGTAGTTATATTCCTGTACATAGGAGCAGTATTATAGTAGTTATATTCTTGTACATAGGAGCGGTATTATAGTAGTTATATTCTTGTACATGGGAGCAGTATTATAGTAGTTATATTCTTGTACATAGGAGTAGTATTATAGTAGTTATATTCTTGTACATAGGAGCAGTATTATAGTAGTTATATTCTTGTACGTAGGAGCAGTATTATAGTAGTTATATTCTTCTACATAGGGGGCAGTATTATAGTAGTTATATTCCTGTACATATGAGCAGTATTATAGTAGTTATATTCTTGTACATAGGGGCAGTATTATAGTAGTTATATTCTTGTACATATTAGCAGTATTATAGTAGTTATATTCTTCTACATAAGCGGCAATATTATAGTAGTTATATTCTTGTACATAGGAGCAGTATTATAGTAGTTATATTCTTATACATAGGGAGCAGTATTATAGTAGTTATATTCTTGTACATAGGGGCAGTATTATAGTAGTTATATTCTTGTACATAGGAGCAGTATTATAGTAGTTATATTCTTGTACATAGGGGGCAGTATTATAGTAGTTATATTCTTGTACATAGGAGCAGTATTATAGCAGTTATATTCTTGTACATAGGGGGCAGTATTATAGTAGTTATATTCTTGTACATAGTTGGCAGTATTATAGTAGTTATATTCTTGTACATAGGAGCAGTATTATAGTAGTAATATTCTTCTACATAAGGGGCAATATTATAGTAGTTATATTCTTGTACATAGGAGCAGTATTATAGTAGTTATATTCTTATACATAGGGAGCAGTATTATAGTAGTTATATTCTTGTACATAGGGGCAGTATTATAGTAGTTATATTCTTATACATAGGGGGCAGTATTATAGTAGTTATATTCTTGTAAATAGGAGCAGTATTATAGTAGTTATATTCTTGTACATAGGAGCAGTATTATAGTAGTTATATTCGTATACATAGGGGGCAGTATTATAGTAGTTATATTCTTGTACATATTTGGCAGTATTATAGTAGTTATATTCTTGTACATAGGAGCAGTATTATAGTAGTTATATTCTTCTACATAAGGGGCAATATTATAGTAGTTATATTCTTGTACATAGGAGCAGTATTATAGTAGTTATATTCTTATACATAGGGGCAGTATTATAGTAGTTATATTCTTATACATAGGGAGCAGTATTATAGTAGTTATCTTCTTGTACATAGGGGCAGTATTATAGTACTTATATTCTTATACATAGGGGCAGTATTATAGTAGTTATATTCTTGTAAATAGGAGCAGTATTATAGTAGTTATATTCTTGTACATAGGAGCAGTATTATAGTAGTTATATTCGTATACATAGGGGGCAGTATTATAGTAGTTATATTCTTGTACATAGGGGGCAGTATTATAGTAGTTATATTCCTGTACATAGGAGCAGTATTATAGTAGTTATATTCTTGTACATAGGAGCAGTATTATAGTAGTTATATTCTTCTACATAAGGGGCAATATTATAGTAGTTATATTCTTGTACATAGGAGCAGTATTATAGTAGTTATATTCTTATACATAGGGGCAGTATTATAGTAGTTATATTCTTATACATAGGGAGCAGTATTATAGTAGTTATATTCTTGTACATAGGGGCAGTATTATAGTAGTTATATTCTTATACATAGGAGGCAGTATTATAGTAGTTATATTCTTGTAAATAGGAGCAGTATTATAGTAGTTATATTCTTGTACATAGGAGCAGTATTATAGTAGTTATATTCGTATACATAGGGGGCAGTATTATAGTAGTTATATTCTTGTACATAGGGGGCAGTATTATAGTAGTTATATTCCTGTACATAGGAGCAGTATTATAGTAGTTATATTCTTGTACATAGGAGCAGTATTATAGTAGTTATATTCTTGTACATGGGAGCAGTATTATAGTAGTTATATTCTTGTACATAGGAGCAGTATTATAGTAGTTATATTCTTCTACATAGGGGACAGTATTATAGTAGTTATATTCCTGTACATATGAGCAGTATTATAGTAGTTATATTCTTGTACATAGGGGCAGTATTATAGTAGTTATATTCTTGTACATATTAGCAGTATTATAGTAGTTATATTCTTGTACATAAGGGGCAATATTATAGTAGTTATATTCTTGTACATAGGAGCAGTATTATAGTAGTTATATTCTTATACATAGGGAGCAGTATTATAGTAGTTATATTCTTGTACATAGGGGCAGTATTATAGTAGTTATATTCTTGTACATAGGAGCAGTATTATAGTAGTTATATTCTTCTACATAAGGGGCAATATTATAGTAGTTATATTCTTGTACATAGGAGCAGTATTATAGTAGTTATATTTTTATACATAGGGAGCAGTATTATAGTAGTTATATTCTTGTACATAGGGGCAGTATTATTGTAGTTATATTCTTATACATAGGGGGCAGTATTATAGTAGTTATATTCTTGTAAATAGGAGCAGTATTATAGTAGTTATATTCTTGTACATAGGAGCAGTATTATAGTAGTTATATTCGTATACATAGGGGGCAGTATTATAGTAGTTATATTCTTGTACATAGGGGGCAGTATTATAGTAGTTATATTCCTGTACATAGGAGCAGTATTATAGTAGTTATATTCTTGTACATAGGAGCGGTATTATAGTAGTTATATTCTTGTACATGGGAGCAGTATTATAGTAGTTATATTCTTGTACATAGGAGTAGTATTATAGTAGTTATATTCTTGTACATAGGAGCAGTATTATAGTAGTTATATTCTTGTACGTAGGAGCAGTATTATAGTAGTTATATTCTTCTACATAGGGGGCAGTATTATAGTAGTTATATTCCTGTACATATGAGCAGTATTATAGTAGTTATATTCTTGTACATAGGGGCAGTATTATAGTAGTTATATTCTTGTACATATTAGCAGTATTATAGTAGTTATATTCTTCTACATAAGCGGCAATATTATAGTAGTTATATTCTTGTACATAGGAGCAGTATTATAGTAGTTATATTCTTATACATAGGGAGCAGTATTATAGTAGTTATATTCTTGTACATAGGGGCAGTATTATAGTAGTTATATTCTTGTACATAGGAGCAGTATTATAGTAGTTATATTCTTGTACATAGGGGGCAGTATTATAGTAGTTATATTCTTGTACATAGGAGCAGTATTATAGCAGTTATATTCTTGTACATAGGGGGCAGTATTATAGTAGTTATATTCTTGTACATAGTTGGCAGTATTATAGTAGTTATATTCTTGTACATAGGAGCAGTATTATAGTAGTAATATTCTTCTACATAAGGGGCAATATTATAGTAGTTATATTCTTGTACATAGGAGCAGTATTATAGTAGTTATATTCTTATACATAGGGAGCAGTATTATAGTAGTTATATTCTTGTACATAGGGGCAGTATTATAGTAGTTATATTCTTATACATAGGGGGCAGTATTATAGTAGTTATATTCTTGTAAATAGGAGCAGTATTATAGTAGTTATATTCTTGTACATAGGAGCAGTATTATAGTAGTTATATTCGTATACATAGGGGGCAGTATTATAGTAGTTATATTCTTGTACATATTTGGCAGTATTATAGTAGTTATATTCTTGTACATAGGAGCAGTATTATAGTAGTTATATTCTTCTACATAAGGGGCAATATTATAGTAGTTATATTCTTGTACATAGGAGCAGTATTATAGTAGTTATATTCTTATACATAGGGGCAGTATTATAGTAGTTATATTCTTATACATAGGGAGCAGTATTATAGTAGTTATCTTCTTGTACATAGGGGCAGTATTATAGTACTTATATTCTTATACATAGGGGCAGTATTATAGTAGTTATATTCTTGTAAATAGGAGCAGTATTATAGTAGTTATATTCTTGTACATAGGAGCAGTATTATAGTAGTTATATTCGTATACATAGGGGGCAGTATTATAGTAGTTATATTCTTGTACATAGGGGGCAGTATTATAGTAGTTATATTCCTGTACATAGGAGCAGTATTATAGTAGTTATATTCTTGTACATAGGAGCAGTATTATAGTAGTTATATTCTTCTACATAAGGGGCAATATTATAGTAGTTATATTCTTGTACATAGGAGCAGTATTATAGTAGTTATATTCTTATACATAGGGGCAGTATTATAGTAGTTATATTCTTATACATAGGGAGCAGTATTATAGTAGTTATATTCTTGTACATAGGGGCAGTATTATAGTAGTTATATTCTTATACATAGGAGGCAGTATTATAGTAGTTATATTCTTGTAAATAGGAGCAGTATTATAGTAGTTATATTCTTGTACATAGGAGCAGTATTATAGTAGTTATATTCGTATACATAGGGGGCAGTATTATAGTAGTTATATTCTTGTACATAGGGGGCAGTATTATAGTAGTTATATTCCTGTACATAGGAGCAGTATTATAGTAGTTATATTCTTGTACATAGGAGCAGTATTATAGTAGTTATATTCTTGTACATGGGAGCAGTATTATAGTAGTTATATTCTTGTACATAGGAGCAGTATTATAGTAGTTATATTCTTCTACATAGGGGACAGTATTATAGTAGTTATATTCCTGTACATATGAGCAGTATTATAGTAGTTATATTCTTGTACATAGGGGCAGTATTATAGTAGTTATATTCTTGTACATATTAGCAGTATTATAGTAGTTATATTCTTGTACATAAGGGGCAATATTATAGTAGTTATATTCTTGTACATAGGAGCAGTATTATAGTAGTTATATTCTTATACATAGGGAGCAGTATTATAGTAGTTATATTCTTGTACATAGGGGCAGTATTATAGTAGTTATATTCTTGTACATAGGAGCAGTATTATAGTAGTTATATTCTTGTACATAGGGAGCAGTATTATAGTAGTTATATTCTTGTACATAGGAGCAGTATTATAGTAGTTATATTCTTGTACATAGGGGGCAGTATTTTAGTAGTTATATTCTTGTACATAGTTGGCAGTATTATAGTAGTTATATTCTTGTACATAGGAGCAGTATTATAGTAGTTATATTCTTCTACATAAGGGGCAATATTATAGTAGTTATATTCTTGTACATAGGAGCAGTATTATAGTAGTTATATTTTTATACATAGGGAGCAGTATTATAGTAGTTATATTCTTGTACATAGGGGCAGTATTATAGTAGTTATATTCTTATACATAGGGGGCAGTATTATAGTAGTTATATTCTTGTAAATAGGAGCAGTATTATAGTAGTTATATTCTTGTACATAGGAGCAGTATTATAGTAGTTATATTCGTATACATAGGGGGCAGTATTATAGTAGTTATATTCTTGTACATAGGGGGCAGTATTATAGTAGTTATATTCCTGTACATAGGAGCAGTATGATAGTAGTTATATTCTTGTACATAGGAGCAGTATTATAGTAGTTATATTCTTGTACATGGGAGCAGTATTATAGTAGTTATATTCTTGTACATAGGAGTAGTATTATAGTAGTTATATTCTTGTACATAGGAGCAGTATTATAGTAGTTATATTCTTGTACATAGGAGCAGTATTATAGTAGTTATATTCTTCTACATAGGGGGCAGTATTATAGTAGTTATATTCCTGTACATATGAGCAGTATTATAGTAGTTATATTCTTGTACATAGGGGCAGTATTATAGTAGTTATATTCTTGTACATATTAGCAGTATTATAGTAGTTATATTCTTCTACATAAGCGGCAATATTATAGTAGTTATATTCTTGTACATAGGAGCAGTATTATAGTAGTTATATTCTTATACATAGGGAGCAGGATTATAGTAGTTATATTCTTGTACATAGGGGCAGTATTATAGTAGTTATATTCTTGTACATAGGCGCAGTATTATAGCAGTTATATTCTTGTACATAGGGGGCAGTATTATAGTAGTTATATTCTTGTACATAGTTGGCAGTATTATAGTAGTTATATTCTTGTACATAGGAGCAGTATTATAGTAGTTATATTCTTCTACATAAGGGGCAATATTATAGTAGTTATATTCTTGTACATAGGAGCAGTATTATAGTAGTTATATTCTTATACATAGGGAGCAGTATTATAGTAGTTATATTCTTGTACATAGGGGCAGTATTATAGTAGTTATATTCTTATACATAGGGGGCAGTATTATAGTAGTTATATTCTTGTAAATAGGAGCAGTATTATAGTAGTTATATTCTTGTACATAGGGGGCAGTATTATAGTAGTTATATTCTTGTACATAGTTGGCAGTATTATAGTAGTTATATTCTTGTACATAGGAGCAGTATTATAGTAGTTATATTCTTCTACATAAGGGGCAATATTATAGTAGTTATATTCTTGTACATAGGAGCAGTATTATAGTAGTTATATTCTTATACATAGGGGCAGTATTATAGTAGTTATATTCTTATACATAGGGAGCAGTATTATAGTAGTTATATTCTTGTACATAGGGGCAGTATTATAGTAGTTATATTCTTATACATAGGGGGCAGTATTATAGTAGTTATATTCTTGTAAATAGGAGCAGTATTATAGTAGTTATATTCTTGTACATAGGAGCAGTATTATAGTAGTTATATTCGTATACATAGGGGGCAGTATTATAGTAGTTATATTCTTGTACATAGGGGGCAGTATTATAGTAGTTATATTCCTGTACATAAGAGCAGTATTATAGTAGTTATATTCTTGTACATAGGAGCAGTATTATAGTAGTTATATTCTTCTACATAAGGGGCAATATTATAGTAGTTATATTCTTGTACATAGGAGCAGTATTATAGTAGTTATATTCTTATACATAGGGGCAGTATTATAGTAGTTATATTCTTATACATAGGGAGCAGTATTATAGTAGTTATATTCTTGTACATAGGGGCAGTATTATAGTAGTTATATTCTTATACATAGGGGGCAGTATTTTAGTAGTTATATTCTTGTAAATAGGAGCAGTATTATAGTAGTTATATTCTTGTACATAGGAGCAGTATTATAGTAGTTATATTCGTATACATAGGGGGCAGTATTATAGTAGTTATATTCTTGTACATAGGGGGCAGTATTATAGTAGTTATATTCCTGTACATAGGAGCAGTATTATAGTAGTTATATTCTTGTACATAGGAGCAGTATTATAGTAGTTATATTCTTGTACATGGGAGCAGTATTATAGTAGTTATATTCTTGTACATAGGAGCAGTATTATAGTAGTTATATTCTTGTACATAGGAGCAGTATTATAGTAGTTATATTCTTCTACATAGGGGGCAGTATTATAGTAGTTATATTCCTGTACATATGAGCAGTATTATAGTAGTTATATTCTTGTACATAGGGGCAGTATTATAGTAGTTATATTCTTGTACATATTAGCAGTATTATAGTAGTTATATTCTTCTACATAAGGGGCAATATTATAGTAGTTATATTCTTGTACATAGGAGCAGTATTATAGTAGTTATATTCTTATACATAGGGAGCAGTATTATAGTAGTTATATTCTTGTACATAGGGGCAGTATTATAGTAGTTATATTCTTGTACATAGGAGCAGTATTATAGTAGTTATATTCTTATACATAGGGAGCAGTATTATAGTAGTTATATTCTTGTACATAGGGGCAGTATTATAGTAGTTATATTCTTGTACATAGGAGCAGTATTATAGTAGTTATATTCTTGTACATAGGGGGCAGTATTATAGTAGTTATATTCTTGTACATAGGAGCAGTATTATAGCAGTTATATTCTTGTACATAGGGGGCAGTATTATAGTAGTTATATTCTTGTACATAGTTGGCAGTATTATAGTAGTTATATTCTTGTACATAGGAGCAGTATTATAGTAGTTATATTCTTGTACATAAGGGGCAATATTATAGTAGTTATATTCTTGTACATAGGAGCAGTATTATAGTAGTTATATTCTTATACATAGGGAGCAGTATTATAGTAGTTATATTCTTGTACATAGGGGCAGTATTATAGTAGTTATATTCTTATACATAGGGGCAGTATTATAGTAGTTATATTCTTGTAAATAGGAGCAGTATTATAGTAGTTATATTCTTGTACATAGGAGCAGTATTATAGTAGTTATATTCTTGTACATAGGGGGCAGTATTATAGTAGTTATATTCTTGTACATAGTTGGCAGTATTATAGTAGTTATATTCTTGTACATAGGAGCAGTATTATAGTAGTTATATTCTTCTACATAAGGGGCAATATTATAGTAGTTATATTCTTGTACATAGGAGCAGTATTATAGTAGTTATATTCTTATACATAGGGGCAGTATTATAGTAGTTACATTCTTATACATAGGCGGCAGTATTATAGTAGTTATATTCTTGTACATAGGAGCAGTATTATAGTAGTTATATTGTTCTACATAAGGGGCAGTATTATAGTAGTTATATTCTTGTACATAGGGGCAGTATTATAGTAGTTATATTCTTATACATAGGGGGCAGTATTATAGTAGTTATATTCTTGTAAATAGGAGCAGTATTATAGTAGTTATATTCTTGTACATAGGAGCAGTATTATAGTAGTTATATTCGTATACATAGGGGGCAGTATTATAGTAGTTATATTCTTGTACATAGTTGGCAGTATTATAGTAGTTATATTCTTGTACATAGGAGCAGTATTATACTAGTTATATTCTTCTACATAAGGGTCAATATTATAGTAGTTATATTCTTGTACATAGGAGCAGTATTATAGTAGTTATATTCTTATACATAGGGAGCAGTATTATAGTAGTTATATTCTTGTACATAGGAGCAGTATTATAGTAGTTATATTCTTGTACATAGGAGCAGTATTATAGTAGTTATATTCTTATACATAGGGGGCAGTATTATAGTAGTTATATTCTTGTACATAGGGGCAGTATTATAGTAGTTATAATCTTATACATAGGGGGCAGTATTATAGTAGTTATATTCTTGTACATAGGAGCAGTATTGTAGTAGTTATATTCTTATACATAGGGGGCAGTATTTTAGTAGTTATATTCTTGTACATAGGGGCAGTATTATAGTAGTTATATTCTTGTACATAGGAGCAGTATTATAGTAGTTATATTCGTATTCATAGGGGGCAGTATTACAGTAGTTATATTCCTGTACATAGAGGGCAGTATTATAGTAGTTATATTCTTGTACATAGGGGGCAGTATTATAGTAGTTATATTCTTGTACATAGGGGGCAGTATTATAGTAGTTATATTCTTGTACATAGGAGCAGTATTATAGTAGTTATATTCTTCTACATAAGGGGCAATATTATAGTAGTTATATTCTTGTACATAGGAGCAGTATTATAGTAGTTATATTCTTATACATAGGGAGCAGTATTATAGTAGTTATATTCTTGTACATAGGAGCAGTATTATAGTAGTTATATTCTTGTACATAGGAGCAGTATTATAGTAGTTATATTCTTATACATAGGGGGCAGTATTATAGTAGTTATATTCTTGTACATAGGGGCAGTATTATAGTAGTTATATTCTTATACATAGGGGGCAGTATTATAGTAGTTATATTCTTGTACATAGGAGCAGTATTGTAGTAGTTATATTCTTATACATAGGGGGCAGTATTATAGTAGTTATATTCTTGTACATAGGGGCAGTATTATAGTAGTTATATTCTTATACATAGGGGGCAGTATTATAGTAGTTATATTCTTGTACATAGGAGCAGTATTGTAGTAGTTATATTCTTATACATAGGGGGCAGTATTTTAGTAGTTATATTCTTGTTCATAGGGGCAGTATTATAGTAGTTATATTCTTGTACATAGGAGCAGTATTATAGTAGTTATATTCGTATTCATAGGGGGCAGTATTACAGTAGTTATATTCCTGTACATAGAGGGCAGTATTATAGTAGTTATATTCTTGTACATAGGGGGCAGTATTATAGTAGTTATATTCTTGTACATAGGGGGCAGTATTATAGTAGTTATATTCTTGTACATAGGAGCAGTATCATAGTAGTTATATTCTTCTACATAAGGGGCAATATTATAGTAGTTATATTCTTGTACATAGGAGCAGTATTATAGTAGTTATATTCTTATACATAGGGAGCAGTATTATAGTAGTTATATTCTTGTACATAGGAGCAGTATTATAGTAGTTATATTCTTGTACATAGGAGCAGTATTATAGTAGTTATATTCTTATACATAGGGGGCAGTATTATAGTAGTTATATTCTTGTACATAGGGGCAGTATTATAGTAGTTATATTCTTATACATAGGGGGCAGTATTATAGTAGTTATATTCTTGTACATAGGAGCAGTATTGTAGTAGTTATATTCTTATACATAGGGGGCAGTATTATAGTAGTTATATTCTTGTACATAGGGGCAGTATTATAGTAGTTATATTCTTGTACATAGGAGCAGTATTATAGTAGTTATATTCGTATTCATAGGGGGCAGTATTACAGTAGTTATATTCCTGTACATAGAGGGCAGTATTATAGTAGTTATATTCTTGTACATAGGGGGCAGTATTATAGTAGTTATATTCTTGTACATAGGGGGCAGTATTATAGTAGTTATATTCTTGTACATAGGAGCAGTATTATAGTAGTTATATTCTTGTACATAGGGGGCAGTATTATAGTAGTTATATTCTTGTACATAGGGGGTAGTATTATAGTAGTTATATTCTTGTATATAGGAGCAGTATTATAGTAGTTATATTCTTGTACATAGAGGGCAGTATTATAGTAGTTATATTCTTGTACATAGGGGGCAGTATTATAGTAGTTATATTCTTGTACATAGGGGGCAGTATTATAGTAGTTATATTCTTGTACATAGGAGCAGTATTATAGTAGTTATATTCGTATACATAGGGGGCAGTATTATAGTAGTTATATTCTTGTACATAGGGGGCAGTATTATAGTAGTTATATTCTTGTACATAGGAGTAGTATTATAGTAGTTATATTCTTGTACATAGGAGCAGTATTATAGTAGTTATATTCTTCTACATAGGGGGCAGTATTATAGTAGTTATATTCCTGTACATATGAGCAGTATTATAGTAGTTATATTCTTCTACATAGGGGCAGTATTATACAGGCGCATCTCACTAAATTAGAATATCATCAAAAAGTTAATTTATTTCAGTTCTTCAATACAAAAAGTGAAACTCCTATATTATAGAGTCATTACAAACAGAGGGATCTATTTCACGTGTTTATTTCTGTTAATGTTGATGATTATGGCTTACAGCCAATGAAAACACAAAAGTCATTATCTCAGTAAATTAGAATACTTTATAACAACAGTTTGAAAACTGCTTTTAAAATCCGAAATGTTGTCCTACTGAAATGTCTGTTCAGTAAATGCCTCAATACTTGGTCGGGCTCCTTGTGCATCAATTACTGCATCAGTGTGGCATGGAGGGATCAGCCTGTGGCATGGAGGGATCAGCCTGTGGCATGGAGGGATCAGCCTGTGGCATGGAGGCGATCAGCCTGTGGCATGGAGGGATCAGCCTGTGGCATGGAGGCGATCAGCCTGTGGCATGGAGGGATCAGCCTGTGGCATGGAGGGATCAGCCTGTGGCATGGAGGGATCAGCCTGTGGCATGGAGGGATCAGCCTGTGGCATGGAGGCGATCAGCCTGTGGCATGGAGGGATCAGCCTGTGGCATGGAGGGATCAGCCTGTGGCCCTGCTGAGGGGTTATGGAAGCCCAGGTGGCTTTGATAGCAGCCTTCAGCTCGTCTGCATTGTGGGGTCTGGGGTCTCTCATCTTCCTCTTGACAATACCCCATAGATTCTCTATAATAGATTCTCTATGGGGTTAAGGTCAGGCGAGTTTGCTGCCAATCAAGCACAGTGATACTGTTGTGTGTAAACCAGGTATTGGTACTTTTGTCAGTGTGGACAGGGGCCAAGTCCTGCTGGAGAATGACATTTCTATCTCCATAAAGCTTGTCGGCAGAGGGAAGCATGAAGTGCTCTAAAATTTCCTGATAGGCGGCTGCGCTGACTTTGGTCTTGATAAAACACAGTGGACCTCCACCAGCAGATGACATGGCCCCCAAACCATCACTGATTGTGGAGACTTCACACTAGACCTCCAGCAGCTTGGATTGTGGCCTCTCCACTCTTCCTCCAGACTCTGGGACCTTGTAGAGTGTGTCAATGACTGCCTTCTGGACATCTGTCAAGTCAGCAGTCTTCCCCATGATTGTGTAACCTACTGAAACAGACTAAGGGATATTTTTAACGCTTAGGTAGCCTTTGCAGGTGTTTTTTGTTAATTATTTTAATTTACTGAGATAATGACTTTTGTGTTTTCATTGGCTGTAAGTCATAATCATCAACATTAACAGAAATAAACACTTGAAATAGATCACTGTGTGTAATGACTCTATATAATAGATCCCTCTGTATGTAATGACTCTATATAATAGATCCCTCTGTGTGTAATGACTCTATATAATATATGGGCAGTATCATAGTAGTTATATTCTTGTAATTAGGGACAGTATTATAGTAGTTATATTCTTGTACATAGGGGGCAATATTATAGTAGTGATATTCTTGTACATAGGGAGCAGTATTATAGTAGTTATATTCTTGTACATAGGGGGCAGTATTATAGTAGTTATATTCTTGTACATAGGAGCAGTATTATAGTAGTTATATTCTTGTACATAGGAGCAGTATCATAGTAGTTATATTCTTGTATATAGGAGAAGTATTATAGTAGTTATATTCTTGTATATAGGGGGCAGTATTATAGTAGTTATATTCTTGTACATAGGGGCAGTATTATAGTAGTTATATTCTTGTACATAGGAGCAGTATTATAGTAGTTATATTCTTGTACATAGGGGCAGTATTATAGTAGTTATATTCTTGTACATAGGGGCAGTATTATAGTAGTTATATTCTTGTATATAGGAGCAGTATTATAGTAGTTATATTCTTGTACATAGGAGCAGTATTATAGTAGTTATATTCTTGTACATAGCAGTATTATAGTAGTTATATTCTTGTACATAGGAGCAGTATTATAGTAGTTATATTCTTGTACATAGGGACAGAATTATAGTAGTTATATTCCTGTACATAGGAGCAGTATTATAGTAGTTATATTCTTGTACATAGGAGCAGTATTATAGTAGTTGTATTCTTGTACATAGGAGCAGTATTATAGTAGTTATATTCTTGTACATGGGGGCAGTATTATAGTAGTTATATTCTTGTACATAGGAGCAGTATTATAGTAGTTATATTCTTGTACATAGGGGCAGTATTATAGTAGTTATATTCTTGTACATAGGAGCAGTATTATAGTAGTTGTATTCTTGTACATAGGAGCAGTATTATAGTAGTTGTATTCTTGTACATAGGAGCAGTATTATAGTAGTTATATTCTTGTACATGTGTGCAGTATTATAGTAGTTATATTCTTGTACATAGAAGCAGTATTATAGTAGTTACATTCTTGTACATAGGGGCAGTATTATAGTAGTTATATTCTTGTACAGAGAGGGCAGTATTATAGTAGTTATATTCTTGTACATAGGGGGCAGTATGATAGTAGTTATATTCTTGTACAGAGGGGGCAGTATTATAGTAGTTATATTCTTGTACATAGGGGGCATTATTATAGTAGTTATATTCTTGTACATAGGGGCAGTATTATAGCTGTTATATTCTTGTACATAGGAGCAGTATTATAGTAGTTATATTCTTGTACATAGGAGGCAGTATTATAGTAGTTATATTCTTGTACAGAGGGGGTAGTGTTATAGTAGTTATATTCTTGTACATAGGAGCAGTATTATAGTAGTTATATTCTTGTACATAGGAGCAGTATTATAGTAGTTATATTCTTGTATATAGGGGCAGTATTATAGTAGTTATATTCTTGTACATAGGGGCAGTATTATAGTAGCTATATTCTTGTACATAGGGAGCAGTATTATAGTAGTTATATTCTTGTACATAGGGGGCAGTATTATAGTAGTTATATTCTTGTACATAGGGAGCAGTATTATAGTAGTTATATTCTTGTACATAGGGGCAGTATTATTGTAGTTATATTCTTGTACATAAGGGGCAGTATTATAGTAGTTACATTCTTATACATAGGAGTATTATAGTAGTTATATTCTTGTACATAGGGGGCAGTATTATAGTAGTTGTATTCTTGTCCATAGGAGCAGTATTATAGTAGTTATATTCTTATACATAGGAGCAGTATTATTGTAGTTATATTTATGTACATAGGGGCAGTATTATAGTAGTTGTATTCTTGTACATAGGAGCAGTATTATAGTAGTTATATTCTTGTACATAGGAGCAGTATTATAGTAGTTATATTCTTGTACATAGGAGCAGTATTATAGTAGTTATATTCTTGTACATAGTAGGCAGTATTATAGTAGTTATATTCTTGTATATAGGGGCAGTATTATAGTAGTTATATTCTTGTACATAGGAGCAGTATTATAGTAGTTATATTCTTGTACATAGGAGCAGTATTATAGTAGTTATATTCTTGTACATAGGAGCAGTATTATAGTAGTTATATTCTTGTACATAGGAGCAGCATTATAGTAGTTATATTCTTGTACATAGTAGACAGTATTATAGTAGTTATATTCTTGTATATAGGGGCAGTATTATAGTAGTTATATTCTTGTACATAGGAGCAGTATTATAGTAGTTATATTCTTATACATAGGGGGCAGTATTATAGTAGTTATATTATTGTACATAGGGAGCAGTATTATAGTAGTTATATTCTTGTACATAGGAGCAGTATTATAGTAGTTATATTCTTGTATATAGGGGCAGTATTATAGCAGTTATATTCTTGTACATAGGGGCAGTATTATAGTAGTTATATTCTTGTACAGAGGGGGCAGTATTATAGTAGTTATATTCTTGTACATAGGGGGCAGTATGATAGTAGTTATATTCTTGTACAGAGGGGGCATTATTATAGTAGTTATATTCTTGTACATAGGGGCAGTATTATAGCAGTTATATTCTTGTACATAGGAGCAGTATTATAGTAGTTATATTCTTGTACATAGGAGGCAGTATTATAGTAGTTATCTTCTTGTACAGAGGGGGTAGTGTTATAGTAGTTATATTCTTGTACATAGGAGCAGTATTATAGTAGTTATATTCTTGTACATAGGAGCAGTATTATAGTAGTTATATTCTTGTATATAGGGGCAGTATTATAGTAGTTATATTCTTGTACATAGGGGCAGTATTATAGTAGTTATATTCTTGTACATAGGGAGCAGTATTATAGTAGTTATATTCTTGTACATAGGAGCAGTATTATAGTAGTTATATTCTTGTACATAGGGGCAGTATTATAGTAGTTATATTCTTGTACATAGGGGCAGTATTATAGTAGTTATATTCTTGTACATAGGAGCAGTATTATAGTAGTTATATTCTTGTACATAGGAGCAGCATTATAGTAGTTATATTCTTGTACATAGTAGAAAGTATTATAGTAGTTATATTCTTGTATATAGGGGCAGTATTATAGTAGTTATATTCTTGTACATAGGAGCAGTATTATAGTAGTTATATTCTTGTACATAGGAGCAGTATTATAGTAGTTATATTCTTGTACATAGGAGCAGCATTATAGTAGTTATATTCTTGTACATAGTAGACAGTATTATAGTAGTTATATTCTTGTATATAGGGGCAGTATTATAGTAGTTATATTCTTGTACATAGGAGCAGTATTATAGTAGTTATATTCTTATACATAGGGGGCAGTATTATAGTAGTTATATTATTGTACATAGGGAGCAGTATTATAGTAGTTATATTCTTGTACATAGGAGCAGTATTATAGTAGTTATATTCTTGTATATAGGGGCAGTATTATAGCAGTTATATTCTTGTACATAGGGGCAGTATTATAGTAGTTATATTCTTGTACAGAGGGGGCAGTATTATAGTAGTTATATTCTTGTACATAGGGGGCAGTATGATAGTAGTTATATTCTTGTACAGAGGGGGCATTATTATAGTAGTTATATTCTTGTACATAGGGGCAGTATTATAGCAGTTATATTCTTGTACATAGGAGCAGTATTATAGTAGTTATATTCTTGTACATAGGAGGCAGTATTATAGTAGTTATCTTCTTGTACAGAGGGGGTAGTGTTATAGTAGTTATATTCTTGTACATAGGAGCAGTATTATAGTAGTTATATTCTTGTACATAGGAGCAGTATTATAGTAGTTATATTCTTGTATATAGGGGCAGTATTATAGTAGTTATATTCTTGTACATAGGGGCAGTATTATAGTAGTTATATTCTTGTACATAGGGAGCAGTATTATAGTAGTTATATTCTTGTACATAGGAGCAGTATTATAGTAGTTATATTCTTGTACATAGGGGCAGTATTATAGTAGTTATATTCTTGTACATAGGGGCAGTATTATAGTAGTTATATTCTTGTACATAGGAGCAGTATTATAGTAGTTATATTCTTGTACATAGGAGCAGCATTATAGTAGTTATATTCTTGTACATAGTAGACAGTATTATAGTAGTTATATTCTTGTATATAGGGGCAGTATTATAGTAGTTATATTCTTGTACATAGGAGCAGTATTATAGTAGTTATATTCTTATACATAGGGGGCAGTATTATAGTAGTTATATTATTGTACATAGGGAGCAGTATTATAGTAGTTATATTCTTGTACATAGGAGCAGTATTATAGTAGTTATATTCTTGTATATAGGGGCAGTATTATAGCAGTTATATTCTTGTACATAGGGGCAGTATTATAGTAGTTATATTCTTGTACAGAGGGGGCAGTATTATAGTAGTTATATTCTTGTACATAGGGGGCAGTATGATAGTAGTTATATTCTTGTACAGAGGGGGCATTATTATAGTAGTTATATTCTTGTACATAGGGGCAGTATTATAGCAGTTATATTCTTGTACATAGGAGCAGTATTATAGTAGTTATATTCTTGTACATAGGAGGCAGTATTATAGTAGTTATATTCTTGTACAGAGGGGGTAGTGTTATAGTAGTTATATTCTTGTACATAGGGGGCAGTATTATAGTAGTTATATTCCTGTACATAGGAGCAGTATTATAGTAGTTATATTCTTGTACATAGGAGCGGTATTATAGTAGTTATATTCTTGTACATGGGAGCAGTATTATAGTAGTTATATTCTTGTACATAGGAGTAGTATTATAGTAGTTATATTCTTGTACATAGGAGCAGTATTATAGTAGTTATATTCTTGTACGTAGGAGCAGTATTATAGTAGTTATATTCTTCTACATAGGGGGCAGTATTATAGTAGTTATATTCCTGTACATATGAGCAGTATTATAGTAGTTATATTCTTGTACATAGGGGCAGTATTATAGTAGTTATATTCTTGTACATATTAGCAGTATTATAGTAGTTATATTCTTCTACATAAGCGGCAATATTATAGTAGTTATATTCTTGTACATAGGAGCAGTATTATAGTAGTTATATTCTTATACATAGGGAGCAGTATTATAGTAGTTATATTCTTGTACATAGGGGCAGTATTATAGTAGTTATATTCTTGTACATAGGAGCAGTATTATAGTAGTTATATTCTTGTACATAGGGGGCAGTATTATAGTAGTTATATTCTTGTACATAGGAGCAGTATTATAGCAGTTATATTCTTGTACATAGGGGGCAGTATTATAGTAGTTATATTCTTGTACATAGTTGGCAGTATTATAGTAGTTATATTCTTGTACATAGGAGCAGTATTATAGTAGTAATATTCTTCTACATAAGGGGCAATATTATAGTAGTTATATTCTTGTACATAGGAGCAGTATTATAGTAGTTATATTCTTATACATAGGGAGCAGTATTATAGTAGTTACATTCTTGTACATAGGGGCAGTATTATAGTAGTTATATTCTTATACATAGTGGGCAGTATTATAGTAGTTATATTCTTGTAAATAGGAGCAGTATTATAGTAGTTATATTCTTGTACATAGGAGCAGTATTATAGTAGTTATATTCGTATACATAGGGGGCAGTATTATAGTAGTTATATTCTTGTACATATTTGGCAGTATTATAGTAGTTATATTCTTGTACATAGGAGAAGTATTATAGTAGTTATATTCTTCTACATAAGGGGCAATATTATAGTAGTTATATTCTTGTACATAGGAGCAGTATTATAGTAGTTATATTCTTATACATAGGGGCAGTATTATAGTAGTTATATTCTTATACATAGGGAGCAGTATTATAGTAGTTATATTCTTGTACATAGGGGCAGTATTATAGTACTTATATTCTTATACATAGGGGCAGTATTATAGTAGTTATATTCTTGTAAATAGGAGCAGTATTATAGTAGTTATATTCTTGTACATAGGAGCAGTATTATAGTAGTTATATTCGTATACATAGGGGGCAGTATTATAGTAGTTATATTCTTGTACATAGGGGGCAGTATTATAGTAGTTATATTCCTGTACATAGGAGCAGTATTATAGTAGTTATATTCTTGTACATAGGAGCAGTATTATAGTAGTTATATTCTTCTACATAAGGGGCAATATTATAGTAGTTATATTCTTGTACATAGGAGCAGTATTATAGTAGTTATATTCTTATACATAGGGGCAGTATTATAGTAGTTATATTCTTATACATAGGGAGCAGTATTATAGTAGTTATATTCTTGTACATAGGGGCAGTATTATAGTAGTTATATTCTTATACATAGGGGGCAGTATTATAGTAGTTATATTCTTGTAAATAGGAGCAGTATTATAGTAGTTATATTCTTGTACATAGGAGCAGTATTATAGTAGTTATATTCGTATACATAGGGGGCAGTATTATAGTAGTTATATTCTTGTACATAGGGGGCAGTATTATAGTAGTTATATTCCTGCACATAGGAGCAGTATTATAGTAGTTATATTCTTGTACATAGGAGCAATATTATAGTAGTTATATTCTTGTACATGGGAGCAGTATTATAGTAGTTATATTCTAGTACATAGGAGCAGTATTATAGTAGTTATATTCTTCTACATAGGGGACAGTATTATAGTAGTTATATTCCTGTACATATGAGCAGTATTATAGTAGTTATATTCTTGTACATAGGGGCAGTATTATAGTAGTTATATTCTTGTACATATTAGCAGTATTATAGTAGTTATATTCTTGTACATAAGGGGCAATATTATAGTAGTTATATTCTTGTACAGAGGGGGCATTATTATAGTAGTTATATTCTTGTACATAGGGGTAGTATTATAGCAGTTATATTCTTGTACATAGGAGCAGTATTATAGTAGTTATATTCTTGTACATAGGAGGCAGTATTATAGTAGTTATATTCTTGTACAGAGGGGGTAGTGTTATAGTAGTTATATACTTGTACATAGGGGGCAGTATTATAGTAGTTATATTCCTGTACATAGGAGCAGTATTATAGTAGTTATATTCTTGTACATAGGAGCGGTATTATAGTAGTTATATTCTTGTACATGGGAGCAGTATTATAGTAGTTATATTCTTGTACATAGGAGTAGTATTATAGTAGTTATATTCTTGTACATAGGAGCAGTATTATAGTAGTTATATTCTTGTACGTAGGAGCAGTATTATAGTAGTTATATTCTTCTACATAGGGGGCAGTATTATAGTAGTTATATTCCTGTACATATGAGCAGTATTATAGTAGTTATATTCTTGTACATAGGGGCAGTATTATAGTAGTTATATTCTTGTACATATTAGCAGTATTATAGTAGTTATATTCTTCTACATAAGCGGCAATATTATAGTAGTTATATTCTTGTACATAGGAGCAGTATTATAGTAGTTATATTCTTATACATAGGGAGCAGTATTATAGTAGTTATATTCTTGTACATAGGGGCAGTATTATAGTAGTTATATTCTTGTACATAGGAGCAGTATTATAGTAGTTATATTCTTGTACATAGGGGGCAGTATTATAGTAGTTATATTCTTGTACATAGGAGCAGTATTATAGCAGTTATATTCTTGTACATAGGGGGCAGTATTATAGTAGTTATATTCTTGTACATAGTTGGCAGTATTATAGTAGTTATATTCTTGTACATAGGAGCAGTATTATAGTAGTAATATTCTTCTACATAAGGGGCAATATTATAGTAGTTATATTCTTGTACATAGGAGCAGTATTATAGTAGTTATATTCTTATACATAGGGAGCAGTATTATAGTAGTTACATTCTTGTACATAGGGGCAGTATTATAGTAGTTATATTCTTATACATAGGGGGCAGTATTATAGTAGTTATATTCTTGTAAATAGGAGCAGTATTATAGTAGTTATATTCTTGTACATAGGAGCAGTATTATAGTAGTTATATTCGTATACATAGGGGGCAGTATTATAGTAGTTATATTCTTGTACATATTTGGCAGTATTATAGTAGTTATATTCTTGTACATAGGAGAAGTATTATAGTAGTTATATTCTTCTACATAAGGGGCAATATTATAGTAGTTATATTCTTGTACATAGGAGCAGTATTATAGTAGTTATATTCTTATACATAGGGGCAGTATTATAGTAGTTATATTCTTATACATAGGGAGCAGTATTATAGTAGTTATATTCTTGTACATAGGGGCAGTATTATAGTACTTATATTCTTATACATAGGGGCAGTATTATAGTAGTTATATTCTTGTAAATAGGAGCAGTATTATAGTAGTTATATTCTTGTACATAGGAGCAGTATTATAGTAGTTATATTCGTATACATAGGGGGCAGTATTATAGTAGTTATATTCTTGTACATAGGGGGCAGTATTATAGTAGTTATATTCCTGTACATAGGAGCAGTATTATAGTAGTTATATTCTTGTACATAGGAGCAGTATTATAGTAGTTATATTCTTCTACATAAGGGGCAATATTATAGTAGTTATATTCTTGTACATAGGAGCAGTATTATAGTAGTTATATTCTTATACATAGGGGCAGTATTATAGTAGTTATATTCTTATACATAGGGAGCAGTATTATAGTAGTTATATTCTTGTACATAGGGGCAGTATTATAGTAGTTATATTCTTATACATAGGGGGCAGTATTATAGTAGTTATATTCTTGTAAATAGGAGCAGTATTATAGTAGTTATATTCTTGTACATAGGAGCAGTATTATAGTAGTTATATTCGTATACATAGGGGGCAGTATTATAGTAGTTATATTCTTGTACATAGGGGGCAGTATTATAGTAGTTATATTCCTGTACATAGGAGCAGTATTATAGTAGTTATATTCTTGTACATAGGAGCAATATTATAGTAGTTATATTCTTGTACATGGGAGCAGTATTATAGTAGTTATATTCTAGTACATAGGAGCAGTATTATAGTAGTTATATTCTTCTACATAGGGGACAGTATTATAGTAGTTATATTCCTGTACATATGAGCAGTATTATAGTAGTTATATTCTTGTACATAGGGGCAGTATTATAGTAGTTATATTCTTGTACATATTAGCAGTATTATAGTAGTTATATTCTTGTACATAAGGGGCAATATTATAGTAGTTATATTCTTGTACATAGGAGCAGTATTATAGTAGTTATATTCTTATACATAGGGAGCAGTATTATAGTAGTTATATTCTTGTACATAGGGGCAGTATTATAGTAGTTATATTCTTGTACATAGGAGCAGTATTATAGTAGTTATATTCTTGTACATAGGGAGCAGTATTATAGTAGTTATATTCTTGTACATAGGAGCAGTATTATAGTAGTTATATTCTTGTACATAGTTGGCAGTATTATAGTAGTTATATTCTTGTACATAGGAGCAGTATTATAGTAGTTATATTCTTCTACATAAGGGGCAATATTATAGTAGTTATATTCTTGTACATAGGAGCAGTATTATAGTAGTTATATTTTTATACATAGGGAGCAGTATTATAGTAGTTATATTCTTGTACATAGGGGCAGTATTATAGTAGTTATATTCTTATACATAGGGGGCAGTATTATAGTAGTTATATTCTTGTAAATAGGAGCAGTATTATAGTAGTTATATTCTTGTACATAGGAGCAGTATTATAGTAGTTATATTCGTATACATAGGGGGCAGTATTATAGTAGTTATATTCTTGTACATAGGGGGCAGTATTATAGTAGTTATATTCCTGTACATAGGAGCAGTATGATACTAGTTATATTCTTGTACATAGGAGCAGTATTATAGTAGTTATATTCTTGTACATGGGAGCAGTATTATAGTAGTTATATTCTTGTACATAGGAGTAGTATTATAGTAGTTATATTCTTGTACATAGGAGCAGTATTATAGTAGTTATATTCTTGTACATAGGAGCAGTATTATAGTAGTTATATTCTTCTACATAGGGGGCAGTATTATAGTAGTTATATTCCTGTACATATGAGCAGTATTATAGTAGTTATATTCTTGTACATAGGGGCAGTATTATAGTAGTTATATTCTTGTACATATTAGCAGTATTATAGTAGTTATATTCTTCTACATAAGCGGCAATATTATAGTAGTTATATTCTTGTACATAGGAGCAGTATTATAGTAGTTATATTCTTATACATAGGGAGCAGGATTATAGTAGTTATATTCTTGTACATAGGGGCAGTATTATAGTAGTTATATTCTTGTACATAGGAGCAGTATTATAGCAGTTATATTCTTGTACATAGGGGGCAGTATTATAGTAGTTATATTCTTGTACATAGTTGGCAGTATTATAGTAGTTATATTCTTGTACATAGGAGCAGTATTATAGTAGTAATATTCTTCTACATAAGGGGCAATATTATAGTAGTTATATTCTTGTACATAGGAGCAGTATTATAGTAGTTATATTCTTATACATAGGGAGCAGTATTATAGTAGTTACATTCTTGTACATAGGGGCAGTATTATAGTAGTTATATTCTTATACATAGGGGGCAGTATTATAGTAGTTATATTCTTGTAAATAGGAGCAGTATTATAGTAGTTATATTCTTGTACATAGGAGCAGTATTATAGTAGTTATATTCGTATACATAGGGGGCAGTATTATAGTAGTTATATTCTTGTACATATTTGGCAGTATTATAGTAGTTATATTCTTGTACATAGGAGAAGTTTATAGTAGTTATATTCTTCTACAAAAGGGGCAATATTATAGTAGTTATATTCTTGTACATAGGAGTATTATAGTAGTTATATTCTTATACATAGGGGCAGTATTATAGTAGTTATATTCTTATACATAGGGAGCAGTATTATAGTAGTTATATTCTTGTACATAGGGGCAGTATTATAGTACTTATATTCTTATACATAGGGGCAGTATTATAGTAGTTATATTCTTGTAAATAGGAGCAGTATTATAGTAGTTATATTCTTGTACATAGGAGCAGTATTATAGTAGTTATATTCGTATACATAGGGGGCAGTATTATAGTAGTTATATTCTTGTACATAGGGGGCAGTATTATAGTAGTTATATTCCTGTACATAGGAGCAGTATTATAGTAGTTATATTCTTGTACATAGGAGCAGTATTATAGTAGTTATATTCTTCTACATAAGGGGCAATATTATAGTAGTTATATTCTTGTACATAGGAGCAGTATTATAGTAGTTATATTCTTATACATAGGGGCAGTATTATAGTAGTTATATTCTTATACATAGGGAGCAGTATTATAGTAGTTATATTCTTGTACATAGGGGCAGTATTATAGTAGTTATATTCTTATACATAGGGGGCAGTATTATAGTAGTTATATTCTTGTAAATAGGAGCAGTATTATAGTAGTTATATTCTTGTACATAGGAGCAGTATTATAGTAGTTATATTCGTATACATAGGGGGCAGTATTATAGTAGTTATATTCTTGTACATAGGGGGCAGTATTATAGTAGTTATATTCCTGTACATAGGAGCAGTATTATAGTAGTTATATTCTTGTACATAGGAGCAATATTATAGTAGTTATATTCTTGTACATGGGAGCAGTATTATAGTAGTTATATTCTTGTACATAGGAGCAGTATTATAGTAGTTATATTCTTCTACATAGGGGACAGTATTATAGTAGTTATATTCCTGTACATATGAGCAGTATTATAGTAGTTATATTCTTGTACATAGGGGCAGTATTATAGTAGTTATATTCTTGTACATATTAGCAGTATTATAGTAGTTATATTCTTGTACATAAGGGGCAATATTATAGTAGTTATATTCTTGTACATAGGAGCAGTATTATAGTAGTTATATTCTTATACATAGGGAGCAGTATTATAGTAGTTATATTCTTGTACATAGGGGCAGTATTATAGTAGTTATATTCTTGTACATAGGAGCAGTATTATAGTAGTTATATTCTTGTACATAGGGAGCAGTATTATAGTAGTTATATTCTTGTACATAGGAGCAGTATTATAGTAGTTATATTCTTGTACATAGGGGGCAGTATTTTAGTAGTTATATTCTTGTACATAGTTGGCAGTATTATAGTAGTTATATTCTTGTACATAGGAGCAGTATTATAGTAGTTATATTCTTCTACATAAGGGGCAATATTATAGTAGTTATATTCTTGTACATAGGAGCAGTATTATAGTAGTTATATTTTTATACATAGGGAGCAGTATTATAGTAGTTATATTCTTGTACATAGGGGCAGTATTATAGTAGTTATATTCTTATACATAGGGGGCAGTATTATAGTAGTTATATTCTTGTAAATAGGAGCAGTATTATAGTAGTTATATTCTTGTACATAGGAGCAGTATTATAGTAGTTATATTCGTATACATAGGGGGCAGTATTATAGTAGTTATATTCTTGTACATAGGGGGCAGTATTATAGTAGTTATATTCCTGTACATAGGAGCAGTATGATACTAGTTATATTCTTGTACATAGGAGCAGTATTATAGTAGTTATATTCTTGTACATGGGAGCAGTATTATAGTAGTTATATTCTTGTACATAGGAGTAGTATTATAGTAGTTATATTCTTGTACATAGGAGCAGTATTATAGTAGTTATATTCTTGTACATAGGAGCAGTATTATAGTAGTTATATTCTTCTACATAGGGGGCAGTATTATAGTAGTTATATTCCTGTACATATGAGCAGTATTATAGTAGTTATATTCTTGTACATAGGGGCAGTATTATAGTAGTTATATTCTTGTACATATTAGCAGTATTATAGTAGTTATATTCTTCTACATAAGCGGCAATATTATAGTAGTTATATTCTTGTACATAGGAGCAGTATTATAGTAGTTATATTCTTATACATAGGGAGCAGGATTATAGTAGTTATATTCTTGTACATAGGGGCAGTATTATAGTAGTTATATTCTTGTACATAGGAGCAGAATTATAGCAGTTATATTCTTGTACATAGGGGGCAGTATTATAGTAGTTATATTCTTGTACATAGTTGGCAGTATTATAGTAGTTATATTCTTGTACATAGGAGCAGTATTATAGTAGTTATATTCTTCTACATAAGGGGCAATATTATAGTAGTTATATTCTTGTACATAGGAGCAGTATTATAGTAGTTATATTCTTATACATAGGGAGCAGTATTATAGTAGTTATATTCTTGTACATAGGGGCAGTATTATAGTAGTTATATTCTTATACATAGGGGGCAGTATTATAGTAGTTATATTCTTGTAAATAGGAGCAGTATTATAGTAGTTATATTCTTGTACATAGGGGGCAGTATTATAGTAGTTATATTCTTGTACATAGTTGGCAGTATTATAGTAGTTATATTCTTGTACATAGGAGCAGTATTATAGTAGTTATATTCTTCTACATAAGGGGCAATATTATAGTAGTTATATTCTTGTACATAGGAGCAGTATTATAGTAGTTATATTCTTATACATAGGGGCAGTATTATAGTAGTTATATTCTTATACATAGGGAGCAGTATTATAGTAGTTATATTCTTGTACATAGGGGCAGTATTATAGTAGTTATATTCTTATACATAGGGGGCAGTATTATAGTAGTTATATTCTTGTAAATAGGAGCAGTATTATAGTAGTTATATTCTTGTACATAGGAGCAGTATTATAGTAGTTATATTCGTATACATAGGGGGCAGTATTATAGTAGTTATATTCTTGTACATAGGAGCAGTATTATAGTAGTTATATTCTTATACATAGGGAGCAGTATTATAGTAGTTATATTCTTGTACATAGGGGCAGTATTATAGTAGTTATATTCGTATACATAGGGGGCAATATTATAGTAGTTATATTCTTGTACATAGGAGCAGTATTATAGTAGTTATATTCTTATACATAGGGAGCAGTATTATAGTAGTTATATTCTTGTACATAGGGGCAGTATTATAGTAGTTATATTCTTGTACATAGGAGCAGTATTATAGTAGTTATATTCTTGTACATAGGGAGCAGTATTATAGTAGTTATATTCTTGTACATAGGAGCAGTATTATAGTAGTTATATTCTTGTACATAGGGGGCAGTATTTTAGTAGTTATATTCTTGTACATAGTTGGCAGTATTATAGTAGTTATATTCTTGTACATAGGAGCAGTATTATAGTAGTTATATTCTTCTACATAAGGGGCAATATTATAGTAGTTATATTCTTGTACATAGGAGCAGTATTATAGTAGTTATATTTTTATACATAGGGAGCAGTATTATAGTAGTTATATTCTTGTACATAGGGGCAGTATTATAGTAGTTATATTCTTATACATAGGGGGCAGTATTATAGTAGTTATATTCTTGTAAATAGGAGCAGTATTATAGTAGTTATATTCTTGTACATAGGAGCAGTATTATAGTAGTTATATTCGTATACATAGGGGGCAGTATTATAGTAGTTATATTCTTGTACATAGGGGGCAGTATTATAGTAGTTATATTCCTGTACATAGGAGCAGTATGATACTAGTTATATTCTTGTACATAGGAGCAGTATTATAGTAGTTATATTCTTGTACATGGGAGCAGTATTATAGTAGTTATATTCTTGTACATAGGAGTAGTATTATAGTAGTTATATTCTTGTACATAGGAGCAGTATTATAGTAGTTATATTCTTGTACATAGGAGCAGTATTATAGTAGTTATATTCTTCTACATAGGGGGCAGTATTATAGTAGTTATATTCCTGTACATATGAGCAGTATTATAGTAGTTATATTCTTGTACATAGGGGCAGTATTATAGTAGTTATATTCTTGTACATATTAGCAGTATTATAGTAGTTATATTCTTCTACATAAGCGGCAATATTATAGTAGTTATATTCTTGTACATAGGAGCAGTATTATAGTAGTTATATTCTTATACATAGGGAGCAGGATTATAGTAGTTATATTCTTGTACATAGGGGCAGTATTATAGTAGTTATATTCTTGTACATAGGAGCAGAATTATAGCAGTTATATTCTTGTACATAGGGGGCAGTATTATAGTAGTTATATTCTTGTACATAGTTGGCAGTATTATAGTAGTTATATTCTTGTACATAGGAGCAGTATTATAGTAGTTATATTCTTCTACATAAGGGGCAATATTATAGTAGTTATATTCTTGTACATAGGAGCAGTATTATAGTAGTTATATTCTTATACATAGGGAGCAGTATTATAGTAGTTATATTCTTGTACATAGGGGCAGTATTATAGTAGTTATATTCTTATACATAGGGGGCAGTATTATAGTAGTTATATTCTTGTAAATAGGAGCAGTATTATAGTAGTTATATTCTTGTACATAGGGGGCAGTATTATAGTAGTTATATTCTTGTACATAGTTGGCAGTATTATAGTAGTTATATTCTTGTACATAGGAGCAGTATTATAGTAGTTATATTCTTCTACATAAGGGGCAATATTATAGTAGTTATATTCTTGTACATAGGAGCAGTATTATAGTAGTTATATTCTTATACATAGGGGCAGTATTATAGTAGTTATATTCTTATACATAGGGAGCAGTATTATAGTAGTTATATTCTTGTACATAGGGGCAGTATTATAGTAGTTATATTCTTATACATAGGGGGCAGTATTATAGTAGTTATATTCTTGTAAATAGGAGCAGTATTATAGTAGTTATATTCTTGTACATAGGAGCAGTATTATAGTAGTTATATTCGTATACATAGGGGGCAGTATTATAGTAGTTATATTCTTGTACATAGGGGGCAGTATTATAGTAGTTATATTCCTGTACATAAGAGCAGTATTATAGTAGTTATATTCTTGTACATAGGAGCAGTATTATAGTAGTTATATTCTTCTACATAAGGGGCAATATTATAGTAGTTATATTCTTGTACATAGGAGCAGTATTATAGTAGTTATATTCTTATACATAGGGGCAGTATTATAGTATTTATATTCTTATACATAGGGAGCAGCATTATAGTAGTTATATTCTTGTACATAGGGGCAGTATTATAGTAGTTATATTCTTATACATAGGGGGCAGTATTTTAGTAGTTATATTCTTGTAAATAGGAGCAGTATTATAGTAGTTATATTCTTGTACATAGGAGCAGTATTATAGTAGTTATATTCGTATACATAGGGGGCAGTATTATAGTAGTTATATTCTTGTACATAGGGGGCAGTATTATAGTAGTTATATTCCTGTACATAGGAGCAGTATTATAGTAGTTATATTCTTGTACATAGGAGCAGTATTATAGTAGTTATATTCTTGTACATGGGAGCAGTATTATAGTAGTTATATTCTTGTACATAGGAGCAGTATTATAGTAGTTATATTCTTGTACATAGGAGCAGTATTATAGTAGGTATATTCTTCTACATAGGGGGCAGTATTATAGTAGTTATATTCCTGTACATATGAGCAGTATTATAGTAGTTATATTCTTGTACATAGGGGCAGTATTATAGTAGTTATATTCTTGTACATATTAGCAGTATTATAGTAGTTATATTCTTCTACATAAGGGGCAATATTATAGTAGTTATATTCTTGTACATAGGAGCAGTATTATAGTAGTTATATTCTTATACATAGGGAGCAGTATTATAGTAGTTATATTCTTGTACATAGGGGCAGTATTATAGTAGTTATATTCTTGTACATAGGAGCAGTATTATAGTAGTTATATTCTTATACATAGGGAGCAGTATTATAGTAGTTATATTCTTGTACATAGGGGCAGTATTATAGTAGTTATATTCTTGTACATAGGAGCAGTATTATAGTAGTTATATTCTTGTACATAGGGGGCAGTATTATAGTAGTTATATTCTTGTACATAGGAGCAGTATTATAGCAGTTATATTCTTGTACATAGGGGGCAGTATTATAGTAGTTATATTCTTGTACATAGTTGGCAGTATTATAGTAGTTATATTCTTGTACATAGGAGCAGTATTATAGCAGTTATATTCTTCTACATAAGGGGCAATATTATAGTAGTTATATTCTTGTACATAGGAGCAGTATTATAGTAGTTATATTCTTATACATAGGGAGCAGTATTATAGTAGTTATATTCTTGTACATAGGGGCAGTATTATAGTAGTTATATTCTTATACATAGGGGCAGTATTATAGTAGTTATATTCTTGTAAATAGGAGCAGTATTATAGTAGTTATATTCTTGTACATAGGAGCAGTATTATAGTAGTTATATTCTTGTACATAGGGGGCAGTATTATAGTAGTTATATTCTTGTACATAGTTGGCAGTATTATAGTAGTTATATTCTTGTACATAGGAGCAGTATTATAGTAGTTATATTCTTCTACATAAGGGGCAATATTATAGTAGTTATATTCTTGTACATAGGAGCAGTATTATAGTAGTTATATTCTTATACATAGGGGCAGTATTATAGTAGTTACATTCTTATACATAGGCGGCAGTATTATAGTAGTTATATTCTTGTACATAGGAGCAGTATTATAGTAGTTATATTCTTCTACATAAGGGGCAGTATTATAGTAGTTATATTCTTGTACATAGGGGCAGTATTATAGTAGTTATATTCTTATACATAGGGGCAGTATTATAGTAGTTATATTCTTGTAAATAGGAGCAGTATTATAGTAGTTATATTCTTGTACATAGGAGCAGTATTATAGTAGTTATATTCGTATACATAGGGGGCAGTATTATAGTAGTTATATTCTTGTACATAGTTGGCAGTATTATAGTAGTTATATTCTTGTACATAGGAGCAGTATTATAGTAGTTATATTCTTCTACATAAGGGGCAATATTATAGTAGTTATATTCTTGTACATAGGAGCAGTATTATAGTAGTTATATTCTTATACATAGGGAGCAGTATTATAGTAGTTATATTCTTGTACATAGGAGCAGTATTATAGTAGTTATATTCTTGTACATAGGAGCAGTATTATAGTAGTTATATTCTTATACATAGGGGGCAGTATTATAGTAGTTATATTCTTGTACATAGGGGCAGTATTATAGTAGTTATATTCTTATACATAGGGGGCAGTATTATAGTAGTTATATTCTTGTACATAGGAGCAGTATTGTAGTAGTTATATTCTTATACATAGGGGGCAGTATTTTAGTAGTTATATTCTTGTACATAGGGGCAGTATTATAGTAGTTATATTCTTGTACATAGGAGCAGTATTATAGTAGTTATATTCGTATTCATAGGGGGCAGTATTACAGTAGTTATATTCCTGTACATAGAGGGCAGTATTATAGTAGTTATATTCTTGTACATAGGGGGCAGTATTATAGTAGTTATATTCTTGTACATAGGGGGCAGTATTATAGTAGTTATATTCTTGTACATAGGAGCAGTATTATAGTAGTTATATTCTTCTACATAAGGGGCAATATTATAGTAGTTATATTCTTGTACATAGGAGCAGTATTATAGTAGTTATATTCTTATACATAGGGAGCAGTATTATAGTAGTTATATTCTTGTACATAGGAGCAGTATTATAGTAGTTATATTCTTGTACATAGGAGCAGTATTATAGTAGTTATATTCTTATACATAGGGGGCAGTATTATAGTAGTTATATTCTTGTACATAGGGGCAGTATTATAGTAGTTATATTCTTATACATAGGGGGCAGTATTATAGTAGTTATATTCTTGTACATAGGAGCAGTATTGTAGTAGTTATATTCTTATACATAGGGGGCAGTATTATAGTAGTTATATTCTTGTACATAGGGGCAGTATTATAGTAGTTATATTCTTGTACATAGGAGCAGTATTATAGTAGTTATATTCGTATTCATAGGGGGCAGTATTACAGTAGTTATATTCCTGTACATAGAGGGCAGTATTATAGTAGTTATATTCTTGTACATAGGGGGCAGTATTATAGTAGTTATATTCTTGTACATAGGGGGCAGTATTATAGTAGTTATATTCTTGTACATAGGAGCAGTATTATAGTAGTTATATTCTTGTACATAGGGGGCAGTATTATAGTAGTTATATTCTTGTACATAGGGGGTAGTATTATAGTAGTTATATTCTTGTATATAGGAGCAGTATTATAGTAGTTATATTCTTGTACATAGAGGGCAGTATTATAGTAGTTATATTCTTGTACATAGGGGGCAGTATTATAGTAGTTATATTCTTGTACATAGGGGGCAGTATTATAGTAGTTATATTCTTGTACATAGGAGCAGTATTATAGTAGTTATATTCTTATACATAGGGGGCAGTATTATAGTAGTTATATTCTTGTACATAGGAGCAGTATTATAGTAGCTATATTCTTGTACATAGGAGCAGTATTATAGTAGTTATATTCGTATACATAGGGGGCAGTATTATAGTAGTTATATTCTTGTACATAGGGGGCAGTATTATAGTAGTTATATTCTTGTACATAGGAGTAGTATTATAGTAGTTATATTCTTGTACATAGGAGCAGTATTATAGTAGTTATATTCTTCTACATAGGGGGCAGTATTATAGTAGTTATATTCCTGTACATATGAGCAGTATTATAGTAGTTATATTCTTCTACATAGGGGCAGTATTATACAGGCGCATCTCACTAAATTAGAATATCATCAAAAAGTTAATTTATTTCAGTTCTTCAATACAAAAAGTGAAACTCCTATATTATAGAGTCATTACACACAGAGGGATCTATTTCACGTGTTTATTTCTGTTAATGTTGATGATTATGGCTTACAGCCAATGAAAACACAAAAGTCATTATCTCAGTAAATTAGAATACTTTATAACAACAGTTTGAAAACTGCTTTTAAAATCCGAAATGTTGTCCTACTGAAATGTATGTTCAGTAAATGCCCTCAATACTTGGTCGGGCTCCTTGTGCATCAATTACTGCATCAGTGTGGCATGGAGGGATCAGCCTGTGGCATGGAGGGATCAGCCTGTGGCATGGAGGGATCAGCCTGTGGCATGGAGGCGATCAGCCTGTGGCATGGAGGGATCAGCCTGTGGCATGGAGGCGATCAGCCTGTGGCATGGAGGCGATCAGCCTGTGGCATGGAGGGATCAGCCTGTGGCATGGAGGGATCAGCCTGTGGCCCTGCTGAGGGGTTATGGAAGCCCAGGTGGCTTTGATAGCAGCCTTCAGCTCGTCTGCATTGTGGGGTCTGGGGTCTCTCATCTTCCTCTTGACAATACCCCATAGATTCTCTATAATAGATTCTCTATGGGGTTAAGGTCAGGCGAGTTTGCTGCCAATCAAGCACAGTGATACTGTTGTGTGTAAACCAGGTATTGGTACTTTTGTCAGTGTGGACAGGGGCCAAGTCCTGCTGGAGAATGACATTTCTATCTCCATAAAGCTTGTCGGCAGAGGGAAGCATGAAGTGCTCTAAAATTTCCTGATAGGCGGCTGCGCTGACTTTGGTCTTGATAAAACACAGTGGACCTCCACCAGCAGATGACATGGCCCCCAAACCATCACTGATTGTGGAGACTTCACACTAGACCTCCAGCAGCTTGGATTGTGGCCTCTCCACTCTTCCTCCAGACTCTGGGACCTTGTAGAGTGTGTCAATGACTGCCTTCTGGACATCTGTCAAGTCAGCAGTCTTCCCCATGATTGTGTAACCTACTGAAACAGACTAAGGGATATTTTTAACGCTTAGGTAGCCTTTGCAGGTGTTTTTTGTTAATTATTTTAATTTACTGAGATAATGACTTTTGTGTTTTCATTGGCTGTAAGTCATAATCATCAACATTAACAGAAATAAACACTTGAAATAGATCACTGTGTGTAATGACTCTATATAATAGATCCCTCTGTATGTAATGACTCTATATAATAGATCCCTCTGTGTGTAATGACTCTATATAATATATGGGCAGTATCATAGTAGTTATATTCTTGTAATTAGGGACAGTATTATAGTAGTTATATTCTTGTACATAGGGGGCAATATTATAGTAGTGATATTCTTGTACATAGGGAGCAGTATTATAGTAGTTATATTCTTGTACATAGGGGGCAGTATTATAGTAGTTATATTCTTGTACATAGGAGCAGTATTATAGTAGTTATATTCTTGTACATAGGAGCAGTATTATAGTAGTTATATTCTTGTATATAGGAGAAGTATTATAGTAGTTATATTCTTGTATATAGGGGGCAGTATTATAGTAGTTATATTCTTGTACATAGGGGCAGTATTATAGTAGTTATATTCTTGTACACAGGAGCAGTATTATAGTAGTTATATTCTTGTACATAGGGGCAGTATTATAGTAGTTATATTCTTGTACATAGGGGCAGTATTATAGTAGTTATATTCTTGTATATAGGAGCAGTATTATAGTAGTTATATTCTTGTACATAGGAGCAGTATTATAGTAGTTATATTCTTGTACATAGCAGTATTATAGTAGTTATATTCTTGTACATAGGAGCAGTATTATAGTAGTTATATTCTTGTACATAGGGACAGTATTATAGTAGTTATATTCCTGTACATAGGAGCAGTATTATAGTAGTTATATTCTTGTACATAGGAGCAGTATTATAGTAGTTGTATTCTTGTACATAGGAGCAGTATTATAGTAGTTATATTCTTGTACATGGGGGCAGTATTATAGTAGTTATATTCTTGTACATAGGAGCAGTATTATAGTAGTTATATTCTTGTACATAGGGGCAGTATTATAGTAGTTATATTCTTGTACATAGGAGCAGTATTATAGTAGTTATATTCTTATACATAGGGGGCAGTATTATAGTAGTTATATTATTGTACATAGGGAGCAGTATTATAGTAGTTATATTCTTGTACATAGGAGCAGTATTATAGTAGTTATATTCTTGTACATAGGAGCAGTATTATAGTAGTTATATTCTTGTATATAGGGGCAGTATTATAGCAGTTATATTCTTGTACATAGGGGCAGTATTATAGTAGTTATATTCTTGTACAGAGGGGGCAGTATTATAGTAGTTATATTCTTGTACATAGGGGGCAGTATGATAGTAGTTATATTCTTGTACAGAGGGGGCATTATTATAGTAGTTATATTCTTGTACATAGGGGCAGTATTATAGCAGTTATATTCTTGTACATAGGAGCAGTATTATAGTAGTTATATTCTTGTACATAGGAGGCAGTATTATAGTAGTTATATTCTTGTACAGAGGGGGTAGTGTTATAGTAGTTATATTCTTGTACATAGGAGCAGTATTATAGTAGTTATATTCTTGTACATAGGAGCAGTATTATAGTAGTTATATTCTTGTATATAGGGGCAGTATTATAGTAGTTATATTCTTGTACATAGGGGCAGTATTATAGTAGTTATATTCTTGTACATAGGGAGCAGTATTATAGTAGTTATATTCTTGTACATAGGAGCAGTATTATAGTAGTTATATTCTTGTACATAGGGGCAGTATTATAGTAGTTATATTCTTGTACATAGGGGCAGTATTATAGTAGTTATATTCTTGTACATAGGGGGCAGTATTATAGTAGTTATATTCTTGTACATAGGGGGCAGTATTATAGTAGTTATATTCTTGTACATAGGGAGCAGTATTATAGTAGTTATATTCTTGTACATAGGGAACAGTATTATAGTAGTTATATTCTTATACATAGGAGTATTATAGTAGTTATATTCTTGTACATAGGGGACAGTATTATAGTAGTTATATTCTTGTACATAGGAAGCAGTATTATAGTAGTTATATTCTTGTACATAGGAGCAGTATTATTGTAGTTATATTCTTGTACATAAGGGGCAGTATTATAGTAGTTACATTCTTATACATGGGAGTATTATAGTAGTTATATTCTTGTACATAGGGGGCAGTATTATAGTAGTTGTATTCTTGTCCATAGGAGCAGTATTATAGTAGTTATATTCTTATACATAGGAGCAGTATTATAGTAGTTATATTCTTGTACATAGGGGCAGTATTATAGTAGTTGTATTCTTGTACATAGGAGCAGTATTATAGTAGTTATATTCTTGTACATAGGAGCAGTATTATAGTAGTTATATTCTTGTACATAGGAGCAGTATTATAGTAGTTATATTCTTGTACATAGTAGGCAGTATTATAGTAGTTATATTCTTGTATATAGGGGCAGTATTATAGTAGTTATATTCTTGTACATAGGAGCAGTATTATAGTAGTTATATTCTTGTACATAGTAGGCAGTATTATAGTAGTTATATTCTTGTATATAGGGGCAGTATTATAGTAGTTATATTCTTGTACATAGGGGCAGTATTATAGTAGTTATATTCTTGTACATAGGGATCAGTATTATAGTAGTTATATTCTTGTACATAGGAGCAGTATTATAGTAGTTATATTCTTGTACATAGGGGCAGTATTATAGTAGTTATATTCTTGTACATAGTGGCAGTATTATAGTAGTTATATTCTTGTACATAGGAGGCAGTATTATAGTAGTTATATTCTTGTACATAGGGGGCAGTATTATAGTTATATTCTTGTACATAGGGAGCAGTATTATAGTAGTTATATTCTTGTACATAGGGAACAGTATTATAGTAGTTATATTCTTATACATAGGAGTATTATAGTAGTTATATTCTTGTACATAGGGGACAGTATTATAGTAGTTATATTCTTGTACATAGGAGGCAGTATTATAGTAGTTATATTCTTGTACATAGGAGCAGTATTATTGTAGTTATATTCTTGTACATAAGGGGCAGTATTATAGTAGTTACATTCTTATACATAGGAGTATTATAGTAGTTATATTCTTGTACATAGGGGGCAGTATTATAGTAGTTGTATTCTTGTCCATAGGAGCAGTATTATAGTAGTTATATTCTTATACATAGGAGCAGTATTATAGTAGTTATATTCTTGTACATAGGGGCAGTATTATAGTAGTTGTATTCTTGTACATAGGAGCAGTATTATAGTAGTTATATTCTTGTACATAGGAGCAGTATTATAGTAGTTATATTCTTGTACATAGGAGCAGTATTATAGTAGTTATATTCTTGTACATAGTAGGCAGTATTATAGTAGTTATATTCTTGTATATAGGGGCAGTATTATAGTAGTTATATTCTTGTACATAGGAGCAGTATTATAGTAGTTATATTCTTGTACATAGTAGGCAGTATTATAGTAGTTATATTCTTGTATATAGGGGCAGTATTATAGTAGTTATATTCTTGTACATAGGAGCAGTATTATAGTAGTTATATTCTTGTACATAGGAGCAGTATTATAGTAGTTATATTCTTGTACATAGGAGCAGTATTATAGCAGTTATATTCTTGTACATAGGGGGCAGTATTATAGTAGTTATATTCTTGTACATAGTTGGCAGTATTATAGTAGTTATATTCTTGTACATAGGAGCAGTATTATAGCAGTTATATTCTTCTACATAAGGGGCAATATTATAGTAGTTATATTCTTGTACATAGGAGCAGTATTATAGTAGTTATATTCTTATACATAGGGAGCAGTATTATAGTAGTTATATTCTTGTACATAGGGGCAGTATTATAGTAGTTATATTCTTATACATAGGGGCAGTATTATAGTAGTTATATTCTTGTAAATAGGAGCAGTATTATAGTAGTTATATTCTTGTACATAGGAGCAGTATTATAGTAGTTATATTCTTGTACATAGGGGGCAGTATTATAGTAGTTATATTCTTGTACATAGTTGGCAGTATTATAGTAGTTATATTCTTGTACATAGGAGCAGTATTATAGTAGTTATATTCTTCTACATAAGGGGCAATATTATAGTAGTTATATTCTTGTACATAGGAGCAGTATTATAGTAGTTATATTCTTATACATAGGGGCAGTATTATAGTAGTTACATTCTTATACATAGGCGGCAGTATTATAGTAGTTATATTCTTGTACATAGGAGCAGTATTATAGTAGTTATATTCTTCTACATAAGGGGCAGTATTATAGTAGTTATATTCTTGTACATAGGGGCAGTATTATAGTAGTTATATTCTTATACATAGGGGCAGTATTATAGTAGTTATATTCTTGTAAATAGGAGCAGTATTATAGTAGTTATATTCTTGTACATAGGAGCAGTATTATAGTAGTTATATTCGTATACATAGGGGGCAGTATTATAGTAGTTATATTCTTGTACATAGTTGGCAGTATTATAGTAGTTATATTCTTGTACATAGGAGCAGTATTATAGTAGTTATATTCTTCTACATAAGGGGCAATATTATAGTAGTTATATTCTTGTACATAGGAGCAGTATTATAGTAGTTATATTCTTATACATAGGGAGCAGTATTATAGTAGTTATATTCTTGTACATAGGAGCAGTATTATAGTAGTTATATTCTTGTACATAGGAGCAGTATTATAGTAGTTATATTCTTATACATAGGGGGCAGTATTATAGTAGTTATATTCTTGTACATAGGGGCAGTATTATAGTAGTTATATTCTTATACATAGGGGGCAGTATTATAGTAGTTATATTCTTGTACATAGGAGCAGTATTGTAGTAGTTATATTCTTATACATAGGGGGCAGTATTTTAGTAGTTATATTCTTGTACATAGGGGCAGTATTATAGTAGTTATATTCTTGTACATAGGAGCAGTATTATAGTAGTTATATTCGTATTCATAGGGGGCAGTATTACAGTAGTTATATTCCTGTACATAGAGGGCAGTATTATAGTAGTTATATTCTTGTACATAGGGGGCAGTATTATAGTAGTTATATTCTTGTACATAGGGGGCAGTATTATAGTAGTTATATTCTTGTACATAGGAGCAGTATTATAGTAGTTATATTCTTCTACATAAGGGGCAATATTATAGTAGTTATATTCTTGTACATAGGAGCAGTATTATAGTAGTTATATTCTTATACATAGGGAGCAGTATTATAGTAGTTATATTCTTGTACATAGGAGCAGTATTATAGTAGTTATATTCTTGTACATAGGAGCAGTATTATAGTAGTTATATTCTTATACATAGGGGGCAGTATTATAGTAGTTATATTCTTGTACATAGGGGCAGTATTATAGTAGTTATATTCTTATACATAGGGGGCAGTATTATAGTAGTTATATTCTTGTACATAGGAGCAGTATTGTAGTAGTTATATTCTTATACATAGGGGGCAGTATTATAGTAGTTATATTCTTGTACATAGGGGCAGTATTATAGTAGTTATATTCTTGTACATAGGAGCAGTATTATAGTAGTTATATTCGTATTCATAGGGGGCAGTATTACAGTAGTTATATTCCTGTACATAGAGGGCAGTATTATAGTAGTTATATTCTTGTACATAGGGGGCAGTATTATAGTAGTTATATTCTTGTACATAGGGGGCAGTATTATAGTAGTTATATTCTTGTACATAGGAGCAGTATTATAGTAGTTATATTCTTGTACATAGGGGGCAGTATTATAGTAGTTATATTCTTGTACATAGGGGGTAGTATTATAGTAGTTATATTCTTGTATATAGGAGCAGTATTATAGTAGTTATATTCTTGTACATAGAGGGCAGTATTATAGTAGTTATATTCTTGTACATAGGGGGCAGTATTATAGTAGTTATATTCTTGTACATAGGGGGCAGTATTATAGTAGTTATATTCTTGTACATAGGAGCAGTATTATAGTAGTTATATTCTTATACATAGGGGGCAGTATTATAGTAGTTATATTCTTGTACATAGGAGCAGTATTATAGTAGCTATATTCTTGTACATAGGAGCAGTATTATAGTAGTTATATTCGTATACATAGGGGGCAGTATTATAGTAGTTATATTCTTGTACATAGGGGGCAGTATTATAGTAGTTATATTCTTGTACATAGGAGTAGTATTATAGTAGTTATATTCTTGTACATAGGAGCAGTATTATAGTAGTTATATTCTTCTACATAGGGGGCAGTATTATAGTAGTTATATTCCTGTACATATGAGCAGTATTATAGTAGTTATATTCTTCTACATAGGGGCAGTATTATACAGGCGCATCTCACTAAATTAGAATATCATCAAAAAGTTAATTTATTTCAGTTCTTCAATACAAAAAGTGAAACTCCTATATTATAGAGTCATTACACACAGAGGGATCTATTTCACGTGTTTATTTCTGTTAATGTTGATGATTATGGCTTACAGCCAATGAAAACACAAAAGTCATTATCTCAGTAAATTAGAATACTTTATAACAACAGTTTGAAAACTGCTTTTAAAATCCGAAATGTTGTCCTACTGAAATGTATGTTCAGTAAATGCCCTCAATACTTGGTCGGGCTCCTTGTGCATCAATTACTGCATCAGTGTGGCATGGAGGGATCAGCCTGTGGCATGGAGGGATCAGCCTGTGGCATGGAGGGATCAGCCTGTGGCATGGAGGCGATCAGCCTGTGGCATGGAGGGATCAGCCTGTGGCATGGAGGCGATCAGCCTGTGGCATGGAGGCGATCAGCCTGTGGCATGGAGGGATCAGCCTGTGGCATGGAGGGATCAGCCTGTGGCCCTGCTGAGGGGTTATGGAAGCCCAGGTGGCTTTGATAGCAGCCTTCAGCTCGTCTGCATTGTGGGGTCTGGGGTCTCTCATCTTCCTCTTGACAATACCCCATAGATTCTCTATAATAGATTCTCTATGGGGTTAAGGTCAGGCGAGTTTGCTGCCAATCAAGCACAGTGATACTGTTGTGTGTAAACCAGGTATTGGTACTTTTGTCAGTGTGGACAGGGGCCAAGTCCTGCTGGAGAATGACATTTCTATCTCCATAAAGCTTGTCGGCAGAGGGAAGCATGAAGTGCTCTAAAATTTCCTGATAGGCGGCTGCGCTGACTTTGGTCTTGATAAAACACAGTGGACCTCCACCAGCAGATGACATGGCCCCCAAACCATCACTGATTGTGGAGACTTCACACTAGACCTCCAGCAGCTTGGATTGTGGCCTCTCCACTCTTCCTCCAGACTCTGGGACCTTGTAGAGTGTGTCAATGACTGCCTTCTGGACATCTGTCAAGTCAGCAGTCTTCCCCATGATTGTGTAACCTACTGAAACAGACTAAGGGATATTTTTAACGCTTAGGTAGCCTTTGCAGGTGTTTTTTGTTAATTATTTTAATTTACTGAGATAATGACTTTTGTGTTTTCATTGGCTGTAAGTCATAATCATCAACATTAACAGAAATAAACACTTGAAATAGATCACTGTGTGTAATGACTCTATATAATAGATCCCTCTGTATGTAATGACTCTATATAATAGATCCCTCTGTGTGTAATGACTCTATATAATATATGGGCAGTATCATAGTAGTTATATTCTTGTAATTAGGGACAGTATTATAGTAGTTATATTCTTGTACATAGGGGGCAATATTATAGTAGTGATATTCTTGTACATAGGGAGCAGTATTATAGTAGTTATATTCTTGTACATAGGGGGCAGTATTATAGTAGTTATATTCTTGTACATAGGAGCAGTATTATAGTAGTTATATTCTTGTACATAGGAGCAGTATTATAGTAGTTATATTCTTGTATATAGGAGAAGTATTATAGTAGTTATATTCTTGTATATAGGGGGCAGTATTATAGTAGTTATATTCTTGTACATAGGGGCAGTATTATAGTAGTTATATTCTTGTACACAGGAGCAGTATTATAGTAGTTATATTCTTGTACATAGGGGCAGTATTATAGTAGTTATATTCTTGTACATAGGGGCAGTATTATAGTAGTTATATTCTTGTATATAGGAGCAGTATTATAGTAGTTATATTCTTGTACATAGGAGCAGTATTATAGTAGTTATATTCTTGTACATAGCAGTATTATAGTAGTTATATTCTTGTACATAGGAGCAGTATTATAGTAGTTATATTCTTGTACATAGGGACAGTATTATAGTAGTTATATTCCTGTACATAGGAGCAGTATTATAGTAGTTATATTCTTGTACATAGGAGCAGTATTATAGTAGTTGTATTCTTGTACATAGGAGCAGTATTATAGTAGTTATATTCTTGTACATGGGGGCAGTATTATAGTAGTTATATTCTTGTACATAGGAGCAGTATTATAGTAGTTATATTCTTGTACATAGGGGCAGTATTATAGTAGTTATATTCTTGTACATAGGAGCAGTATTATAGTAGTTATATTCTTATACATAGGGGGCAGTATTATAGTAGTTATATTATTGTACATAGGGAGCAGTATTATAGTAGTTATATTCTTGTACATAGGAGCAGTATTATAGTAGTTATATTCTTGTACATAGGAGCAGTATTATAGTAGTTATATTCTTGTATATAGGGGCAGTATTATAGCAGTTATATTCTTGTACATAGGGGCAGTATTATAGTAGTTATATTCTTGTACAGAGGGGGCAGTATTATAGTAGTTATATTCTTGTACATAGGGGGCAGTATGATAGTAGTTATATTCTTGTACAGAGGGGGCATTATTATAGTAGTTATATTCTTGTACATAGGGGCAGTATTATAGCAGTTATATTCTTGTACATAGGAGCAGTATTATAGTAGTTATATTCTTGTACATAGGAGGCAGTATTATAGTAGTTATATTCTTGTACAGAGGGGGTAGTGTTATAGTAGTTATATTCTTGTACATAGGAGCAGTATTATAGTAGTTATATTCTTGTACATAGGAGCAGTATTATAGTAGTTATATTCTTGTATATAGGGGCAGTATTATAGTAGTTATATTCTTGTACATAGGGGCAGTATTATAGTAGTTATATTCTTGTACATAGGGAGCAGTATTATAGTAGTTATATTCTTGTACATAGGAGCAGTATTATAGTAGTTATATTCTTGTACATAGGGGCAGTATTATAGTAGTTATATTCTTGTACATAGGGGCAGTATTATAGTAGTTATATTCTTGTACATAGGGGGCAGTATTATAGTAGTTATATTCTTGTACATAGGGGGCAGTATTATAGTAGTTATATTCTTGTACATAGGGAGCAGTATTATAGTAGTTATATTCTTGTACATAGGGAACAGTATTATAGTAGTTATATTCTTATACATAGGAGTATTATAGTAGTTATATTCTTGTACATAGGGGACAGTATTATAGTAGTTATATTCTTGTACATAGGAAGCAGTATTATAGTAGTTATATTCTTGTACATAGGAGCAGTATTATTGTAGTTATATTCTTGTACATAAGGGGCAGTATTATAGTAGTTACATTCTTATACATGGGAGTATTATAGTAGTTATATTCTTGTACATAGGGGGCAGTATTATAGTAGTTGTATTCTTGTCCATAGGAGCAGTATTATAGTAGTTATATTCTTATACATAGGAGCAGTATTATAGTAGTTATATTCTTGTACATAGGGGCAGTATTATAGTAGTTGTATTCTTGTACATAGGAGCAGTATTATAGTAGTTATATTCTTGTACATAGGAGCAGTATTATAGTAGTTATATTCTTGTACATAGGAGCAGTATTATAGTAGTTATATTCTTGTACATAGTAGGCAGTATTATAGTAGTTATATTCTTGTATATAGGGGCAGTATTATAGTAGTTATATTCTTGTACATAGGAGCAGTATTATAGTAGTTATATTCTTGTACATAGTAGGCAGTATTATAGTAGTTATATTCTTGTATATAGGGGCAGTATTATAGTAGTTATATTCTTGTACATAGGGGCAGTATTATAGTAGTTATATTCTTGTACATAGGGATCAGTATTATAGTAGTTATATTCTTGTACATAGGAGCAGTATTATAGTAGTTATATTCTTGTACATAGGGGCAGTATTATAGTAGTTATATTCTTGTACATAGTGGCAGTATTATAGTAGTTATATTCTTGTACATAGGAGGCAGTATTATAGTAGTTATATTCTTGTACATAGGGGGCAGTATTATAGTTATATTCTTGTACATAGGGAGCAGTATTATAGTAGTTATATTCTTGTACATAGGGAACAGTATTATAGTAGTTATATTCTTATACATAGGAGTATTATAGTAGTTATATTCTTGTACATAGGGGACAGTATTATAGTAGTTATATTCTTGTACATAGGAGGCAGTATTATAGTAGTTATATTCTTGTACATAGGAGCAGTATTATTGTAGTTATATTCTTGTACATAAGGGGCAGTATTATAGTAGTTACATTCTTATACATAGGAGTATTATAGTAGTTATATTCTTGTACATAGGGGGCAGTATTATAGTAGTTGTATTCTTGTCCATAGGAGCAGTATTATAGTAGTTATATTCTTATACATAGGAGCAGTATTATAGTAGTTATATTCTTGTACATAGGGGCAGTATTATAGTAGTTGTATTCTTGTACATAGGAGCAGTATTATAGTAGTTATATTCTTGTACATAGGAGCAGTATTATAGTAGTTATATTCTTGTACATAGGAGCAGTATTATAGTAGTTATATTCTTGTACATAGTAGGCAGTATTATAGTAGTTATATTCTTGTATATAGGGGCAGTATTATAGTAGTTATATTCTTGTACATAGGAGCAGTATTATAGTAGTTATATTCTTGTACATAGTAGGCAGTATTATAGTAGTTATATTCTTGTATATAGGGGCAGTATTATAGTAGTTATATTCTTGTACATAGGAGCAGTATTATAGTAGTTATATTCTTGTACATAGGAGCAGTATTATAGTAGTTATATTCTTGTACATAGGAGCAGTATTATAGTAGTTATATTCTTGTACATAGGAGCAGTATTATAGTAGTTATATTCTTGTACATAGTAGACAGTATTATAGTAGTTATATTCTTGTATATAGGGGCAGTATTATAGTAGTTATATTCTTATACATAGTAGGCAGTATTATAGTAGTTATATTCTTGTACATAGGAGCAGTATTATAGTAGTTATATTCTTATACATAGGGGGCAGTATTATAGTAGTTATATTATTGTACATAGGGAGCAGTATTATAGTAGTTATATTCTTGTACATAGGAGCAGTATTATAGTAGTTATATTCTTGTACATAGGAGCAGTATTATAGTAGTTATATTCTTGTACATAGTAGACAGTATTATAGTAGTTATATTCTTGTATATAGGGGCAGTATTATAGTAGTTATATTCTTGTACATAGGAGCAGTATTATAGTAGTTATATTCTTATACATAGGGGGCAGTATTATAGTAGTTATATTATTGTACATAGGGAGCAGTATTATAGTATTTATATTCTTGTACATAGGAGCAGTATTATAGTAGTTATATTCTTGTATATAGGGGCAGTATTATAGCAGTTATATTCTTGTACATAGGGAGCAGTATTATAGTAGTTATATTCTTGTACATAGGAGCAGTATTATAGTAGTTATATTCTTGTACATAGGAGCAGTATTATAGTAGTTATATTCTTGAACATAGTAGACAGTATTATAGTAGTTATATTCTTGTATATAGGGGCAGTTTTATAGTAGTTATATTCTTGTACATAGGAGCAGTATTATAGTAGTTATATTCTTGTACATAGGGGCAGTATTATAGTAGTTGTATTCTTGTACATATGGGTAGTATTATAGTAGTTATATTCTTGTACATAGGGGCAGTATTATAGTAGTTGTATTCTTGTACATAGTAGTATTATAGTAGTTATATTCTTGTACATAGGGGGCAGTATTATAGAAGTTATATTGTCCTCACCCTCAATAAACCAACAGCTGCATGTGAGATATGTAATAATTGACAGTCTGCTTTCCCAATCTACTTCTCGCCCCTTTTCATTTCAGCTCATTTACATATAAACTATGGATTTCTCTGTAATAAGACATCAGATCACAGATATTAAGGTGACATTTTCTTTTCTATGACCTGCACGCCCATATAGACGGTTTAGGAGGATTGATGTTTCGGACAGATTCCCCTTAAGTGGCATACACCTCTTAATGAATTTAGTGCATAAGATAATCTTATATATGTGCCCCTGCTGAGTACTGTGTAATGGCCGTGTCTGACCGTACAGGAACATGGTCTGATCATACCACATCTCCTGGGCAGGGGAGGAAGCAAAGGAGTATACAGACAGGACAGCACAAGATTGCAAATAATTCTTTGAGATAAAACAGTTTTTAAAAACAGGCAGGAAAATGCTTTATCTCACAAAAAGAATCATCTACGATCCCGTTCTGTAATGTCTGTATACTCTTTTTTTTCCTCCCCTGCCCAGGAGATGTGGTACGATCAGACTATGTTCCTGTACGGTCAGTCACGGCCATTACACAGTACACAGCAGGGGCACATTTATAAGATTATCTCAGCACAGGAACATTTTATTTGGAGACATCCAATTGTGGAGCTTCTTTTATTCCAAGGTCTATTGATTAAAATCTATTTTCTTTGCGGGAAAACCCCTTTCTGACTAGACCCCTTGTGGGGGGTTTCCACTGTTTAGGCGCATCAGGGGCTCTCCAAAGGCGACATGGCCTCCGCTCTCGCTTCCATCCAATTTTGTGTTAAAAAATTCGCACGGTTATCCTTCCCTTCTGAACCCTGCCGTGCGCCCAAACACTGTATTTTCCCCACATATGGGGTATCGGCGTACTCAGGAGAAATTGCACAACAGTTTTTGTAGTCCATTTTCTCCTCTTACCCTTGTGAAAATTTGGGACTAAAAGATCATTTTTGTGGAAAACGTTAGATTTTTTTATTTTCACGGCTCCATGTTATAAACTTCTGTGAAGCACCTGGGGGTTCAGAGTGCTCACCACACATCTAGAGAAGTTCCTTGAGTGGTCTAGTTTCCAAGATGGGGTCAGCTGTGGGGGGTTTCCACTGTTTAGGCAGATCATGGGCTCTTCAAAGGCGATATGGTGTCCGCTAATTATTCAAGCAAATTTTACAAAAAGTCAAATGGCGCTCCTTCCCTTCCGTGTGCCCAGTGTTTTTCCCCCACATATGGGGTATCGGCTTATCAGCATGGCTACCACAGCATCTAGCAGCGGCATGCTATTCCATCCGGTTTACGTTTAGTTGGACCATCATTTATTTTTCAACAGGACAATGACCCCAAACACACCTCCAGGCTGTGTAAGGGCTATTTGACCAAGAAGGAGAGTGATGGGGGGCTACGCCAGATGACCTGGCCTCCACAGTTACCAGACCTGAACCCAATCGAGATGGTTTGGGGTGAGCTGGACCGCAGAGTGAAGGCAAAAGGGCCAACAAGTGCTAAGCATCTCTGGAAACTCCTTCAAGATTGTTGGAAGACCATTTCTACCTCTTGAAGCTCATCAAGAGAATGCCAAGAGTGTGCAAAGCAGTCATCAAAGCAAAAGGTGGCTACTTTGAAGAACCTAGAATATAAGACATATTTTCAGTTGTTTCACACTTTTTTGTTAAGTATATAATTCCACATGTGGTAATTCATAGTTTTGATGCCTTCAGTGTGAATGTACAATTTTCATAGTCATGAAAATACAGAAAAATCATTAAATGAGGTTTGTCCAAACTTTTGGTCTGTACTGTATCTCCTTCATTTAAGGGCAAATTTTGAAAATTGCCAAATTTTCGCCAAATTTCCAATTTTTTCACAAATAAACACAAGTCATATTGAAGAAATTTTACCAATATCATGAAGTACAATATGTCACGAAAAAAAAAACAATCTCAGAATCAGTGGGATCCGTTGAAGCGTTCCAGAGTTATTACCTCATAAAGTGACAGTGGTCAGAATTGTAAAAATTGGCCTGGTCATTAACGTGCAAACCACATTCGGGGGTAAAGGGGTCAATGAATAGGAACCTATAACTCTGTGCCTCAACTGGAATATACACGGTCTTCTTGGTAGTGCTGACAGTGTTTGCTGTTTTAGTACTATGGTTTTCTGAGGGTGAGGAGAACCTGTCAGTCTGCACGTCGACAGCTACTGTTGAATGGTCACTGAATGAACAAGTATGAATCATGATGGCGGGTCATTTTCACCACACAATGAATACAGCAAAAACAAAACTGCTTAAAAATATCAGAATTGTGGTTTTTCACAATTCACCCCATTTGGATTTTTTTTAACTCAGTTTTTAGTACTTTCCTTGACAAAAATGGTGTCAGCTGAACCTAAAAAACAACCCTTCATATGACCAGAAAAATAAAGGAAATGTTGCACACAATTTTGGCCACAGCGCAGGCCGCTATATTTCCATGTTAACAGACAACATACAGCACCTGCGTAGTCTGATCAGTCACATATCCCCTACATTTTGCTCATGTAAAAACTGTACCCACCACTCTATGGTCGCAGTATAGTGGTTTATTCAGTCAGGGCACTTTCACACCGTTTTTGTGGTGGAAAATCTGATGTGGTCTTCAAGAATAATCCACGTTTTTTTTTTAAAAGAAGGGTAGTTTATATGGTTTTAGACTCTTTTTCATTTTGAACGTCTTATTTTTCTGTTGTGCAGTTTTTAAAACTTTGTTCGAAAACCCGCGTTGTGCGAACAGGAGTGTGGATTCCCTGCTGAAATTTATACGAAGCGCATTATAACGAGTGAAAAAGTGGGTTTTCATGTGGATGGACTGGATCTGAGTGAATATACTAACATATCGTAAGTGCATAGTGGCATTATGCACAGTTGAAACCAGAAGTTTACATCCACTATATATAAAGACACATCGAGATGTTTTTTTCAATATCTGACATGAAATCAGAATAAACCTTTCCCGTTTTAGGTTAATTAGGATTACCATCATTTTTAATATTTGCCAAATGCCAGAATAATGAGAGAGAGAGAATGTTTTAAGGCATTTTTATTACTTATTGCAAAGTCAAAAGTTTCCATCCAGGTCATTAGTATTTGGTCCCATTGCCCTTACACTGAATGCTTTGGGATCTCCTTCCACAAGCTTCTCACAATAGTTGGTGGGAATTTGGGCCGATTCCTCCTGACAAAACTGGTGTAACTGATCCAGGATTGTAGGTCGTCTTGCTCGCAGCCTTTTCAGCTTTCCCATAAATTTTCAATAGGATTGAGATCAGGGCTTTGTGATGGCCGATCCAAAACATTGACTTTGTTATCCTTAAGCCACTTTGTTACCATTTTGGCAGTATGCTTCGGGTCATTGTCCATTTGGAAGACCCATTTCTGCCCAAGTTTTAACTTCCAGGCCTATGTCTTGAGATGCTGCTTCAGTATTGCCACATAATCTTCTTTTCTCATGATGCCATCTATTTTGTGAAGTGCACCAGTCCCTCCTGCAGCAAAACAACCCCATAACATGATGCTGCCACCCCCGTGTTTCACAGTTGGGATGGTGTTTTTAGGTTTCCAAGCTTCTCCCTCTTTCCTCCAAACGTAACGATGGTCATTATGCCCAAAAAGGTCAATTTTAGTTTCATCAAACCACAGGACATGTCTCCAAAAATTAACGTCTGTGTTCCTGCGTGCATCTGAAAATATTAATCTTTCTTTTGGAGTAATGGCTTCTTCCTGGCAGAGTGGCCTTTCAGCCCATGTTGATACAATACTCGCTTCACTGTGGATATTGACACAATCTTACCAGCTTCCGCCATCATCTTCACAAGGTCTTTTGCTTTTGTCCTTGGGTTGATATGTACATGTTGGACCAAAGCACGTCCATCTCTGGGACACAGAAGCCGTCTCCTTCCTGAGCGGTATGATGGCTGGACACTCCCATCTTGTTTGTACTTGCGTATAATTGTTTGTACAGATGAACGAGGCACCTTCAGGGATCTTGAAATTGTACCCAAGGATGAGCCAGACTTGTGCAAGTCCACAATTCTCTTCCTGATATCTTGGCTGATTTAGTTAGACTTGCCCATGATGCTACACAAAGAAGCAGTGTGTTTCAGGTGTGCATTAAAATACATCCACAGGTGTGTCTCTAATTAACTCAGATGTTGCCCCAAAAAAAATGCCTTAAAAATATTCTCTCTCTCTCTCATTATTCTGGCATTTGGCAAATATTAAAAATTCTGGTAATTCAGTAATTGACCTAAAGCGGGAAAGGTTTATTCTGATTTCATGTCAGATATTGAGAAAAAGCTGCAGATGTGTCTTTATATATAGTGTATGGAAACTTCTGGTTTCAACTGTAGGTCTTATATTGTGCTATTTCTAGTTCTACGAGGGGTGATCCAAAAGTAATGATTATCGGTTATTTCTATTGCACACAGAAATTAAAATAAAATGTTTTCTTCTCTCTTAGGTACCCACTAGTCCAGGGAAAAAAAATCAACTTAAATAAGCCACGATTCCCGGGAGCTACATTCATTTGAATAGGAACTGCTGAGGAGTGAACATCAAAATGGAAAAAAACGAGCTCAGAGCCGTCATCAAATACGTCTGCTTGAAAAAAATTACTACCAAAGACATACACAGCGACTCGGTGGAAACATTGGGGGACTCTTCTCCTCCATATTCCACAGTTGCACGCTGGGCCAAGGAATTTAAGCTGGGAAGAACATCGACGGAAGATGAACATCGTGAAGGACGCCCATCCAAGTCCCTCAATGAAGAAAACGTGAAAAAAGTTGAAGAAGTTGTATTGACCGATCGAAGAGTGACTATCAGGCATGTAGCTGAGGTCACAGGGATCTCATATGGCAGTATTCAAAGAATCCTTGCAAAAGAATTGCATGTGAGAAAGGTCTCGGCGCGTTGGGTGCCAAAAATGTTAACCGACGAGCAAAAGAAGAAACGACTTGACATTTCAATAGCAAATCTCGAAAAGTTCCAAGCAGACAAGGAGAATTTTTTGTCACGTTTTTTGACCATGGACGAGACCTGGATCCACCTCTTTGATCCCGAAACGAAACAACAATCGATGACATGGAAACAAGCCAACGAACTGACGCCGAAGAAATTAAAAGTGTCAAGCTCAGCAGGGAAGGTTATGGTGTCTGTTTTTTGGGACGCTGAAGGAAATATTATGGTGGACTATTTGGAGAAGGGAGCCACTATTAAGGGCTCCTACTACGCAGAACAAATAAGAAGATTGAGGGAGGCTATCAAGGAGAAAAGGCGCGGCAAACTGCGGGCTGGAGTGCTGTTTCACCAAGATAACGCGCAGGCTCACAAAACTGACTGCAGTTGCCATATATACAGTGGCTTTTATACATTGACAGTATAGCAACATTATTCAGTCGTCATATATTGGTAATGTGTGGAGGTATTATTTGTACCGATGACCGTTATTCCTGTCAGGTAATGTCACCTCAGCACACGGTGACAGTTATTCCTGTCAGGTAATGTCTCCTCAGCGCTCGGTGACAGGTATTCATGTCAGGTAATGTCTCCTCAGCGCTCGGTGACAGTTATTCATGTCAGGTAATGTCTCCTCAACGCTCAGGGACAGTTATTCCTGTCAGGTAAGGTCACCTCAGCGCTCGGTGACACTTATTCCTGTCAGGTAATGTCTCCTCAGCGCTCGGTGACAGTTATTCCTGTCAGGTAATGTCAGCTCAGCACAAGGTGACAGTTATTCCTGTCAGGTAATGTCTCCTCAGCGCTCGGTGACAGTTATTCATGTCAGGTAATGTCTCCTCAGCGCTCGGTGACAGTTATTCATGTCAGGTAATGTCTCCTCAGCGCTCAGGGACAGTTATTCCTGTCAGGTAAGGTCACCTCAGCACTCGGTGACACTTATTCCTTTCAGGTAATGTCTCCTCAGCGCTCAGTGACAGTTATTCCTGTCAGGTAATGTCACCTCAGCACACGGTGACAGTTATTCCTGTCAGGTAATGTCTCCTCAGCGCTCGGTGACAGTTATTCCTGTCAGGTAATGTCTCCTCCGCGCTCAGGGACAGTTATTCCCGTCAGGTAATGTCACCTCAGCACACGGTGACAGTTATTCCTGTCAGGTAATGTCTCCTCAGCGCTCGGTGACAGTTATTCCTGTCAGGTAATGTCTCCTCAGCGCTCGGTGACAATTATTCCTGTCAGTTAAGGTCACCTCAGCACACGGTGACAGTTGTTCCTGTCAGGTAATGTCTCCTCAGAGCTCGGTGACAGTTATTCCTGTCAGGTAAGGTCACCTCAGCACACGGTGACAGTCGTTCCTGTCAGGTAATGTCTCCTCAGCGCTCGGTGACAGTTATTCCTGTCAGGTAATGTCACCTCAGCACACGGTGACAGTTGTTCCTGTCAGGTAATGTCTCCTCAGCGCTCAGTAAGTTTTTCCTGTCAGTTAATGTCTCCTCAGCGCCGGCTGACAGTTATTCCTGTCAGGTAATGTCACCTCAGCGCTCGATGACAGTTATTCCTGTCAGGCAATGTCACCTCAGCGCTCAGGGACAGTTATTCCTGTCAGGTAATGTCACCTCAGCGCTCGGTGACAGTTATTCCTGTCAGGCAATGTCACCTCAGCGCTCAGGGACAGTTATTCCTGTCAGGTAATGTCTCCTCAGCGCTCAGGGATAGTTATTCCTGTCAGGTAATGTCTCCTCAGCACACGGTGACAGTTATTCATGTCAGTTAATGTCATCTCAGCAAACGGTGACAGTTGTTCCTGTCAGGTAATGTCTCCTCAGCGCTCAGTAAGATTTCCCTGTCAGTTAATGTCTCCTCAGCACACGGTGACAGTTATTCCTGTCAGTTAATGTCATCTCAGCACACGGTGACAGTTGTTCCTGTCAGGTAATGTCTCCTCAGCGCTCAGTAAGTTTTCCCTGTCAGTTAATGTCTCCTCAGCGCTCGGTGACAGTTATTCCTGTCAGGTAATGTCACCTCAGCACACGGTGACAGTTATTCCTGTCAGGTAATGTCTCCTCAGCGCTCAGGCACAGTTATTCCTGTCAGGTAATGTCTCCTCAGCGCTCAGGGACAATTATTCCTGTCAGGTAATGTCTCCTCAGCACTCAGTGACAGTTATTCCTGTCAGGTAATGTCTCCTCAGCACACGGTGACAGTTATTCCTGTCAGTTAATGTCACCTCAGCACACAGTGACAGTTATTCCTGTCAGTTAATGTCACCTCAGCACATGGTGACATTTGTTTATGTCAGGTAGTGTCTACTCAGCGCTCAGTAAGTTTTTCCTGTCAGTTAATGTCACCTCAGCACACGGTGACAGTTATTCCTGTCAGGTAATGTCTCCTCAGCGCTCAGTAAGTTTTTCCTGTCAGTTAATGTCACCTCAGCACACAGTGACAGTTATTCCTGTCAGGTAATGTCTCCTCAGCACACGGTGACAGTTATTCCTGTCAGGTAATGTCACCTCAGCGCTCAGGGAGAGTTATTCCTGTCAGGTAATGTCACCTCAGCACACGGTGACAGTTATTCCTGTCAGTTAATGTCTCCTCAGCGCTCAGGGACAGTTATTCCTGTCAGGTAATGTCTCCTCAGCACACGGTGACAGTTATTCCTGTCAGTTAATGTCACCTCAGCACACGGTGACAGTTGTTCCTGTCAGGTAATGTCTCCTCAGCGCTCAGTAAGTTTTCCCTGTCAGTTAATGTCTCCTCAGCACACAGTGACAGTTATTCCTGTCAGGTAATGTCTCCTCAGCGCTCAGGGACAGTTATTCCTGTCAGGTAATGTCACCTCAGCACACGGTGACAGTTATTCCTGTCAGGTAATGTCTCCTCAGCGCTCAGGGACAGTTATTCCTGTCAGGTAATGTCTCCTCAGCACACAGTGACAGTTATTCCTGTCAGGTAATGTCTCCTCAGCGCTCAGTAAGTTCTTCCTGTCAGTTAATGCCTCCTCAGCACACAGTAACAGTTATTCCTGTCAGGTAATGTCTCCTCAGCACACGGTAACAGTTATTCCTGTGAGGTAATGTCTCCTCAGCACTCAGTGAGTTATTCTTATCAGGTAATGTCTCTTCAGCACACGGTGACAGTTATTCCTGTCAGGTAATGTCTCCTCAGCGCTCAGGGACAGTTATTCCTGTTAGGTAATGTCACCTCAGCGCTCGGTGACAGTTATTCCTGTCAGGTAATGTCACCTCAGCGCTCGGTGACAGTTATTCCTGTCAGGTAATGTCTCCTCAGCGCTCAGTAAGTTTTTCCTGTCAGTTAATGCCTCCTCAGCACACGGTGACAGTTATTCCTGTCAGGTAATGCCTCCTCAGCACACAGTGACAGTTATTCCTGTCAGGTAATGTCTCATCAGCACTCAGTGAGTTATTCCTGTCAGGTAATGTCTCCTCAGCACACGGTGACAGTTATTCCTGTCAGGTAATGTCTTCTCAGCACTCAGTGAGTTATTCCTGTCAGGTAATGTCTCTTCAGCACACGGTGACAGTTATTCCTGTCAGGTAATGTCTCCTCAGCGCTCAGGGACAGTTATTCCTGTTAGGTAATGTCACCTCAGCGCTCGGTGACAGTTATTCCTGTCAGATAATGTCTCCTCAGCGCTCAGCAAGTTTTTCCTGTCAGTTAATGCTTCCTCAGCACACGGTGACAGTTATTCCTGTCAGGTAATGCTTACTCAGCACACAGTGACAGTTATTCCTGTCAGGTAATGTCTCATCAGCACTCAGTGAGTTATTCCTGTCAGGTAATGTCTCCTCAGCACACGGTGACAGTTATTCCTGTCAGGTAATGTCTCCTCAGCACTCAGTGAGTTATTCCTGTCAGGTAATGTCTCTTCAGCACACGGTGACAGTTATTCCTGTCAGGTAATGTCTTCTCAGCGCTCAGGGACAGTTATTCCTGTCAGGTAATGTCTCCTCAGCACACTGTGACAGTTATTCCTGTCAGTTAATGTCTCCTCAGCGCTCAGGGACAGTTATTCCTGTCAGGTAATGTCTCCTCAGCACACGGTGACAGTTATTCCTGTCAGTTAATGTCACCTCAGCACACGGTGACAGTTGTTCCTGTCAGGTAATGTCTCCTCAGCACACGGTGACAGTTATTCCTGTCAGTTAATGTCACCTCAGCGCACAGAAAGTTTTTCCTGTCAGTTAATGTCACCTCAGCACACGGTGACAGTTATTCCTGTCAGGTAATGTCTTCTCAGCGCTCAGGGACAGTTATTCCTGTCAGGTAATGTCTCATCAGCGCCCGGTGAGTTAATGTCACCTCAGCGCTCGGTGACACTTACGCCTGTCAGGTAATGTCACCTCAGCACACGGTGACAGTTATTCCTGTCTGGTAATGTCTCCTCAGCACACGGTGACAGTTATTCCTGTCAGTTAATGTCACCTCAGCGCACAGTAAGTTTTTCCTGTCAGTTAATGTCACCTCAACACACAGTGACAGTTATTCCTGTCAGGTAATGTCTCCTCAGCGCTCAGGGACAGCTATTTCTGTCAGGTAATGTCACCTCAGCACACGGTGACAGTTATTCCTGTCAGGTAATGTCTCCTCAGCGCTCAGGGACAGTATTCCTGTCAGGTAATGTCTCCTCAGCACACAGTGACAGTTATTCCTGTCAGGTAATGTCTCCTCAGCGCTCAGTAAGTTTTTCCTGTCAGTTAATGCCTCCTCAGCACACAGTGACAGTTATTCCTGTCAGGTAATGTCTCCTCAGCACACGGTGACAGTTATTCCTGTCAGGTAATGTCTCCTCAGCACTCAGTGAGTTATTCCTGTCAGGTAATGTCTCTTCAGCACACGGTGACAGTTATTCCTGTCAGGTAATGTCTCCTCAGCGCTCAGGGACAGTTATTCCTGTTAGGTAATGTCACCTCAGCGCTCAGTGACAGTTATTCCTGTCAGGTAATGTCACCTCAGCGCTCGGTGACAGTTATTCCTGTCAGGTAATGTCTCCTCAGCGCTCAGTAAGTTTTTCCTGTCAGTTAATGCCTCCTCAGCACACGGTGACAGTTATTCCTGTCAGGTAATGCTTCCTCAGCACACAGTGACAGTTATTCCTGTCAGGTAATGTCTCATCAGCACTCAGTGAGTTATTCCTGTCAGGTCATGTCTCCTCAGCACACGGTGACAGTTATTCCTGTCAGGTAATGTCTCCTCAGCACTCAGTGAGTTATTCCTGTCAGGTAATGTCTCTTCAGCACACGGTGACAGTTATTCCTGTCAGGTAATGTCTCCTCAGCGCTCAGGGACAGTTATTCCTGTCAGGTAATGTCTCCTCAGCACACGGTGACAGTTATTCCTGTCAGTTAATGTCTCCTCAGCGCTCAGGGACAGTTATTCCTGTCAGGTAATGTCTCCTCAGCACACGGTGACAGTTATTCCTGTCAGTTAATGTCACCTCAGCACACGGTGACAGTTGTTCCTGTCAGGTAATGTCTCCTCAGCGCTCAGTAAGTTTTCCCTGTCAGTTAATCCTCAGCGCTCAGGGACAGTTATTCCTGTCAGGTAATGTCTCATCAGCGCCCGGTGAGTTATTCCTGTCAGTTAATGTCACCTCAGCGCTCGGTGACACTTACGCCTGTCAGGTAATGTCACCTCAGCACACGGTGACAGTTATTCCTGTCAGGTAATGTCTCCTCAGCACACGGTGACAGTTATTCCTGTCAGTTAATGTCACCTCAGCGCACAGTAAGTTTTTCCTGTCAGTTAATGTCACCTCAGCACACGGTGACAGTTATTCCTGTCAGGTAATGTCTACTCAGCGCTCAGAGACAGTTATTCCTGTCAGGTAATGTCACCTCAGCACACGGTGACAGTTATTCCTGTCAGGTAATGTTTCCTCAGCACTCAGTGAGTTATTCCTGTCAGGTAATGTCACCTCAGCACTCGGTGACAGTTATTCCTGTCAGGTAATGTCACCTCAGCGCTTGGTGACAGTTATTCCTGTCAGGTAATGTCTCCTCAGCGCTCAGTAAGTTTTTCCTGTCAGTTAATGCCTCCTCAGCACACGGTGACAGTTATTCCTGTCAGGTAATGCCTCCTCAGCACACAGTGACAGTTATTCCTGTCAGGTAATGTCTCATCAGCACTCAGTGAGTTATTCCTGTCAGGTAATGTCTCCTCAGCACACGGTGACAGTTATTCCTGTCAGGTAATGTCTCCTCAGCACTCAGTGAGTTATTCCTGTCAGGTAATGTCTCTTCAGCACACGGTGACAGTTATTCCTGTCAGGTAATGTCTCCTCAGCGCTCAGGGACAGTTATTCCTGTTAGGTAATGTCACCTCAGCGCTCGGTGACAGTTATTCCAGTCAGGTAATGTCTCCTCAGCGCTCAGTAAGTTTTTCCTGTCAGTTAATGCCTCCTCAGCACACAGTGACAGTTATTACTGTCAGGTAATGTCTCCTCAGCACACGGTGACAGTTATTCCTGTCAGGTAATGTCTCCTCAGCACTCAGTGAGTTATTCCTGTCAGGTAATGTCTCTTCAGCACACGGTGACAGTTATTCCTGTCAGGTAATGTCTCCTCAGCGCTCAGGGACAGTTATTCCTGTCAGGTAATGTCACCTCAGCACACGGTGACAGTTATTCCTGTCAGGTAATGTCTCCTCAGCGCTCAGGGACAGTTATTCCTGTCAGGTAATGTCTCCTCAGCGCTCAGTAAGTTTTTCCTGTCAGTTAATGCCTCCTCAGCACACAGTGACAGTTATTCCTGTCAGGTAATGTCTCCTCAGCACACGGTGACAGTTATTCCTGTCAGGTAATGTCTCCTCAGCACTCAGTGAGTTATTCCTGTCAGGTAATGTCTCTTCAGCACACGGTGACAGTTATTCCTGTCAGGTAATGTCTCCTCAGCGCTCAGGGACAGTTATTCCTGTTAGGTAATGTCACCTCAGCGCTCGGTGACAGTTATTCCTGTCAGGTAATGTCACCTCAGCGCTTGGTGACAGTTATTCCTGTCAGGTAATGTCTCCTCAGCGCTCAGTAAGTTTTTCCTGTCAGTTAATGCCTCCTCAGCACACGGTGACAGTTATTCCTGTCAGGTAATGCCTCCTCAGCACACAGTGACAGTTATTCCTGTCAGGTAATGTCACCTCAGTAAACGGTGACAGTTATTCCTGTCAGGTAATGTCTCCTCAGCGCTCAGGGACAGTTATTCCTGTCAGGTAATGTCTCCTCAGCGCTCAGTAAGTTTTTCCTGTCAGTTAATGCCTCCTCAGCACACAGTGACAGTTATTCCTGTCAGGTAATGTCTCCTCAGCACACGGTGACAGTTATTCCTGTCAGGTAATGTCTCCTCAGCACTCAGTGAGTTATTCCTGTCAGGTAATGTCTCTTCAGCACACGGTGACAGTTATTCCTGTCAGGTAATGACTCCTCAGCGCTCAGGGACAGTTATTCCTGTTAGGTAATGTCACCTCAGCGCTCGGTGACAGTTATTCCTGTCAGGTAATGTCTCCTCAGCGCTCAGTAAGTTTTTCCTGTCAGTTAATGCCTCCTCAGCACACAGTGACAGTTATTCCTGTCAGGTAATGTCTCCTCAGCACACGGTGACAGTTATTCCTGTCAGGTAATGTCTTCTCAGCACTCAGTGAGTTATTCCTGTCAGGTAATGTCTCTTCAGCACACGGTGACAGTTATTCCTGTCAGGTAATGTCTCCTCAGCGCTCAGGGACAGTTATTCCTGTTAGGTAATGTCACCTCAGCGCTCGGTGACAGTTATTCCTGTCAGGTAATGTCACCTCAGCGCTCGGTGACAGTTATTCCTGTCAGGTAATGTCTCCTCAGCGCTCAGTAAGTTTTTCCTGTCAGTTAATGCCTCCTCAGCACACGGTGATAGTTATTCCTGTCAGGCAATGCCTCTTCAGCACACAGTGACATTTATTCCTGTCAGGTAATGTCTCATCAGCACTCAGTGAGTTATTCCTGTCAGGTAATGCCTCCTCAGCACACAGTGACAGTTATTCCTGTCAGGTAATGTCACCTCAGCACACGGTGACAGTTATTCCTGTCAGGTAATGTCTCCTCAGCGCTCAGGGACAGTTATTCCTGTCAGGTAATGTCTCCTCAGCGCTCAGTAAGTTTTTCCTGTCAGTTAATGCCTCCTCAGCACACAGTGACAGTTATTCCTGTCAGGTAATGTCTCCTCAGCACACGGTGAGTTATTCCTGTCAGGTAATGTCTCCTCAGCACACAGTGACAGTTATTCCTGTCAGGTAATGTCTCCTCAGCACTCAGTGAGTTATTCCTGTCAGGTAATGTCTCTTCAGCACACGGTGACAGTTATTCCTGTCAGGTAATGTCTACTCAGCGCTCAGGGACAGTTATTCCTGTTAGGTAATGTCACCTCAGCGCTCGGTGACAGTTATTCCTGTCAGGTAATGTCTCCTCAGTGCTCAGTAAGTTTTTCCTGTCAGTTAATGCCTCCTCAGCACACAGTGACAGTTATTCCTGTCAGGTAATGTCTCCTCAGCACACGGTGACAGTTATTCCTGTCAGGTAATGTCTCCTCAGCACTCAGTGAGTTATTCCTGTCAGGTAATGTCTCTTCAGCACACGGTGACAGTTATTCCTGTCAGGTAATGTCTCCTCAGGGCTCAGGGACAGTTATTCCTGTTAGGTAATGTCACCTCAGCGCTCGGTGACAGTTATTCCTGTCAGGTAATGTCACCTCAGCGCTCGGTGACAGTTATTCCTGTCAGGTAATGTCTCCTCAGCGCTCAGTAAGTTTTTCCTGTCAGTTAATGCCTCCTCAGCACACGGTGACAGTTATTCCTGTCAGGTAATGCCTCTTCAGCACACAGTGACATTTATTCCTGTCAGGTAATGTCTCATCAGCACTCAGTGAGTTATTCCTGTCAGGTAATGTCTCATCAGCACACGGTGACAGTTATTCCTGTCAGGTAATGTCTCCTCAGCACTCAGTGAGTTATTCCTGTCAGGTAATGTCTCTTCAGCACACGGTGACAGTTATTCCTGTCAGGTAATGTCTACTCAGCGCTCAGGGACAGTTATTCCTGTTAGGTAATGTCACCTCAGCGCTCGGTGACAGTTATTCCTGTCAGGTAATGTTTCCTCAGCGCTCAGTAAGTTTTTCCTGTCAGTTAATGCCTCCTCAGCACACGGTGACAGTTATTCCTGTCAGGAAATGCTTCCTCAGCACACAGTGACAGTTATTCCTGTCAGGTAATGTCTCCTCAGCACACGGTGACAGTTATTCCTGTCAGGTAATGTCTCCTCAGCACTCAGTGAGTTATTCCTGTCAGGTAATGTCTCTTCAGCACACGGTGACAGTTATTCCTGTCAGGTAATGTCTCCTCAGCGTTCAGGGACAGTTATTCCTGTCAGGTAATGTCTCCTCAGCACACGGTGAGTTATTCTTGTCAGTTAATGTCTCCTCAGCGCTCAGGGACAGTTATTCCTGTCAGGTAATGTCTCCTCAGCACACGGTGACAGTTATTCCTGTCAGTTAATGTCACCTCAGCACACGGTGACAGTTGTTCCTGTCAGGTAATGTCTCCTCAGCGCTCAGTAAGCTTTCCCTGTCAGTTAATGTCTCCTCAGCGATCAGGGACAGTTATTCCTGTCAGGTAATGTCTCATCAGCGCCCGGTGAGTTATTCCTGTCAGTTAATGTCACCTCAGCGCTCGGTGACACTTACGCCTGTCAGGTAATGTCACCTCAGCACACGGTGACAGTTATTCCTGTCAGGTAATGTCTCCTCAGCACACGGTGACAGTTATTCCTGTCAGTTAATGTCATCTCAGCGCACAGTAAGTTTTTCCTGCCAGTTAATGTCACCTCAGCACACGGTGACAGTTATTCCTGTCAGGTAATGTCTCCTCAGCGCTCAGGGACAGTTATTCCTGTCAGGTAATGTCTCCTCAGCGCTCAGTAAGTTTTTCCTGTCAGTTAATGCCTCCTCAGCACACAGTGACAGTTATTCCTGTCAGGTAATGTCTCCTCAGCACACGGTGAGTTATTCCTGTCAGGTAATGTCTCCTCAGCACACAGTGACAGTTATTCCTGTCAGGTAATGTCTCCTCAGCACTCAGTGAGTTATTCCTGTCAGGTAATGTCTCTTCAGCACACGGTGACAGTTATTCCTGTCAGATAATGTCTACTCAGCGCTCAGGGACAGTTATTCCTGTTAGGTAATGTCACCTCAGCGCTCGGTGACAGTTATTCCTGTCAGGTAATGTCTCCTCAGTGCTCAGTAAGTTTTTCCTGTCAGTTAATGCCTCCTCAGCACACAGTGACAGTTATTCCTGTCAGGTAATGTCTCCTCAGCACACGGTGACAGTTATTCCTGTCAGGTAATGTCTCCTCAGCACTCAGTGAGTTATTCCTGTCAGGTAATGTCTCTTCAGCACACGGTGACAGTTATTCCTGTCAGGTAATGTCTCCTCAGGGCTCAGGGACAGTTATTCCTGTTAGGTAATGTCACCTCAGCGCTCGGTGACAGTTATTCCTGTCAGGTAATGTCACCTCAGCGCTCGGTGACAGTTATTCCTGTCAGGTAATGTCTCCTCAGCGCTCAGTAAGTTTTTCCTGTCAGTTAATGCCTCCTCAGCACACGGTGACAGTTATTCCTGTCAGGTAATGCCTCTTCAGCACACAGTGACATTTATTCCTGTCAGGTAATGTCTCATCAGCACTCAGTGAGTTATTCCTGTCAGGTAATGTCTCATCAGCACACGGTGACAGTTATTCCTGTCAGGTAATGTCTCCTCAGCACTCAGTGAGTTATTCCTGTCAGGTAATGTCTCTTCAGCACACGGTGACAGTTATTCCTGTCAGGTAATGTCTCCTCAGCGCTCAGGGACAGTTATTCCTGTTAGGTAATGTCACCTCAGCGCTCGGTGACAGTTATTCCTGTCAGGTAATGTTTCCTCAGCGCTCAGTAAGTTTTTCCTGTCAGTTAATGCCTCCTCAGCACACGGTGACAGTTATTCCTGTCAGGAAATGCTTCCTCAGCACACAGTGACAGTTATTCCTGTCAGGTAATGTCTCCTCAGCACACGGTGACAGTTATTCCTGTCAGGTAATGTCTCCTCAGCACTCAGTGAGTTATTCCTGTCAGGTAATGTCTCTTCAGCACACGGTGACAGTTATTCCTGTCAGGTAATGTTTCCTCAGCGTTCAGGGACAGTTATTCCTGTCAGGTAATGTCTCCTCAGCACACGGTGAGTTATTCTTGTCAGTTAATGTCTCCTCAGCGCTCAGGGACAGTTATTCCTGTCAGGTAATGTCTCCTCAGCACACGGTGACAGTTATTCCTGTCAGTTAATGTCACCTCAGCACACGGTGACAGTTGTTCCTGTCAGGTAATGTCTCCTCAGCGCTCAGTAAGCTTTCCCTGTCAGTTAATGTCTCCTCAGCGATCAGGGACAGTTATTCCTGTCAGGTAATGTCTCATCAGCGCCCGGTGAGTTATTCCTGTCAGTTAATGTCACCTCAGCGCTCGGTGACACTTACGCCTGTCAGGTAATGTCACCTCAGCACACGGTGACAGTTATTCCTGTCAGGTAATGTCTCCTCAGCACACGGTGACAGTTATTCCTGTCAGTTAATGTCACCTCAGCGCACAGTAAGTTTTTCCTGCCAGTTAATGTCACCTCAGCACACGGTGACAGTTATTCCTGTCAGGTAATGTCTCCTCAGCGCTCAGGGACAGTTATTCCTGTCAGGTAATGTCACCTCAGCACACGGTGACAGTTATTCCTGTCAGGTAATGTCTCCTCAGCGCTCAGGGACAGTTATTCCTGTCAGGTAATGTCTCCTCAGCGCTCAGTAGGTTTTTCCTGTCAGTTAATGCCTCCTCAGCACACAGTGACAGTTATTCCTGTCAGGTAATGTCACCTCAGCACACAGTGACAGTTATTCCTGTCAGGTAATGTCTCCTCAGCGCTCAGTAAGTTTTTCCTGTCAGTTAATGCCTCCTCAGCACATAGTGACAGTTATTCCTGTCAGGTAATGTCTCCTCAGCGCTCAGTAAGTTGTTCCTGTCAGTTAATGCCTCCTCAGCACACAGTGACAGTTATTCCTGTCAGGTAATGTCTCCTCAGCACACAGTTACAGTTATTCCTGTCAGGTAATGTCTCCTCAGCGCTCAGTAAGTTTTTCCTGTCAGTTAATGCCTCCTCAGCACACAGTGACAGTTATTCCTGTCAGGTAATGTCTCATCAGCACTCAGTGAGTTATTCCTGTCAGGTAATGTCTCCTCAGCACACGGTGACAGTTATTCCTGTCAGGTAATGTCTCCTCAGCACTCAGTGAGTTATTCCTGTCAGGTAATGTCTCTTCAGCACACGATGACAGTTATTCCTGTCAGGTAATGTCTCCTCATCGCTCAGGGACAGTTATTCCTATCAGGTAATGTCTCCTCAGCACACGGTGACAGTTATTCCTGTCAGTTAACGTCTCCTCAGCGCTCAGGGACAGTTATTCCTGTCAGGTAATGTCTCCTCAGCACACGGTGACAGTTATTCCTGTCAGTTAATGTCACCTCAGCACACGGTGACAGTTGTTCCTGTCAGGTAATGTCTCCTCAGCGCTCAGTAAGTTTTCCCTGTCAGTCAATCCTCAGCGCTCAGGGACAGTTATTCCTGTCAGGTAATGTCTCATCAGCGCCCGGTGAGTTATTCCTGTCAGGTAATGTCACCTCAGCACACGGTGACAGTTATTCCTGTCAGGTAATGTCTCCTCAGCACACGGTGACAGTTATTCCTGTCAGTTAATGTCACCTCAGCGCACAGTAAGTTTTTCCTGTCAGTTAATGTCACCTCAGCACACGGTGACAGTTATTCCTGTCAGGTAATGTCTTTTCAGCGCTCAGGGACAGTTATTCATGTCAGGTAATGTCTCATCAGCGCCCGGTGAGTTAATGTCACCTCAGCGCTCGGTGACACTTACGCCTGTCAGGTAATGTCACCTCAGCACACGGTGACAGTTATTCCTGTCAGGTAATGTCTCCTCAGCACACGGTGACAGTTATTCCTGTCAGTTAATGTCACCTCAGCGCACAGTAAGTTTTTCCTGTCAGTTAATGTCACCTCAACACACAGTGACAGTTATTCCTGTCAGGTAATGTCTCCTCAGCACTCAGGGACAGTTATTCCTGTTAGGTAATGTCACCTCCGCACACGGTGACAGTTATTCCTGTCAGGTAATGTCTCCTCAGCGCTCAGGGACAGTTATTCCTGTCAGGTAATGTCTCCTCAGCACACAGTGACAGTTATTCCTGTCAGGTAATGTCTCCTCAGCGCTCAGTAAGTTTTTCCTGTCAGTTAATGCCTCCTCAGCACACAGTGACAGTTATTCCTGTCAGGTAATGTCTCCTCAGCACACGGTGACAGTTATTCCGGTCAGGTAATGTCTCTTCAGCACACGGTGACAGTTATTCCTGTCAGGTAATGTCTCCTCAGCGCTCAGGGACAGTTATTCCTGTTAGGTAATGTCACCTCAGCGCTCGGTGACAGTTATTCCTGTCAGGTAATGTCACCTCAGCACTCGGTGACAGTTATTCCTGTCAGGTAATGTCTCCTCAGCGCTCAGTAAGTTTTTCCTGTCAGTTAATGCCTCCTCAGCACACGGTGACAGTTATTCCTGTCAGGTAATGCTTCCTCAGCACACAGTGACAGTTATTCCTGTCAGGTAATGTCTCATCAGCACTCAGTGAGTTATTCCTGTCAGGTCATGTCTCCTCAGCACACGGTGACAGTTATTCCTGTCAGGTAATGTCTCCTCAGCACTCAGTGAGTTATTCCTGTCAGGTAATGTCTCTTCAGCACACGGTGACAGTTATTCCTGTCAGGTAATGTCTCCTCAGCGCTCAGGGACAGTTATTCCTGTCAGGTAATGTCTCCTCAGCACACGGTGACAGTTATTCCTGTCAGTTAATGTCTCCTCAGCGCTCAGGGACAGTTATTCCTGTCATGTAATGTCTCCTCAGCACACGGTGACAGTTATTCCTGTCAGTTAATGTCACCTCAGCACACGGTGACAGTTGTTCCTGTCAGGTAATGTCTCCTCAGCGCTCAGTAAGTTTTCCCTGTCAGTTAATCCTCAGCGCTCAGGGACAGTTATTCCTGTCAGGTAATGTCTCATCAGCGCCCGGTGAGTTATTCCTGTCAGTTAATGTCACCTCAGCGCTCGGTGACACTTACGCCTGTCAGGTAATGTCACCTCAGCACACGGTGACAGTTATTCCTGTCAGGTAATGTCTCCTCAGCACACGGTGACAGTTATTCCTGTCAGTTAATGTCACCTCAGCGCACAGAAAGTTTTTCCTGTCAGTTAATGTCACCTCAGCACACGGTGACAGTTATTCCTGTCAGGTAATGTCTTCTCAGCGCTCAGGGACAGTTATTCCTGTCAGGTAATGTCTCATCAGCGCCCGGTGAGTTAATGTCACCTCAGCGCTCGGTGACACTTACGCCTGTCAGGTAATGTCACCTCAGCACACGGTGACAGTTATTCCTGTCTGGTAATGTCTCCTCGGCACACGGTGACAGTTATTCCTGTCAGTTAATGTCACCTCAGCGCACAGTAAGTTTTTCCTGTCAGTTAATGTCACCTCAACACACAGTGACAGTTATTCCTGTCAGGTAATGTCTCCTCAGCGCTCAGGGACAGCTATTCCTGTCAGGTAATGTCACCTCAGCACACGGTGACAGTTATTCCTGTCAGGTAATGTCTCCTCAGCGCTCAGGGACAGTTATTCCTGTCAGGTAATGTCTCCTCAGCACACAGTGACAGTTATTCCTGTCAGGTAATGTCTCCTCAGCGCTCAGTAAGTTTTTCCTGTCAGTTAATGCCTCCTCAGCACACAGTGACAGTTATTCCTGTCAGGTAATGTCTCCTCAGCACACGGTGACAGTTATTCCTGTCAGGTAATGTCTCCTCAGCACTCAGTGAGTTATTCCTGTCAGGTAATGTCTCTTCAGCACACGGTGACAGTTATTCCTGTCAGGTAATGTCTCCTCAGCGCTCAGGGACAGTTATTCCTGTTAGGTAATGTCACCTCAGCGCTCAGTGACAGTTATTCCTGTCAGGTAATGTCACCTCAGCGCTCGGTGACAGTTATTCCTGTCAGGTAATGTCTCCTCAGCGCTCAGTAAGTTTTTCCTGTCAGTTAATGCCTCCTCAGCACACGGTGACAGTTATTCCTGTCAGGTAATGCTTCCTCAGCACACAGTGACAGTTATTCCTGTCAGGTAATGTCTCATCAGCACTTAGTGAGTTATTCCTGTCAGGTCATGTCTCCTCAGCACACGGTGACAGTTATTCCTGTCAGGTAATGTCTCCTCAGCACTCAGTGAGTTATTCCTGTCAGGTAATGTCTCTTCAGCACACGGTGACAGTTATTCCTGTCAGGTAATGTCTCCTCAGCGCTCAGGGACAGTTATTCCTGTCAGGTAATGTCTCCTCAGCACACGGTGACAGTTATTCCTGTCAGTTAATGTCTCCTCAGCGCTCAGGGACAGTTATTCCTGTCAGGTAATGTCTCCTCAGCACACGGTGACAGTTATTCCTGTCAGTTAATGTCACCTCAGCACACGGTGACAGTTGTTCCTGTCAGGTAATGTCTCCTCAGCGCTCAGTAAGTTTTCCCTGTCAGTTAATCCTCAGCGCTCAGGGACAGTTATTCCTGTCAGGTAATGTCTCATCAGCGCCCGGTGAGTTATTCCTGTCAGTTAATGTCACCTCAGCGCTCGGTGACACTTACGCCTGTCAGGTAATGTCACCTCAGCACACGGTGACAGTTATTCCTGTCAGGTAATGTCTCCTCAGCACACGGTGACAGTTATTCCTGTCAGTTAATGTCACCTCAGCGCACAGTAAGTTTTTCCTGTCAGTTAATGTCACCTCAGCACACGGTGACAGTTATTCCTGTCAGGTAATGTCTACTCAGCGCTCAGGGACAGTTATTCCTGTCAGGTAATGTCACCTCAGCACACGGTGACAGTTATTCCTGTCAGGTAATGTTTCCTCAGCGCTCAGGGACAGTTATTCCTGTCAGGTAATGTCTCCTCAGCGCTCAGTAAGTTTTTCCTGTCAGTTAATGCCTCCTCAGCACACAGTGACAGTTATTCCTGTCAGGTAATGTCTCCTCAGCACACGGTGACAGTTATTCCTGTCAGGTAATGTCTCCTCAGCACTCAGTAAGTTATTGCTGTCAGGTAATGCCTCCTCAGCACACGGTGACAGTTATTCCTGTCAGGTAATGCCTCCTCAGCACACAGTGACAGTTATTCCTGTCAGGTAATGTCTCATCAGCACTCAGTGAGTTATTCCTGTCAGGTAATGTCTCCTCAGCACACGGTGACAGTTATTCCTGTCAGGTAATGTCTCCTCAGCACTCAGTGAGTTATTCCTGTCAGGTAATGTCTCTTCAGCACACGGTGACAGTTATTCCTGTCAGGTAATGTCTCCTCAGCGCTCAGGGACAGTTATTCCTGTTAGGTAATGTCACCTCAGCGCTCGGTGACAGTTATTCCAGTCAGGTAATGTCTACTCAGCGCTCAGTAAGTTTTTCCTGTCAGTTAATGCCTCCTCAGCACACAGTGACAGTTACTACTGTCAGGTAATGTCTCCTCAGCACACGGTGACAGTTATTCCTGTCAGGTAATGTCTCCTCAGCACTCAGTGAGTTATTCCTGTCAGGTAATGTCTCTTCAGCACACGGTGACAGTTATTCCTGTCAGGTAATGTCTCCTCAGCGCTCAGGGACAGTTATTCCTGTCAGGTAATGTCACCTCAGCACACGGTGACAGTTATTCCTGTCAGGTAATGTCTCCTCAGCGCTCAGGGACAGTTATTCCTGTCAGGTAATGTCTCCTCAGCGCTCAGTAAGTTTTTACTGTCAGTTAATGCCTCCTCAGCACACAGTGACAGTTATTCCTGTCAGGTAATGTCTCCTCAGCACACGGTGACAGTTATTCCTGTCAGGTAATGTCTCCTCAGCACTCAGTGAGTTATTCCTGTCAGGTAATGTCTCTTCAGCACACGGTGACAGTTATTCCTGTCAGGTAATGTCTCCTCAGCGCTCAGGGACAGTTATTCCTGTTAGGTAATGTCACCTCAGCGCTCGGTGACAGTTATTCCTGTCAGGTAATGTCACCTCAGCGCTTGGTGACAGTTATTCCTGTCAGGTAATGTCTCCTCAGCGCTCAGTAAGTTTTTCCTGTCAGTTAATGCCTCCTCAGCACACGGTGACAGTTATTCCTGTCAGGTAATGCCTCCTCAGCACACAGTGACAGTTATTCCTGTCAGGTAATGTCTCCTCAGCGCTCAGGGACAGTTATTCCTGTCAGGTAATGTCTCCTCAGCGCTCAGTAAGTTTTTCCTGTCAGTTAATGCCTCCTCAGCACACAGTGACAGTTATTCCTGTCAGGTAATGTCTCCTCAGCACACGGTGACAGTTATTCCTGTCAGGTAATGTCTCCTCAGCACTCAGTGAGTTATTCCTGTCAGGTAATGTCTCTTCAGCACACGGTGACAGTTATTCCTGTCAGGTAATGACTCCTCAGCGCTCAGGGACAGTTATTCCTGTTAGGTAATGTCACCTCAGAGCTCGGTGACAGTTATTCCTGTCAGGTAATGTCTCCTCAGCGCTCAGTAAGTTTTTCCTGTCAGTTAATGCCTCCTCAGCACACAGTGACAGTTATTCCTGTCAGGTAATGTCTCCTCAGCACACGGTGACAGTTATTCCTGTCAGGTAATGTCTTCTCAGCACTCAGTGAGTTATTCCTGTCAGGTAATGTCTCTTCAGCACACGGTGACAGTTATTCCTGTCAGGTAATGTCTCCTCAGCGCTCAGGGACAGTTATTCCTGTTAGGTAATGTCACCTCAGCGCTCGGTGACAGTTATTCCTGTCAGGTAATGTCACCTCAGCGCTCGGTGACAGTTATTCCTGTCAGGTAATGTCTCCTCAGCGCTCAGTAAGTTTTTCCTGTCAGTTAATGCCTCCTCAGCACACGGTGATAGTTATTCCTGTCAGGCAATGCCTCTTCAGCACACAGTGACATTTATTCCTGTCAGGTAATGTCTCATCAGCACTCAGTGAGTTATTCCTGTCAGGTAATGCCTCCTCAGCACACAGTGACAGTTATTCCTGTCAGGTAATGTCACCTCAGCACACGGTGACAGTTATTCCTGTCAGGTAATGTCTCCTCAGCGCTCAGGGACAGTTATTCCTGTCAGGTAATGTCTCCTCAGCGCTCAGTAAGTTTTTCCTGTCAGTTAATGCCTCCTCAGAACACAGTGACAGTTATTCCTGTCAGGTAATGTCTCCTCAGCACACGGTGAGTTATTCCTGTCAGGTAATGTCTCCTCAGCACACAGTGACAGTTATTCCTGTCAGGTAATGTCTCCTCAGCACTCAGTGAGTTATTCCTGTCAGGTAATGTCTCTTCAGCACACAGTGACAGTTATTCCTGTCAGGTAATGTCTACTCAGCGCTCAGGGACAGTTATTCCTGTTAGGTAATGTCACCTCAGCGCTCGGTGACAGTTATTCCTGTCAGGTAATGTCTCCTCAGTGCTCAGTAAGTTTTTCCTGTCAGTTAATGCCTCCTCAGCACACAGTGACAGTTATTCCTGTCAGGTAATGTCTCCTCAGCACACGGTGACAGTTATTCCTGTCAGGTAATGTCTCCTCAGCACTCAGTGAGTTATTCCTGTCAGGTAATGTCTCTTCAGCACACGGTGACAGTTATTCCTGTCAGGTAATGTCTCCTCAGCGCTCAGGGACAGTTATTCCTGTTAGGTAATGTCACCTCAGCGCTCGGTGACAGTTATTCCTGTCAGGTAATGTCACCTCAGCGCTCGGTGACAGTTATTCCTGTCAGGTAATGTCTCCTCAGCGCTCAGTAAGTTTTTCCTGTCAGTTAATGCCTCCTCAGCACACGGTGACAGTTATTCCTGTCAGGTAATGCCTCTTCAGCACACAGTGACATTTATTCCTGTCAGGTAATGTCTCATCAGCACTCAGTGAGTTATTCCTGTCAGGTAATGTCTCATCAGCACACGGTGACAGTTATTCCTGTCAGGTAATGTCTCCTCAGCACTCAGTGAGTTATTCCTGTCAGGTAATGTCTCTTCAGCACACGGTGACAGTTATTCCTGTCAGGTAATGTCTCCTCAGCGCTCAGGGACAGTTATTCCTGTTAGGTAATGTCACCTCAGCGCTCGGTGACAGTTATTCCTGTCAGGTAATGTTTCCTCAGCGCTCAGTAAGTTTTTCCTGTCAGTTAATGCCTCCTCAGCACACGGTGACAGTTATTCCTGTCAGGAAATGCTTCCTCAGCACACAGTGACAGTTATTCCTGTCAGGTAATGTCTCCTCAGCACACGGTGACAGTTATTCCTGTCAGGGAATGTCTCCTCAGCACTCAGTGAGTTATTCCTGTCAGGTAATGTCTCTTCAGCACACAGTGACAGTTATTCCTGTCAGGTAATGTCTCCTCAGCGTTCAGGGACAGTTATTCCTGTCAGGTAATGTCTCATCAGCACACGGTGAGTTATTCTTGTCAGTTAATGTCTCCTCAGCGCTCAGGGACAGTTATTCCTGTCAGGTAATGTCTCCTCAGCACACGGTGACAGTTATTCCTGTCAGTTAATGTCACCTCAGCACACGGTGACAGTTGTTCCTGTCAGGTAATGTCTCCTCAGCGCTCAGTAAGTTTTCCCTGTCAGTTAATGTCTCCTCAGCGATCAGGGACAGTTATTCCTGTCAGGTAATGTCTCATCAGCGCCCGGTGAGTTATTCCTGTCAGTTAATGTCACCTCAGCGCTCGGTGACACTTACGTCTGTCAGGTAATGTCACCTCAGCACACGGTGACAGTTATTCCTGTCAGGTAATGTCTCCTCAGCACACGGTGACAGTTATTCCTGTCAGTTAATGTCACCTCAGCGCACAGTAAGTTTTTCCTGCCAGTTAATGTCACCTCAGCACACGGTGACAGTTATTCCTGTCAGGTAATGTCTCCTCAGCGCTCAGGGACAGTTATTCCTGTCAGGTAATGTCACCTCAGCACACGGTGACAGTTATTCCTGTCAGGTAATGTCTCCTCAGCGCTCAGGGACAGTTATTCCTGTCAGGTAATGTCTCCTCAGCGCTCAGTAGGTTTTTCCTGTCAGTTAATGCCTCCTCAGCACACAGTGACAGTTATTCCTGTCAGGTAATGTCACCTCAGCACACAGTGACAGTTATTCCTGTCAGGTAATGTCTCCTCAGCGCTCAGTAAGTTTTTCCTGTCAGTTAATGCCTCCTCAGCACATAGTGACAGTTATTCCTGTCAGGTAATGTCTCCTCAGCGCTCAGTAAGTTGTTCCTGTCAGTTAATGCCTCCTCAGCACACAGTGACAGTTATTCCTGTCAGTTAATGCCTCCTCAGCACACGGTGACAGTTATTCCTGTCAGGTAATGCCTCTTCAGCACACAGTGACATTTATTCCTGTCAGGTAATGTCTCATCAGCACTCAGTGAGTTATTCCTGTCAGGTAATGTCTCATCAGCACACGGTGACAGTTATTCCTGTCAGGTAATGTCTCCTCAGCACTCAGTGAGTTATTCCTGTCAGGTAATGTCTCTTCAGCACACGGTGACAGTTATTCCTGTCAGGTAATGTCTCCTCAGCGCTCAGGGACAGTTATTCCTGTTAGGTAATGTCACCTCCGCGCTCGGTGACAGTTATTCCTGTCAGGTAATGTTTCCTCAGCGCTCAGTAAGTTTTTCCTGTCAGTTAATGCCTCCTCAGCACACGGTGACAGTTATTCCTGTCAGGAAATGCTTCCTCAGCACACAGTGACAGTTATTCCTGTCAGGTAATGTCTCCTCAGCACACGGTGACAGTTATTCCTGTCAGGTAATGTCTCCTCAGCACTCAGTGAGTTATTCCTGTCAGGTAATGTCTCTTCAGCACACGGTGACAGTTATTCCTGTCAGGTAATGTCTCCTCAGCGTTCAGGGACAGTTATTCCTGTCAGGTAATGTCTCCTCAGCACACGGTGAGTGATTCTTGTCAGTTAATGTCTCCTCAGCGCTCAGGGACAGTTATTCCTGTCAGGTAATGTCTCCTCAGCACACGGTGACAGTTATTCCTGTCAGTTAATGTCACCTCAGCACACGGTGACAGTTGTTCCTGTCAGGTAATGTCTCCTCAGCGCTCAGTAAGTTTTCCCTGTCAGTTAATGTCTCCTCAGCGATCAGGGACAGTTATTCCTGTCAGGTAATGTCTCATCAGCGCCCGGTGAGTTATTCCTGTCAGTTAATGTCACCTCAGCGCTCGGTGACACTTACGTCTGTCAGGTAATGTCACCTCAGCACACGGTGACAGTTATTCCTGTCAGGTAATGTCTCCTCAGCACACGGTGACAGTTATTCCTGTCAGTTAATGTCACCTCAGCGCACAGTAAGTTTTTCCTGCCAGTTAATGTCACCTCAGCACACGGTGACAGTTATTCCTGTCAGGTAATGTCTCCTCAGCGCTCAGGGACAGTTATTCCTGTCAGGTAATGTCACCTCAGCACACGGTGACAGTTATTCCTGTCAGGTAATGTCTCCTCAGCGCTCAGGGACAGTTATTCCTGTCAGGTAATGTCTCCTCAGCGCTCAGTAGGTTTTTCCTGTCAGTTAATGCCTCCTCAGCACACAGTGACAGTTATTCCTGTCAGGTAATGTCACCTCAGCACACAGTGACAGTTATTCCTGTCAGGTAATGTCTCCTCAGCGCTCAGTAAGTTTTTCCTGTCAGTTAATGCCTCCTCAGCACATAGTGACAGTTATTCCTGTCAGGTAATGTCTCCTCAGCGCTCAGTAAGTTGTTCCTGTCAGTTAATGCCTCCTCAGCACACAGTGACAGTTATTCCTGTCAGGTAATGTCTCCTCAGCACACAGTTACAGTTATTCCTGTCAGGTAATGTCTACTCAGCGCTCAGTAAGTTTTTCCTGTCAGTTAATGCCTCCTCAGCACACAGTGACAGTTATTCCTGTCAGGTAATGTCTCATCAGCACTCAGTGAGTTATTCCTGTCAGGTAATGTCTCCTCAGCACACGGTGACAGTTATTCCTGTCAGGTAATGTCTCCTCAGCACTCAGTGAGTTATTCCTGTCAGGTAATGTCTCTTCAGCACACGGTGACAGTTATTCCTGTCAGGTAATGTCTCCTCATCGCTCAGGGACAGTTATTCCTGTCAGGTAATGTCTCCTCAGCACACGGTGACAGTTATTCCTGTCAGTTAACGTCTCCTCAGCGCTCAGGGACAGTTATTCCTGTCAGGTAATGTCTCCTCAGCACACGGTGACAGTTATTCCTGTCAGTTAATGTCACCTCAGCACACGGTGACAGTTGTTCCTGTCAGGTAATGTCTCCTCAGCGCTCAGTAAGTTTTCCCTGTCAGTTAATGTCTCCTCAGCGATCAGGGACAGTTATTCCTGTCAGGTAATGTCTCATCAGCGCCCGGTGAGTTATTCCTGTCAGTTAATGTCACCTCAGCGCTCGGTGACACTTACGTCTGTCAGGTAATGTCACCTCAGCACACGGTGACAGTTATTCCTGTCAGGTAATGTCTCCTCAGCACACGGTGACAGTTATTCCTGTCAGTTAATGTCACCTCAGCGCACAGTAAGTTTTTCCTGCCAGTTAATGTCACCTCAGCACACGGTGACAGTTATTCCTGTCAGGTAATGTCTCCTCAGCGCTCAGGGACAGTTATTCCTGTCAGGTAATGTCACCTCAGCACACGGTGACAGTTATTCCTGTCAGGTAATGTCTCCTCAGCGCTCAGGGACAGTTATTCCTGTCAGGTAATGTCTCCTCAGCGCTCAGTAGGTTTTTCCTGTCAGTTAATGCCTCCTCAGCACACAGTGACAGTTATTCCTGTCAGGTAATGTCACCTCAGCACACAGTGACAGTTATTCCTGTCAGGTAATGTCTCCTCAGCGCTCAGTAAGTTTTTCCTGTCAGTTAATGCCTCCTCAGCACATAGTGACAGTTATTCCTGTCAGGTAATGTCTCCTCAGCGCTCAGTAAGTTGTTCCTGTCAGTTAATGCCTCCTCAGCACACAGTGACAGTTATTCCTGTCAGGTAATGTCTCCTCAGCACACAGTTACAGTTATTCCTGTCAGGTAATGTCTACTCAGCGCTCAGTAAGTTTTTCCTGTCAGTTAATGCCTCCTCAGCACACAGTGACAGTTATTCCTGTCAGGTAATGTCTCATCAGCACTCAGTGAGTTATTCCTGTCAGGTAATGTCTCCTCAGCACACGGTGACAGTTATTCCTGTCAGGTAATGTCTCCTCAGCACTCAGTGAGTTATTCCTGTCAGGTAATGTCTCTTCAGCACACGGTGACAGTTATTCCTGTCAGGTAATGTCTCCTCATCGCTCAGGGACAGTTATTCCTGTCAGGTAATGTCTCCTCAGCACACGGTGACAGTTATTCCTGTCAGTTAACGTCTCCTCAGCGCTCAGGGACAGTTATTCCTGTCAGGTAATGTCTCCTCAGCACACGGTGACAGTTATTCCTGTCAGTTAATGTCACCTCAGCACACGGTGACAGTTGTTCCTGTCAGGTAATGTCTCCTCAGCGCTCAGTAAGTTTTCCCTGTCAGTCAATCCTCAGCGCTCAGGGACAGTTATTCCTGTCAGGTAATGTCTCATCAGCGCCCGGTGAGTTATTCCTGTCAGGTAATGTCACCTCAGCACACGGTGACAGTTATTCCTGTCAGGTAATGTCTCCTCAGCACACGGTGACAGTTATTCCTGTCAGTTAATGTCACCTCAGCGCACAGTAAGTTTTTCCTGTCAGTTAATGTCACCTCAGCACACGGTGACAGTTATTCCTGTCAGGTAATGTCTTTTCAGCGCTCAGGGACATTTATTCATGTCAGGTAATGTCTCATCAGCGCCCGGTGAGTTAATGTCACCTCAGCGCTCGGTGACACTTACGCCTGTCAGGTAATGTCACCTCAGCACACGGTGACAGTTATTCCTGTCAGGTAATGTCTCCTCAGCACACGGTGACAGTTATTCCTGTCAGTTAATGTCACCTCAGCGCACAGTAAGTTTTTCCTGTCAGTTAATGTCACCTCAACACACAGTGACAGTTATTCCTGTCAGGTAATGTCTCCTCAGCGCTCAGGGACAGTTATTCCTGTTAGGTAATGTCACCTTCGCACACGGTGACAGTTATTCCTGTCAGGTAATGTCTCCTCAGCGCTCTGGGACAGTTATTCCTGTCAGGTAATGTCTCCTCAGCACACAGTGACAGTTATTCCTGTCAGGTAATGTCTCCTCAGCGCTCAGTAAGTTTTTCCTGTCAGTTAATGCCTCCTCAGCACACAGTGACAGTTATTCCTGTCAGGTAATGTCTCCTCAGCACACGGTGACAGTTATTCCTGTCAGGTAATGTCTCTTCAGCACACGGTGACAGTTATTCCTGTCAGGTAATGTCTCCTCAGCGCTCAGGGACAGTTATTCCTGTTAGGTTATGTCACCTCAGCGCTCGGTGACAGTTATTCCTGTCAGGTAATGTCACCTCAGCACTCGGTGACAGTTATTCCTGTCAGGTAATGTCTCCTCAGCGCTCAGTAAGTTTTTCCTGTCAGTTAATGCCTCCTCAGCACACGGTGACAGTTATTCCTGTCAGGTAATGCTTCCTCAGCACACAGTGACAGTTATTCCTGTCAGGTAATGTCTCATCAGCACTCAGTGAGTTATTCCTGTCAGGTCATGTCTCCTCAGCACACGGTGACAGTTATTCCTGTCAGGTAATGTCTCCTCAGCACTCAGTGAGTTATTCCTGTCAGGTAATGTCTCTTCAGCACACGGTGACAGTTATTCCTGTCAGGTAATGTCTCCTCAGCGCTCAGGGACAGTTATTCCTGTCAGGTAATGTCTCCTCAGCACACGGAGACAGTTATTCCTGTCAGTTAATGTCTCCTCAGCGCTCAGGGACAGTTATTCCTGTCATGTAATGTCTCCTCAGCACACGGTGACAGTTATTCCTGTCAGTTAATGTCACCTCAGCACACGGTGACAGTTGTTCCTGTCAGGTAATGTCTCCTCAGCGCTCAGTAAGTTTTCCCTGTCAGTTAATCCTCAGCGCTCAGGGACAGTTATTCCTGTCAGGTAATGTCTCATCAGCGCCCGGTGAGTTATTCCTGTCAGTTAATGTCACCTCAGCGCTCGGTGACACTTAGGCCTGTCAGGTAATGTCACCTCAGCACACGGTGACAGTTATTCCTGTCAGGTAATGTCTCCTCAGCACTCGGTGACAGTTATTCCTGTCAGGTAATGTCTCCTCAGCACTCAGTGAGTTATTCCTGTCAGGTAATGTCTCTTCAGCACACGGTGACAGTTATTCCTGTCAGGTAATGTCTCCTCAGCGCTCAGGGACAGTTATTCCTGTTAGGTAATGTCACCTCAGCGCTCGGTGACAGTTATTCCTGTCAGGTAATGTTTCCTCAGCGCTCAGTAAGTTTTTCCTGTCAGTTAATGCCTCCTCAGCACACGGTGACAGTTATTCCTGTCAGGAAATGCTTCCTCAGCACTCAGTGAGTTATTCCTGTCAGGTAATGTCTCTTCAGCACACGGTGACAGTTATTCCTGTCAGGTAATGTCTCCTCAGCGTTCAGGGACAGTTATTCCTGTCAGGTAATGTCTCCTCAGCACACGGTGAGTTATTCTTGTCAGGTAATGTCTCCTCAGCGCTCAGGGACAGTTATTCCTGTTAGGTTATGTCACCTCAGCGCTCGGTGACAGTTATTCCTGTCAGGTAATGTCACCTCAGCACTCGGTGACAGTTATTCCTGTCAGGTAATGTCTCCTCAGCGCTCAGTAAGTTTTTCCTGTCAGTTAATGCCTCCTCAGCACACGGTGACAGTTATTCCTGTCAGGTAATGCTTCCTCAGCACACAGTGACAGTTATTCCTGTCAGGTAATGTCTCATCAGCACTCAGTGAGTTATTCCTGTCAGGTCATGTCTCCTCAGCACACGGTGACAGTTATTCCTGTCAGGTAATGTCTCCTCAGCACTCAGTGAGTTATTCCTGTCAGGTAATGTCTCTTCAGCACACGGTGACAGTTATTCCTGTCAGGTAATGTCTCCTCAGCGCTCAGGGACAGTTATTCCTGTCAGGTAATGTCTCCTCAGCGCTCAGTAGGTTTTTCCTGTCAGTTAAGGCCTCCTCAGCACACAGTGACAGTTATTCCTGTCAGGTAATGTCACCTCAGCACACAGTGACAGTTATTCCTGTCAGGTAATGTCTCCTCAGCGCTCAGTAAGTTTTTCCTGTCAGTTAATGCCTCCTCAGCACACAGTGACAGTTATTCCTGTCAGGTAATGTCTCCTCAGCGCTCAGTAAGTTTTTCCTGTCAGTTAATGCCTCCTCAGCACACAGTGACAGTTATTCCTGTCAGGTAATGTCTCCTCAGCACACAGTGACAGTTATTCCTGTCAGGTAATGTCTCCTCAGCGCTCAGTAAGTTTTTCCTGTCAGTTAATGCCTCCTCAGCACACAGTGACAGTTATTCCTGTCAGGTAATGTCTCATCAGCACTCAGTGAGTTATTCCTGTCAGGTAATGTCTCTTCAGCACACGGTGACAGTTATTCCTGTCAGGTAATGTCTCCTCAGCGTTCAGGGACAGTTATTCCTGTCAGGTAATGTCTCCTCAGCACACGGTGAGTTATTCTTGTCAGTTAATGTCTCCTCAGTGCTCAGGGACAGTTATTCCTGTCAGGTAATGTCTCCTCAGCACACGGTGACAGTTATTTCTGTCAGTTAATGTCACCTCAGCACACGGTGACAGTTGTTCCTGTCAGGTAATGTCTCCTCAGCGCTCAGTAAGTTTTCCCTGTCAGTTAATGTCTCCTCAGCGATCAGGGACAGTTATTCCTGTCAGTTAATGTCTCATCAGCGCCCGGTGAGTTATTCCTGTCAGTTAATGTCACCTCAGCGCTCGGTGACACTTACGCCTGTCAGGTAATGTCACCTCAGCACACGGTGACAGTTATTCCTGTCAGGTAATGTCTCCTCAGCACACGGTGACAGTTATTCCTGTCAGTTAATGTCACCTCAGCGCACAGTAAGTTTTTCCTGCCAGTTAATGTCACCTCAGCACACGGTGACAGTTATTCCTGTCAGGTAATGTCTCCTCCGCGCTCAGGGACAGTTATTCCTGTCAGGTAATGTCACCTCTGCACACGGTGACAGTTATTCCTGTCAGGTAATGTCTCCTCAGCGCTCAGGGACAGTTATTCCTGTCAGGTAATGTCTCCTCAGCGCTCAGTAGGTTTTTCCTGTCAGTTAATGCCTCCTCAGCACACAGTGACAGTTATTCCTGTCAGGTAATGTCACCTCAGCACACAGTGACAGTTATTCCTGTCAGGTAATGTCTCCTCAGCGCTCAGTAAGTTTTTCCTGTCAGTTAATGCCTCCTCAGCACACAGTGACAGTTATTCCTGTCAGGTAATGTCTCCTCAGCGCTCAGTAAGTTTTTCCTGTCAGTTAATGCCTCCTCAGCACACAGTGACAGTTATTCCTGTCAGGTAATGTCTCCTCAGCACACAGTGACAGTTATTCCTGTCAGGTAATGTCTCCTCAGCGCTCAGTAAGTTTTTCCTGTCAGTTAATGCCTCCTCAGCACACAGTGACAGTTATTCCTGTCAGGTAATGTCTCATCAGCACTCAGTGAGTTATTCCTGTCAGGTAATGTCTCCTCAGCACACGGTGACAGTTATTCCTGTCAGGTAATGTCTCCTCAGCACTCAGTGAGTTATTCCTGTCAGGTAATGTCTCTTCAGCACACGGTGACAGTTATTCCTGTCAGGTAATGTCTCCTCATCGCTCAGGGACAGTTATTCCTGTCAGGTAATGTCTCCTCAGCACACGGTGACAGTTATTCCTGTCAGTTAACGTCTCCTCAGCGCTCAGGGACAGTTATTCCTGTCAGGTAATGTCTCCTCAGCACACGGTGACAGTTATTCCTGTCAGTTAATGTCACCTCAGCACACGGTGACAGTTGTTCCTGTCAGGTAATGTCTCCTCAGCGCTCAGTAAGTTTTCCCTGTCAGTCAATCCTCAGCGCTCAGGGACAGTTATTCCTGTCAGGTAATGTCTCATCAGCGCCCGGTGAGTTATTCCTGTCAGGTAATGTCACCTCAGCACACGGTGACAGTTATTCCTGTCAGGTAATGTCTCCTCAGCACACGGTGACAGTTATTCCTGTCAGTTAATGTCACCTCAGCGCACAGTAAGTTTTTCCTGTCAGTTAATGTCACCTCAGCACACGGTGACAGTTATTCCTGTCAGGTAATGTCTTTTCAGCGCTCAGGGACAGTTATTCCTGTCAGGTAATGTCTCCTCAGCACACGGTGACAGTTATTCCTGTCAGTTAATGTCACCTCAGCGCACAGTAAGTTTTTCCTGTCAGTTAATGTCACCTCAACACACAGTGACAGTTATTCCTGTCAGGTAATGTCTCCTCAGCGCTCAGGGACAGTTATTCCTGTCAGGTAATGTCACCTCAGCACACGGTGACAGTTATTCCTGTCAGGTAATGTCTCCTCAGCGCTCAGGGACAGTTATTCCTGTCAGGTAATGTCTCCTCAGCACACAGTGACAGTTATTCCTGTCAGGTAATGTCTCCTCAGCGCTCAGTAAGTTTCTCCTGTCAGTTAATGCCTCCTCAGCACACAGTGACAGTTATTCCTGTCAGGTAATGTCTCCTCAGCACACGGTGACAGTTATTCCTGTCAGGTAATGTCTCTTCAGCACACGGTGACAGTTATTCCTGTCAGGTAATGTCTCCTCAGCGCTCAGGGACAGTTATTCCTGTCAGGTAATGTCACCTCAGCACTCGGTGACAGTTATTCCTGTCAGGTAATGTCTCCTCAGCGCTCAGTAAGTTTTTCCTGTCAGTTAATGCCTCCTCAGCACACGGTGACAGTTATTCCTGTCAGGTAATGCTTCCTCAGCACACAGTGACAGTTATTCCTGTCAGGTAATGTCTCATCAGCACTCAGTGAGTTATTCCTGTCAGGTCATGTCTCCTCAGCACACGGTGACAGTTATTCCTGTCAGGTAATGTCTCCTCAGCACTCAGTGACTTATTCCTGTCAGGTAATGTCTCTTCAGCACACGGTGACAGTTATTCCTGTCAGGTAATGTCTCCTCAGCGCTCAGGGACAGTTATTCCTGTCAGGTAATGTCTCCTCAGCACACGGAGACAGTTATTCCTGTCAGTTAATGTCTCCTCAGCGCTCAGGGACAGTTATTCCTGTCATGTAATGTCTCCTCAGCACACGGTGACAGTTATTCCTGTCAGTTAATGTCACCTCAGCACACGGTGACAGTTGTTCCTGTCAGGTAATGTCTCCTCAGCGCTCAGTAAGTTTTCCCTGTCAGTTAATCCTCAGCGCTCAGGGACAGTTATTCCTGTCAGGTAATGTCTCATCAGCGCCCGGTGAGTTATTCCTGTCAGTTAATGTCACCTCAGCGCTCGGTGACAATTAGGCCTGTCAGGTAATGTCACCTCAGCACACGGTGACAGTTATTCCTGTCAGGTAATGTCTCCTCAGCACTCGGTGACAGTTATTCCTGTCAGGTAATGTCTCCTCAGCACTCAGTGAGTTATTCCTGTCAGGTAATGTCTCTTCAGCACACGGTGACAGTTATTCCTGTCAGGTAATGTCTCCTCAGCGCTCAGGGACAGTTATTCCTGTTAGGTAATGTCACCTCAGCGCTCGGTGACAGTTATTCCTGTCAGGTAATGTTTCCTCAGCGCTCAGTAAGTTTTTCCTGTCAGTTAATGCCTCCTCAGCACACGGTGACAGTTATTCCTGTCAGGAAATGCTTCCTCAGCACTCAGTGAGTTATTCCTGTCAGGTAATGTCTCTTCAGCACACGGTGACAGTTATTCCTGTCAGGTAATGTCTCCTCAGCGTTCAGGGACAGTTATTCCTGTCAGGTAATGTCTCCTCAGCACACGGTGAGTTATTCTTGTCAGTTAATGTCTCCTCAGTGCTCAGGGACAGTTATTCCTGTCAGGTAATGTCTCCTCAGCACACGGTGACAGTTATTCCTGTCAGGTAATGTCTCCTCAGCACTCAGTGAGTTATTCCTGTCAGGTAATGTCTCTTCAGCACACGGTGACAGTTATTCCTGTCAGGTAATGTCTCCTCAGCGTTCAGGGACAGTTATTCCTGTCAGGTAATGTCTCCTCAGCACACGGTGAGTTATTCTTGTCAGTTAATGTCTCCTCAGTGCTCAGGGACAGTTATTCCTGTCAGGTAATGTCTCCTCAGCACACGGTGACAGTTATTCCTGTCAGTTAATGTCACCTCAGCACACGGTGACAGTTGTTCCTGTCAGGTAATGTCTCCTCAGCGCTCAGTAAGTTTTCCCTGTCAGTTAATGTCTCCTCAGCGATCAGGGACAGTTATTCCTGTCAGTTAATGTCTCATCAGCGCCCGGTGAGTTATTCCTGTCAGTTAATGTCACCTCAGCGCTCGGTGACACTTACGCCTGTCAGGTAATGTCACCTCAGCACACGGTGACAGTTATTCCTGTCAGGTAATGTCTCCTCAGCACACGGTGACAGTTATTCCTGTCAGTTAATGTCACCTCAGCGCACAGTAAGTTTTTCCTGCCAGTTAATGTCACCTCAGCACACGGTGACAGTTATTCCTGTCAGGTAATGTCTCCTCCGCGCTCAGGGACAGTTATTCCTGTCAGGTAATGTCACCTCAGCACACGGTGACAGTTATTCCTGTCAGGTAATGTCTCCTCAGCGCTCAGGGACAGTTATTCCTGTCAGGTAATGTCTCCTCAGCGCTCAGTAGGTTTTTCCTGTCAGTTAATGCCTCCTCAGCACACAGTGACAGTTATTCCTGTCAGGTAATGTCACCTCAGCACACAGTGACAGTTATTCCTGTCAGGTAATGTCTCCTCAGCGCTCAGTAAGTTTTTCCTGTCAGTTAATGCCTCCTCAGCACACAGTGACAGTTATTCCTGTCAGGTAATGTCTCCTCAGCGCTCAGTAAGTTTTTCCTGTCAGTTAATGCCTCCTCAGCACACAGTGACAGTTATTCCTGTCAGGTAATGTCTCCTCAGCACACAGTGACAGTTATTCCTGTCAGGTAATGTCTCCTCAGCGCTCAGTAAGTTTTTCCTGTCAGTTAATGCCTCCTCAGCACACAGTGACAGTTATTCCTGTCAGGTAATGTCTCATCAGCACTCAGTGAGTTATTCCTGTCAGGTAATGTCTCTTCAGCACACGGTGACAGTTATTCCTGTCAGGCAATGTCTCCTCAGCGTTCAGGGACAGTTATTCCTGTCAGGTAATGTCTCCTCAGCACACGGTGAGTTATTCTTGTCAGTTAATGTCTCCTCAGTGCTCAGGGACAGTTATTCCTGTCAGGTAATGTCTCCTCAGCACACGGTGACAGTTATTTCTGTCAGTTAATGTCACCTCAGCACACGGTGACAGTTGTTCCTGTCAGGTAATGTCTCCTCAGCGCTCAGTAAGTTTTCCCTGTCAGTTAATGTCTCCTCAGCGATCAGGGACAGTTATTCCTGTCAGTTAATGTCTCATCAGCGCCCGGTGAGTTATTCCTGTCAGTTAATGTCACCTCAGCGCTCGGTGACACTTACGCCTGTCAGGTAATGTCACCTCAGCACACGGTGACAGTTATTCCTGTCAGGTAATGTCTCCTCAGCACACGGTGACAGTTATTCCTGTCAGTTAATGTCACCTCAGCGCACAGTAAGTTTTTCCTGCCAGTTAATGTCACCTCAGCACACGGTGACAGTTATTCCTGTCAGGTAATGTCTCCTCCGCGCTCAGGGACAGTTATTCCTGTCAGGTAATGTCACCTCTGCACACGGTGACAGTTATTCCTGTCAGGTAATGTCTCCTCAGCGCTCAGGGACAGTTATTCCTGTCAGGTAATGTCTCCTCAGCGCTCAGTAGGTTTTTCCTGTCAGTTAATGCCTCCTCAGCACACAGTGACAGTTATTCCTGTCAGGTAATGTCACCTCAGCACACAGTGACAGTTATTCCTGTCAGGTAATGTCTCCTCAGCGCTCAGTAAGTTTTTCCTGTCAGTTAATGCCTCCTCAGCACACAGTGACAGTTATTCCTGTCAGGTAATGTCTCCTCAGCGCTCAGTAAGTTTTTCCTGTCAGTTAATGCCTCCTCAGCACACAGTGACAGTTATTCCTGTCAGGTAATGTCTCCTCAGCACACAGTGACAGTTATTCCTGTCAGGTAATGTCTCCTCAGCGCTCAGTAAGTTTTTCCTGTCAGTTAATGCCTCCTCAGCACACAGTGACAGTTATTCCTGTCAGGTAATGTCTCATCAGCACTCAGTGAGTTATTCCTGTCAGGTAATGTCTCCTCAGCACACGGTGACAGTTATTCCTGTCAGGTAATGTCTCCTCAGCACTCAGTGAGTTATTCCTGTCAGGTAATGTCTCTTCAGCACACGGTGACAGTTATTCCTGTCAGGTAATGTCTCCTCATCGCTCAGGGACAGTTATTCCTGTCAGGTAATGTCTCCTCAGCACACGGTGACAGTTATTCCTGTCAGTTAACGTCTCCTCAGCGCTCAGGGACAGTTATTCCTGTCAGGTAATGTCTCCTCAGCACACGGTGACAGTTATTCCTGTCAGTTAATGTCACCTCAGCACACGGTGACAGTTGTTCCTGTCAGGTAATGTCTCCTCAGCGCTCAGTAAGTTTTCCCTGTCAGTCAATCCTCAGCGCTCAGGGACAGTTATTCCTGTCAGGTAATGTCTCATCAGCGCCCGGTGAGTTATTCCTGTCAGGTAATGTCACGTCAGCACACGGTGACAGTTATTCCTGTCAGGTAATGTCTCCTCAGCACACGGTGACAGTTATTCCTGTCAGTTAATGTCACCTCAGCGCACAGTAAGTTTTTCCTGTCAGTTAATGTCACCTCAGCACACGGTGACAGTTATTCCTGTCAGGTAATGTCTTTTCAGCGCTCAGGGACAGTTATTCATGTCAGGTAATGTCTCATCAGCGCCCGGTGAGTTAATGTCACCTCAGCGCTCGGTGACACTTACTCCTGTCAGGTAATGTCACCTCAGCACACGGTGACAGTTATTCCTGTCAGGTAATGTCTCCTCAGCACACGGTGACAGTTATTCCTGTCAGTTAATGTCACCTCAGCGCACAGTAAGTTTTTCCTGTCAGTTAATGTCACCTCAACACACAGTGACAGTTATTCCTGTCAGGTAATGTCTCCTCAGCGCTCAGGGACAGTTATTCCTGTCAGGTAATGTCACCTCAGCACACGGTGACAGTTATTCCTGTCAGGTAATGTCTCCTCAGCGCTCAGGGACAGTTATTCCTGTCAGGTAATGTCTCCTCAGCACACAGTGACAGTTATTCCTGTCAGGTAATGTCTCCTCAGCGCTCAGTAAGTTTCTCCTGTCAGTTAATGCCTCCTCAGCACACAGTGACAGTTATTCCTGTCAGGTAATGTCTCCTCAGCACACGGTGACAGTTATTCCTGTCAGGTAATGTCTCTTCAGCACACGGTGACAGTTATTCCTGTCAGGTAATGTCTCCTCAGCGCTCAGGGACAGTTATTCCTGTTAGGTAATGTCACCTCAGCGCTCGGTGACAGTTATTCCTGTCAGGTAATGTCACCTCAGCACTCGGTGACAGTTATTCCTGTCAGGTAATGTCTCCTCAGCGCTCAGTAAGTTTTTCCTGTCAGTTAATGCCTCCTCAGCACACGGTGACAGTTATTCCTGTCAGGTAATGCTTCCTCAGCACACAGTGACAGTTATTCCTGTCAGGTAATGTCTCATCAGCACTCAGTGAGTTATTCCTGTCAGGTCATGTCTCCTCAGCACACGGTGACAGTTATTCCTGTCAGGTAATGTCTCCTCAGCACTCAGTGAGTTATTCCTGTCAGGTAATGTCTCTTCAGCACACGGTGACAGTTATTCCTGTCAGGTAATGTCTCCTCAGCGCTCAGGGACAGTTATTCCTGTCAGGTAATGTCTCCTCAGCACACGGTGACAGTTATTCCTCAGTTAATGTCTCCTCAGCGCTCAGGGACAGTTATTCCTGTCAGGTAATGTCTCCTCAGCACACGGTGACAGTTATTCCTGTCAGTTAATGTCACCTCAGCACACGGTGACAGTTGTTCCTGTCAGGTAATGTCTCCTCAGCGCTCAGTAAGTTTTCCCTGTCAGTTAATCCTCAGCGCTCAGGGACAGTTATTCCTGTCAGGTAATGTCTCATCAGCGCCCGGTGAGTTATTCCTGTCAGTTAATGTCACCTCAGCGCTCGGTGACACTTACGCCTGTCAGGTAATGTCACCTCAGCACACGGTGACAGTTATTCCTGTCAGGTAATGTCTCCTCAGCACACGGTGACAGTTATTCCTGTCAGGTAATGTCTCCTCAGCACACGGTGACAGTTATTCCTGTCAGGTAATGTCTCCTCAGCACACGGTGACAGTTATTCCTGTCAGTTAATGTCACCTCAGCGCACAGTAAGTTTTTCCTGTCAGTTAATGTCACCTCAGCACACGGTGACAGTTATTCCTGTCAGGTAATGTCTACTCAGCGCTCAGGGACAGTTATTCCTGTCAGGTAATGTCACCTCAGCACACGGTGATAGTTATTCCTGTCAGGTAATGTTTCCTCAGCGCTCAGGGACAGTTATTCCTGTCAGGTAATGTCTCCTCAGCGCTCAGTAAGTTTTTCCTGTCAGTTAATGCCTCCTCAGCACACAGTGACAGTTATTCCTGTCAGGTAATGTCTCCTCAGCACACGGTGACAGTTATTCCTGTCAGGTAATGTCTCCTCAGCACTCAGTGAGTTATTCCTGTCAGGTAATGTCTCTTCAGCACACGGTGATAGTTATTCCTGTCAGGTAATGTCTCCTCAGCGCTCAGGGACAGTTATTCCTGTTAGGTAATGTCACCTCAGCGCTCGGTGACAGTTATTCCTGTCAGGTAATGTCTCCTCAGCGCTCAGTAAGTTTTTCCTGTCAGTTAATGCCTCCTCAGCACACGGTGACAGTTATTCCTGTCAGGTAATGTCTCCTCAGCACACGGTGACAGTTATTCCTGTCAGTTAATGTCACCTCAGCGCACAGTAAGTTTTTCCTGTCAGTTAATGTCACCTCAGCACACGGTGACAGTTATTCCTGTCAGGTAATGTCTTTTCAGCGCTCAGGGACAGTTATTCATGTCAGGTAATGTCTCATCAGCGCCCGGTGAGTTAATGTCACCTCAGCGCTCGGTGACACTTACGCCTGTCAGGTAATGTCACCTCAGCACACGGTGACAGTTATTCCTGTCAGGTAATGTCTCCTCAGCACACGGTGACAGTTATTCCTGTCAGTTAATGTCACCTCAGCGCACAGTAAGTTTTTCCTGTCAGTTAATGTCACCTCAGCACACGGTGACAGTTATTCCTGTCAGGTAATGTCTTTTCAGCGCTCAGGGACAGTTATTCATGTCAGGTAATGTCTCATCAGCGCCCGGTGAGTTAATGTCACCTCAGCGCTCGGTGACACTTACGCCTGTCAGGTAATGTCACCTCAGCACACGGTGACAGTTATGCCTGTCAGGTAATATCTCCTCAGCGCTCAGGGACAGTTATTCCTGTCAGGTAATGTCACCTCAGCACACGGTGACAGTTATTCCTGTCAGGTAATGTCTCCTCAGCGCTCAGGGACAGTTATTCCTGTCAGGTAATGTCTCCTCAGCACACAGTGACAGTTATTCCTGTCAGGTAATGTCTCCTCAGCGCTCAGTAAGTTTTTCCTGTCAGTTAATGCCTCCTCAGCACACAGTGACAGTTATTCCTGTCAGGTAATGTCTCCTCAGCACACGGTGACAGTTATTCCTGTCAGGTAATGTCTCTTCAGCACACGGTGACAGTTATTCCTGTCAGGTAATGTCTCATCAGCGCTCAGGGACAGTTATTCCTGTTAGGTAATGTCACCTCAGCGCTCAGGGACAGTTATTCCTGTCAGGTAATGTCTCCTCAGCACACAGTGACAGTTATTCCTGTCAGGTAATGTCTCCTCAGCGCTCAGTAAGTTTTTCCTGTCAGTTAATGCCTCCTCAGCACACAGTGACAGTTATTCCTGTCAGGTAATGTCTCCTCAGCACACGGTGACAGTTATTCCTGTCAGGTAATGTCTCTTCAGCACACGGTGACAGTTATTCCTGTCAGGTAATGTCTCCTCAGCGCTCAGGGACAGTTATTCCTGTTAGGTAATGTCACCTCAGCGCTCGGTGACAGTTATTCCTGTCAGGTAATGTCACCTCAGCACTCGGTGACAGTTATTCCTGTCAGGTAATGTCTCCTCAGCACACGGTGACAGTTATTCCTGTCAGGTAATGTCTCTTCAGCACACGGTGACAGTTATTCCTGTCAGGTAATGTCTCCTCAGCGCTCAGGGACAGTTATTCCTGTTAGGTAATGTCACCTCAGCGCTCGGTGACAGTTATTCCTGTCAGGTAATGTCACCTCAGCACTCGGTGACAGTTATTCCTGTCAGGTAATGTCTCCTCAGCGCTCAGTAAGTTTTTCCTGTCAGTTAACGCCTCCTCAGCACACGGTGACAGTTATTCCTGTCAGGTAATGCTTCCTCAGCACACAGTGACAGTTATTCCTGTCAGGTAATGTCTCATCAGCACTCAGTGAGTTATTCCTGTCAGGTCATGTCTCCTCAGCACACGGTGACAGTTATTCCTGTCAGGTAATGTCTCCTCAGCACTCAGTGAGTTATTCCTGTCAGGTAATGTCTCTTCAGCACACGGTGACAGTTATTCCTGTCAGGTAATGTCTCCTCAGCGCTCAGGGACAGTTATTCCTGTCAGGTAATGTCTCCTCAGCACACGGTGACAGTTATTCCTCAGTTAATGTCTCCTCAGCGCTCAGGGACAGTTATTCCTCTCAGGTAATGTCTCCTCAGCACACGGTGACAGTTATTCCTGTCAGTTAATGTCACCTCAGCACACGGTGACAGTTGTTCCTGTCAGGTAATGTCTCCTCAGCGCTCAGTAAGTTTTCCCTGTCAGTTAATCCTCAGCGCTCAGGGACAGTTATTCCTGTCAGGTAATGTCTCATCAGCGGCCGGTGAGTTATTCCTGTCAGTTAATGTCACCTCAGCGCTCGGTGACACTTACGCCTGTCAGGTAATGTCACCTCAGCACACGTTGACAGTTATTCCTGTCAGGTAATGTCTCCTCAGCACACGGTGACAGTTATTCCTGTCAGGTAATGTCTCCTCAGCACACGGTGACAGTTATTCCTGTCAGTTAATGTCACCTCAGCGCACAGTAAGTTTTTCCTGTCAGTTAATGTCACCTCAGCACACGGTGACAGTTATTCCTGTCAGGTAATGTCTACTCAGCGCTCAGGGACAGTTATTCCTGTCAGGTAATGTCACCTCAGCACACGGTGAAAGTTATTCCTGTCAGGTAATGTTTCCTCAGCGCTCAGGGACAGTTATTCCTGTCAGGTAATGTCTCCTCAGCGCTCAGTAAGTTTTTCCTGTCAGTTAATGCCTCCTCAGCACACAGTGACAGTTATTCCTGTCAGGTAATGTCTCCTCAGCACACGGTGACAGTTATTCCTGTCAGGTAATGTCTCCTCAGCACTCAGTGAGTTATTCCTGTCAGGTAATGTCTCTTCAGCACACGGTGATAGTTATTCCTGTCAGGTAATGTCTCCTCAGCGCTCAGGGACAGTTATTCCTGTTAGGTAATGTCACCTCAGCGCTCGGTGACAGTTATTCCTGTCAGGTAATGTCACCTCAGCGCTTGGTGACAGTTATTCCTGTCAGGTAATGTCTCCTCAGCGCTCAGTAAGTTTTTCCTGTCAGTTAATGCCTCCTCAGCACACGGTGACAGTTATTCCTGTCAGGTAATGTCTCCTCAGCACTCAGTGAGTTATTCCTGTCAGGTAATGTCTCTTCAGCACACGGTGACAGTTATTCCTGTCAGGTAATGTCTCCTCAGCGCTCAGGGACAGTTATTCCTGTTAGGTAATGTCACCTCAGCGCTCGGTGACAGTTATTCCTGTCAGGTAATGTCTCCTCAGCGCTCAGTAAGTTTTTCCTGTCAGATTATGCCTCCTCAGCACACAGTGACAGTTATTCCTGTCAGTTAATGTCTCCTCAGCACACGGTGACAGTTATTCCTGTCAGGTAATGTCTCCTCAGCACTCAGTGAGTTATTCCTGTCAGGTAATGTCTCTTCAGCACACGGTGACAGTTATTCCTGTCAGGTAATGTCTCCTCAGCGCTCAGGGACAGTTATTCCTGTCAGGTAATGTCACCTCAGCACACGGTTACAGTTATTCCTGTCAGGTAATGTCTCCTCAGCGCTCAGGGACAGTTATTCCTGTCAGGTAATGTCTCCTCAGCGCTCAGTAAGTTTTTCCTGTCAGTTAATGCCTCCTCAGCACACAGTGACAGTTATTCCTGTCAGGTAATGTCTCCTCAGCACACGGTGACAGTTATTCCTGTCAGGTAATGTCTTCTCAGCACTCAGTGAGTTATTCCTGTCAGGTAATGTCTCTTCAGCACACGGTGACAGCTATTCCTGTCAGGTAATGTCTCCTCAGCGCTCAGGGACAATTATTCCTGTTAGGTAATGTCACCTCAGTGCTCGGTGACAGTTATTCCTGTCAGGTAATGTCACCTCAGCGCTTGGTGACAGTTATTCCTGTCAGGTAATGTCTCCTCAGCGCTCAGTAAGTTTTTCCTGTCAGTTAATGCCTCCTCAGCACACGGTGACAGTTATTCCTGTCAGGTAATGCCTCCTCAGCACACAGTGACAGTTATTCCTGTCAGGTAATGTCACCTCAGCACACGGTGACAGTTATTCCTGTCAGGTAATGTCTCCTCAGCGCTCAGGGACAGTTATTCCTGTCAGGTAATGTCTCCTCAGCGCTCAGTAAGTTTTTCCTGTCAGTTAATGCCTCCTCAGCACACAGTGACAGTTATTCCTGTCAGGTAATGTTTACTCAGCACACGGTGACAGTTATTCCTGTCATGTAATGTCTCCTCAGCACTCAGTGAGTTATTCCTGTCAGGTAATGTCTCTTCAGCACACGGTGACAGTTATTCCTGTCAGGTAATGTCTCCTCAGCGCTCAGGGACAGTTATTCCTGTTAGGTAATGTCACCTCAGCGCTCGGTGACAGTTATTCCTGTCAGGTAATGTCACCTCAGCGCTTGGTGACAGTTATTCCTGTCAGGTAATGTCTCCTCAGCGCTCAGTAAGTTTTTCCTGTCAGTTAATGCCTCCTCAGCACACGGTGACAGTTATTCCTGTCAGGTAATGCCTCCTCAGCACACAGTGACAGTTATTCCTGTCAGGTAATGTCTCATCAGCACTCAGTGAGTTATTCCTGTCAGGTAATGTCTCCTCAGCACACGGTGACAGTTATTCCTGTCAGGTAATGTCTCCTCATCGCTCAGGGACAGTTATTCCTGTCAGGTAATGTCTCCTCAGCACACGGCGACAGTTATTCCTGTCAGTTAACGTCTCCTCAGCGCTCAGGGACAGTTATTCCTGTCAGGTAATGTCTCCTCAGCACACGGTGACAGTTATTCCTGTCAGTTAATGTCACCTCAGCACACGGTGACAGTTGTTCCTGTCAGGTAATGTCTCCTCAGCGCTCAGTAAGTTTTCCCTGTCAGTCAATCCTCAGCGCTCAGGGACAGTTATTCCTGTCAGGTAATGTCTCATCAGCGCCCGGTGAGTTATTCCTGTCAGGTAATGTCTCCTCAGCACACGGTGACAGTTATTCCTGTCAGTTAATGTCACCTCAGCGCACAGTAAGTTTTTCCTGTCAGTTAATGTCACCTCAGCACACGGTGACAGTTATTCCTGTCAGGTAATGTCTTTTCAGCGCTCAGGGACAGTTATTCATATCAGGTAATGTCTCATCAGCGCCCGGTGAGTTAATGTCACCTCAGCGCTCGGTGACACTTACGCCTGTCAGGTAATGTCACCTCAGCACACGGTGACAGTTATTCCTGTCAGGTAATGTCTCCTCAGCACACGGTGACAGTTATTCCTGTCAGTTAATGTCACCTCAGCGCACAGTAAGTTTTTCCTGTCAGGTAATGTCTCTTCAGCACACGGTGACAGTTATTCCTGTCAGGTAATGTCTCCTCAGCGCTCAGGGGCAGTTATTCCTGTTAGGTAATGTCACCTCAGCGCTCGGTGACAGTTATTCTTGTCAGGTAATGTCACCTCAGCACTCGGTGACAGTTATTCCTGTCAGGTAATGTCTCCTCAGCGCTCAGTAAGTTTTTCCTGTCAGTTAATGCCTCCTCAGCACACGGTGACAGTTATTTCTGTCAGGTAATGCTTCCTCAGCACACAGTGACAGTTATTCCTGTCAGGTAATGTCTCATCAGCACTCAGTGAGTTATTCCTGTCAGGTCATGTCTCCTCAGCACACGGTGACAGTTATTCCTGTCAGGTAATGTCTCTTCAGCACACGGTGACAGTTATTCCTGTCAGGTAATGTCTCCTCAGCGCTCAGGGACAGTTATTCCTGTTAGGTAATGTCACCTCAGCGCTCGGTGACAGTTATTCCTGTCAGGTAATGTCACCTCAGCACTCGGTGACAGTTATTCCTGTCAGGTAATGTCTCCTCAGCGCTCAGTAAGTTTTTCCTGTCAGTTAATGCCTCCTCAGCACACGGTGACAGTTATTCCTGTCAGGTAATGCTTCCTCAGCACACAGTGACAGTTATTCCTGTCAGGTAATGTCTCATCAGCACTCAGTGAGTTATTCCTGTCAGGTCATGTCTCCTCAGCACACGGTGACAGTTATTCCTGTCAGGTAATGTCTCCTCAGCACTCAGTGAGTTATTCCTGTCAGGTAATGTCTCTTCAGCACACGGTGACAGTTATTCCTGTCAGGTAATGTCTCCTCAGCGCTCAGGGACAGTTATTCCTGTCAGGTAATGTCTCCTCAGCACACGGTGACAGTTATTCCTCAGTTAATGTCTCCTCAGCGCTCAGGGACAGTTATTCCTGTCAGGTAATGTCTCCTCAGCACACGGTGACAGTTATTCCTGTCAGTTAATGTCACCTCAGCACACGGTGACAGTTGTTCCTGTCAGGTAATGTCTCCTCAGCGCTCAGTAAGTTTTCCCTGTCAGTTAATCCTCAGCGCTCAGGGACAGTTATTCCTGTCAGGTAATGTCTCATCAGCGCCCGGTGAGTTATTCCTGTCAGTTAATGTCACCTCAGCGCTCGGTGACACTTACGCCTGTCAGGTAATGTCACCTCAGCACACGGTGACAGTTATTCCTGTCAGGTAATGTCTCCTCAGCACACGGTGACAGTTATTCCTGTCAGGTAATGTCTCCTCAGCACACGGTGACAGTTATTCCTGTCAGGTAATGTCTCCTCAGCACACGGTGACAGTTATTCCTGTCAGTTAATGTCACCTCAGCGCACAGTAAGTTTTTCCTGTCAGTTAATGTCACCTCAGCACACGGTGACAGTTATTCCTGTCAGGTAATGTCTACTCAGCGCTCAGGGACAGTTATTCCTGTCAGGTAATGTCACCTCAGCACACGGTGATAGTTATTCCTGTCAGGTAATGTTTCCTCAGCGCTCAGGGACAGTTATTCCTGTCAGGTAATGTCTCCTCAGCGCTCAGTAAGTTTTTCCTGTCAGTTAATGCCTCCTCAGCACACAGTGACAGTTATTCCTGTCAGGTAATGTCTCCTCAGCACACGGTGACAGTTATTCCTGTCAGGTAATGTCTCCTCAGCACTCAGTGAGTTATTCCTGTCAGGTAATGTCTCTTCAGCACACGGTGATAGTTATTCCTGTCAGGTAATGTCTCCTCAGCGCTCAGGGACAGTTATTCCTGTTAGGTAATGTCACCTCAGCGCTCGGTGACAGTTATTCCTGTCAGGTAATGTCACCTCAGCGCTTGGTGACAGTTATTCCTGTCAGGTAATGTCTCCTCAGCGCTCAGTAAGTTTTTCCTGTCAGTTAATGCCTCCTCAGCACACGGTGACAGTTATTCCTGTCAGGTAATGTCTCCTCAGCACACGGTGACAGTTATTCCTGTCAGTTAATGTCACCTCAGCGCACAGTAAGTTTTTCCTGTCAGTTAATGTCACCTCAGCACACGGTGACAGTTATTCCTGTCAGGTAATGTCTTTTCAGCGCTCAGGGACAGTTATTCATGTCAGGTAATGTCTCATCAGCGCCCGGTGAGTTAATGTCACCTCAGCGCTCGGTGACACTTACGCCTGTCAGGTAATGTCACCTCAGCACACGGTGACAGTTATTCCTGTCAGGTAATGTCTCCTCAGCACACGGTGACAGTTATTCCTGTCAGTTAATGTCACCTCAGCGCACAGTAAGTTTTTCCTGTCAGTTAATGTCACCTCAACACACAGTGACAGTTATGCCTGTCAGGTAATGTCTCCTCAGCGCTCAGGGACAGTTATTCCTGTCAGGTAATGTCACCTCAGCACACGGTGACAGTTATTCCTGTCAGGTAATGTCTCCTCAGCGCTCAGGGACAGTTATTCCTGTCAGGTAATGTCTCCTCAGCACACAGTGACAGTTATTCCTGTCAGGTAATGTCTCCTCAGCGCTCAGTAAGTTTTTCCTGTCAGTTAATGCCTCCTCAGCACACAGTGACAGTTATTCCTGTCAGGTAATGTCTCCTCAGCACACGGTGACAGTTATTCCTGTCAGGTAATGTCTCTTCAGCACACGGTGACAGTTATTCCTGTCAGGTAATGTCTCCTCAGCGCTCAGGGACAGTTATTCCTGTTAGGTAATGTCACCTCAGCGCTCAGGGACAGTTATTCCTGTCAGGTAATGTCTCCTCAGCACACAGTGACAGTTATTCCTGTCAGGTAATGTCTCCTCAGCGCTCAGTAAGTTTTTCCTGTCAGTTAATGCCTCCTAGGCACACAGTGACAGTTATTCCTGTCAGGTAATGTCTCCTCAGCACACGGTGACAGGTATTCCTGTCAGGTAATGTCTCTTCAGCACACGGTGACAGTTATTCCTGTCAGGTAATGTCTCCTCAGCGCTCAGGGACAGTTATTCCTGTTAGGTAATGTCACCTCAGCGCTCGGTGACAGTAATTCCTGTCAGGTAATGTCACCTCAGCACTCGGTGACAGTTATTCCTGTCAGGTAATGTCTCCTCAGCACACGGTGACAGTTATTCCTGTCAGGTAATGTCTCTTCAGCACACGGTGACAGTTATTCCTGTCAGGTAATGTCTCCTCAGCGCTCAGGGACAGTTATTCCTGTTAGGTAATGTCACCTCAGCGCTCGGTGACAGTTATTCCTGTCAGGTAATGTCACCTCAGCACTCGGTGACAGTTATTCCTGTCAGGTAATGTCTCCTCAGCGCTCAGTAAGTTTTTCCTGTCAGTTAACGCCTCCTCAGCACACGGTGACAGTTATTCCTGTCAGGTAATGCTTCCTCAGCACACAGTGACAGTTATTCCTGTCAGGTAATGTCTCATCAGCACTCAGTGAGTTATTCCTGTCAGGTCATGTCTCCTCAGCACACGGTGACAGTTATTCCTGTCAGGTAATGTCTCCTCAGCACTCAGTGAGTTATTCCTGTCAGGTAATGTCTCTTCAGCACACGGTGACAGTTATTCCTGTCAGGTAATGTCTCCTCAGCGCTCAGGGACAACAGTTATTCCTGTCAGGTAATGTCTCCTCAGCGCTCAGGGACAGTTATTCCTGTCAGGTAATGTCTCCTCAGCACACGGTGACAGTTATTCCTCAGTTAATGTCTCCTCAGCGCTCAGGGACAGTTATTCCTGTCAGGTAATGTCTCCTCAGCACACGGTGACAGTTATTCCTGTCAGTTAATGTCACCTCAGCACACGGTGACAGTTGTTCCTGTCAGGTAATGTCTCCTCAGCGCTCAGTAAGTTTTCCCTGTCAGTTAATCCTCAGCGCTCAGGGACAGTTATTCCTGTCAGGTAATGTCTCATCAGCGGCCGGTGAGTTATTCCTGTCAGTTAATGTCACCTCAGCGCTCGGTGACACTTACGCCTGTCAGGTAATGTCACCTCAGCACACGGTGACAGTTATTCCTGTCAGGTAATGTCTCCTCAGCACACGGTGACAGTTATTCCTGTCAGGTAATGTCTCCTCAGCACACGGTGACAGTTATTCCTGTCAGGTAATGTCTCCTCAGCGTTCAGGGACAGTTATTCCTGTTAGGTAATGTCACCTCAGCGCTCGGTGACAGTTATTCCTGTCAGGTAATGTCACCTCAGCGCTTGGTGACAGTTATTCCTGTCAGGTAATGTCTCCTCAGCGCTCAGTAAGTTTTTCCTGTCAGTTAATGCCTCCTCAGCACACGGTGACAGTTATTCCTGTCAGGTAATGTCTCCTCAGCACTCAGTGAGTTATTCCTGTCAGGTAATGTCTCTTCAGCACACGGTGACAGTTATTCCTGTCAGGTAATGTCTCCTCAGCGCTCAGGGACAGTTATTCCTGTTAGGTAATGTCACCTCAGCGCTCGGTGACAGTTATTCCTGTCAGGTAATGTCTCCTCAGCGCTCAGTAAGTTTTTCCTGTCAGATTATGCCTCCTCAGCACACAGTGACAGTTATTCCTGTCAGTTAATGTCTCCTCAGCACACGGTGACAGTTATTCCTGTCAGGTAATGTCTCCTCAGCACTCAGTGAGTTATTCCTGTCAGGTAATGTCTCTTCAGCACACGGTGACAGTTATTCCTGTCAGGTAATGTCTCCTCAGCGCTCAGGGACAGTTATTCCTGTCAGGTAATGTCACCTCAGCACACGGTTACAGTTATTCCTGTCAGGTAATGTCTCCTCAGCGCTCAGGGACAGTTATTCCTGTCAGGTAATGTCTCCTCAGCGCTCAGTAAGTTTTTCCTGTCAGTTAATGCCTCCTCAGCACACAGTGACAGTTATTCCTGTCAGGTAATGTCTCCTCAGCACACGGTGACAGTTATTCCTGTCAGGTAATGTCTTCTCAGCACTCAGTGAGTTATTCCTGTCAGGTAATGTCTCTTCAGCACACGGTGACAGCTATTCCTGTCAGGTAATGTCTCCTCAGCGCTCAGGGACAATTATTCCTGTTAGGTAATGTCACCTCAGTGCTCGGTGACAGTTATTCCTGTCAGGTAATGTCACCTCAGCGCTTGGTGACAGTTATTCCTGTCAGGTAATGTCTCCTCAGCGCTCAGTAAGTTTTTCCTGTCAGTTAATGCCTCCTCAGCACACGGTGACAGTTATTCCTGTCAGGTAATGCCTCCTCAGCACACAGTGACAGTTATTCCTGTCAGGTAATGTCACCTCAGCACACGGTGACAGTTATTCCTGTCAGGTAATGTCTCCTCAGCGCTCAGGGACAGTTATTCCTGTCAGGTAATGTCTCCTCAGCGCTCAGTAAGTTTTTCCTGTCAGTTAATGCCTCCTCAGCACACAGTGACAGTTATTCCTGTCAGGTAATGTTTACTCAGCACACGGTGACAGTTATTCCTGTCATGTAATGTCTCCTCAGCACTCAGTGAGTTATTCCTGTCAGGTAATGTCTCTTCAGCACACGGTGACAGTTATTCCTGTCAGGTAATGTCTCCTCAGCGCTCAGGGACAGTTATTCCTGTTAGGTAATGTCACCTCAGCGCTCGGTGACAGTTATTCCTGTCAGGTAATGTCACCTCAGCGCTTGGTGACAGTTATTCCTGTCAGGTAATGTCTCCTCAGCGCTCAGTAAGTTTTTCCTGTCAGTTAATGCCTCCTCAGCACACGGTGACAGTTATTCCTGTCAGGTAATGCCTCCTCAGCACACAGTGACAGTTATTCCTGTCAGGTAATGTCTCATCAGCACTCAGTGAGTTATTCCTGTCAGGTAATGTCTCCTCAGCACACGGTGACAGTTATTCCTGTCAGGTAATGTCTCCTCATCGCTCAGGGACAGTTATTCCTGTCAGGTAATGTCTCCTCAGCACACGGCGACAGTTATTCCTGTCAGTTAACGTCTCCTCAGCGCTCAGGGACAGTTATTCCTGTCAGGTAATGTCTCCTCAGCACACGGTGACAGTTATTCCTGTCAGTTAATGTCACCTCAGCACACGGTGACAGTTGTTCCTGTCAGGTAATGTCTCCTCAGCGCTCAGTAACTTTTCCCTGTCAGTCAATCCTCAGCGCTCAGGGACAGTTATTCCTGTCAGGTAATGTCTCATCAGCGCCCGGTGAGTTATTCCTGTCAGGTAATGTCTCCTCAGCACACGGTGACAGTTATTCCTGTCAGTTAATGTCACCTCAGCGCACAGTAAGTTTTTCCTGTCAGTTAATGTCACCTCAGCACACGGTGACAGTTATTCCTGTCAGGTAATGTCTTTTCAGCGCTCAGGGACAGTTATTCATATCAGGTAATGTCTCCTCAGCGCCCGGTGAGTTAATGTCACCTCAGCGCTCGGTGACACTTACGCCTGTCAGGTAATGTCACCTCAGCACACGGTGACAGTTATTCCTGTCAGGTAATGTCTCCTCAGCACACGGTGACAGTTATTCCTGTCAGTTAATGTCACCTCAGCGCACAGTAAGTTTTTCCTGTCAGGTAATGTCTCTTCAGCACACGGTGACAGTTATTCCTGTCAGGTAATGTCTCCTCAGCGCTCAGGGACAGTTATTCCTGTTAGGTAATGTCACCTCAGCGCTCGGTGACAGTTATTCCTGTCAGGTAATGTCACCTCAGCACTCGGTGACAGTTATTCCTGTCAGGTAATGTCTCCTCAGCGCTCAGTAAGTTTTTCCTGTCAGTTAATGCCTCCTCAGCACACGGTGACAGTTATTTCTGTCAGGTAATGCTTCCTCAGCACACAGTGACAGTTATTCCTGTCAGGTAATGTCTCATCAGCACTCAGTGAGTTATTCCTGTCAGGTCATGTCTCCTCAGCACACGGTGACAGTTATTCCTGTCAGGTAATGTCTCTTCAGCACACGGTGACAGTTATTCCTGTCAGGTAATGTCTCCTCAGCGCTCAGGGACAGTTATTCCTGTTAGGTAATGTCACCTCAGCGCTCGGTGACAGTTATTCCTGTCAGGTAATGTCACCTCAGCACTCGGTGACAGTTATTCCTGTCAGGTAATGTCTCCTCAGCGCTCAGTAAGTTTTTCCTGTCAGTTAATGCCTCCTCAGCACACGGTGACAGTTATTCCTGTCAGGTAATGCTTCCTCAGCACACAGTGACAGTTATTCCTGTCAGGTAATGTCTCATCAGAACTCAGTGAGTTATTCCTGTCAGGTCATGTCTCCTCAGCACACGGTGACAGTTATTCCTGTCAGGTAATGTCTCCTCAGCACTCAGTGAGTTATTCCTGTCAGGTAATGTCTCTTCAGCACACGGTGACAGTTATTCCTGTCAGGTAATGTCTCCTCAGCGCTCAGGGACAGTTATTCCTGTCAGGTAATGTCTCCTCAGCACACGGTGACAGTTATTCCTCAGTTAATGTCTCCTCAGCGCTCAGGGACAGTTATTCCTGTCAGGTAATGTCTCCTCAGCACACGGTGACAGTTATTCCTGTCAGTTAATGTCACCTGAGCACACGGTGACAGTTGTTCCTGTCAGGTAATGTCTCCTCAGCGCTCAGTAAGTTTTCCCTGTCAGTTAATCCTCAGCGCTCAGGGACAGTTATTCCTGTCAGGTAATGTCTCATCAGCGCCCGGTGAGTTATTCCTGTCAGTTAATGTCACCTCAGCGCTCGGTGACACTTACGCCTGTCAGGTAATGTCACCTCAGCACACGGTGACAGTTATTCCTGTCAGGTAATGTCTCCTCAGCACACGGTGACAGTTATTCCTGTCAGGTAATGTCTCCTCAGCACACGGTGACAGTTATTCCTGTCAGGTAATGTCTCCTCAGCACACGGTGACAGTTATTCCTGTCAGTTAATGTCACCTCAGCGCACAGTAAGTTTTTCCTGTCAGTTAATGTCACCTCAGCACACGGTGACAGTTATTCCTGTCAGGTAATGTCTACTCAGCGCTCAGGGACAGATATTCCTGTCAGGTAATGTCACCTCAGCACACGGTGATAGTTATTCCTGTCAGGTAATGTTTCTTCAGCGCTCAGGGACAGTTATTCCTGTCAGGTAATGTCTCCTCAGCGCTCAGTAAGTTTTTCCTGTCAGTTAATGCCTCCTCAGCACACAGTGACAGTTATTCCTGTCAGGTAATGTCTCCTCAGCACACGGTGACAGTTATTCCTGTCAGGTAATGTCTCCTCAGCACTCAGTGAGTTATTCCTGTCAGGTAATGTCTCTTCAGCACACGGTGATAGTTATTCCTGTCAGGTAATGTCTCCTCAGCGCTCAGGGACAGTTATTCCTGTTAGGTAATGTCACCTCAGCGCTCGGTGACAGTTATTCCTGTCAGGTAATGTCACCTCAGCGCTTGGTGACAGTTATTCCTGTCAGGTAATGCCTCCTCAGCGCTCAGTAAGTTTTTCCTGTCAGTTAATGCCTCCTCAGCACACGGTGACAGTTATTCCTGTCAGGTAATGTCTCCTCAGCACACGGTGACAGTTATTCCTGTCAGTTAATGTCACCTCAGCGCACAGTAAGTTTTTCCTGTCAGTTAATGTCACCTCAGCACACGGTGACAGTTATTCCTGTCAGGTAATGTCTTTTCAGCGCTCAGGGACAGTTATTCATGTCAGGTAATGTCTCATCAGCGCCCGGTGAGTTAATGTCACCTCAGCGCTCGGTGACACTTACGCCTGTCAGATAATGTCACCTCAGCACACGGTGACAGTTATTCCTGTCAGGTAATGTCTCCTCAGCACACGGTGACAGTTATTCCTGTCAGTTAATGTCACCTCAGCGCACAGTAAGTTTTTCCTGTCAGTTAATGTCACCTCAACACACAGTGACAGTTATGCCTGTCAGGTAATGTCTCCTCAGCGCTCAGGGACAGTTATTCCTGTCAGGTAATGTCACCTCAGCACACGGTGACAGTTATTCCTGTCAGGTAATGTCTCCTCAGCGCTCAGGGACAGTTATTCCTGTCAGGTAATGTCTCCTCAGCACACAGTGACAGTTATTCCTGTCAGGTAATGTCTCCTCAGCGCTCAGTAAGTTTTTCCTGTCAGTTAATGCCTCCTCAGCACACAGTGACAGTTATTCCTGTCAGGTAATGTCTCCTCAGCACACGGTGACAGTTATTCCTGTCAGGTAATGTCTCTTCAGCACACGGTGACAGTTATTCCTGTCAGGTAATGTCTCCTCAGCGCTCAGGGACAGTTATTCCTGTTAGGTAATGTCACCTCAGCGCTCAGGGACAGTTATTCCTGTCAGGTAATGTCTCCTCAGCACACAGTGACAGTTATTCCTGTCAGGTAATGTCTCCTCAGCGCTCAGTAAGTTTTTCCTGTCAGTTAATGCCTCCTCAGCACACAGTGACAGTTATTCCTGTCAGGTAATGTCTCCTCAGCACACGGTGACAGTTATTCCTGTCAGGTAATGTCTCTTCAGCACACGGTGACAGTTATTCCTGTCAGGTAATGTCTCCTCAGCGCTCAGGGACAGTTATTCCTGTTAGGTAATGTCACCTCAGCGCTCGGTGACAGTTATTCCTGTCAGGTAATGTCACCTCAGCACTCGGTGACAGTTATTCCTGTCAGGTAATGTCTCCTCAGCACACGGTGACAGTTATTCCTGTCAGGTAATGTCTCTTCAGCACACGGTGACAGTTATTCCTGTCAGGTAATGTCTCCTCAGCGCTCAGGGACAGTTATTCCTGTTAGGTAATGTCACCTCAGCGCTCGGTGACAGTTATTCCTGTCAGGTAATGTCACCTCAGCACTCGGTGACAGTTATTCCTGTCAGGTAATGTCTCCTCAGCGCTCAGTAAGTTTTTCCTGTCACTTAACGCCTCCTCAGCACACGGTGACAGTTATTCCTGTCAGGTAATGCTTCCTCAGCACACAGTGACAGTTATTCCTGTCAGGTAATGTCTCATCAGCACTCAGTGAGTTATTCCTGTCAGGTCATGTCTCCTCAGCACACGGTGACAGTTATTCCTGTCAGGTAATGTCTCCTCAGCACTCAGTGAGTTATTCCTGTCAGGTAATGTCTCTTCAGCACACGGTGACAGTTATTCCTGTCAGGTAATGTCTCCTCAGCGCTCAGGGACAGTTATTCCTGTCAGGTAATGTCTCCTCAGCACACGGTGACAGTTATTCCTGTCAGGTAATGTCTTCTCAGCACTCAGTGAGTTATTCCTGTCAGGTAATGTCTCTTCAGCACACGGTGACAGCTATTCCTGTCAGGTAATGTCTCCTCAGCGCTCAGGGACAATTATTCCTGTTAGGTAATGTCACCTCAGTGCTCGGTGACAGTTATTCCTGTCAGGTAATGTCACCTCAGCGCTTGGTGACAGTTATTCCTGTCAGGTAATGTCTCCTCAGCGCTCAGTAAGTTTTTCCTGTCAGTTAATGCCTCCTCAGCACACGGTGACAGTTATTCCTGTCAGGTAATGCCTCCTCAGCACACAGTGACAGTTATTCCTGTCAGGTAATGTCACCTCAGCACACGGTGACAGTTATTCCTGTCAGGTAATGTCTCCTCAGCGCTCAGGGACAGTTATTCCTGTCAGGTAATGTCTCCTCAGCGCTCAGTAAGTTTTTCCTGTCAGTTAATGCCTCCTCAGCACACAGTGACAGTTATTCCTGTCAGGTAATGTTTACTCAGCACACGGTGACAGTTATTCCTGTCATGTAATGTCTCCTCAGCACTCAGTGAGTTATTCCTGTCAGGTAATGTCTCTTCAGCACACGGTGACAGTTATTCCTGTCAGGTAATGTCTCCTCAGCGCTCAGGGACAGTTATTCCTGTTAGGTAATGTCACCTCAGCGCTCGGTGACAGTTATTCCTGTCAGGTAATGTCACCTCAGCGCTTGGTGACAGTTATTCCTGTCAGGTAATGTCTCCTCAGCGCTCAGTAAGTTTTTCCTGTCAGTTAATGCCTCCTCAGCACACGGTGACAGTTATTCCTGTCAGGTAATGCCTCCTCAGCACACAGTGACAGTTATTCCTGTCAGGTAATGTCTCATCAGCACTCAGTGAGTTATTCCTGTCAGGTAATGTCTCCTCAGCACACGGTGACAGTTATTCCTGTCAGGTAATGTCTCCTCATCGCTCAGGGACAGTTATTCCTGTCAGGTAATGTCTCCTCAGCACACGGCGACAGTTATTCCTGTCAGTTAACGTCTCCTCAGCGCTCAGGGACAGTTATTCCTGTCAGGTAATGTCTCCTCAGCACACGGTGACAGTTATTCCTGTCAGTTAATGTCACATCAGCACACGGTGACAGTTGTTCCTGTCAGGTAATGTCTCCTCAGCGCTCAGTAAGTTTTCCCTGTCAGTCAATCCTCAGCGCTCAGGGACAGTTATTCCTGTCAGGTAATGTCTCATCAGCGCCCGGTGAGTTATTCCTGTCAGGTAATGTCTCCTCAGCACACGGTGACAGTTATTCCTGTCAGTTAATGTCACCTCAGCGCACAGTAAGTTTTTCCTGTCAGTTAATGTCACCTCAGCACACGGTGACAGTTATTCCTGTCAGGTAATGTCTTTTCAGCGCTCAGGGACAGTTATTCATATCAGGTAATGTCTCCTCAGCGCCCGGTGAGTTAATGTCACCTCAGCGCTCGGTGACACTTACGCCTGTCAGGTAATGTCACCTCAGCACACGGTGACAGTTATTCCTGTCAGGTAATGTCTCCTCAGCACACGGTGACAGTTATTCCTGTCAGTTAATGTCACCTCAGCGCACAGTAAGTTTTTCCTGTCAGGTAATGTCTCTTCAGCACACGGTGACAGTTATTCCTGTCAGGTAATGTCTCCTCAGCGCTCAGGGACAGTTATTCCTGTTAGGTAATGTCACCTCAGCGCTCGGTGACAGTTATTCCTGTCAGGTAATGTCACCTCAGCACTCGGTGACAGTTATTCCTGTCAGGTAATGTCTCCTCAGCGCTCAGTAAGTTTTTCCTGTCAGTTAATGCCTCCTCAGCACACGGTGACAGTTATTTCTGTCAGGTAATGCTTCCTCAGCACACAGTGACAGTTATTCCTGTCAGGTAATGTCTCATCAGCACTCAGTGAGTTATTCCTGTCAGGTCATGTCTCCTCAGCACACGGTGACAGTTATTCCTGTCAGGTAATGTCTCTTCAGCACACGGTGACAGTTATTCCTGTCAGGTAATGTCTCCTCAGCGCTCAGGGACAGTTATTCCTGTTAGGTAATGTCACCTCAGCGCTCGGTGACAGTTATTCCTGTCAGGTAATGTCACCTCAGCACTCGGTGACAGTTATTCCTGTCAGGTAATGTCTCCTCAGCGCTCAGTAAGTTTTTCCTGTCAGTTAATGCCTCCTCAGCACACGGTGACAGTTATTCCTGTCAGGTAATGCTTCCTCAGCACACAGTGACAGTTATTCCTGTCAGGTAATGTCTCATCAGAACTCAGTGAGTTATTCCTGTCAGGTCATGTCTCCTCAGCACACGGTGACAGTTATTCCTGTCAGGTAATGTCTCCTCAGCACTCAGTGAGTTATTCCTGTCAGGTAATGTCTCTTCAGCACACGGTGACAGTTATTCCTGTCAGGTAATGTCTCCTCAGCGCTCAGGGACAGTTATTCCTGTCAGGTAATGTCTCCTCAGCACACGGTGACAGTTATTCCTCAGTTAATGTCTCCTCAGCGCTCAGGGACAGTTATTCCTGTCAGGTAATGTCTCCTCAGCACACGGTGACAGTTATTCCTGTCAGTTAATGTCACCTGAGCACACGGTGACAGTTGTTCCTGTCAGGTAATGTCTCCTCAGCGCTCAGTAAGTTTTCCCTGTCAGTTAATCCTCAGCGCTCAGGGACAGTTATTCCTGTCAGGTAATGTCTCATCAGCGCCCGGTGAGTTATTCCTGTCAGTTAATGTCACCTCAGCGCTCGGTGACACTTACGCCTGTCAGGTAATGTCACCTCAGCACACGGTGACAGTTATTCCTGTCAGGTAATGTCTCCTCAGCACACGGTGACAGTTATTCCTGTCAGGTAATGTCTCCTCAGCACACGGTGACAGTTATTCCTGTCAGGTAATGTCTCCTCAGCACACGGTGACAGTTATTCCTGTCAGTTAATGTCACCTCAGCGCACAGTAAGTTTTTCCTGTCAGTTAATGTCACCTCAGCACACGGTGACAGTTATTCCTGTCAGGTAATGTCTACTCAGCGCTCAGGGACAGATATTCCTGTCAGGTAATGTCACCTCAGCACACGGTGATAGTTATTCCTGTCAGGTAATGTTTCTTCAGCGCTCAGGGACAGTTATTCCTGTCAGGTAATGTCTCCTCAGCGCTCAGTAAGTTTTTCCTGTCAGTTAATGCCTCCTCAGCACACAGTGACAGTTATTCCTGTCAGGTAATGTCTCCTCAGCACACGGTGACAGTTATTCCTGTCAGGTAATGTCTCCTCAGCACTCAGTGAGTTATTCCTGTCAGGTAATGTCTCTTCAGCACACGGTGATAGTTATTCCTGTCAGGTAATGTCTCCTCAGCGCTCAGGGACAGTTATTCCTGTTAGGTAATGTCACCTCAGCGCTCGGTGACAGTTATTCCTGTCAGGTAATGTCACCTCAGCGCTTGGTGACAGTTATTCCTGTCAGGTAATGCCTCCTCAGCGCTCAGTAAGTTTTTCCTGTCAGTTAATGCCTCCTCAGCACACGGTGACAGTTATTCCTGTCAGGTAATGTCTCCTCAGCACACGGTGACAGTTATTCCTGTCAGTTAATGTCACCTCAGCGCACAGTAAGTTTTTCCTGTCAGTTAATGTCACCTCAGCACACGGTGACAGTTATTCCTGTCAGGTAATGTCTTTTCAGCGCTCAGGGACAGTTATTCATGTCAGGTAATGTCTCATCAGCGCCCGGTGAGTTAATGTCACCTCAGCGCTCGGTGACACTTACGCCTGTCAGATAATGTCACCTCAGCACACGGTGACAGTTATTCCTGTCAGGTAATGTCTCCTCAGCACACGGTGACAGTTATTCCTGTCAGTTAATGTCACCTCAGCGCACAGTAAGTTTTTCCTGTCAGTTAATGTCACCTCAACACACAGTGACAGTTATGCCTGTCAGGTAATGTCTCCTCAGCGCTCAGGGACAGTTATTCCTGTCAGGTAATGTCACCTCAGCACACGGTGACAGTTATTCCTGTCAGGTAATGTCTCCTCAGCGCTCAGGGACAGTTATTCCTGTCAGGTAATGTCTCCTCAGCACACAGTGACAGTTATTCCTGTCAGGTAATGTCTCCTCAGCGCTCAGTAAGTTTTTCCTGTCAGTTAATGCCTCCTAAGCACACAGTGACAGTTATTCCTGTCAGGTAATGTCTCCTCAGCACACGGTGACAGTTATTCCTGTCAGGTAATGTCTCTTCAGCACACGGTGACAGTTATTCCTGTCAGGTAATGTCTCCTCAGCGCTCAGGGACAGTTATTCCTGTTAGGTAATGTCACCTCAGCGCTCAGGGACAGTTATTCCTGTCAGGTAATGTCTCCTCAGCACACAGTGACAGTTATTCCTGTCAGGTAATGTCTCCTCAGCGCTCAGTAAGTTTTTCCTGTCAGTTAATGCCTCCTCAGCACACAGTGACAGTTATTCCTGTCAGGTAATGTCTCCTCAGCACACGGTGACAGTTATTCCTGTCAGGTAATGTCTCTTCAGCACACGGTGACAGTTATTCCTGTCAGGTAATGTCTCCTCAGCGCTCAGGGACAGTTATTCCTGTTAGGTAATGTCACCTCAGCGCTCGGTGACAGTTATTCCTGTCAGGTAATGTCACCTCAGCACTCGGTGACAGTTATTCCTGTCAGGTAATGTCTCCTCAGCACACGGTGACAGTTATTCCTGTCAGGTAATGTCTCTTCAGCACACGGTGACAGTTATTCCTGTCAGGTAATGTCTCCTCAGCGCTCAGGGACAGTTATTCCTGTTAGGTAATGTCACCTCAGCGCTCGGTGACAGTTATTCCTGTCAGGTAATGTCACCTCAGCACTCGGTGACAGTTATTCCTGTCAGGTAATGTCTCCTCAGCGCTCAGTAAGTTTTTCCTGTCACTTAACGCCTCCTCAGCACACGGTGACAGTTATTCCTGTCAGGTAATGCTTCCTCAGCACACAGTGACAGTTATTCCTGTCAGGTAATGTCTCATCAGCACTCAGTGAGTTATTCCTGTCAGGTCATGTCTCCTCAGCACACGGTGACAGTTATTCCTGTCAGGTAATGTCTCCTCAGCACTCAGTGAGTTATTCCTGTCAGGTAATGTCTCTTCAGCACACGGTGACAGTTATTCCTGTCAGGTAATGTCTCCTCAGCGCTCAGGGACAGTTATTCCTGTCAGGTAATGTCTCCTCAGCACACGGTGACAGTTATTCCTCAGTTAATGTCTCCTCAGCGCTCAGGGACAGTTATTCCTGTCAGGTAATGTCTCCTCAGCACACGGTGACAGTTATTCCTGTCAGTTAATGTCACCTCAGCACACGGTGACAGTTGTTCCTGTCAGGTAATGTCTCCTCAGCGCTCAGTAAGTTTTCCCTGTCAGTTAATCCTCAGCGCTCAGGGACAGTTATTCCTGTCAGGTAATGTCTCATCAGCGGCCGGTGAGTTATTCCTGTCAGTTAATGTCACCTCAGCGCTCGGTGACACTTACGCCTGTCAGGTAATGTCACCTCAGCACACGGTGACAGTTATTCCTGTCAGGTAATGTCTCCTCAGCACACGGTGACAGTTATTCCTGTCAGGTAATGTCTCCTCAGCACACGGTGACAGTTATTCCTGTCAGGTAATGTCTCCTCAGCACACGGTGACAGTTATTCCTGTCAGTTAATGTCACCTCAGCGCACAGTAAGTTTTTCCTGTCAGTTAATGTCACCTCAGCACACGGTGACAGTTATTCCTGTCAGGTAATGTCTACTCAGCGCTCAGGGACAGTTATTCCTGTCAGGTAATGTCACCTCAGCACACGGTGACAGTTATTCCTGTCAGGTAATGTTTCCTCAGCGCTCAGGGACAGTTATTCCTGTCAGGTAATGTCTCCTCAGCGCTCAGTAAGTTTTTCCTGTCAGTTAATGCCTCCTCAGCACACAGTGACAGTTATTCCTGTCAGGTAATGTCTCCTCAGCACACGGTGACAGTTATTCCTGTCAGGTAATGTCTCCTCAGCACTCAGTGAGTTATTCCTGTCAGGTAATGTCTCTTCAGCACACGGTGATAGTTATTCCTGTCAGGTAATGTCTCCTCAGCGCTCAGGGACAGTTATTCCTGTTAGGTAATGTCACCTCAGCGCTCGGTGACAGTTATTCCTGTCAGGTAATGTCACCTCAGCGCTTGGTGACAGTTATTCCTGTCAGGTAATGTCTCCTCAGCGCTCAGTAAGTTTTTCCTGTCAGTTAATGCCTCCTCAGCACACGGTGACAGTTATTCCTGTCAGGTAATGTCTCCTCAGCACTCAGTGAGTTATTCCTGTCAGGTAATGTCTCTTCAGCACACGGTGACAGTTATTCCTGTCAGGTAATGTCTCCTCAGCGCTCAGGGACAGTTATTCCTGTTAGGTAATGTCACCTCAGCGCTCGGTGACAGTTATTCCTGTCAGGTAATGTCTCCTCAGCGCTCAGTAAGTTTTTCCTGTCAGATTATGCCTCCTCAGCACACAGTGACAGTTATTCCTGTCAGTTAATGTCTCCTCAGCACACAGTGACAGTTATTCCTGTCAGGTAATGTCTCCTCAGCACTCAGTGAGTTATTCCTGTCAGGTAATGTCTCTTCAGCACACGGTGACAGTTATTCCTGTCAGGTAATGTCTCCTCAGCGCTCAGGGACAGTTATTCCTGTCAGGTAATGTCACCTCAGCACACGGTTACAGTTATTCCTGTCAGGTAATGTCTCCTCAGCGCTTAGGGACAGTTATTCCTGTCAGGTAATGTCTCCTCAGCGCTCAGTAAGTTTTTCCTGTCAGTTAATGCCTCCTCAGCACACAGTGACAGTTATTCCTGTCAGGTAATGTCTCCTCAGCACACGGTGACAGTTATTCCTGTCAGGTAATGTCTTCTCAGCACTCAGTGAGTTATTCCTGTCAGGTAATGTCTCTTCAGCACACGGTGACAGCTATTCCTGTCAGGTAATGTCTCCTCAGCGCTCAGGGACAATTATTCCTGTTAGGTAATGTCACCTCAGTGCTCGGTGACAGTTATTCCTGTCAGGTAATGTCACCTCAGCGCTTGGTGACAGTTATTCCTGTCAGGTAATGTCTCCTCAGCGCTCAGTAAGTTTTTCCTGTCAGTTAATGCCTCCTCAGCACACGGTGACAGTTATTCCTGTCAGGTAATGCCTCCTCAGCACACAGTGACAGTTATTCCTGTCAGGTAATGTCACCTCAGCACACGGTGACAGTTATTCCTGTCAGGTAATGTCTCCTCAGCGCTCAGGGACAGTTATTCCTGTCAGGTAATGTCTCCTCAGCGCTCAGTAAGTTTTTCCTGTCAGTTAATGCCTCCTCAGCACACAGTGACAGTTATTCCTGTCAGGTAATGTTTACTCAGCACACGGTGACAGTTATTCCTGTCATGTAATGTCTCCTCAGCACTCAGTGAGTTATTCCTGTCAGGTAATGTCTCTTCAGCACACGGTGACAGTTATTCCTGTCAGGTAATGTCTCCTCAGCGCTCAGGGACAGTTATTCCTGTTAGGTAATGTCACCTCAGCGCTCGGTGACAGTTATTCCTGTCAGGTAATGTCTCCTCAGCGCTCAGTAAGTTTTTCCTGTCAGTTAATGCCTCCTCAGCACACGGTGACAGTTATTCCTGTCAGGTAATGCCTCCTCAGCACACAGTGACAGTTATTCCTGTCAGGTAATGTCTCATCAGCACTCAGTGAGTTATTCCTGTCAGGTAATGTCTCCTCAGCACACGGTGACAGTTATTCCTGTCAGGTAATGTCTCCTCATCGCTCAGGGACAGTTATTCCTGTCAGGTAATGTCTCCTCAGCACACGGCGACAGTTATTCCTGTCAGTTAACGTCTCCTCAGCGCTCAGGGACAGTTATTCCTGTCAGGTAATGTCTCCTCAGCACACGGTGACAGTTATTCCTGTCAGTTAATGTCACCTCAGCACACGGTGACAGTTGTTCCTGTCAGGTAATGTCTCCTCAGCGCTCAGTAAGTTTTCCCTGTAAGTCAATCCTCAGCGCTCAGGGACAGTTATTCCTGTCAGGTAATGTCTCATCAGCGCCCGGTGAGTTATTCCTGTCAGGTAATGTCTCCTCAGCACACGGTGACAGTTATTCCTGTCAGTTAATGTCACCTCAGCGCACAGTAAGTTTTTCCTGTCAGTTAATGTCACCTCAGCACACGGTGACAGTTATTCCTGTCAGGTAATGTCTTTTCAGCGCTCAGGGACAGTTATTCATATCAGGTAATGTCTCATCAGCGCCCGGTGAGTTAATGTCACCTCAGCGCTCGGTGACACTTACGCCTGTCAGGTAATGTCACCTCAGCACACGGTGACAGTTATTCCTGTCAGGTAATGTCTCCTCAGCACACGGTGACAGTTATTCCTGTCAGTTAATGTCACCTCAGCGCACAGTAAGTTTTTCCTGTCAGGTAATGTCTCCTCAGCACACGGTGACAGTTATTCCTGTCAGGTAATGTCTCCTCAGCGCTCAGGGACAGTTATTCCTGTTAGGTAATGTCACCTCAGCGCTCGGTGACAGTTATTCCTGTCAGGTAATGTCACCTCAGCACTCGGTGACAGTTATTCCTGTCAGGTAATGTCTCCTCAGCGCTCAGTAAGTTTTTCCTGTCAGTTAATGCCTCCTCAGCACACGGTGACAGTTATTTCTGTCAGGTAATGCTTCCTCAGCACACAGTGACAGTTATTCCTGTCAGGTAATGTCTCATCAGCACTCAGTGAGTTATTCCTGTCAGGTCATGTCTCCTCAGCACACGGTGACAGTTATTCCTGTCAGGTAATGTCTCCTCAGCACTCAGTGAGTTATTCCTGTCAGGTAATGTCTCTTCAGCACACGGTGACAGTTATTCCTGTCAGGCAATGTCTCCTCAGCACACGGTGACAGTTATTCCTCAGTTAATGTCTCCTCAGCGCTCAGGGACAGTTATTCCTGTCAGGTAATGTCTCCTCAGCACACGGTGACAGTTATTCCTGTCAGTTAATGTCTCCTCAGCGCTCAGGGACAGTTATTCCTGTCAGGTAATGTCTCCTCAGCACACGGTGACAGTTATTCCTGTCAGGTAATGTCTCCTCAGCACTCAGTGAGTTATTCCTGTCAGGTCATGTCTCCTCAGCACACGGTGACAGTTATTCCTGTCAGGTAATGTCTCCTCAGCACTCAGTGAGTTATTCCTGTCAGGTAATGTCTCTTCAGCACACGGTGACAGTTATTCCTGTCAGGCAATGTCTCCTCAGCACACGGTGACAGTTATTCCTCAGTTAATGTCTCCTCAGCGCTCAGGGACAGTTATTCCTGTCAGGTAATGTCTCCTCAGCACACGGTGACAGTTATTCCTCAGTTAATGTCTCCTCAGCGCTCAGGGACAGTTATTCCTGTCAGGTAATGTCTCCTCAGCACACGGTGACAGTTATTCCTGTCAGTTAATGTCACCTCAGCACACGGTGACAGTTGTTCCTGTCAGGTAATGTCTCCTCAGCGCTCAGTAAGTTTTCCCTGTCAGTTAATCCTCAGCGCTCAGGGACAGTTATTCCTGTCAGGTAATGTCTCATCAGCGCCCGGTGAGTTATTCCTGTCAGTTAATGTCACCTCAGCGCTCGGTGACACTTACGCCTGTCAGGTAATGTCACCTCAGCATACGGTGACAGTTATTCCTGTCAGGTAATGTCTGCTCAGCACACGGTGACAGTTATTCCTGTCAGGTAATGTCTCCTCAGCACACGGTGACAGTTATTCCTGTCAGGTAATGTCTCCTCAGCACACGGTGATAGTTATTCCTGTCAGGTAATGTTTCCTCAGCGCTCAGGGACAGTTATTCCTGTCAGGTAATGTCTCCTCAGCGCTCAGTAAGTTTTTCCTGTCAGTTAATGCCTCCTCAGCACACAGTGACAGTTATTCCTGTCAGGTAATGTCTCCTCAGCACACGGTGACAGTTATTCCTGTCAGGTAATGTCTCCTCAGCACTCAGTGAGTTATTCCTGTCAGGTAATGTCTCTTCAGCACACGGTGATAGTTATTCCTGTCAGGTAATGTCTCCTCAGCGCTCAGGGACAGTTATTCCTGTTAGGTAATGTCACCTCAGCGCTCGGTGACAGTTATTCCTGTCAGGTAATGTCACCTCAGCGCTTGGTGACAGTTATTCCTGTCAGGTAATGTCTCCTCAGCGCTCAGTAAGTTTTTCCTGTCAGTTAATGCCTCCTCAGCACACGGTGACAGTTATTCCTGTCAGGTAATGTCTCCTCAGCACACGGTGACAGTTATTCCTGTCAGTTAATGTCACCTCAGCGCACAGTAAGTTTTTCCTGTCAGTTAATGTCACCTCAGCACACGGTGACAGTTATTCCTGTCAGGTAATGTCTTTTCAGCGCTCAGGGACAGTTATTCATGTCAGGTAATGTCTCATCAGCGCCCGGTGAGTTAATGTCACCTCAGCGCTCGGTGACACTTACGCCTGTCAGGTAATGTCACCTCAGCACACGGTGACAGTTATTCCTGTCAGGTAATGTCTCCTCAGCACACGGTGACAGTTATTCCTGTCAGTTAATGTCACCTCAGCGCACAGTAAGTTTTTCCTGTCAGTTAATGTCACCTCAACACACAGTGACAGTTATGCCTGTCAGGTAATGTCTCCTCAGCGCTCAGGGACAGTTATTCCTGTCAGGTAATGTCACCTCAGCACACGGTGACAGTTATTCCTGTCAGGTAATGTCTCCTCAGCGCTCAGGGACAGTTATTCCTGTCAGGTAATGTCTCCTCAGCACACAGTGACAGTTATTCCTGTCAGGTAATGTCTCCTCAGCGCTCAGTAAGTTTTTCCTGTCAGTTAATGCCTCCTCAGCACACAGTGACAGTTATTCCTGTCAGGTAATGTCTCCTCAGCACACGGTGACAGTTATTCCTGTCAGGTAATGTCTCTTCAGCACACGGTGACAGTTATTCCTGTCAGGTAATGTCTCCTCAGCGCTCAGGGACAGTTATTCCTGTTAGGTAAGGTCACCTCAGCGCTCAGGGACAGTTATTCCTGTCAGGTAATGTCTCCTCAGCACACAGTGACAGTTATTCCTGTCAGGTAATGTCTCCTCAGCGCTCAGTAAGTTTTTCCTGTCAGTTAATGCCTCCTCAGCACACAGTGACAGTTATTCCTGTCAGGTAATGTCTCCTCAGCACACGGTGACAGTTATTCCTGTCAGGTAATGTCTCTTCAGCACACGGTGACAGTTATTCCTGTCAGGTAATGTCTCCTCAGCGCTCAGGGACAGTTATTCCTGTTAGGTAATGTCACCTCAGCGCTCGGTGACAGTTATTCCTGTCAGGTAATGTCACCTCAGCACTCGGTGACAGTTATTCCTGTCAGGTAATGTCTCCTCAGCACACGGTGACAGTTATTCCTGTCAGGTAATGTCTCTTCAGCACACGGTGACAGTTATTCCTGTCAGGTAATGTCTCCTCAGCGCTCAGGGACAGTTATTCCTGTTAGGTAATGTCACCTCAGCGCTCGGTGACAGTTATTCCTGTCAGGTAATGTCACCTCAGCACTCGGTGACAGTTATTCCTGTCAGGTAATGTCTCCTCAGCGCTCAGTAAGTTTTTCCTGTCAGTTAACGCCTCCTCAGCACACGGTGACAGTTATTCCTGTCAGGTAATGCTTCCTCAGCACACAGTGACAGTTATTCCTGTCGGGTAATGTCTCATCAGCACTCAGTGAGTTATTCCTGTCAGGTCATGTCTCCTCAGCACACGGTGACAGTTATTCCTGTCAGGTAATGTCTCCTCAGCACTCAGTGAGTTATTCCTGTCAGGTAATGTCTCTTCAGCACACGGTGACAGTTATTCCTGTCAGGTAATGTCTCCTCAGCGCTCAGGGACAGTTATTCCTGTCAGGTAATGTCTCCTCAGCACACGGTGACAGTTATTCCTCAGTTAATGTCTCCTCAGCGCTCAGGGACAGTTATTCCTGTCAGGTAATGTCTCCTCAGCACACGGTGACAGTTATTCCTGTCAGTTAATGTCACCTCAGCACACGGTGACAGTTGTTCCTGTCAGGTAATGTCTCCTCAGCGCTCAGTAAGTTTTCCCTGTCAGTTAATCCTCAGCGCTCAGGGACAGTTATTCCTGTCAGGTAATGTCTCATCAGCGGCCGGTGAGTTATTCCTGTCAGTTAATGTCACCTCAGCGCTCGGTGACACTTACGCCTGTCAGGTAATGTCACCTCAGCACACGGTGACAGTTATTCCTGTCAGGTAATGTCTCCTCAGCACACGGTGACAGTTATTCCTGTCAGGTAATGTCTCCTCAGCACACGGTGACAGTTATTTCTGTCAGGTAATGTCTCCTCAGCACACGGTGACAGTTATTCCTGTCAGTTAATGTCACCTCAGCGCACAGTAAGTTTTTCCTGTCAGTTAATGTCACCTCAGCACACGGTGACAGTTATTCCTGTCAGGTAATGTCTACTCAGCGCTCAGGGACAGTTATTCCTGTCAGGTAATGTCACCTCAGCACACGGTGACAGTTATTCCTGTCAGGTAATGTTTCCTCAGCGCTCAGGGACAGTTATTCCTGTCAGGTAATGTCTCCTCAGCGCTCAGTAAGTTTTTCCTGTCAGTTAATGCCTCCTCAGCACACAGTGACAGTTATTCCTGTCAGGTAATGTCTCCTCAGCACACGGTGACAGTTATTCCTGTCAGGTAATGTCTCCTCAGCACTCAGTGAGTTATTCCTGTCAGGTAATGTCTCTTCAGCACACGGTGATAGTTATTCCTGTCAGGTAATGTCTCCTCAGCGCTCAGGGACAGTTATTCCTGTTAGGTAATGTCACCTCAGCGCTCGGTGACAGTTATTCCTGTCAGGTAATGTCACCTCAGCGCTTGGTGACAGTTATTCCTGTCAGGTAATGTCTCCTCAGCGCTCAGTAAGTTTTTCCTGTCAGTTAATGCCTCCTCAGCACACGGTGACAGTTATTCCTGTCAGGTAATGTCTCCTCAGCACTCAGTGAGTTATTCCTGTCAGGTAATGTCTCTTCAGCACACGGTGACAGTTATTCCTGTCAGGTAATGTCTCCTCAGCGCTCAGGGACAGTTATTCCTGTTAGGTAATGTCACCTCAGCGCTCGGTGACAGTTATTCCTGTCAGGTAATGTCTCCTCAGCGCTCAGTAAGTTTTTCCTGTCAGATTATGCCTCCTCAGCACACAGTGACAGTTATTCCTGTCAGTTAATGTCTCCTCAGCACACGGTGACAGTTATTCCTGTCAGGTAATGTCTCCTCAGCACTCAGTGAGTTATTCCTGTCAGGTAATGTCTCTTCAGCACACGGTGACAGTTATTCCTGTCAGGTAATGTCTCCTCAGCGCTCAGGGACAGTTATTCCTGTCAGCTAATGTCACCTCAGCACACGGTTACAGTTATTCCTGTCAGGTAATGTCTCCTCAGCGCTCAGGGACAGTTATTCCTGTCAGGTAATGTCTCCTCAGCGCTCAGTAAGTTTTTCCTGTCAGTTAATGCCTCCTCAGCACACAGTGACAGTTATTCCTGTCAGGTAATGTCTCCTCAGCACACGGTGACAGTTATTCCTGTCAGGTAATGTCTTCTCAGCACTCAGTGAGTTATTCCTGTCAGGTAATGTCTCTTCAGCACACGGTGACAGCTATTCCTGTCAGGTAATGTCTCCTCAGCGCTCAGGGACAATTATTCCTGTTAGGTAATGTCACCTCAGTGCTCGGTGACAGTTATTCCTGTCAGGTAATGTCACCTCAGCGCTTGGTGACAGTTATTCCTGTCAGGTAATGTCTCCTCAGCGCTCAGTAAGTTTTTCCTGTCAGTTAATGCCTCCTCAGCACACGGTGACAGTTATTCCTGTCAGGTAATGCCTCCTCAGCACACAGTGACAGTTATTCCTGTCAGGTAATGTCACCTCAGCACACGGTGACAGTTATTCCTGTCAGGTAATGTCTCCTCAGCGCTCAGGGACAGTTATTCCTGTCAGGTAATGTCTCCTCAGCGCTCAGTAAGTTTTTCCTGTCAGTTAATGCCTCCTCAGCACACAGTGACAGTTATTCCTGTCAGGTAATGTTTACTCAGCACACGGTGACAGTTATTCCTGTCATGTAATGTCTCCTCAGCACTCAGTGAGTTATTCCTGTCAGGTAATGTCTCTTCAGCACACGGTGACAGTTATTCCTGTCAGGTAATGTCTCCTCAGTGCTCAGGGACAGTTATTCCTGTTAGGTAATGTCACCTCAGCGCTCGGTGACAGTTATTCCTGTCAGGTAATGTCACCTCAGCGCTTGGTGACAGTTATTCCTGTCAGGTAATGTCTCCTCAGCGCTCAGTAAGTTTTTCCTGTCAGTTAATGCCTCCTCAGCACACGGTGACAGTTATTCCTGTCAGGTAATGCCTCCTCAGCACACAGTGACAGTTATTCCTGTCAGGTAATGTCTCATCAGCACTCAGTGAGTTATTCCTGTCAGGTAATGTCTCCTCAGCACACGGTGACAGTTATTCCTGTCAGGTAATGTCTCCTCATCGCTCAGGGACAGTTATTCCTGTCAGGTAATGTCTCCTCAGCACACGGCGACAGTTATTCCTGTCAGTTAACGTCTCCTCAGCGCTCAGGGACAGTTATTCCTGTCAGGTAATGTCTCCTCAGCACACGGTGACAGTTATTCCTGTCAGTTAATGTCACCTCAGCACACGGTGACAGTTGTTCCTGTCAGGTAATGTCTCCTCAGCGCTCAGTAAGTTTTCCCTGTCAGTCAATCCTCAGCGCTCAGGGACAGTTATTCCTGTCAGGTAATGTCTCATCAGCGCCCGGTGAGTTAATGTCACCTCAGCGCTCGGTGACACTTACGCCTGTCAGGTAATGTCACCTCAGCACACGGTGACAGTTATTCCTGTCAGGTAATGTCTCCTCAGCACACGGTGACAGTTATTCCTGTCAGTTAATGTCACCTCAGCGCACAGTAAGTTTTTCCTGTCAGGTAATGTCTCTTCAGCACACGGTGACAGTTATTCCTGTCAGGTAATGTCTCCTCAGCGCTCAGGGACAGTTATTCCTGTTAGGTAATGTCACCTCAGCGCTCGGTGACAGTTATTCCTGTCAGGTAATGTCACCTCAGCACTCGGTGACAGTTATTCCTGTCAGGTAATGTCTCCTCAGCGCTCAGTAAGTTTTTCCTGTCAGTTAATGCCTCCTCAGCACACGGTGACAGTTATTCCTGTCAGGTAATGCTTCCTCAGCACACAGTGACAGTTATTCCTGTCAGGTAATGTCTCATCAGCACTCAGTGAGTTATTCCTGTCAGGTCATGTCTCCTCAGCACACGGTGACAGTTATTCCTGTCAGGTAATGTCTCCTCAGCACTCAGTGAGTTATTCCTGTCAGGTAATGTCTCTTCAGCACACGGTGACAGTTATTCCTGTCAGGTAATGTCTCCTCAGCGCTCAGGGACAGTTATTCCTGTCAGGTAATGTCTCCTCAGCACACGGTGACAGTTATTCCTCAGTTAATGTCTCCTCAGCGCTCAGGGACAGTTATTCCTGTCAGGTAATGTCTCCTCAGCACACGGTGACAGTTATTCCTGTCAGTTAATGTCACCTCAGCACACGGTGACAGTTGTTCCTGTCAGGTAATGTCTCCTCAGCGCTCAGTAAGTTTTCCCTGTCAGTTAATCCTCAGCGCTCAGGGACAGTTATTCCTGTCAGGTAATGTCTCATCAGCGCCCGGTGAGTTATTCCTGTCAGTTAATGTCACCTCAGCGCTCGGTGACACTTACGCCTGTCAGGTAATGTCACCTCAGCACACGGTGACAGTTATTCCTGTCAGGTAATGTCTCCTCAGCACACGGTGACAGTTATTCCTGTCAGGTAATGTCTCCTCAGCACACGGTGACAGTTATTCCTGTCAGGTAATGTCTCCTCAGCACACGGTGACAGTTATTCCTGTCAGTTAATGTCACCTCAGCGCACAGTAAGTTTTTCCTGTCAGTTAATGTCACCTCAGCACACGGTGACAGTTATTCCTGTCAGGTAATGTCTACTCAGCGCTCAGGGACAGTTATTCCTGTCAGGTAATGTCACCTCAGCACACGGTGACAGTTATTCCTGTCAGGTAATGTTTCCTCAGCGCTCAGGGACAGTTATTCCTGTCAGGTAATGTCTCCTCAGCGCTCAGTAAGTTTTTTATGTCAGTTAATGCCTCCTCAGCACACAGTGACAGTTATTCCTGTCAGGTAATGTCTCCTCAGCACACGGTGACAGTTATTCCTGTCAGGTAATGTCTCCTCAGCACTCAGTGAGTTATTCCTGTCAGGTAATGTCTCTTCAGCACACGGTGATAGTTATTCCTGTCAGGTAATGTCTCCTCAGCGCTCAGGGACAGTTATTCCTGTTAGGTAATGTCACCTCAGCGCTCGGTGACAGTTATTCCTGTCAGGTAATGTCACCTCAGCGCTTGGTGACAGTTATTCCTGTCAGGTAATGTCTCCTCAGCGCTCAGTAAGTTTTTCCTGTCAGTTAATGCCTCCTCAGCACACGGTGACAGTTATTCCTGTCAGGTAATGCCTCCTCAGCACACAGTGACAGTTATTCCTGTCAGGTAATGTCTCATCAGCACTCAGTGAGTTATTCCTGTCAGGTAATGTCTCCTCAGCACACGGTGACAGTTATTCCTGTCAGGTAATGTCTCCTCAGCACTCAGTGAGTTATTCCTGTCAGGTAATGTCTCTTCAGCACACGGTGACAGTTATTCCTGTCAGGTAATGTCTCCTCAGCGCTCAGGGACAGTTATTCCTGTTAGGTAATGTCACCTCAGCGCTCGGTGACAGTTATTTCTGTCAGGTAATGTCTCCTCAGTGCTCAGTAAGTTTTTCCTGTCAGATTATGCCTCCTCAGCACACAGTGACAGTTATTCCTGTCAGTTAATGTCTCCTCAGCACACGGTGACAGTTATTCCTGTCAGGTAATGTCTCCTCAGCACTCAGTGAGTTATTCCTGTCAGGTAATGTCTCTTCAGCACACGGTGACAGTTATTCCTGTCAGGTAATGTCTCCTCAGCGCTCAGGGACAGTTATTCCTGTCAGGTAATGTCACCTCAGCACACGGTTACAGTTATTCCTGTCAGGTAATGTCTCCTCAGCGCTCAGGGACAGTTATTCCTGTCAGGTAATGTCTCCTCAGCGCTCAGTAAGTTTTTCCTGTCAGTTAATGCCTCCTCAGCACACAGTGACAGTTATTCCTGTCAGGTAATGTCTCCTCAGCACACGGTGACAGTTATTCCTGTCAGGTAATGTCTCCTCAGCACTCAGTGAGTTATTCCTGTCAGGTAATGTCTCTTCAGCACACGGTGACAGCTATTCCTGTCAGGTAATGTCTCCTCAGCGCTCAGGGACAATTATTCCTGTTAGGTAATGTCACCTCAGTGCTCGGTGACAGTTATTCCTGTCAGGTAATGTCACCTCAGCGCTTGGTGACAGTTATTCCTGTCAGGTAATGTCTCCTCAGCGCTCAGTAAGTTTTTTCTGTCAGTTAATGCCTCCTCAGCACACGGTGACAGTTATTCCTGTCAGGTAATGCCTCCTCAGCACACAGTGACAGTTATTCCTGTCAGGTAATGTCACCTCAGCACACGGTGACAGTTATTCCTGTCAGGTAATGTCTCCTCAGCGCTCAGGGACAGTTATTCCTGTCAGGTAATGTCTCCTCAGCGCTCAGTAAGTTTTTCCTGTCAGTTAATGCCTCCTCAGCACACAGTGACAGTTATTCCTGTCAGGTAATGTTTACTCAGCACACGGTGACAGTTATTCCTGTCATGTAATGTCTCCTCAGCACTCAGTGAGTTATTCCTGTCAGGTAATGTCTCTTCAGCACACGGTGACAGTTATTCCTGTCAGGTAATGTCTCCTCAGCGCTCAGGGACAGTTATTCCTGTTCGGTAATGTCACCTCAGCGCTTGGTGACAGTTATTCCTGTCAGGTAATGTCTCCTCAGCGCTCAGTAAGTTTTTCCTGTCAGTTAATGCCTCCTCAGCACACGGTGACAGTTATTCCTGTCAGGTAATGCCTCCTCAGCACACAGTGACAGTTATTCCTGTCAGGTAATGTCTCATCAGCACTCAGTGAGTTATTCCTGTCAGGTAATGTCTCCTCAGCACACGGTGACAGTTATTCCTGTCAGGTAATGTCTCCTCAGCACTCAGTGAGTTATTCCTGTCAGGTAATGTCTCTTCAGCACACGGTGACAGTTATTCCTGTCAGGTAATGTCTCCTCAGCGCTCAGGGACAGTTATTCCTGTTAGGTAATGTCACCTCAGCGCTCGGTGACAGTTATTCCTGTCAGGTAATGTCTCCTCAGCGCTCAGTAAGCTTTTCCTGTCAGTTAATGCCTCCTCAGCACACAGTGACAGTTATTCCTGTCAGGTAATGTCTCCTCAGCACACGGTGACAGTTATTCCTGTCAGGTAATGTCTCCTCAGCACTCAGTGAGTTATTCCTGTCAGCTAATGTCTCTTCAGCACACGGTGACAGTTATTCCTGTCAGGTAATGTCTCCTCAGCGCTCAGGGACAGTTATTCCTGTTAGGTAATGTCACCTCAGCGCTCGGTGACAGTTATTCCTGTCAGGTAATGTCACCTCAGCGCTCGGTGACAGTTATTCCTGTCAGGTAATGTCTCCTCAGCGCTCAGGGACAGTTATTCCTGTCAGGTAATGTCTCCTCAGCGCTCAGTAGGTTTTTCCTATCAGTTAATGCCTCCTCAGCACACAGTGACAGTTATTCCTGTCAGGTAATGTCACTTCAGCACACAGTGACAGTTATTCCTGTCAGGTAATGTCTCCTCAGCGCTCAGTAAGTTTTTCCTGTCAGTTAATGCCTCCTCAGCACACAGTGACAGTTATTCCTGTCAGGTAATGTTTACTCAGCACACGGTGACAGTTATTCCTGTCATGTAATGTCTCCTCAGCACTCAGTGAGTTATTCCTGTCAGGTAATGTCTCTTCAGCACACGGTGACAGTTATTCCTGTCAGGTAATGTCTCCTCAGCGCTCAGGGACAGTTATTCCTGTTAGGTAATGTCACCTCAGTGCTCGGTGACAGTTATTCCTGTCAGGTAATGTCACCTCAGCGCTTGGTGACAGTTATTCCTGTCAGGTAATGTCTCCTCAGCGCTCAGTAAGTTTTTCCTGTCAGTTAATGCCTCCTCAGCACACGGTGACAGTAATTCCTGTCAGGTAATGCCTCCTCAGCACACAGTGACAGTTATTCCTGTCAGGTAATGTCTCATCAGCACTCAGGGACAGTTATTCCTGTCAGGTAATGTCACCTCAGCACACGGTGACAGTTATTCCTGTCAGGTAATGACTCCTCAGCGCTCAGGGACAGTTATTCCTGTCAGGTAATGTCTCCTCAGCGCTCAGTAAGTTTTTCCTGTCAGTTAATGCCTCCTCAGCACACAGTGACAGTTATTCCTGTCAGGTAATGTTTACTCAGCACACGGTGACAGTTATTCCTGTCATGTAATGTCTCCTCAGCACTCAGTGAGTTATTCCTGTCAGGTAATGTCTCTTCAGCACACGGTGACAGTTATTCCTGTCAGGTAATGTCTCCTCAGCGCTCAGGGACAGTTATTCCTGTTAGGTAATGTCACCTCAGCGCTCGGTGACAGTTATTCCTGTCAGGTAATGTCACCTCAGCGCTTGGTGAGTTATTCCTGTCAGGTAATGTCTCCTCAGCGCTCAGTAAGTTTTTCCTGTCAGTTAATGCCTCCTCAGCACACGGTGACAGTTATTCCTGTCAGGTAATGCCTCCTCAGCACACAGTGACAGTTATTCCTGTCAGGTAATGTCTCATCAGCACTCAGTGAGTTATTCCTGTCAGGTAATGTCTCCTCAGCACACGGTGACAGTTATTCCTGTCAGGTAATGTCTCCTCAGCGCTCAGGGACAGTTATTCCTGTCAGTTAATGCCTCCTCAGCGCACGGTGAGTTATTCCTGTCAGTTAATGTCTCCTCAGCACTCAGTGAGTTATTCCTGTCAGGTAATGTCTCTTCAGCACACGGTGACAGTTATTCCTGTCAGGTAATGTCTCCTCAGCACTCAGTGAGCTATTCCTGTCAGGTAATGTCACCTCAGCGCACGGTTACAGCTATTCCTGTCAGGTAATGTCTCCTCAGCACACAGTGACAGTTATTCCTGTCAGGTAATGTCTCATCAGCACTCATTAAGTTTTTCCTGTCAGTTAATGCCTCCTCAGCACACAGTGACAGTTATTCCTGTCAGGTAATGTTTCCTCAGCGCTCAGTAAGTTATTCCTGTCAGTTAATGCCTCCTCAGCACAAAGTGACAGTTATTCCTGTCAGGAAATGCTTCCTCAGCACACAGTGAGTTATTCCTGTCAGGTAATGTCTCCTCAGCTTACGGTGACAGTTATTCCTGTCAGGTAATGTCTCCTCAGCGCACAGTGACAGTTATTCCTGTTAGGTAATGTCACCTCAGCACACAGTGACAGTTATTCCTGTCAGGTAATGTCTCCTCAGCGCTCATTAAGTTTTTCCTGTCAGTTAATGCCTCCTCAGCACACAGTGACAGTTATTCCTGTCAGGTAATGTTTCCTCAGCGCTCAGTAAGTTATTCCTGTCAGTTAATGCCTCCTCAGCACACAGTGACAGTTATTCCTGTCAGGAAATGCTTCCTCAGCACACAGTGAGTTATTCCTGTCAGGTAATGTCTCCTCAGCAAACGGTGACAGTTATTCCTGTCAGGTAATATCTCATCAGCAAACAGTGAGTTATTCCTGTCAGGTAATGTCTCCTCAGCACACGGTGACAGTTATTCCTGTCAGGTAATGTCTCCTCAGCGCTCAGGGATAGTTTTTCCTGTCAGTTAATGCCTCCTCAGCACACAGTGACAGTTATTCCTGTCAGGTAATGTCTCCTCAGCACACAGTGACAGTTATTCATGTCAGGTAATGTCTCCTCAGCGCTCAGCAAGTTTTTCCTGTCAGTTAATGCCTCCTCAGCACACAGTGACAGTTATTCCTGTCAGGTAATGTCTCCTCAGCACACGGTGACAGTTATTCCTGTCAGGTAATGTCTCCTCAGCACTCAGTGAGTTATTCCTGTCAGGTAATGTCTCTTCAGCACACGGTGACAGTTATTCCTGTCAGGTAATGTCTCCTCAGCGCTCAGGGACAGTTATTCCTGTCAGGTAATGTCTCCTCAGCACACGGTGACAGTTATTCCTGTCAGGTAATGTCTCCTCAGCACTCAGTGAGTTATTCCTGTCAGGTAATGTCTCGTCAGCACACGGTGACAGTTATTCCTGTTAGGTAATGTCTCCTCAGCGCTCAGGGACAGTTATTCCTGTTAGGTAATGTCACCTCAGCACTCGGTGACAGTTATTCCTGTCAGGTAATGTCACCTCAGCGCTTGGTGAGTTATTCCTGTCAGGTAATGTCTCCTCAGCGCTCAGTAAGTTTTTCCTGTCAGTTAATGCCTCCTCAGCACACAGTGACAGTTATTCCTGTCAGGAAATGCTTCCTCAGCACACAGTGAGTTATTCCTGTCAGGTAATGTCTCCTCAGCAAACGGTGACAGTTATTCCTGTCAGGTAATGTCTCATCAGCACACAGTGAGTTATTCCTGTCAGGTAATGTCTCCTCAGCACACGGTGACAGTTATTCCTGTCAGGTAATGTCTCCTCAGCGCTCAGGGACAGTTATTCCTGTCAGTTAATGCCTCCTCAGCACACAGTGACAGTTATTCCTGTCAGGTAATGTCTCCTCAGCACACAGTGACAGTTATTCATGTCAGGTAATGTCTCCTCAGCGCTCAGCAAGTTTTTCCTGTCAGTTAATGCCTCCTCAGCACACAGTGACAGTTATTCCTGTCAGGTAATGTCTCCTCAGCACACGGTGACAGTTATTCCTGTCAGGTAATGTCTCCTCAGCACTCAGTGAGTTATTCCTGTCAGGTAATGTCTCTTCAGCACACGGTGACAGTTATTCCTGTCAGGTAATGTCTCCTCAGCGCTCAGAGACAGTTATTCCTGTCAGGTAATGTCTCCTCAGCACACGGTGACAGTTATTCCTGTCAGGTAATGTCTCCTCAGCACTCAGTGAGTTATTCCTGTCAGGTAATGTCTCTTCAGCACACGGTGACAGTTATTCCTGTCAGGTAATGTCTCCTCAGCGCTCAGGGACAGTTATTCCTGTTAGGTAATGTCACCTCAGCGCTCGGTGACAGTTATTCCTGTCAGGTAATGTCACCTCAGCGCTTGGTGAGTTATTCCTGTCAGGTAATGTCTCCTCAGCGCTCAGTAAGTTTTTCTTGTCAGTTAATGCCTCCTCAGCACACGGTGACAGTTATTCCTGTCAGGTAATGCCTCCTCAGCACACAGTGACAGTTATTCCTGTCAGGTAATGTCTCATCAGCACTCAGTGAGTTATTCCTGTCAGGTAATGTCTCCTCAGCACACGGTGACAGTTATTCCTGTCAGGTAATGTCTCCTCAGCACTCAGTGAGTTATTCCTGTCAGGTAATGTCTCTTCAGCACACGGTGACAGTTATTCCTGTCAGGTAATGTCTCCTCAGCGCTCAGGGACAGTTATTCCTGTTAGGTAATGTCACCTCAGCGCTCGGTGACAGTTATTCCTGTCAGGTAATGTCTCCTCAGCGCTCAGTAAGTTTTTTTCTTGTCAGTTAATGCCTCCTCAGCACACGGTGACAGTTATTCCTGTCAGGAAATGCTTCCTCAGCACACAGTGACAGTTATTCCTGTCAGGTAATGTCTCCTCAGCACACGGTGACAGTTATTCCTGTCAGGTAATGTCGCCTCAGCGCTCAGGGACAGTTATTCCTGTCAGGTAATGTCTCCTCAGCACACGGTGAGTTATTCCTGTCAGTTAATGTCTCCTCAGCGCTCAGGGACAGTTATTCCTGTCAGGTAATGTCTCCTCAGCACACGGTGACAGTTATTCCCGTCAGTTAATGTCACCTCAGCACACCGTGACAGTTGTTCTTGTCAGGTAATGTCTCCTCAGCGCTCAGTAAGTTTTCCCTGTCAGTTAATGTCTCTTCAGCGCTCAGGGACAGTTATTCCTGTCAGGTAATGTCTCATCAGCGCCCGGTGAGTTATTCCTGTCAGGTAATGTCACCTCAGCACACGGTGACAGTTATTCCTGTCAGGTAATGTCACCTCAGCACACGGTGACAGTTATTCCTGTCAGGTAATGTCTCCTCAGCGCTCAGGGACAGTTATTCCTGTCAGGTAATGTCACCTCAGCACACGGTGACAGTTATTCCTGTCAGGTAAAGTCTCCTCAGCGCTCAGAGACAGTTATTCCTGTCAGGTAATGTCTCCTCAGCGCTCAGTAGGTTTTTCCTGTCAGTTAATGCCTCATCAGCACACAGTGACAGTTATTCCTGTCAGGTAATGTCACCTCAGCACACAGTGACAGTTATTCCTGTCAGGTAATGTCTCCTCAGCGCTCAGTAAGTTTTTCCTGTCAGTTAATGCCTCCTCAGCACACAGTGACAGTTATTCCTGTCAGGTAATGTCTCATCAGCACTCAGTGAGTTATTCCTGTCAGGTAATGTCTCCTCAGCACACGGTGACAGTTATTCCTGTCAGATAATGTCTCCTCAGCACTCAGTGAGTTATTCCTGTCAGGTAATGTCTCTTCAGCACACGGTGACAGTTATTCCTGTCAGGTAATGTCTCCTCAGCGCTCAGGGACAGTTATTCCTGTTAGGTAATGTCACCTCAGCGCTCGGTGACAGTTCTTCCTGTCAGGTAATGTTACCTCAGCGCTCGGTGACAGTTCTTCCTGTCAGGTAATGTCTCCTCAGCGCTCAGTAAGTTTTTCCTGTCAGTTAATGCCTCCTCAGCACACGGTGACAGTTATTCCTGTCAGGTAATGCCTCTTCAGCACACAGTGACAGTTATTCCTGTTAGGTAATGTCTCATCAGCACTCAGTGAGTTATTCCTGTCAGGTAATGTCTCATCAGCACACGGTGACAGTTATTCCTGTCAGGTAATGTCTCCTCAGCACTCAGTGAGTTATTCCTGTCAGGTAATGTCTCTTCAGCACACGGTGACAGTTATTCCTGTCAGGTAATGTCTCCTCAGCACTCAGGGACAGTTATTCCTGTTAGGTAATGTCACCTCAGCGCTCGGTGACAGTTATTCCTGTCAGGTAATGTCTCCTCAGCGCTCAGTAAGTTTTTCCTGTCAGTTAATGCCTCCTCAGCACACGGTGACAGTTATTCCTGTCAGGAAATGCTTCCTCAGCACACAGCGACAGTTATTCCTGTCAGGTAATGTCTCCTCAGCACACGGTGACAGTTATTCCTGTCAGGTAATGTCTCCTCAGCACTCAGTGAGTTATTCCTGTCAGGTAATGTCTCTTCAGCACACGGTGACAGTTATTCCTGTCAGGTAATGTCTCCTCAGCGCTCAGGGACAGTTATTCCTGTCAGGTAATGTCTCCTCAGCACACGGTGAGTTATTCCTGTCAGTTAATGTCTCCTCAGCGCTCAGGGACAGTTATTCCTGTCAGGTAATGTCTCCTCAGCACACGGTGACAGTTATTCCTGTCAGGTAATGTCTCCTCAGCACTCAGTGAGTTATTCCTGTCAGGTAATGTCACCTCAGCGCACGGTTACAGTTATTCCTGTCAGGTAATGTCTCCTCAGCACACAGTGACAGTTATTCCTGTCAGGTAATGTCTCATCAGCACACAGTGACAGTTATTCCTGTCAGGTAATGTCTCCTCAGCTTACGGTGACAGTTATTACTGTCAGGTAATGTCTCCTCAGCGCACAGTGACAGTTATTCCTGTTAGGTAATGTCACCTCAGCACACAGTGACAGTTATTCCTGTCAGGTAATGTCTCCTCAGCGCTCAGTAAGTTTTTCCTGTCAGTTAATGCCTCCTCAGCACACAGTGACAGTTATTCCTGTCAGGTAATGTCTCCTCAGCGCTCAGTAAGTTTTTCCTGTCAGTTAATGCCTCCTCAGCACACAGTGACAGTTATTCCTGTCAGGTAATGTCTCCTCAGCACACGGTGACAGTTATTCCTGTCAGGTAATGTCTCATCAGCACACAGTGAGTTATTCCTGTCAGGTAATGTCTCCTCAGCACACGGTGACAGTTATTCCTGTCAGGTAAAGTCTCCTCAGCGCTCAGGGACAGTTATTCCTGTCAGTTAATGCCTCCTCAGCACACAGAGACAGTTATTCCTGTCAGGTAATGTCTCCTCAGCACACAGTGACAGTTATTCCTGTCAGGTAATGTCTCCTCAGCGCTCAGCAAGTTTTTCCTGTCAGTTAATGCCTCCTCAGCACACAGTGACAGTTATTCCTGTCAGGTAATGTCTCCTCAGCACTCAGTGAGTTATTCCTGTCAGGTAATGTCTCCTCAGCACTCAGTGAGTTATTCCTGTCAGGTAATGTCTCTTCAGCACACGGTGACAGTTATTCCTGTCAGGTAATGTCTCAGCGCTCAGGGACAGTTATTCCTGTCAGTTAATGCCTTCTCAGCACTCAGTGAGTTATTCCTGTCAGGTAATGTCTCTTCAGCACACGGTGACAGTTATTCCTGTCAGGTAATGTCTCCTCAGCACTCAGTGAGTTATTCCTGTCAGGTAATGTCACCTCAGCGCACGGTTACAGTTATTCCTGTCAGGTAATGTCTCCTCAGCACACAGTGACAGTTATTCCTGTCAGGTAATGTCTCATCAGCACACAGTGACAGTTATTCCTGTCAGATAATGTCTCCTCAGCTTACGGTGACAGTTATTACTGTCAGGTAATGTCTCCTCAGCGCACAGTGACAGTTATTCCTGTTAGGTAATGTCACCTCAGCACACAGTGACAGTTATTCCTGTCAGGTAATGTCTCCTCAGCGCTCAGTAAGTTTTTCCTGTCAGTTAATGCCTCCTCAGCACACAGTGACAGTTATTCCTGTCAGGTAATGTCTCCTCAGCGCTCAGTAAGTTTTTCCTGTCAGTTAATGCCTCCTCAGCACACAGTGACAGTTATTCCTGTCAGGTAATGTCTCCTCAGCACACGGTGACAGTTATTCCTGTCAGGTAATGTCTCATCAGCACACAGTGAGTTATTCCTGTCAGGTAATGTCTCCTCAGCACACGGTGACAGTTATTCCTGTCAGGTAAAGTCTCCTCAGCGCTCAGGGACAGTTATTCCTGTCAGTTAATGCCTCCTCAGCACACAGAGACAGTTATTCCTGTCAGGTAATGTCTCCTCAGCACACAGTGACAGTTATTCCTGTCAGGTAATGTCTCCTCAGCGCTCAGCAAGTTTTTCCTGTCAGTTAATGCCTCCTCAGCACACAGTGACAGTTATTCCTGTCAGGTAATGTCTCCTCAGCACTCAGTGAGTTATTCCTGTCAGGTAATGTCTCCTCAGCACTCAGTGAGTTATTCCTGTCAGGTAATGTCTCTTCAGCACACGGTGACAGTTATTCCTGTCAGGTAATGTCTCAACGCTCAGGGACAGTTATTCCTGTCAGTTAATGCCTTCTCAGCACTCAGTGAGTTATTCCTGTCAGGTAATGTCTCTTCAGCACACGGTGACAGTTATTCCTGTCAGGTAATGTCTCCTCAGCACTCAGTGAGTTATTCCTGTCAGGTAATGTCACCTCAGCGCACGGTGACAGTTATTCCTGTTAGGTAATGTCTCCTCAGCGCACGGTGACAGTTATTCCTGTCAGGTAATGTCTCCTCAGCACACGGTGACAGTTATTCCTGTCAGGTAATGTCTCCTCAGCGCTCAGGGACAGTTATTCCTGTCAGTTAATGCCTCCTCAGCGCACAGTGACAGTTAATCCTGTCAGGTAATGCCTCCTCAGCACACAGTGACAGTTATTCCTGTCAGGTAATGTCTCATCAGCACTCATTAAGTTTTTCCTGTCAGTTAATGCCTCCTCAGCACACAGTGACAGTTATTCCTGTCAGGTAATGTTTCCTCAGCGCTCAGTAAGTTATTCCTGTCAGTTAATGCCTCCTCAGCACAAAGTGACAGTTATTCCTGTCAGGAAATGCTTCCTCAGCACACAGTGAGTTATTCCTGTCAGGTAATGTCTCCTCAGCTTACGGTGACAGTTATTCCTGTCAGGTAATGTCTCCTCAGCGCACAGTGACAGTTATTCCTGTTAGGTAATGTCACCTCAGCACACAGTGACAGTTATTCCTGTCAGGTAATGTCTCCTCAGCGCTCATTAAGTTTTTCCTGTCAGTTAATGCCTCCTCAGCACACAGTGACAGTTATTCCTGTCAGGTAATGTTTCCTCAGCGCTCAGTAAGTTATTTCTGTCAGTTAATGCCTCCTCAGCACACAGTGACAGTTATTCCTGTCAGGAAATGCTTCCTCAGCACACAGTGAGTTATTCCTGTCAGGTAATGTCTCCTCAGCAAACGGTGACAGTTATTCCTGTCAGGTAATGTCTCATCAGCAAACAGTGAGTTATTCCTGTCAGGTAATGTCTCCTCAGCACACGGTGACAGTTATTCCTGTCAGGTAATGTCTCCTCAGCGCTCAGGGATAGTTTTTCCTGTCAGTTAATGCCTCCTCAGCACACAGTGACAGTTATTCCTGTCAGGTAATGTCTCCTCAGCACACAGTGACAGTTATTCATGTCAGGTAATGTCTCCTCAGCGCTCAGCAAGTTTTTCCTGTCAGTTAATGCCTCCTCAGCACACAGTGACAGTTATTCCTGTCAGGTAATGTCTCCTCAGCACACGGTGACAGTTATTCCTGTCAGGTAATGTCTCCTCAGCACTCAGTGAGTTATTCCTGTCAGGTAATGTCTCTTCAGCACACGGGACAGTTATTCCTGTCAGGTAATGTCTCCTCAGCGCTCAGGGACAGTTATTCCTGTCAGGTAATGTCTCCTCAGCACACGGTGACAGTTATTCCTGTCAGGTAATGTCTCCTCAGCACTCAGTGAGTTATTCCTGTCAGGTAATGTCTCTTCAGCACACGGTGACAGTTATTCCTGTCAGGTAATGTCTCCTCAGCGCTCAGGGACAGTTATTCCTGTTAGGTAATGTCACCTCAGCACTCGGTGACAGTTATTCCTGTCAGGTAATGTCACCTCAGCGCTTGGTGAGTTATTCCTGTCAGGTAATGTCTCCTCAGCGCTCAGTAAGTTTTTCCTGTCAGTTAATGCCTCCTCAGCACACAGTGACAGTTATTCCTGTCAGGAAATGCTTCCTCAGCACACAGTGAGTTATTCCTGTCAGGTAATGTCTCCTCAGCAAACGGTGACAGTTATTCCTGTCAGGTAATGTCTCATCAGCACACAGTGAGTTATTCCTGTCAGGTAATGTCTCCTCAGCACACGGTGACAGTTATTCCTGTCAGGTAATGTCTTCTCAGCGCTCAGGGACAGTTATTCCTGTCAGTTAATGCCTCCTCAGCACACAGTGACAGTTATTCCTGTCAGGTAATGTCTCCTCAGCACACAGTGACAGTTATTCATGTCAGGTAATGTCTCCTCAGCGCTCAGCAAGTTTTTCCTGTCAGTTAATGCCTCCTCAGCACACAGTGACAGTTATTCCTGTCAGGTAATGTCTCCTCAGCACACGGTGACAGTTATTCCTGTCAGGTAATGTCTCCTCAGCACTCAGTGAGTTATTCCTGTCAGGTAATGTCTCTTCAGCACACGGTGACAGTTATTCCTGTCAGGTAATGTCTCCTCAGCGCTCAGGGACAGTTATTCCTGTCAGGTAATGTCTCCTCAGCACACGGTGACAGTTATTCCTGTCAGGTAATGTCTCCTCAGCACTCAGTGAGTTATTCCTGTCAGGTAATGTCTCTTCAGCACACGGTGACAGTTATTCCTGTCAGGTAATGTCTCCTCAGCGCTCAGGGACAGTTATTCCTGTTAGGTAATGTCACCTCAGCGCTCGGTGACAGTTATTCCTGTCAGGTAATGTCACCTCAGCGCTTGGTGAGTTATTCCTGTCAGGTAATGTCTCCTCAGCGCTCAGTAAGTTTTTCTTGTCAGTTAATGCCTCCTCAGCACACGGTGACAGTTATTACTGTCAGGTAATGCCTCCTCAGCACACAGTGACAGTTATTCCTGTCAGGTAATGTCTCATCAGCACTCAGTGAGTTATTCCTGTCAGGTAATGTCTCCTCAGCACACGGTGACAGTTATTCCTGTCAGGTAATGTCTCCTCAGCACTCAGTGAGTTATTCCTGTCAGGTAATGTCTCTTCAGCACACGGTGACAGTTATTCCTGTCAGGTAATGTCTCCTCAGCGCTCAGGGACAGTTATTCCTGTTAGGTAATGTCACCTCAGCGCTCGGTGACAGTTATTCCTGTCAGGTAATGTCTCCTCAGCGCTCAGTAAGCTTTTCCTGTCAGTTAATGCCTCCTCAGCACACAGTGACAGGTATTCCTGTCAGGTAATGTCTCCTCAGCACACGGTGACAGTTATTCCTGTCAGGTAATGTCTCCTCAGCACTCAGTGAGTTATTCCTGTCAGGTAATGTCTCTTCAGCACACGGTGACAGTTATTCCTGTCAGGTAATGTCTTCTCAGCGCTCAGGGACAGTTATTCCTGTTAGGTAATGTCACCTCAGCGCTCGGTGACAGTTATTCCTGTCAGGTAATGTCACCTCAGCGCTCGTTGACAGTTATTCCTGTCAGGTAATGTCTCCTCAGCGCTCAGTAAGTTTTTCCTGTCAGTTAATGCCTCCTCAGCACACGGTGACAGTTATTCCTGTCAGGTAATGCCTCTTCAGCACACAGTGACAGTTATTCCTGTCAGGTAATGTCTCATCAGCACTCAGTGAGTTATTCCTGTCAGGTAATGTCTCATCAGCACACGGTGACAGTTATTCCTGTCAGGTAATGTCTCCTCAGCACTCAGTGAGTTATTCCTGTCAGGTAATGTCTCTTCAGCACACGGTGACAGTTATTCCTGTCAGGTAATGTCTCCTCAGCGCTCAGGGACAGTTATTCCTGTTAGGTAATGTCACCTCAGCGCTCGGTGACAGTTATTCCTGTCAGGTAATGTCTCCTCAGCGCTCAGTAAGTTTTTTTCTTGTCAGTTAATGCCTCCTCAGCACACGGTGACAGTTATTCCTGTCAGGAAATGCTTCCTCAGCACACAGTGACAGTTATTCCTGTCAGGTAATGTCTCCTCAGCACACGGTGACAGTTATTCCTGTCAGGTAATGTCGCCTCAGCACTCAGTGAGTTATTCCTGTCAGGTAATGTCTCTTCAGCACACGGTGACAGTTATTCCTGTCAGGTAATGTCTCCTCAGCGCTCAGGGACAGTTATTCCTGTCAGGTAATGTCTCCTCAGCACACGGTGAGTTATTCCTGTCAGTTAATGTCTCCTCAGCGCTCAGGGACAGTTATTCCTGTCAGGTAATGTCTCCTCAGCACACGGTGACAGTTATTCCCGTCAGTTAATGTCACCTCAGCACACCGTGACAGTTGTTCTTGTCAGGTAATGTCTCCTCAGCGCTCAGTAAGTTTTCCCTGTCAGTTAATGTCTCTTCAGCGCTCAGGGACAGTTATTCCTGTCAGGTAATGTCTCATCAGCGCCCGGTGAGTTATTCCTGTCAGGTAATGTCACCTCAGCACACGGTGACAGTTATTCCTGTCAGGTAATGTCACCTCAGCACACGGTGACAGTTATTCCTGTCAGGTAATGTCTCCTCAGCGCTCAGGGACAGTTATTCCTGTCAGGTAATGTCACCTCAGCACACGGTGACAGTTATTCCTGTCAGGTAAAGTCTCCTCAGCGCTCAGAGACAGTTATTCCTGTCAGGTAATGTCTCCTCAGCGCTCAGTAGGTTTTTCCTGTCAGTTAATGCCTCATCAGCACACAGTGACAGTTATTCCTGTCAGGTAATGTCACCTCAGCACACAGTGACAGTTATTCCTGTCAGGTAATGTCTCCTCAGCGCTCAGTAAGTTTTTCCTGTCAGTTAATGCCTCCTCAGCACACAGTGACAGTTATTCCTGTCAGGTAATGTCTCATCAGCACTCAGTGAGTTATTCCTGTCAGGTAATGTCTCCTCAGCACACGGTGACAGTTATTCCTGTCAGATAATGTCTCCTCAGCACTCAGTGAGTTATTCCTGTCAGGTAATGTCTCTTCAGCACACGGTGACAGTTATTCCTGTCAGGTAATGTCTCCTCAGCGCTCAGGGACAGTTATTCCTGTTAGGTAATGTCACCTCAGCGCTCGGTGACAGTTCTTCCTGTCAGGTAATGTTACCTCAGCGCTCGGTGACAGTTCTTCCTGTCAGGTAATGTCTCCTCAGCGCTCAGTAAGTTTTTCCTGTCAGTTAATGCCTCCTCAGCACACGGTGACAGTTATTCCTGTCAGGTAATGCCTCTTCAGCACACAGTGACAGTTATTCCTGTTAGGTAATGTCTCATCAGCACTCAGTGAGTTATTCCTGTCAGGTAATGTCTCATCAGCACACGGTGACAGTTATTCCTGTCAGGTAATGTCTCCTCAGCACTCAGTGAGTTATTCCTGTCAGGTAATGTCTCTTCAGCACACGGTGACAGTTATTCCTGTCAGGTAATGTCTCCTCAGCACTCAGGGACAGTTATTCCTGTTAGGTAATGTCACCTCAGCGCTCGGTGACAGTTATTCCTGTCAGGTAATGTCTCCTCAGCGCTCAGTAAGTTTTTCCTGTCAGTTAATGCCTCCTCAGCACACGGTGACAGTTATTCCTGTCAGGAAATGCTTCCTCAGCACACAGTGACAGTTATTCCTGTCAGGTAATGTCTCCTCAGCACACGGTGACAGTTATTCCTGTCAGGTAATGTCTCCTCAGCACTCAGTGAGTTATTCCTGTCAGGTAATGTCTCTTCAGCACACGGTGACAGTTATTCCTGTCAGGTAATGTCTCCTCAGCGCTCAGGGACAGTTATTCCTGTCAGGTAATGTCTCCTCAGCACACGGTGAGTTATTCCTGTCAGTTAATGTCTCCTCAGCGCTCAGGGACAGTTATTCCTGTCAGGTAATGTCTCCTCAGCACACGGTGACAGTTATTCCTGTCAGGTAATGTCTCCTCAGCACTCAGTGAGTTATTCCTGTCAGGTAATGTCACCTCAGCGCACGGTTACAGTTATTCCTGTCAGGTAATGTCTCCTCAGCACACAGTGACAGTTATTCCTGTCAGGTAATGTCTCATCAGCACACAGTGACAGTTATTCCTGTCAGGTAATGTCTCCTCAGCTTACGGTGACAGTTATTACTGTCAGGTAATGTCTCCTCAGCGCACAGTGACAGTTATTCCTGTTAGGTAATGTCACCTCAGCACACAGTGACAGTTATTCCTGTCAGGTAATGTCTCCTCAGCGCTCAGTAAGTTTTTCCTGTCAGTTAATGCCTCCTCAGCACACAGTGACAGTTATTCCTGTCAGGTAATGTCTCCTCAGCGCTCAGTAAGTTTTTCCTGTCAGTTAATGCCTCCTCAGCACACAGTGACAGTTATTCCTGTCAGGTAATGTCTCCTCAGCACACGGTGACAGTTATTCCTGTCAGGTAATGTCTCATCAGCACACAGTGAGTTATTCCTGTCAGGTAATGTCTCCTCAGCACACGGTGACAGTTATTCCTGTCAGGTAAAGTCTCCTCAGCGCTCAGGGACAGTTATTCCTGTCAGTTAATGCCTCCTCAGCACACAGAGACAGTTATTCCTGTCAGGTAATGTCTCCTCAGCACACAGTGACAGTTATTCCTGTCAGGTAATGTCTCCTCAGCGCTCAGCAAGTTTTTCCTGTCAGTTAATGCCTCCTCAGCACACAGTGACAGTTATTCCTGTCAGGTAATGTCTCCTCAGCACTCAGTGAGTTATTCCTGTCAGGTAATGTCTCCTCAGCACTCAGTGAGTTATTCCTGTCAGGTAATGTCTCCTCAGCACTCAGTGAGTTATTCCTGTCAGGTAATGTCTCTTCAGCACACGGTGACAGTTATTCCTGTCAGGTAATGTCTCAGCGCTCAGGGACAGTTATTCCTGTCAGTTAATGCCTTCTCAGCACTCAGTGAGTTATTCCTGTCAGGTAATGTCTCTTCAGCACACGGTGACAGTTATTCCTGTCAGGTAATGTCTCCTCAGCACTCAGTGAGTTATTCCTGTCAGGTAATGTCACCTCAGCGCACGGTGACAGTTATTCCTGTTAGGTAATGTCTCCTCAGCGCACGGTGACAGTTATTCCTGTCAGGTAATGTCTCCTCAGCACACGGTGACAGTTATTCCTGTCAGGTAATGTCTCCTCAGCGCTCAGGGACAGTTATTCCTGTCAGTTAATGCCTCCTCAGCGCACAGTGACAGTTAATCCTGTCAGGTAATGCCTCCTCAGCACACAGTGACAGTTATTCCTGTCAGGTAATGTCTCATCAGCACTCAGTGAGTTATTCCTGTCAGGTAATGTCTCCTCAGCGCTCAGGGACAGTTATTCCTGTCAGGTAATGTCTCCTCAGCGCTCAGGGACAGTTATTTTTGTCAGGTAATGTCTCCTCAGCGCTCAGGGACAGTTATTCCTGTCAGGTAATGTCTCCTCAGCGCTCAGGGACAGTTATTCCTGTCAGGTAATGTCTCCTCAGCGCTCAGGGACAGTTATTCCTGTTAGGTAATGTCACCTCAGCGCTCAGTGACAGTTATTCCTGTTAGGTAATGTCACCTCAGCGCTCGGTGACAGTTATTCCTGTCAGGTAATGTCTCCTCAGCACTCAGTAAGTTTTTCCTGTCAGTTAATGCCTCCTCAGCACACGGTGACAGTTATTCCTGTCAGGTAATGTCTCCTCAGGCGCCATTCCTCTTTCCCGCCTCTTTTCGCTGGCACGAAGCGTCCCTCTACTGCAACTCCAGTGGCCCCTCCCATGGTCTGTCGTCACTTCCGGCCGCACACAAGGGGAAAGATGGCGGCGCCCTGTAATTCGGAGCTTCCGTCCGAGGCTTCGTCTTGCCTGAAAATCCCGAAGAGCGAGGTTTTATCGCCGCCCTCCCCCGGGCTCAGCGATGGGAACCGCTCCTTGTCCAATCCGTCCACCCCGAGCCGCTCATCCCCTCTCAGCGCCGGTGTGGCTGGCGGCGGGGCGGCCCCGGCGGGCCTGAGCGGGGCCTCCCCCTCCGTGTCGTTCTCCACAGCCTGCCGCGGCATGTCCTGGACTCCGGCCGAGACCAACGCACTCATCGCCGTGTGGGGGAACGAGCGGCTGGTGGAGGCGCGGTACCAGCAGCTGGAGGGCGCCGGCACCATCTTCGGAACCAAGGCGCCTGGGCCCGCCATGTACGACCGGGTCTCCCGGGCCCTCGCTGAGCTGGGCTACGAGCGCACCCCCAGCCAGTGCCGGGAGCGAATGAAGGTAACTGCGGGAGCACCGTCAGTCACACACACGACCCCGCCGCCATGACCGGCCACCTCCGCTCGTCTCCTGTGCTGCCCGGAGCACACACAGAGGTGACACCGGCGGAAGAGCCGCCACTGCGAGGGGGAGGAGCCGGTGACCAACAACCAATCAGCACGTGGCTCTCACCTTCCAACTGTCCTGAGAACGTAGCCGGCATCTGATTGGCTGCTGCTACATTGTACCATGTAGTGATAGTGACACATTCTGCCCCTCCTCCATAATCCTCAGGATGTCCTGACTGCAGGTGTGACCTGTGTATACACTGTGTATGTATATATACACTGACTGCAGCCGGGATGCTGTGTATATACCCCCTGACTGCAGGTGTGACCTGTGTATATACTGGAGATAGATAGATAGATATAGATATATATATATATATATATATATATATATATATATATATATACATACACCCTGTGCAGGTGTGACCTGTGTATACACTGTGTTATATATATATATATATATATATATATATATACACACATATACACACACTGACTGCAGCCGGGATGCTGTGTATAGACCTCCTGACTGCAGGTGTGACCTGTGTATACACTGTGTATGTATATATACACTGACTGCAGCCGGGATGCTGTGTATAGACCTCCTGGCTGCAGGTGTGACCTGTGTATACACTGTGTATGTATATATACACTGACTGCAGCCGGGATGCTGTGTTTAGACCCCCTGACTGCAGGTGTGACCTGTGTATGTATATATACACTGACTGCTGCCGGGATGCTGTGTATATACCCCCTGACTGCAGGTGTGACCTGTGTATACACGGTGTATGTATATATACACTGACTGCAGCCGGGATGCTGTGTATAGACCTCCTGACTGCAGGTGTGACCTGTGTATACACGGTGTATGTATATATACACTGACTGCAGCCGGGATGCTGTGTATAGACCTCCTGACTGCAGGTGTGACCTGTGTATACACTGTGTATGTATATATACACTGACTGCAGCCGGGATGCTGTGTATATACCCCCTGACTGCAGGTGTGACCTGTGTATACACTGTGTATGTATATATACACTGACTGCAGCCGGGATGCTGTGTATAGACCTCCTGACTGCAGGTGTGACCTGTGTATACACTGTGTATGTATATATATACACTTGACTGCAGCCGGGATGCTGTATATAGACCCCCTGACTGCAGGTGTGACCTGTGTATACACTGTGTATGTATATATACTGACTGCAGCCAGGATGCTGTGTACAGACCCCCTGACTGCAGGTGTGACCTGTGTATATACTGTGTATGTATATATACACTGATTGCAGCCGGGATGCTGTGTATAGACCTCCTGACTGCAGGTGTGACCTGTGTGTACACTGTGTATTTATATATACACTGACTGCAGCAGGGATGCTGTGTATATACCCCCTGACTGCAGGCGTGACCTCTGTATACACTGTGTATGTATATATACACTAACTGCAGCCAGGATGCTGTGTATAGACCCCTTGACTGCAGGTGTGACCTGTGTATACACTGTGTATGTATATATACACTGACTGCAGCCGGGATGCTGTGTATATACCCCCTGACTGCAGGTGTGACCTGTGTATACACTGTGTATGTATATATACACTGACTGCAGCCGGGATGCTGTGTATAGACCTCCTGACTGCAGGTGTGACCTGTGTATACACTGTGTATGTATATATACACTGACTGCAGCCGGGATGCTGTGTATATACCCCCTGACTGCAGGTGTGACCTGTGTATACACTGTGTATGTATATATACACTGACTGCAGCCGGGATGCTGTGTATAGACCTCCTGACTACAGGTGTGACCTGTGTATACACTGTGTATGTATATATACACTGCCTGCAGCCGGGATGCTGTGTATAGACCTCCTGACTGCAGGTGTGACCTGTGTATACACTGTGTATGTATATATACACTGACTGCAGCCGGGATGCTGTGTATAGACCCCCTGACTGCAGGTGTGACCTGTGTATACACTGTGTATGTATATATACACTGACTGCAGCCGGGATGCTGTGTATAGACCTCCTGACTGCAGGTGTGACCTGTGTATATACTGTGTATGTATATATACACTGACTGCAGCCGGGATGCTGTGTATATACCCCCTGACTGCAGGTGTGACCTGTGTATACACTGTGTATGTATATATACATAGACTGCAGCTGGGATACTGTGTATAGACCCCCTGACTGCAGGTGTGACCTGTGTATACACTGTGTATGTATATATACACTGACTGCAGCCGGGCTGCTGTGTATAGACCTCCTGACTGCAGGTGTGACCTGTGTATGTATATATACACTGACTGCTGCCGGGATGCTGTGTATATACCCCCTGACTGCAGGTGTGACCTGTGTATACACTGTGTATGTATATATACACTGACTGCAGCCGGGATGCTGTGTATATACCCCCTGACTGCAGGTGTGACCTGTGTATACACTGTGTATAGACCTCCTGACTGCAGGTGTGACCTGTGTATACACTGTGTATGTATATATACACTGACTGCAGCCGGGATGCTGTGTATAGACCTCCTGACTGCAGGTGTGACCTGTGTATACACTGTGTATAGACCTCCTGACTGCAGGTGTGACCTGTGTATACACTGTGTATGTATATATATACACTGACTGCAGCCGGGATGCTGTATATAGACCCCCTGACTGCAGGTGTGACCTGTGTATACACTGTGTATGTATATATACTGACTGCAGCCAGGATGCTGTGTACAGACCCCCCTGACTGCAGGTGTGACCTGTGTATACACTGTGTATGTATATATACACTGACTGCAGCCGGGATGCTGTGTATAGACCCCCTGACTGCAGGTGTGACCTGTGTATACACTGTGTATGTATATATATACTGACTGCAGCCGGGATGCTGTGTATAGACCTCCTGACTGCAGGTGTGACCTGTGTATATACTGTGTATGTATATATACGCTGACTGCAGCCGAGATGCTGTGTATAGACCTCCTGACTGCAGATGTGACCTGTGTATACACTGTGTATGTATATATACACTGACTGCAGCCGGGATGCTGTGTATAGACCTCCTGACTGCAGGTGTGACCTGTGTATACACTGTGTATGTATATATACACTGACTGCAGCCGGGATGCTGTGTATATACCCCCTGACTGCAGGTGTGACCTGTGTATACACTGTGTATGTATATATACACTGACTGCAGCCGGGATGCTGTGTATAGACCTCCTGACTACAGGTGTGACCTGTGTATACACTGTGTATGTATATATACACTGCCTGCAGCCGGGATGCTGTGTATAGACCTCCTGACTGCAGGTGTGACCTGTGTATACACTGTGTATGTATATATACACTGCCTGCAGCCGGGATGCTGTGTATAGACCTCCTGACTGCAGGTGTGACCTGTGTATACACTGTGTATGTATATATACACTGCCTGCAGCCGGGATGCTGTGTATAGACCCCCTGACTGCAGGTGTGACCTGTGTATACACTGTGTATGTATATATACACTGACTGCAGCCGGGATGCTGTGTATAGACCCCCTGACTGCAGGTGTGACCTGTGTATACACTGTGTATGTATATATACACTGACTGCAGCCGGGATGCTGTGTATAGACCCCCTGACTGCAGGTGTGACCTGTGTATACACTGTGTATGTATATATACACTGACTGCAGCCGGGATGCTGTGTATAGACCCCCTGACTGCAGGTGTGACCTGTGTATACACTGTGTATGTATATATACACTGACTGCAGCCGGGATGCTGTGTATAGACCTCCTGACTGCAGGTGTGACCTGTGTATATACTGTGTATGTATATATACACTGACTGCAGCCGGGATGCTGTGTATATACCCCCTGACTGCAGGTGTGACCTGTGTATACACTGTGTATGTATATATACATAGACTGCAGCTGGGATACTGTGTATAGACCCCCTGACTGCAGGTGTGACCTGTGTATACACTGTGTATGTATATATACACTGACTGCAGCCGGGCTGCTGTGTATAGACCTCCTGACTGCAGGTGTGACCTGTGTATGTATATATACACTGACTGCAGCCGGGATGCTGTGTATAGACCTCCTGACTGCAGGTGTGACCTGTGTATACACTGTGTATGTATATATACACTGACTGCAGCCGGGATGCTGTGTATATACCCCCTGACTGCAGGTGTGACCTGTGTATACACTGTGTATAGACCTCCTGACTGCAGGTGTGACCTGTGTATACACTGTGTATGTATATATATACACTGACTGCAGCCGGGATGCTGTATATAGACCCCCTGACTGCAGGTGTGACCTGTGTATACACTGTGTATGTATATATACTGACTGCAGCCAGGATGCTGTGTACAGACCCCCCTGACTGCAGGTGTGACCTGTGTATACACTGTGTATGTATATATACACTGACTGCAGCCGGGATGTTGTGTATAGACCCCCTGACTGCAGATGTGACCTGTGTATACACTGTGTATGTATATATACACTGACTGCAGCCGGGATGTTGTGTATAGACCCCCTGACTGCAGGTGTGACCTGTGTATACACTGTGTATGTATATATACACTGACTGCAGCCGGGATGTTGTGTATAGACCCCCTGACTGCAGGTGTGACCTGTGTATACACTGTGTATGTATATATACACTGACTGCAGCCGGGATGCTGTGTAGAGACCCCCTGACTGCAGGCGTGACCTGTGTATACATTCTGTATGTATATATACACTGACTGCAGCCGGGATGCTGTGTATAGACCTCCTGGCTGCAGGTGTGACCTGTGTATATACTGTGTATGTATATATACACTGATTGCAGCCGGGATGCTGTGTATAGACCTCCTGACTGCAGGTGTGACCTGTGTGTACACTGTGTATTTATATATACACTGACTGCAGCAGGGATGCTGTGTATATACCCCCTGACTGCAGGCGTGACCTGTGTATACACTGTGTATGTATATATACACTGACTGCAGCCAGGATGCTGTGTATAGACCCCCTGACTGCAGGTGTGACCTGTGTATACACTGTGTATGTATATATACACTGACTGCAGCCGGGATGCTGTGTATAGACCTCCTGACTGCAGGTGTGACCTGTGTATACACTGTGTATGTATATATACACTGACTGCAGCCGGGATGCTGTGTATATACCCCCTGACTGCAGGCGTGACCTGTGTATACACTCTGTATGTATATATACACTGACTGCAGCCGGGATGCTGTGTATAGACCTCCTGACAGCAGGTGTGACCTGTGTATATACTGTGTATGTATATATACACTGACTGCAGCCGGGATGCTGTGTATAGACCTCCTGACTGCAGGTGTGACCTGTGTATACACTGTGTATGTATATATACACTGACTGCAGCCGGGATGCTGTGTATAGACCCCCTGACTGCAGGTGTGACCTGTGTGTACACTGTGTATTTATATATACACTGACTGCAGCTGGGATGCTGTGTATATACCCCCTGACTGCAGGTGTGACCTGTGTATACACTGTGTATGTATATATACACTGACTGCTGCCGGGATGCTGTGTATAGACCTCCTGACTGCAGGTGTGACCTGTGTATACACTGTGTATGTATATATACACTGACTGCAGCCGGGATGCTGTGTATATACCCCCTGACTGCAGGTGTGACCTGTGTATACACTGTGTATGTATATATACTGACTGCAGCCAGGATGCTGTGTATAGACCCCCTGACTGCAGGTGTGACCTGTGTATACACTGTGTATGTATATATACACTGACTGCAGCCGGGATGCTGTGTATAGACCTCCTGACTGCAGGTGTGACCTGTGTATACACTGTGTATATATATATACACTGACTGCAGCCGGGATGCTGTGTATAGACCTCCTGACTGCAGGTGTGACCTGTGTATACACTGTGTATGTATATATACACTGACTGCAGCCGGGATGCTGTGTATAGACCTCCTGACTGCAGGTGTGACCTGTGTATACACTGTGTATGTATATATACACTGACTGCAGCCGGGATGCTGTGTATAGACCTCCTGACTGCAGGTGTGACCTGTGTATACACTGTGTATGTATATATACACTGACTGCAGCCGGGATGCTGTGTATAGACCTCCTGACTGCAGGTGTGACCTGTGTATACACTGTGTATGTATATATACACTGACTGCAGCCGGGATGCTGTATATAGACCCCCTGACTGCAGGTGTGACCTGTGTATACACTGTGTATGTATATATACACTGACTGCAGCCGGGATGTTGTGTATATACCCCCTGACTGCAGGCGTGACCTGTGTATACATTCTGTATGTATATATACACTGACTGCAGCCGGGATGCTGTGTATAGACCTCCTGGCTGCAGGTGTGACCTGTGTATATACTGTGTATGTATATATACACTGATTGCAGCCGGGATGCTGTGTATAGACCTCCTGACTGCAGGTGTGACCTGTGTATATACTGTGTATGTATATATACACTGATTGCAGCCGGGATGCTGTGTATAGACCTCCTGACTGCAGGTGTGACCTGTGTATACACTGTGTATGTATATATACACTGACTGCAGCCGGGATGCTATGTATAGACCTCCTGACTGCAGGTGTGACCTGTGTATACACTGTGTATGTATATATACACTGACTGCAGCCGGGATGCTGTGTTTAGACCCCCTGACTGCAGGTGTGACCTGTGTATGTATATATACACTGACTGCTGCCGGGATGCTGTGTATATACCCCCTGACTGCAGGTGTGACCTGTGTATACACTGTGTATGTATATATACACTGACTGCAGCCGGGATGCTGTGTATAGACCTCCTGACTGCAGGTGTCACCTGTGTATACACTGTGTATGTATATATACACTGACTGCAGCCGGGATGCTGTGTATAGACCTCCTGACTGCAGGTGTGACCTGTGTATACACTGTGTATGTATATATACACTGACTGCAGCCGGGATGCTGTGTATATACCCCCTGACTGCAGGTGTGACCTGTGTATACACTGTGTATGTATATATACACTGACTGCAGCCGGGATGCTGTGTATAGACCTCCTGACTGCAGGTGTGACCTGTGTATACACTGTGTATGTATATATACACTGACTGCAGCCGGGATGCTGTGTATATACCCCCTGACTGCAGGTGTGACCTGTGTATACACTGTGTATAGACCTCCTGACTGCAGGTGTGACCTGTGTATACACTGTGTATGTATATATATACACTGACTGCAGCCGGGATGCTGTATATAGACCCCCTGACTGCAGGTGTGACCTGTGTATACACTGTGTATGTATATATACTGACTGCAGCCAGGATGCTGTGTACAGACCCCCCTGACTGCAGGTGTGACCTGTGTATACACTGTGTATGTATATATACACTGACTGCAGCCGGGATGTTGTGTATAGACCCCCTGACTGCAGATGTGACCTGTGTATACACTGTGTATGTATATATACACTGACTGCAGCCGGGATGTTGTGTATAGACCCCCTGACTGCAGGTGTGACCTGTGTATACACTGTGTATGTATATATACACTGACTGCAGCCGGGATGTTGTGTATAGACCCCCTGACTGCAGGTGTGACCTGTGTATACACTGTGTATGTATATATACACTGACTGCAGCCGGGATGCTGTGTAGAGACCCCCTGACTGCAGGCGTGACCTGTGTATACATTCTGTATGTATATATACACTGACTGCAGCCGGGATGCTGTGTATAGACCTCCTGGCTGCAGGTGTGACCTGTGTATATACTGTGTATGTATATATACACTGATTGCAGCCGGGATGCTGTGTATAGACCTCCTGACTGCAGGTGTGACCTGTGTGTACACTGTGTATTTATATATACACTGACTGCAGCAGGGATGCTGTGTATATACCCCCTGACTGCAGGCGTGACCTGTGTATACACTGTGTATGTATATATACACTGACTGCAGCCAGGATGCTGTGTATAGACCCCCTGACTGCAGGTGTGACCTGTGTATACACTGTGTATGTATATATACACTGACTGCAGCCGGGATGCTGTGTATAGACCTCCTGACTGCAGGTGTGACCTGTGTATACACTGTGTATGTATATATACACTGACTGCAGCCGGGATGCTGTGTATATACCCCCTGACTGCAGGCGTGACCTGTGTATACACTCTGTATGTATATATACACTGACTGCAGCCGGGATGCTGTGTATAGACCTCCTGACAGCAGGTGTGACCTGTGTATATACTGTGTATGTATATATACACTGACTGCAGCCGGGATGCTGTGTATAGACCTCCTGACTGCAGGTGTGACCTGTGTATACACTGTGTATGTATATATACACTGACTGCAGCCGGGATGCTGTGTATAGACCCCCTGACTGCAGGTGTGACCTGTGTGTACACTGTGTATTTATATATACACTGACTGCAGCTGGGATGCTGTGTATATACCCCCTGACTGCAGGTGTGACCTGTGTATACACTGTGTATGTATATATACACTGACTGCTGCCGGGATGCTGTGTATAGACCTCCTGACTGCAGGTGTGACCTGTGTATACACTGTGTATGTATATATACACTGACTGCAGCCGGGATGCTGTGTATATACCCCCTGACTGCAGGTGTGACCTGTGTATACACTGTGTATGTATATATACTGACTGCAGCCAGGATGCTGTGTATAGACCCCCTGACTGCAGGTGTGACCTGTGTATACACTGTGTATGTATATATACACTGACTGCAGCCGGGATGCTGTGTATAGACCTCCTGACTGCAGGTGTGACCTGTGTATACACTGTGTATATATATATACACTGACTGCAGCCGGGATGCTGTGTATAGACCTCCTGACTGCAGGTGTGACCTGTGTATACACTGTGTATGTATATATACACTGACTGCAGCCGGGATGCTGTGTATAGACCTCCTGACTGCAGGTGTGACCTGTGTATACACTGTGTATGTATATATACACTGACTGCAGCCGGGATGCTGTGTATAGACCTCCTGACTGCAGGTGTGACCTGTGTATACACTGTGTATGTATATATACACTGACTGCAGCCGGGATGCTGTGTATAGACCTCCTGACTGCAGGTGTGACCTGTGTATACACTGTGTATGTATATATACACTGACTGCAGCCGGGATGCTGTATATAGACCCCCTGACTGCAGGTGTGACCTGTGTATACACTGTGTATGTATATATACACTGACTGCAGCCGGGATGTTGTGTATATACCCCCTGACTGCAGGCGTGACCTGTGTATACATTCTGTATGTATATATACACTGACTGCAGCCGGGATGCTGTGTATAGACCTCCTGGCTGCAGGTGTGACCTGTGTATATACTGTGTATGTATATATACACTGATTGCAGCCGGGATGCTGTGTATAGACCTCCTGACTGCAGGTGTGACCTGTGTATATACTGTGTATGTATATATACACTGATTGCAGCCGGGATGCTGTGTATAGACCTCCTGACTGCAGGTGTGACCTGTGTGTACACTGTGTATTTATATATACACTGACTGCAGCAGGGATGCTGTGTATATACCCCCTGACTGCAGGCGTGACCTGTGTATACACTGTGTATGTATATATACACTGACTGCAGCAGGGATGCTGTGTATAGACCCCCTGACTGCAGGCGTGACCTGTGTATACACTGTGTATGTATATATACACTGACTGCAGCCAGGATGCTGTGTATAGACCCCCTGACTGCAGGTGTGACCTGTGTATACATTGTGTATGTATATATACACTGACTGCAGCCGGGATGCTGTGTATATACCCCCTGACTGCAGGCGTGACCTGTGTATATACTGTGTATGTATATATACACTGACTGCAGCCGGGATGCTGTGTATAGACCTCCTGACTGCAGGTGTGACCTGTGTGTACACTGTGTATTTATATATACACTGACTGCAGCTGGGATGCTGTGTATATACCCCCTGACTGCGGGTGTGACCTGTGTATACACTGTGTATGTATATATACACTGACTGCTGCCGGGATGCTGTGTATAGACCTCCTGACTGCAGGTGTGACCTGTGTATACACTGTGTATGTATATATACACTGACTGCAGCCGGGATGCTGTGTATATACCCCCTGACTGCATTTGTGACCTGTGTATACACTGTGTATGTATATATACACTGACTGCAGCCGGGATGCTGTGTATATACCCCCTGACTGCAGGTGTGACCTGTGTATACACTGTGTATGTATATATACACTGACTGCAGCCGGGATGCTGTGTATAGACCTCCTGACTGCAGGTGTGACCTGTGTATACACTGTGTATGTATATATACTGACTGCAGCCAGGATGCTGTGTATAGACCCCCTGACTGCAGGTGTGACCTGTGTATACACTGTGTATGTATATATACACTGACTGCAGCCGGGATGCTGTGTATAGACCTCCTGACTGCAGGTGTGACCTGTGTATACACTGTGTATGTATATATATACTGACTGCAGCCGGGATGCTGTGTATAGACCTCCTGACTGCAGGTGTGACCTGTGTATATACTGTGTATGTATATATACGCTGACTGCAGCCGAGATGCTGTGTATAGACCTCCTGACTGCAGATGTGACCTGTGTATACACTGTGTATGTATATATACACTGACTGCAGCCGGGATGCTGTGTTTATACCCCCTGACTGCAGGTGTGACCTGTGTATATACTGTGTATGTATATATACACTGACTGCAGCCGGGATGCTGTGTATAGACCTCCTGACTGCAGGTGTGACCTGTGTATACACTGTGTATGTATATATACACTGACTGCAGCCGGGATGCTGTGTATATACCCCCTGACTGCAGGTGTGACCTGTGTATATACTGTGTATGTATATATACACTGACTGCAGCCGGATGCTGTGTATAGACCTCCTGACTGCAGGTGTGACCTGTGTATACACTGTGTATGTATATATACACTGACTGCAGCCGGGATGCTGTGTATATACCCCCTGACTGCAGGTGTGACCTGTGTATACACTGTGTATGTATATATACACTGACTGCAGCCGGGATGCTGTGTATAGACCTCCTGACTGCAGGTGTGACCTGTGTATACACTGTGTATGTATATATACACTGCCTGCAGCCGGGATGCTGTGTATAGACCTCCTGACTGCAGGTGTGACCTGTGTATACACTGTGTATGTATATATACACTGACTGCAGCCGGGATGCTGTGTATAGACCCCCTGACTGCAGGTGTGACCTGTGTATACACTGTGTATGTATATATACACTGACTGCAGCCGGGATGCTGTGTATAGACCTCCTGACTGCAGGTGTGACCTGTGTATACACTGTGTATGTATATATACACTGACTGCAGCCGGGATGCTGTGTATAGACCTCCTGACTGCAGGTGTGACCTGTGTATACACTGTGTATGTATATATACACTGACTGCAGCCGGGATGCTGTGTATAGACCTCCTGACTGCAGGTGTGACCTGTGTATACACTGTGTATGTATATATACACTGACTGCAGCCGGGATGCTGTGTATAGACCTCCTGACTGCAGGTGTGACCTGTGTATACACTGTGTATGTATATATACACTGACTGCAGCCGGGATGCTGTGTATATACCCCCTGACTGCAGGTGTGACCTGTGTATACACTGTGTATGTATATATACACTGACTGCAGCCGGGATGCTGTGTATAGACCCCCTGACTGCAGGTGTGACCTGTGTATACACTGTGTATGTATATATATACTGACTGCAGCCGGGATGCTGTGTTTATACCCCCTGACTGCAGGTGTGACCTGTGTATACACTGTGTATGTATATATACACTGACTGCAGCCGGGATGCTGTGTATAGACCCCCTGACTGCAGGTGTGACCTGTGTATACACTGTGTATGTATATATACACTGACTGCAGCCGGGATGCTGTGTATAGACCTCCTGACTGCAGGTGTGACCTGTGTATACACTGTGTATGTATATATACACTGACTGCAGCCGGGATGCTGTGTTTAGACCCCCTGACTGCAGGTGTGACCTGTGTATGTATATATACACTGACTGCTGCCGGGATGCTGTGTATATACCCCCTGACTGCAGGTGTGACCTGTGTATACACTGTGTATGTATATATACACTGACTGCAGCCGGGATGCTGTGTATAGACCTCCTGACTGCAGGTGTGACCTGTGTATACACTGTGTATGTATATATACACTGACTGCAGCCGGGATGCTGTGTTTAGACCCCCTGACTGCAGGTGTGACCTGTGTATGTATATATACACTGACTGCTGCCGGGATGCTGTGTATATACCCCCTGACTGCAGGTGTGACCTGTGTATACACTGTGTATGTATATATACACTGACTGCAGCCGGGATGCTGTGTATAGACCTCCTGACTGCAGGTGTGACCTGTGTATACACTGTGTATGTATATATACACTGACTGCAGCCGGGATGCTGTGTATATACCCCCTGACTGCAGGTGTGACCTGTGTATACACTCTGTATGTATATATACACTGACTGCAGCCGGGATGCTGTGTATAGACCTCCTGACAGCAGGTGTGACCTGTGTATACACTGTGTATGTATATATACACTGACTGCAGCCGGGATGCTGTGTATATACCCCCTGACTGCAGGTGTGACCTGTGTATACACTGTGTATGTATATATACACTGACTGCAGCCGGGATGCTGTGTACAGACCCCCCTGACTGCAGGTGTGACCTGTGTATACACTGTGTATGTATATATACACTGACTGCAGCCGGGATGTTGTGTATAGACCCCCTGACTGCAGATGTGACCTGTGTATACACTGTGTATGTATATATACACTGACTGCAGCCGGGATGTTGTGTATAGACCCCCTGACTGCAGGTGTGACCTGTGTATACACTGTGTATGTATATATACACTGACTGCAGCCGGGATGCTGTGTATAGACCCCCTGACTGCAGGCGTGACCTGTGTATACATTCTGTATGTATATATACACTGACTGCAGCCGGGATGCTGTGTATAGACCTCCTGGCTGCAGGTGTGACCTGTGTATATACTGTGTATGTATATATACACTGATTGCAGCCGGGATGCTGTGTATAGACCTCCTGACTGCAGGTGTGACCTGTGTGTACACTGTGTATTTATATATACACTGACTGCAGCAGGGATGCTGTGTATATACCCCCTGACTGCAGGCGTGACCTGTGTATACACTGTGTATGTATATATACACTGACTGCAGCCAGGATGCTGTGTATAGACTCCCTGACTGCAGGTGTGACCTGTGTATACACTGTGTATGTATATATACACTGACTGCAGCCGGGATGCTGTGTATAGACCTCCTGACTGCAGGTGTGACCTGTGTATACACTGTGTATGTATATATACACTGACTGCAGCCGGGATGCTGTGTATATACCCCCTGACTGCAGGCGTGACCTGTGTATACACTCTGTATGTATATATACACTGACTGCAGCCGGGATGCTGTGTATAGACCTCCTGACAGCAGGTGTGACCTGTGTATATACTGTGTATGTATATATACACTGACTGCAGCCGGGATGCTGTGTATAGACCTCCTGACTGCAGGTGTGACCTGTGTATACACTGTGTATGTATATATACACTGACTGCAGCCGGGATGCTGTGTATAGACCTCCTGACTGCAGGTGTGACCTGTGTATACACTGTGTATGTATATATATACACTGACTGCAGCCGGGATGCTGTGTATAGACCCCCTGACTGCAGGTGTGACCTGTGTGTACACTGTGTATTTATATATACACTGACTGCAGCTGGGATGCTGTGTATATACCCCCTGACTGCAGGTGTGACCTGTGTATACACTGTGTATGTATATATACACTGACTGCAGCCGGGATGCTGTGTATAGACCTCCTGACTGCAGGTGTGACCTGTGTATACACTGTGTATGTATATATACACTGACTGCAGCCGGGATGCTGTGTATAGACCTCCTGACTGCAGGTGTGACCTGTGTATACACTGTGTATGTATATATACACTGACTGCAGCCGGGATGCTGTGTATAGACCTCCTGACTGCAGGTGTGACCTGTGTATACACTGTGTATGTATATATACACTGACTGCAGCCGGGATGCTGTGTATAGACCTCCTGACTGCAGGTGTGACCTGTGTATACACTGTGTATGTATATATACACTGACTGCAGCCGGGATGCTGTGTATAGACCCCCTGACTGCAGGTGTGACCTGTGTATACACTGTGTATGTATATATACACTGACTGCAGCCGGGATGCTGTGTATAGACTTCCTGACTGCAGGTGTGACCTGTGTATACACTGTGTATGTATATATATACACTTGACTGCAGCCGGGATGCTGTATATAGACCCCCTGACTGCAGGTGTGACCTGTGTATACACTGTGTATGTATATATACTGACTGCAGCCAGTATGCTGTGTACAGACCCCCTGACTGCAGGTGTGACCTGTGTATACACTGTGTATGTATATATACACTGACTGCAGCCGGGATGTTGTGTATATACCCCCTGACTGCAGGCGTGACCTGTGTATACATTCTGTATGTATATATACACTGACTGCAGCCGGGATGCTGTGTATAGACCTCCTGGCTGCAGGTGTGACCTGTGTATATACTGTGTATGTATATATACACTGATTGCAGCCGGGATGCTGTGTATAGACCTCCTGACTGCAGGTGTGACCTGTGTGTACACTGTGTATTTATATATACACTGACTGCAGCAGGGATGCTGTGTATATACCCCCTGACTGCAGGCGTGACCTGTGTATACACTGTGTATGTATATATACACTGACTGCAGCCAGGATGCTGTGTATAGACCCCCTGACTGCAGGTGTGACCTGTGTGTACACTGTGTATTTATATATACACTGACTGCAGCTGGGATGCTGTGTATATACCCCCTGACTGCGGGTGTGACCTGTGTATACACTGTGTATGTATATATACACTGACTGCTGCCGGGATGCTGTGTATAGACCTCCTGACTGCAGGTGTGACCTGTGTATACACTGTGTATGTATATATACACTGACTGCAGCCGGGATGCTGTGTATATACCCCCTGACTGCATTTGTGACCTGTGTATACACTGTGTATATATATATATATATATATATATATACACTGACTGCAGCCGGGATGCTGTGTATATACCCCCTGACTGCAGGTGTGACCTGTTTATACACTGTGTATGTATATATACACTGACTGCAGCCGGGATGCTGTGTATAGACCTCCTGACTGCAGGTGTGACCTGTGTATACACTGTGTATGTATATATACTGACTGCAGCCAGCATGCTGTGTATAGACCCCCTGACTGCAGGTGTGACCTGTGTATACACTGTGTATGTATATATACACTGACTGCAGCCGGGATGCTGTGTATAGACCTCCTGACTGCACGTGTGACCTGTGTATACACTGTGTATGTATATATACACTGACTGCAGCCGGGATGCTGTGTATATACCCCCTGACTGCAGGTGTGACCTGTGTATACACTGTGTATGTATATATACACTGACTGCAGCCGGGATGCTGTGTATAGACCCCCTGACTGCAGGTGTGACCTGTGTATACACTGTGTATGTATATATATATACTGACTGCAGCCGGGATGCTGTGTATAGACCTCCTGACTGCAGGTGTGACCTGTGTATACACTGTGTATGTATATATACGCTGACTGCAGCCGAGATGCTGTGTATAGACCTCCTGACTGCAGATGTGACCTGTGTATACACTGTGTATGTATATATACACTGACTGCAGCCGGGATGCTGTGTATATACCCCCTGACTGCAGGTGTGACCTGTGTATATACTGTGTATGTATATATACACTGACTGCAGCCGGGATGCTGTGTATAGACCTCCTGACTGCAGGTGTGACCTGTGTATACACTGTGTATGTATATATACACTGACTGCAGCCGGGATGCTGTGTTTATACCCCCTGACTGCAGGTGTGACCTGTGTATATACTGTGTATGTATATATACACTGACTGCAGCCGGGATGCTGTGTATAGACCTCCTGACTGCAGGTGTGACCTGTGTATACACTGTGTATGTATATATACACTGACTGCAGCCGGGATGCTGTGTATATACCCCCTGACTGCAGGTGTGACCTGTGTATACACTGTGTATGTATATATACACTGACTGCAGCTGGGATGCTGTGTATAGACCTCCTGACTACAGGTGTGACCTGTGTATACACTGTGTATGTATATATACACTGCCTGCAGCCGGGATGCTGTGTATAGACCTCCTGACTGCAGGTGTGACCTGTGTATACACTGTGTATGTATATATACACTGACTGCAGCCGGGATGCTGTGTATAGACCCCCTGACTGCAGGTGTGACCTGTGTATACACTGTGTATGTATATATACACTGACTGCAGCCGGGATGCTGTGTATATACCCCCTGACTGCAGGTGTGACCTGTGTATATACTGTGTATGTATATATACACTGACTGCAGCCGGGATGCTGTGTATAGACCCCCTGACTGCAGGTGTGACCTGTGTATACACTGTGTATGTATATATACACTGACTGCAGCCGGGATGCTGTGTATAGACCTCCTGACTGCAGGTGTGACCTGTGTATACACTGTGTATGTATATATACATAGACTGCAGCTGGGATACTGTGTATAGACCCCCTGACTGCAGGTGTGACCTGTGTATACACTGTGTATGTATATATACACTGACTGCAGCCGGGCTGCTGTGTATAGACCTCCTGACTGCAGGTGTGACCTGTGTATGTATATATACACTGACTGCAGCCGGGATGCTGTGTATAGACCTCCTGACTGCAGGTGTGACCTGTGTATACACTGTGTATGTATATATACACTGACTGCAGCCGGGATGCTGTGTATATACCCCCTGACTGCAGGTGTGACCTGTGTATACACTGTGTATTTATATATACACTGACTGCAGCCGGGATGCTGTGTATATACCCCCTGACTGCAGGTGTGACCTGTGTATACACTGTGTATTTATATATACACTGACTGCAGCTGGGATGCTGTGTATATACCCCCTGACTGCAGGTGTGACCTGTGTATACACTGTGTATGTATATATACACTGACTGCTGCCGGGATGCTGTGTATAGACCTCCTGACTGCAGGTGTGACCTGTGTATACACTGTGTATGTATATATACACTGACTGCAGCCGGGATGCTGTGTATATACCCCCTGACTGCAGGTGTGACCTGTGTATACACTGTGTATGTATATATACTGACTGCAGCCAGGATGCTGTGTATAGACCCCCTGACTGCAGGTGTGACCTGTGTATACACTGTGTATGTATATATACACTGACTGCAGCCGGGATGCTGTGTATAGACCTCCTGACTGCAGGTGTGACCTGTGTATACACTGTGTATGTATATATACACTGACTGCAGCCGGGATGCTGTGTATAGACCTCCTGACTGCAGGTGTGACCTGTGTATACACTGTGTATGTATATATACACTGACTGCAGCCGGGATGCTGTGTATAGACCTCCTGACTGCAGGTGTGACCTGTGTATACACTGTGTATGTATATATACACTGACTGCAGCCGGGATGCTGTGTATAGACCTCCTGACTGCAGGTGTGACCTGTGTATACACTGTGTATGTATATATACACTGACTGCAGCCGGGATGCTGTGTATAGACCTCCTGACTGCAGGTGTGACCTGTGTATACACTGTGTATGTATATATACACTGACTGCAGCCGGGATGCTGTGTATAGACCCCCTGACTGCAGGTGTGACCTGTGTATACACTGTGTATGTATATATACACTGACTGCAGCCGGGATGCTGTGTATAGACCTCCTGACTGCAGGTGTGACCTGTGTATACACTGTGTATGTATATATATACACTTGACTGCAGCCGGGATGCTGTATATAGACCCCCTGACTGCAGGTGTGACCTGTGTATACACTGTGTATGTATATATACTGACTGCAGCCAGGATGCTGTGTACAGACCCCCTGACTGCAGGTGTGACTTGTGTATACACTGTGTATGTATATATACACTGACTGCAGCCGGGATGTTGTGTATATACCCCCTGACTGCAGGCGTGACCTGTGTATACATTCTGTATGTATATATACACTGACTGCAGCCGGGATGCTGTGTATAGACCTCCTGGCTGCAGGTGTGACCTGTGTATATACTGTGTATGTATATATACACTGATTGCAGCCGGGATGCTGTGTATAGACCTCCTGACTGCAGGTGTGACCTGTGTGTACACTGTGTATTTATATATACACTGACTGCAGCAGGGATGCTGTGTATATACCCCCTGACTGCAGGCATGACCTGTGTATACACTGTGTATGTATATATACACTGACTGCAGCCAGGATGCTGTGTATAGACCCCCTGACTGCAGGTGTGACCTGTGTGTACACTGTGTATTTATATATACACTGACTGCAGCTGGGATGCTGTGTATATACCCCCTGACTGCGGGTGTGACCTGTGTATACACTGTGTATGTATATATGCACTGACTGCTGCCGGGATGCTGTGTATAGACCTCCTGACTGCAGGTGTGACCTGTGTATACACTGTGTATGTATATATACACTGACTGCAGCCGGGATGCTGTGTATATACCCCCTGACTGCAGGTGTGACCTGTGTATACACTGTGTATGTATATATACACTGACTGCAGCCGGGATGCTGTGTATAGACCCCCTGACTGCAGGTGTGACCTGTGTATACACTGTGTATGTATATATATACTGACTGCAGCCGGGATGCTGTGTATAGACCTCCTGACTGCAGGTGTGACCTGTGTATATACTGTGTATGTATATATACACTGACTGCAGCCGGGATGCTGTGTATATACCCCCTGACTGCAGGTGTGACCTGTGTATATACTGTGTATGTATATATACACTGACTGCAGCCGGGATGCTGTGTATAGACCCCCTGACTGCAGGTGTGACCTGTGTATACACTGTGTATGTATATATACACTGACTGCAGCCGGGATGCTGTGTATAGACCTCCTGACTGCAGGTGTGACCTGTGTATACACTGTGTATGTATATATACATAGACTGCAGCTGGGATACTGTGTATAGACCTCCTGACTGCAGGTGTGACCTGTGTATACACTGTGTATGTATATATACACTGACTGCAGCCGGGATGCTGTGTTTATACCCCCTGACTGCAGGCGTGACCTGTGTATACACTCTGTATGTATATATACACTGACTGCAGCCGGGATGCTGTGTATAGACCTCCTGACAGCAGGTGTGACCTGTGTATATACTGTGTATGTATATATACACTGACTGCAGCCGGGATGCTGTGTATAGACCTCCTGACTGCAGGTGTGACCTGTGTATACACTGTGTATGTATATATACACTGACTGCAGCCGGGATGCTGTGTATAGACCTCCTGACTGCAGGTGTGACCTGTGTATACACTGTGTATGTATATATATACACTGACTGCAGCCGGGATGCTGTGTATAGACCCCCTGACTGCAGGTGTGACCTGTGTGTACACTGTGTATTTATATATACACTGACTGCAGCTGGGATACTGTGTATATACCCCCTGACTGCAGGTGTGACCTGTGTATACACTGTGTATGTATATATACACTGACTGCAGCCGGGATGCTGTGTATAGACCTCCTGACTGCAGGTGTGACCTGTGTATACACTGTGTATGTATATATACACTGACTGCAGCCGGGATGCTGTGTATAGACCTCCTGACTGCAGGTGTGACCTGTGTATACACTGTGTATGTATATATACACTGACTGCAGCCGGGATGCTGTGTATAGACCTCCTGACTGCAGGTGTGATCTGTGTATACACTGTGTATGTATATATACACTGACTGCAGCCGGGATGCTGTGTATAGACCTCCTGACTGCAGGTGTGACCTGTGTATACACTGTGTATGTATATATACACTGACTACAGCCGGGATGCTGTGTATAGACCCCCTGACTGCAGGTGTGACCTGTGTATACACTGTGTATGTATATATACACTGACTGCAGCCGGGATGCTGTGTATAGACCTCCTGACTGCAGGTGTGACCTGTGTATACACTGTGTATGTATATATATACACTTGACTGCAGCCGGGATGCTGTATATAGACCCCCTGACTGCAGGTGTGACCTGTGTATACACTGTGTATGTATATATACTGACTGCAGCCAGGATGCTGTGTACAGACCCCCTGACTGCAGGTGTGACCTGTGTATACACTGTGTATGTATATATACACTGACTGCAGCCGGGATGTTGTGTATATACCCCCTGACTGCAGGCGTGACCTGTGTATACATTCTGTATGTATATATACACTGACTGCAGCCGGGATGCTGTGTATAGACCTCCTGACTGCAGGTGTGACCTGTGTATACACTGTGTATGTATATATACACTGACTGCAGCCGGGATGCTGTGTATAGACCCCCTGACTGCAGGTGTGACCTGTGTATACACTGTGTATGTATATATACACTGACTGCAGCCGGAATGCTGTGTATAGACCTCCTGACCACAGGTGTGACCTGTGTATACACTGTGTATGTATATATACACTGCCTGCAGCCGGGATGCTGTGTATAGACCTCCTGACTGCAGGTGTGACCTGTGTATACACTGTGTATGTATATATACACTGACTGCAGCCGGGATGCTGTGTATAGACCCCCTGACTGCAGGTGTGACCTGTGTATACACTGTGTATGTATATATACACTGACTGCAGCCGGGATGCTGTGTATAGACCTCCTGACTGCAGGTGTGACCTGTGTATATACTGTGTATGTATATATACACTGACTGCAGCCGGGATGCTGTGTATATACCCCCTGACTGCAGGTGTGACCTGTGTATATACTGTGTATGTATATATACACTGACTGCAGCCGGGATGCTGTGTATAGACCCCCTGACTGCAGGTGTGACCTGTGTATACACTGTGTATGTATATATACACTGACTGCAGCCGGGATGCTGTGTATAGACCTCCTGACTGCAGGTGTGACCTGTGTATACACTGTGTATGTATATATACATAGACTGCAGCTGGGATACTGTGTATAGACCTCCTGACTGCAGGTGTGACCTGTGTATACACTGTGTATGTATATATACACTGACTGCAGCCGGGATGCTGTGTTTATACCCCCTGACTGCAGGCGTGACCTGTGTATACACTCTGTATGTATATATACACTGACTGCAGCCGGGATGCTGTGTATAGACCTCCTGACAGCAGGTGTGACCTGTGTATATACTGTGTATGTATATATACACTGACTGCAGCCGGGATGCTGTGTATAGACCTCCTGACTGCAGGTGTGACCTGTGTATTCACTGTGTATGTATATATACACTGACTGCAGCCGGGATGCTGTGTATAGACCTCCTGACTGCAGGTGTGACCTGTGTATACACTGTGTATGTATATATATACACTGACTGCAGCCGGGATGCTGTGTATAGACCCCCTGACTGCAGGTGTGACCTGTGTGTACACTGTGTATTTATATATACACTGACTGCAGCTGGGATACTGTGTATATACCCCCTGACTGCAGGTGTGACCTGTGTATACACTGTGTATGTATATATACACTGACTGCAGCCGGGATGCTGTGTATAGACCTCCTGACTGCAGGTGTGACCTGTGTATACACTGTGTATGTATATATACACTGACTGCAGCCGGGATGCTGTGTATAGACCTCCTGACTGCAGGTGTGACCTGTGTATACACTGTGTATGTATATATACACTGACTGCAGCCGGGATGCTGTGTATAGACCTCCTGACTGCAGGTGTGATCTGTGTATACACTGTGTATGTATATATACACTGACTGCAGCCGGGATGCTGTGTATAGACCTCCTGACTGCAGGTGTGACCTGTGTATACACTGTGTATGTATATATACACTGACTACAGCCGGGATGCTGTGTATAGACCCCCTGACTGCAGGTGTGACCTGTGTATACACTGTGTATGTATATATACACTGACTGCAGCCGGGATGCTGTGTATAGACCTCCTGACTGCAGGTGTGACCTGTGTATACACTGTGTATGTATATATATACACTTGACTGCAGCCGGGATGCTGTATATAGACCCCCTGACTGCAGGTGTGACCTGTGTATACACTGTGTATGTATATATACTGACTGCAGCCAGGATGCTGTGTACAGACCCCCTGACTGCAGGTGTGACCTGTGTATACACTGTGTATGTATATATACACTGACTGCAGCCGGGATGTTGTGTATATACCCCCTGACTGCAGGCGTGACCTGTGTATACATTCTGTATGTATATATACACTGACTGCAGCCGGGATGCTGTGTATAGACCTCCTGGCTGCAGGTGTGACCTGTGTATATACTGTGTATGTATATATACACTGATTGCAGCCGGGATGCTGTGTATAGACTTCCTGACTGCAGGTGTGACCTGTGTGTACACTGTGTATTTATATATACACTGACTGCAGCAGGGATGCTGTGTATATACCCCCTGACTGCAGGCGTGACCTGTGTATACACTGTGTATGTATATATACACTGACTGCAGCCAGGATGCTGTGTATAGACCCCCTGACTGCAGGTGTGACCTGTGTGTACACTGTGTATTTATATATACACTGACTGCAGCTGGGATGCTGTGTATATACCCCCTGACTGCGGGTGTGACCTGTGTATACACTGTGTATGTATATATACACTGACTGCTGCCGGGATGCTGTGTATAGACCTCCTGACTGCAGGTGTGACCTGTGTATACACTGTGTATGTATATATACACTGACTGCAGCCGGGATGCTGTGTATATACCCCCTGACTGCATTTGTGACCTGTGTATACACTGTGTATATATATATACACTGACTGCAGCCGGGATGCTGTGTATATACCCCCTGACTGCAGGTGTGACCTGTTTATACACTGTGTATGTATATATACACTGACTGCAGCCGGGATGCTGTGTATAGACCTCCTGACTGCAGGTGTGACCTGTGTATACACTGTGTATGTATATATACACTGACTGCAGCCGGGATGCTGTGTTTATACCCCCTGACTGCAGGTGTGACCTGTGTATACACTGTGTATGTATATATACACTGACTGCAGCCGGGATGCTGTGTATAGACCTCCTGACTACAGGTGTGACCTGTGTATACACTGTGTATGTATATATACACTGACTGCAGCCGGGATGCTGTGTATATACCCCCTGACTGCAGGTGTGACCTGTGTATACACTGTGTATTTATATATACACTGACTGCAGCCGGGATGCTGTGTATAGACCTCCTGACTGCAGGTGTGACCTGTGTATACACTGTGTATGTATATATACATAGACTGCAGCTGGGATACTGTGTATAGACCCCCTGACTGCAGGTGTGACCTGTGTATACACTGTGTATGTATATATACACTGACTGCAGCCGGGCTGCTGTGTATAGACCTCCTGACTGCAGGTGTGACCTGTGTATACACTGTGTATGTATATATACACTGACTGCAGCCGGGATGCTGTGTATAGACCCCCTGACTGCAGGTGTGACCTGTGTATACACTGTGTATGTATATATACACTGACTGCAGCCGGGATGCTGTGTATATACCCCCTGACTGCAGGTGTGACCTGTGTATATACTGTGTATGTATATATACACTGACTGCAGCCGGGATGCTGTGTATAGACCCCCTGACTGCAGGTGTGACCTGTGTATACACTGTGTATGTATATATACACTGACTGCAGCCGGGATGCTGTGTATAGACCTCCTGACTGCAGGTGTGACCTGTGTATACACTGTGTATGTATATATACATAGACTGCAGCTGGGATACTGTGTATAGACCCCCTGACTGCAGGTGTGACCTGTGTATACACTGTGTATGTATATATACACTGACTGCAGCCGGGCTGCTGTGTATAGACCTCCTGACTGCAGGTGTGACCTGTGTATGTATATATACACTGACTGCAGCCGGGATGCTGTGTATAGACCTCCTGACTGCAGGTGTGACCTGTGTATACACTGTGTATGTATATATACACTGACTGCAGCCGGGATGCTGTGTATATACCCCCTGACTGCAGGTGTGACCTGTGTATACACTGTGTATTTATATATACACTGACTGCAGCCGGGATGCTGTGTATATACCCCCTGACTGCAGGTGTGACCTGTGTATACACTGTGTATTTATATATACACTGACTGCAGCTGGGATGCTGTGTACAGACCCCCTGACTGCAGGTGTGACCTGTGTATACACTGTGTATGTATATATACACTGACTGCTGCCGGGATGCTGTGTATAGACCTCCTGACTGCAGGTGTGACCTGTGTATACACTGTGTATGTATATATACACTGACTGCAGCCGTGATGCTGTGTATATACCCCCTGACTGCAGGTGTGACCTGTGTATACACTGTGTATGTATATATACTGACTGCAGCCAGGATGCTGTGTATAGACCCCCTGACTGCAGGTGTGACCTGTGTATACACTGTGTATGTATATATACACTGACTGCAGCCGGGATGCTGTGTATAGACCTCCTGACTGCAGGTGTGACCTGTGTATACACTGTGTATGTATATATACACTGACTGCAGCCGGGATGCTGTGTATAGACCTCCTGACTGCAGGTGTGACCTGTGTATACACTGTGTATGTATATATACACTGACTGCAGCCGGGATGCTGTGTATAGACCTCCTGACTGCAGGTGTGACCTGTGTATACACTGTGTATGTATATATACACTGACTGCAGCCGGGATGCTGTGTATAGACCTCCTGACTGCAGGTGTGACCTGTGTATACACTGTGTATGTATATATACACTGACTGCAGCCGGGATGCTGTGTATAGACCTCCTGACTGCAGGTGTGACCTGTGTATACACTGTGTATGTATATATACACTGACTGCAGCCGGGATGCTGTGTATAGACCCCCTGACTGCAGGTGTGACCTGTGTATACACTGTGTATGTATATATACACTGACTGCAGCCGGGATGCTGTGTATAGACCTCCTGACTGCAGGTGTGACCTGTGTATACACTGTGTATGTATATATATACACTTGACTGCAGCCGGGATGCTGTATATAGACCCCCTGACTGCAGGTGTGACCTGTGTATACACTGTGTATGTATATATACTGACTGCAGCCAGGATGCTGTGTACAGACCCCCTGACTGCAGGTGTGACTTGTGTATACACTGTGTATGTATATATACACTGACTGCAGCCGGGATGTTGTGTATATACCCCCTGACTGCAGGCGTGACCTGTGTATACATTCTGTATGTATATATACACTGACTGCAGCCGGGATGCTGTGTATAGACCTCCTGGCTGCAGGTGTGACCTGTGTATATACTGTGTATGTATATATACACTGATTGCAGCCGGGATGCTGTGTATAGACCTCCTGACTGCAGGTGTGACCTGTGTGTACACTGTGTATTTATATATACACTGACTGCAGCAGGGATGCTGTGTATATACCCCCTGACTGCAGGCGTGACCTGTGTATACACTGTGTATGTATATGTACACTGACTGCAGCCAGGATGCTGTGTATAGACCCCCTGACTGCAGGTGTGACCTGTGTGTACACTGTGTATTTATATATACACTGACTGCAGCTGGGATGCTGTGTATATACCCCCTGACTGCGGGTGTGACCTGTGTATACACTGTGTATGTATATATACACTGACTGCTGCCGGGATGCTGTGTATAGACCTCCTGACTGCAGGTGTGACCTGTGTATGTATATATACACTGACTGCAGCCGGGATGCTGTGTATAGACCTCCTGACTGCAGGTGTGACCTGTGTATACACTGTGTATGTATATATACACTGACTGCAGCCGGGATGCTGTGTATATACCCCCTGACTGCAGGTGTGACCTGTGTATACACTGTGTATTTATATATACACTGACTGCAGCCGGGATGCTGTGTATATACCCCCTGACTGCAGGTGTGACCTGTGTATACACTGTGTATTTATATATACACTGACTGCAGCTGGGATGCTGTGTATATACCCCCTGACTGCAGGTGTGACCTGTGTATACACTGTGTATGTATATATACACTGACTGCTGCCGGGATGCTGTGTATAGACCTCCTGACTGCAGGTGTGACCTGTGTATACACTGTGTATGTATATATACACTGACCGCAGCCGGGATGCTGTGTATATACCCCCTGACTGCAGGTGTGACCTGTGTATACACTGTGTATGTATATATACTGACTGCAGCCAGGATGCTGTGTATAGACCCCCTGACTGCAGGTGTGACCTGTGTATACACTGTGTATGTATATATACACTGACTGCAGCCGGGATGCTGTGTATAGACCTCCTGACTGCAGGTGTGACCTGTGTATACACTGTGTATGTATATATACACTGACTGCAGCCGGGATGCTGTGTATAGACCTCCTGACTGCAGGTGTGACCTGTGTATACACTGTGTATGTATATATACACTGACTGCAGCCGTGATGCTGTGTATAGACCTCCTGACTGCAGGTGTGACCTGTGTATACACTGTGTATGTATATATACACTGACTGCAGCCGGGATGCTGTGTATAGACCCCCTGACTGCAGGTGTGACCTGTGTATACACTGTGTATGTATATATACACTGACTGCAGCCGGGATGCTGTGTATAGACCTCCTGACTGCAGGTGTGACCTGTGTATACACTGTGTATGTATATATATACACTTGACTGCAGCCGGGATGCTGTATATAGACCCCCTGACTGCAGGTGTGACCTGTGTATACACTGTGTATGTATATATACTGACTGCAGCCAGGATGCTGTGTACAGACCCCCTGACTGCAGGTGTGACTTGTGTATACACTGTGTATGTATATATACACTGACTGCAGCCGGGATGTTGTGTATATACCCCCTGACTGCAGGCGTGACCTGTGTATACATTCTGTATGTATATATACACTGACTGCAGCCGGGATGCTGTGTATAGACCTCCTGGCTGCAGGTGTGACCTGTGTATATACTGTGTATGTATATATACACTGATTGCAGCCGGGATGCTGTGTATAGACCTCCTGACTGCAGGTGTGACCTGTGTGTACACTGTGTATTTATATATACACTGACTGCAGCAGGGATGCTGTGTATATACCCCCTGACTGCAGGCGTGACCTGTGTATACACTGTGTATGTATATATACACTGACTGCAGCCAGGATGCTGTGTATAGACCCCCTGACTGCAGGTGTGACCTGTGTGTACACTGTGTATTTATATATACACTGACTGCAGCTGGGATGCTGTGTATATACCCCCTGACTGCGGGTGTGACCTGTGTATACACTGTGTATGTATATATACACTGACTGCTGCCGGGATGCTGTGTATAGACCTCCTGACTGCAGGTGTGACCTGTGTATACACTGTGTATGTATATATACACTGACTGCAGCCGGGATGCTGTGTATATACCCCCTGACTGCATTTGTGACCTGTGTATACACTGTGTATGTATATATACACTGACTGCAGCCGGGATGCTGTGTATATACCCCCTGACTGCAGGTGTGACCTGTGTATACACTGTGTATGTATATATACACTGACTGCTGCCGGGATGCTGTGTATAGACCTCCTGACTGCAGGTGTGACCTGTGTATACACTGTGTATGTATATATACACTGACTGCAGCCGGGATGCTGTGTATATACCCCCTGACTGCAGGTGTGACCTGTGTATACACTGTGTATGTATATATACTGACTGCAGCCAGGATGCTGTGTATAGACCCCCTGACTGCAGGTGTGACCTGTGTATACACTGTGTATGTATATATACACTGACTGCAGCCAGGATGCTGTGTATAGACCTCCTGACTGCAGGTGTGACCTGTGTATACACTGTGTATGTATATATACACTGACTGCAGCCGGGATGCTGTGTATATACCCCCTGACTGCAGGTGTGACCTGTGTATACACTGTGTATGTATATATACACTGACTGCAGCCGGGATGCTGTGTATAGACCCCCTGACTGCAGGAGTGACCTGTGTATACACTGTGTATGTATATATATACTGACTGCAGCCGGGATGCTGTGTATAGACCTCCTGACTGCAGGTGTGACCTGTGTATATACTGTGTATGTATATATACGCTGACTGCAGCCGAGATGCTGTGTATAGACCTCCTGACTGCAGATGTGACCTGTGTATACACTGTGTATGTATATATACACTGACTGCAGCCGGGATGCTGTGTATATACCCCCTGACTGCAGGTGTGACCTGTGTATATACTGTGTATGTATATATACACTGACTGCAGCCGGGATGCTGTGTATAGACCTCCTGACTGCAGGTGTGACCTGTGTATACACTGTGTATGTATATATACACTGACTGCAGCCGGGATGCTGTGTATATACCCCCTGACTGCAGGTGTGACCTGTGTATATACTGTGTATGTATATATACACTGACTGCAGCCGGGATGCTGTGTATATACCCCCTGACTGCAGGTGTGACCTGTGTATACACTGTGTATGTATATATACACTGACTGCAGCCGGGATGCTGTGTATAGACCCCCTGACTGCAGGTGTGACCTGTGTATACACTGTGTATGTATATATACACTGACTGCAGCCGGGATGCTGTGTATAGACCTCCTGACTACAGGTGTGACCTGTGTATACACTGTGTATGTATATATACACTGCCTGCAGCCGGGATGCTGTGTATAGACCTCCTGACTGCAGGTGTGACCTGTGTATACACTGTGTATGTATATATACACTGACTGCAGCCGGGATGCTGTGTATAGACCTCCTGACTGCAGGTGTGACCTGTGTATATACTGTGTATGTATATATACACTGACTGCAGCTGGGATGCTGTGTATATACCCCCTGACTGCAGGTGTGACCTGTGTATATACTGTGTATGTATATATACACTGACTGCAGCCGGGATGCTGTGTATAGACCCCCTGACTGCAGGTGTGACCTGTGTATACACTGTGTATGTATATATACACTGACTGCAGCCGGGATGCTGTGTATAGACCTCCTGACTGCAGGTGTGACCTGTGTATACACTGTGTATGTATATATACATAGACTGCAGCTGGGATACTGTGTATAGACCCCCTGACTGCAGGTGTGACCTGTGTATACACTGTGTATGTATATATACACTGACTGCAGCCGGGCTGCTGTGTATAGACCTCCTGACTGCAGGTGTGACCTGTGTATGTACATATACACTGACTGCAGCCGGGATGCTGTGTATAGACCTCCTGACTGCAGGTGTGACCTGTGTATACACTGTGTATGTATATATACACTGACTGCAGCCGAGATGCTGTGTATAGACCTCCTCACTGCAGGTGTGACCTGTGTATACACTGTGTATGTATATATACACTGACTGCAGCCGGGATGCTATGTATAGACCTCCTGACTGCAGGTGTGACCTGTGTATACACTGTGTATGTATATATACACTGACTGCAGCCGGGATGCTGTGTTTAGACCCCCTGACTGCAGGTGTGACCTGTGTATGTATATATACACTGACTGCTGCCGGGATGCTGTGTATATACCCCCTGACTGCAGGTGTGACCTGTGTATACACTGTGTATGTATATATACACTGACTGCAGCCGGGATGCTGTGTATAGACCTCCTGACTGCAGGTGTGACCTGTGTATACACTGTGTATGTATATATACACTGACTGCAGCCGGGATGCTGTGTATAGACCTCCTGACTGCAGGTGTGACCTGTGTATACACTGTGTATGTATATATACACTGACTGCAGCCGGGATGCTGTGTATATACCCCCTGACTGCAGGTGTGACCTGTGTATACACTGTGTATGTATATATACACTGACTGCAGCCGGGATGCTGTGTATAGACCTCCTGACTGCAGGTGTGACCTGTGTATACACTGTGTATGTATATATACACTGACTGCAGCCGGGATGCTGTGTATATACCCCCTGACTGCAGGTGTGACCTGTGTATACACTGTGTATAGACCTCCTGACTGCAGGTGTGACCTGTGTATACACTGTGTATGTATATATATACACTGACTGCAGCCGGGATGCTGTATATAGACCCCCTGACTGCAGGTGTGACCTGTGTATACACTGTGTATGTATATATACTGACTGCAGCCAGGATGCTGTGTACAAACCCCCCTGACTGCAGGTGTGACCTGTGTATACACTGTGTATGTATATATACACTGACTGCAGCCGGGATGTTGTGTATAGACCCTCTGACTGCAGATGTGACCTGTGTATACACTGTGTATGTATATATACACTGACTGCAGCCGGGATGTTGTGTATAGACCCCCTGACTGCAGGTGTGACCTGTGTATACACTGTGTATGTATATATACACTGACTGCAGCCGGGATGCTGTGTATAGACCCCCTGACTGCAGGCGTGACCTGTGTATACATTCTGTATGTATATATACACTGACTGCAGCCGGGATGCTGTGTATAGACCTCCTGGCTGCAGGTGTGACCTGTGTATATACTGTGTATGTATATATACACTGATTGCAGCCGGGATGCTGTGTATAGACCTCCTGACTGCAGGTGTGACCTGTGTGTACACTGTGTATTTATATATACACTGACTGCAGCAGGGATGCTGTGTATATACCCCCTGACTGCAGGCGTGACCTGTGTATACACTGTGTATGTATCTATACACTGACTGCAGCCAGGATGCTGTGTATAGACCCCCTGACTGCAGGTGTGACCTGTGTATACACTGTGTATGTATATATACACTGACTGCAGCCGGGATGCTGTGTATAGACCTCCTGACTGCAGGTGTGACCTGTGTATACACTGTGTATGTATATATACACTGACTGCAGCCGGGATGCTGTGTATATACCCCCTGACTGCAGGTGTGACCTGTGTATACACTCTGTTTGTATATATACACTGACTGCAGCCGGGATGCTGTGTATAGACCTCCTGACAGCAGGTGTGACCTGTGTATATACTGTGTATGTATATATACACTGACTGCAGCCGGGATGCTGTGTATAGACCTCCTGACTGCAGGTGTGACCTGTGTATACACTGTGTATGTATATATACACTGACTGCAGCCGGGATGCTGTGTATAGACCTCCTGACTGCAGGTGTGACCTGTGTATACACTGTGTATGTATATATATATACACTGACTGCAGCCGGGATGCTGTGTATAGACCCCCTGACTGCAGGTGTGACCTGTGTGTACACTGTGTATTTATATATACACTGACTGCAGCTGGGATGCTGTGTATATACCCCCTGACTGCAGGTGTGACCTGTGTATACACTGTGTATGTATATATACACTGACTGCTGCCGGGATGCTGTGTATAGACCTCCTGACTGCAGGTGTGACCTGTGTATACACTGTGTATGTATATATACACTGACTGCAGCCGGGATGCTGTGTATATACCCCCTGACTGCAGGTGTGACCTGTGTATACACTGTGTATGTATATATACTGACTGCAGCCAGGATGCTGTGTATAGACCCCCTGACTGCAGGTGTGACCTGTGTATACACTGTGTATGTATATATACACTGACTGCAGCCGGGATGCTGTGTATAGACCTCCTGACTACAGGTGTGACCTGTGTATACACTGTGTATGTATATATACACTGCCTGCAGCCGGGATGCTGTGTATAGACCTCCTGACTGCAGGTGTGACCTGTGTATACACTGTGTATGTATATATACACTGACTGCAGCCGGGATGCTGTGTATAGACCTCCTGACTGCAGGTGTGACCTGTGTATACACTGTGTATGTATATATACACTGACTGCAGCCGGGATGCTGTGTATAGACCTCCTGACTGCAGGTGTGACCTGTGTATACACTGTGTATGTATATATACACTGACTGCAGCCGGGATGCTGTGTATAGACCTCCTGACTGCAGGTGTGACCTGTGTATACACTGTGTATGTATATATACACTGACTGCAGCCGGGATGCTGTGTATATACCCCCTGACTGCAGGTGTGACCTGTGTATACACTGTGTATGTATATATACACTGACTGCAGCCGGGATGCTGTGTATAGACCCCCTGACTGCAGGTGTGACCTGTGTATACACTGTGTATGTATATATATACTGACTGCAGCCGGGATGCTGTGTATAGACCTCCTGACTGCAAATGTGACCTGTGTATACACTGTGTATGTATATATACACTGACTGCAGGTGTGACCTGTGTATACACTGTGTATGTATATATACACTGACTGCAGCCGGGATGCTGTGTATATGCCCCCTGACTGCAGGTGTGACCTGTGTATACACTGTGTATGTATATATACACTGACTGCAGCCGGGATGCTGTGTATAGTCCTCCTGACTACAGGTGTGACCTGTGTATACACTGTGTATGTATATATACACTGCCTGCAGCCGGGATGCTGTGTATAGACCTCCTGACTGCAGGTGTGACCTGTGTATACACTGTGTATGTATATATACACTGACTGCAGCCGGGATGCTGTGTATAGTCCTCCTGACTACAGGTGTGACCTGTGTATACACTGTGTATGTATATATACACTGCCTGCAGCCGGGATGCTGTGTATAGACCTCCTGACTGCAGGTGTGACCTGTGTATACACTGTGTATGTATATATACACTGACTGCAGCCGGGATGCTGTGTATAGACCCCCTGACTGCAGGTGTGACCTGTATATACACTGTGTATGTATATATACACTGACTGCAGCCGGGATGCTGTGTATAGACCTCCTGACTGCAGGTGTGACCTGTGTATACACTGTGTATGTATATATACACTGTCTGCAGCCGGGATGCTGTGTATAGACCTCCTGACTGCAGATGTGACCTGTGTATACACTGTGTATGTATATATACACTGACTGCAGCCGGGATGCTGTGTATAGACCTCCTGACTGCAGGTGTGACCTGTGTATACACTGTGTATGTATATATACACTGACTGCAGCCGGGATGCTGTGTATAGACCCCCTGACTGCAGGTGTGACCTGTGTATACACTGTATGTATATATACACTGACTTCAGCCGGGATGCTGTGTATATACCCCCTGACTGCAGGTGTGACCTGTGTATACACTGTGTATGTATATATACACTGACTGCAGCCGGGATGCTGTGTATAGACCCCCTGACTGCAGATGTGACCTGTGTATACACTGTGTATGTATATATACACTGACTGCAGCCGGGATGCTGTGTATAGACCCCCTGACTGCAGGTGTGACCTGTGTATACACTGTGTATGTATATATACACTGACTGCAGCCGGGATGCTGTGTAAATACCCCCTGACTGCAGATGTGACCTGTGTATACACTGTGTATGTATATATACACTGACTGCAGCCGGGATGCTGTGTATAGACCCCCTGACTGCAGGTGTGACCTGTGTATACACTGTGTATGTATATATACACTGTGTATGTATATATACACTGACTGCAGATGTGACCTGTGTATACACTGTGTATGTATATATACACTGACTGCAGCCGGGATGCTGTGTAAATACCCCCTGACTGCAGATGTGACCTGTGTATACACTGTGTATGTATATATACACTGACTGCAGCCGGGATGCTGTGTATAGACCTCCTGACTGCAGGTGTGACCTGTGTATACACTGTGTATGTATATATACACTGACTGCAGCCGGGATGCTGTGTATAGACCCCCTGACTGCAGGTGTGACCTGTGTATACACTGTGTATGTATATATACACTGACTGCAGCCGGGATGCTGTGTATAGACCTCCTGACTGCAGGTGTGACCTGTGTATACACTGTGTATGTATATATAGACTGACTGCAGCCGGGATGCTGTGTATAGACCTCCTGACTGCAGGTGTGACCTGTGTATACACTGTGTATGTATATATACACTGACTGCAGCCGGGATGCTGTGTATATACCCCCTGACTGCAGGTGTGACCTGTGTATACACTGTGTATTTATATATACACTGACTGCAGCCGGGATGCTGTGTATATACCCCCTGACTGCAGGTGTGACCTGTGTATACACTGTGTATTTATATATACACTGACTGCAGCTGGGATGCTGTGTATATACCCCCTGACTGCAGGTGTGACCTGTGTATACACTGTGTATGTATATATACACTGACTGCTGCCGGGATGCTGTGTATAGACCTCCTGACTGCAGGTGTGACCTGTGTATACACTGTGTATGTATATATACACTGACTGCAGCCGGGATGCTGTGTATATACCCCCTGACTGCAGGTGTGACCTGTGTATACACTGTGTATGTATATATACTGACTGCAGCCAGGATGCTGTGTATAGACCCCCTAACTGCAGGTGTGACCTGTGTATACACTGTGTATGTATATATACACTGACTGCAGCCGGGATGCTGTGTATAGACCTCCTGACTGCAGGTGTGACCTGTGTATACACTGTGTATGTATATATACACTGACTGCAGCCGGGATGCTGTGTATAGACCTCCTGACTGCAGGTGTGACCTGTGTATACACTGTGTATGTATATATACACTGACTGCAGCCGGGATGCTGTGTATAGACCTCCTGACTGCAGGTGTGACCTGTGTATACACTGTGTATGTATATATACACTGACTGCAGCCGGGATGCTGTGTATAGACCTCCTGACTGCAGGTGTGACCTGTGTATACACTGTGTATGTATATATACACTGACTGCAGCCGGGATGCTGTGTATAGACCTCCTGACTGCAGGTGTGACCTGTGTATACACTGTGTATGTATATATACACTGACTGCAGCCGGGATGCTGTGTATAGACCCCCTGACTGCAGGTGTGACCTGTGTATACACTGTGTATGTATATATACACTGACTGCAGCCGGGATGCTGTGTATAGACCTCCTGACTGCAGGTGTGACCTGTGTATACACTGTGTATGTATATATACACTGACTGCAGCCGGGATGCTGTGTATAGACCTCCTGACTGCAGGTGTGACCTGTGTATACACTGTGTATGTATATATATACACTTGACTGCAGCCGGGATGCTGTATATAGACCCCCTGACTGCAGGTGTGACCTGTGTATACACTGTGTATGTATATATACTGACTGCAGCCAGGATGCTGTGTACAGACCCCCTGACTGCAGGTGTGACCTGTGTATACACTGTGTATGTATATATACACTGACTGCAGCCGGGATGTTGTGTATATACCCCCTGACTGCAGGAGTGACCTGTGTATACATTCTGTATGTATATATACACTGACTGCAGCCGGGATGCTGTGTATAGACCTCCTGGCTGCAGGTGTGACCTGTGTATATACTGTGTATGTATATATACACTGATTGCAGCCGGGATGCTGTGTATAGACCTCCTGACTGCAGGTGTGACCTGTGTGTACACTGTGTATTTATATATACACTGACTGCAGCAGGGATGCTGTGTATATACCCCCTGACTGCAGGCGTGACCTGTGTATACACTGTGTATGTATATATACACTGACTGCAGCCAGGATGCTGTGTATAGACCCCCTGACTGCAGGTGTGACCTGTGTGTACACTGTGTATTTATATATACACTGACTGCAGCTGGGATGCTGTGTATATACCCCCTGACTGCGGGTGTGACCTGTGTATACACTGTGTATGTATATATACACTGACTGCTGCCGGGATGCTGTGTATAGACCTCCTGACTGCAGGTGTGACCTGTGTATACACTGTGTATGTATATATACACTGACTGCAGCCGGGATGCTGTGTATATACCCCCTGACTGCATTTGTGACCTGTGTATACACTGTGTATGTATATATACACTGACTGCAGCCGGGATGCTGTGTATATACCCCCTGACTGCAGGTGTGACCTGTGTATACACTGTGTATGTATATATACACTGACTGCAGCCGGGATGCTGTGTATAGACCTCCTGACTGCAGGTGTGACCTGTGTATACACTGTGTATGTATATATACTGACTGCAGCCAGGATGCTGTGTATAGACCCCCTGACTGCAGGTGTGACCTGTGTATACACTGTGTATGTATATATACACTGACTGCAGCCGGGATGCTGTGTATAGACCTCCTGACTGCAGGTGTGACCTGTGTATACACTGTGTATGTATATATACACTGACTGCAGCCGGGATGCTGTGTATATACCCCCTGACTGCAGGTGTGACCTGTGTATACACTGTGTATGTATATATACACTGACTGCAGCCGGGATGCTGTGTATAGACCCCCTGACTGCAGGTGTGACCTGTGTATACACTGTGTATGTATATATATACTGACTGCAGCCGGGATGCTGTGTATAGACCTCCTGACTGCAGGTGTGACCTGTGTATATACTGTGTATGTATATATACGCTGACTGCAGCCGAGATGCTGTGTATAGACCTCCTGACTGCAGATGTGACCTGTGTATACACTGTGTATGTATATATACACTGACTGCAGCCGGGATGCTGTGTATATACCCCCTGACTGCAGGTGTGACCTGTGTATATACTGTGTATGTATATATACACTGACTGCAGCCGGGATGCTGTGTATAGACCTCCTGACTGCAGGTGTGACCTGTGTATACACTGTGTATGTATATATACACTGACTGCAGCCGGGATGCTGTGTATATACCCCCTGACTGCAGGTGTGACCTGTGTATATACTGTGTATGTATATATACACTGACTGCAGCCGGGATGCTGTGTATAGACCTCCTGACTGCAGGTGTGACCTGTGTATACACTGTGTATGTATATATACACTGACTGCAGCCGGGATGCTGTGTATATACCTCCTGACTGCAGGTGTGACCTGTGTATACACTGTGTATGTATATATACACTGACTGCAGCCGGGATGCTGTGTATAGACCCCCTGACTGCAGGTGTGACCTGTGTATACACTGTGTATGTATATATACACTGACTGCAGCCGGGATGCTGTGTATAGACCTCCTGACTGCAGGTGTGACCTGTGTATATACTGTGTATGTATATATACACTGACTGCAGCCGGGATGCTGTGTATATACCCCCTGACTGCAGGTGTGACCTGTGTATATACTGTGTATGTATATATACATTGACTGCAGCCGGGATGCTGTGTATAGACCCCCTGACTGCAGGTGTGACCTGTGTATACACTGTGTATGTATATATACACTGACTGCAGCCGGGATGCTGTGTATAGACCTCCTGACTGCAGGTGTGACCTGTGTATACACTGTGTATGTATATATACATAGACTGCAGCTGGGATACTGTGTATAGACCCCCTGACTGCAGGTGTGACCTGTGTATACACTGTGTATGTATATATACACTGACTGCAGCCGGGCTGCTGTGTATAGACCTCCTGACTGCAGGTGTGACCTGTGTATGTATATATACACTGACTGCAGCCGGGATGCTGTGTATAGACCTCCTGACTGCAGGTGTGACCTGTGTATACACTGTGTATGTATATATACACTGACTGCAGCCGAGATGCTGTGTATAGACCTCACTGCAGGTGTGACCTGTGTATACACTGTGTATGTATATATACACTGACTGCAGCCGGGATGCTATGTATAGACCTCCTGACTGCAGGTGTGACCTGTGTATACACTGTGTATGTATATATACACTGACTGCTGCCGGGATGCTGTGTATATACCCCCTGACTGCAGGTGTGACCTGTGTATACACTGTGTATGTATATATACACTGACTGCAGCCGGGATGCTGTGTATAGACCTCCTGACTGCAGGTGTGACCTGTGTATACACTGTGTATGTATATATACACTGACTGCAGCCGGGATGCTGTGTATAGACCTCCTGACTGCAGGTGTGACCTGTGTATACACTGTGTATGTATATATACACTGACTGCAGCCGGGATGCTGTGTATATACCCCCTGACTGCAGGTGTGACCTGTGTATACACTGTGTATGTATATATACACTGACTGCAGCCGGGATGCTGTGTATAGACCTCCTGACTGCAGGTGTGACCTGTGTATACACTGTGTATGTATATATACACTGACTGCAGCCGGGATGCTGTGTATATACCCCCTGACTGCAGGTGTGACCTGTGTATACACTGTGTATAGACCTCCTGACTGCAGGTGTGACCTGTGTATACACTGTGTATGTATATATATACACTGACTGCAGCCGGGATGCTGTATATAGACCCCCTGACTGCAGGTGTGACCTGTGTATACACTGTGTATGTATATATACTGACTGCAGCCAGGATGCTGTGTACAGACCCCCCTGACTGCAGGTGTGACCTGTGTATACACTGTGTATGTATATATACACTGACTGCAGCCGGGATGTTGTGTATAGACCCTCTGACTGCAGATGTGACCTGTGTATACACTGTGTATGTATATATACACTGACTGCAGCCGGGATGTTGTGTATAGACCCCCTGACTGCAGGTGTGACCTGTGTATACACTGTGTATGTATATATACACTGACTGCAGCCGGGATGCTGTGTATAGACCCCCTGACTGCAGGCGTGACCTGTGTATACATTCTGTATGTATATATACACTGACTGCAGCCGGGATGCTGTGTATAGACCTCCTGGCTGCAGGTGTGACCTGTGTATATACTGTGTATGTATATATACACTGATTGCAGCCGGGATGCTGTGTATAGACCTCCTGACTGCAGGTGTGACCTGTGTGTACACTGTGTATTTATATATACACTGACTGCAGCAGGGATGCTGTGTATATACCCCCTGACTGCAGGCGTGACCTGTGTATACACTGTGTATGTATCTATACACTGACTGCAGCCAGGATGCTGTGTATAGACCCCCTGACTGCAGGTGTGACCTGTGTATACACTGTGTATGTATATATACACTGACTGCAGCCGGGATGCTGTGTATAGACCTCCTGACTGCAGGTGTGACCTGTGTATACACTGTGTATGTATATATACACTGACTGCAGCCGGGATGCTGTGTATATACCCCCTGACTGCAGGTGTGACCTGTGTATACACTCTGTATGTATATATACACTGACTGCAGCCGGGATGCTGTGTATAGACCTCCTGACTGCAGGTGTGACCTGTGTATATACTGTGTATGTATATATACACTGACTGCAGCCGGGATGCTGTGTATAGACCTCCTGACTGCAGGTGTGACCTGTGTGTACACTGTGTATTTATATATACACTGACTGCAGCTGGGATGCTGTGTATATACCCCCTGACTGCAGGTGTGACCTGTGTATACACTGTGTATGTATATATACACTGACTGCTGCCGGGATGCTGTGTATAGACCTCCTGACTGCAGGTGTGACCTGTGTATACACTGTGTATGTATATATACACTGACTGCAGCCGGGATGCTGTGTATAGACCTCCTGACTGCAGGTGTGACCTGTGTATACACTGTGTATGTATATATACACTGACTGCAGCCGGGATGCTGTGTATAGACCTCCTGACTGCAGGTGTGACCTGTGTATACACTGTGTATGTATATATACACTGACTGCAGCCGGGATGCTGTGTATATACCCCCTGACTGCAGGTGTGACCTGTGTATACACTGTGTATGTATATATACACTGACTGCAGCCGGGATGCTGTGTATAGACCCCCTGACTGCAGGTGTGACCTGTGTATACACTGTGTATGTATATATATACTGACTGCAGCCCGGATGCTGTGTATAGACCTCCTGACTGCAAATGTGACCTGTGTATACACTGTGTATGTATATATACACTGACTGCAGGTGTGACCTGTGTATACACTGTGTATGTATATATACACTGACTGCAGCCGGGATGCTGTGTATATACCCCCTGACTGCAGGTGTGACCTGTGTATACACTGTGTATGTATATATACACTGACTGCAGCCGGGATGCTGTGTATAGTCCTCCTGACTACAGGTGTGACCTGTGTATACACTGTGTATGTATATATACACTGCCTGCAGCCGGGATGCTGTGTATAGACCTCCTGACTGCAGGTGTGACCTGTGTATACACTGTGTATGTATATATACACTGACTGCAGCCGGGATGCTGTGTATAGACCCCCTGACTGCAGGTGTGACCTGTGTATACACTGTGTATGTATATATACACTGACTGCAGCCGGGATGCTGTGTATAGTCCTCCTGACTACAGGTGTGACCTGTGTATACACTGTGTATGTATATATACACTGCCTGCAGCCGGGATGCTGTGTATAGACCTCCTGACTGCAGGTGTGACCTGTGTATACACTGTGTATGTATATATACACTGTCTGCAGCCGGGATGCTGTGTATAGACCTCCTGACTGCAGATGTGACCTGTGTATACACTGTGTATGTATATATACACTGACTGCAGCCGGGATGCTGTGTATAGACCTCCTGACTGCAGGTGTGACCTGTGTATACACTGTGTATGTATATATACACTGACTGCAGCCGGGATGCTGTGTATAGACCCCCTGACTGCAGGTGTGACCTGTGTATACACTGTGTATGTATATATACACTGACTGCAGCCGGGATGCTGTGTATAGACCTCCTGACTGCAGGTGTGACCTGTGTATACACTGTGTATGTATATATACACTGACTGCAGCCGGGCTGCTGTGTATAGACCTCCTGACTGCAGGTGTGACCTGTGTATACACTGTATGTATATATACACTGACTTCAGCCGGGATGCTGTGTATATACCCCCTGACTGCAGGTGTGACCTGTGTATACACTGTGTATGTATATATACACTGACTGCAGCCGGGATGCTGTGTATAGACCCCCTGACTGCAGGTGTGACCTGTGTATACACTGTATGTATATATATACACTGACTGCAGCCGGGATGCTGTGTAAATACCCCCTGACTGCAGATGTAACCTGTGTATACACTGTGTATGTATATATACACTGACTGCAGCCGGGATGCTGTGTATATACCCCCTGACTGCAGATGTGACCTGTGTATACACTGTGTATGTATATATACACTGACTGCAGCCGGGATGCTGTGTATAGACCCCCTGACTGCAGGTGTGACCTGTGTATACACTGTGTATGTATATATACACTGACTGCAGCCGGGATGCTGTGTAAATACCCCCTGACTGCAGATGTGACCTGTGTATACACTGTGTATGTATATATACACTGACTGCAGCCGGGATGCTGTGTATAGACCCCCTGACTGCAGGTGTGACCTGTGTATACACTGTGTATGTATATATACACTGTGTATGTATATATACACTGACTGCAGATGTGACCTGTGTATACACTGTGTATGTATATATACACTGACTGCAGCCGGGATGCTGTGTAAATACCCCCTGACTGCAGATGTGACCTGTGTATACACTGTGTATGTATATATACACTGACTGCAGCCGGGATGCTGTGTATAGACCTCCTGACTGCAGGTGTGACCTGTGTATACACTGTGTATGTATATATACACTGACTGCAGCCGGGATGCTGTGTATAGACCCCCTGACTGCAGGTGTGACCTGTGTATACACTGTGTATGTATATATACACTGACTGCAGCCGGGATGCTGTGTATAGACCTCCTGACTGCAGGTGTGACCTGTGTATACACTGTGTATGTATATATACACTGACTGCAGCCGGGATGCTGTGTATAGACCTCCTGACTGCAGGTGTGACCTGTGTATACACTGTGTATGTATATATACTCTGACTGCAGCCGGGATGCTGTGTATAGACCTCCTGACTGCAGGTGTGACCTGTGTATACACTGTGTATGTATATATACACTGACTGCAGCCGGGATGCTGTGTATAGACCTCCTGACTGCAGGTGTGACCTGTGTATACACTGTGTATGTATATATACACTGACTGCAGCCGGGATGCTGTGTATAGACCCCCTGACTGCAGGTGTGACCTGTGTATACACTGTGTATGTAGGAAAACGGGATCCATGAGTGTGTGCTGACGGGGCCAATGGCTAATGATGTAGACGGTCACTGTATGTTCTGCAGTGCTGCAGAATCTTTGGGATATATATATATATATATATATATATATATACTGCAATCAGGGGTTCCCCAGGACTCGATAATGAGACATATTTATATACATGTGACATAATCCTTTCATCTTTGGTTTTATGTTGTCACTTGTCCTTTGCGTTATTTGGGGGGTGACATGGATGTTGTCGCGTCCGCTGCACTTAATGTGTGTTACAGTCAGACGCTCTGCATTACATGTAACACGGACTCTGCCGGTGGCGGTGAGCCCAGTAGATGGCTGACAGACAGCAGCGCTGCTCGTGTCCCATGGAGTCCAGAATTATCGTGTGTATTGCCGATTTATAGTGCTCTGTAAGAAGAGATGTTAGAGGGCTCGTCCAATCTATAAAGTTTCCTTAGTACTGTCGGACAGCCCCCTTGAGTTGTCATCTTTCAGTGCGTTAGTAGTTTTTCATGACGACCTCTGTTTTCCGCCGGGTTATGTGAGTACTGCTGCCAATGAGGAGCCGCTGTCAGACGTGACAGTCTTCTGGCACTCTCCATGCTCGGACGGTGACTCTCTTGTGCAGATGTGATGAGGATTACGCAGCGTTCATGCGTCCCGGCCACTCTGTGATAAGATATATAATTTAGGACCATATGTTAATCAGGCTGGAGGTGCACTGACACGCCTCTAATCCACTTTCATCCTGATTTACATACCCCTCCATGTTATTTCAGACCCTCCGCAGATGCTACAGTCGGGTAAAAGAGCGCGGCGTCGGCAAACGGAAGAGCAGCTACACATTCGAGCAGCTGGAAAGGGTCTTCGGACAAGGGGGATGGGACACGCAGCCATGTCAACCCGTGCTCATCAACAGCAGCGGCCTGTACCAGGAGATGGAGTCTGACGGCAGCACCATGGAGGACTATTCACAGGAGGACTGGGGCAACCACAGCCAGGACATCCAGGGCTTTCCTGGGGAGGATTTAGGTAAGACCTGATAGCTGGAGCTTTTCTTCTATCCTTGCATTAAGTCTGTACATAAAATGTCTTGAGGAGATGGTGAGAGTCGTCCTTCGGATGACTGTGTATCTAACCTGTATAAATGTATATATTCCTTACAAATCATTCATCTCTTCCCTATAACTGACTGCAGCCTAGATAATGGCAAATGGCATAAAACATTCTCACACTTGCACAGGGGTAGAAAAGTCTAACATATCATACTTGACACCGGCGCCATTCCGCAATGCCGGCGAGCCGCACACACGGGGAGAGACGCAGTGCGGAGTCTTCAGAGGAGGCAATGAGGCAGTGGAAGACATTGGGAAGAGGCCGGAGGAGCCAGGTGAGGTTCAGCCGGTGGACGCCACCAATGTCTGTGTGTGTGTGTAAATGAGATCTACAAGTCTGTGCCTCCGCTGTCTGTTCTTGATAGAAGTCCTTGCGATGTCCGGTCACCGGGTTGTCATTCTGCGCTCCCAGACTTTCCAATAGCAAATCTACCTCTAATGAGGTATCCAATTCCTGGGCCCATTTTTTCCTATTGCGAAGTCTGGAGCAAACTGTAATGACAGCCTGATGGACCGAGTGTCCTCGAAATGGACAGAAATTCCATCTTTAGAAATTAGAAAACCAGAGTGTGATGGAAAACCATGCAAGGACTTGTCTGTGTATGTATGTAATAATTTCTTTATATAGACTACAGTAAACTGATTCGCTGGACCCCATCTGTACTCTGTGGCCACCGGAATAGAGCTGTGTGACGCCCCTGAGGTGTCATCCCTGTGCTGAGTAGTAGCCCGGTGACATCATGTGTGCTGCGCTGCAATGTGATGATGTCACGGGGCCTACGAATCAGAAGACGCGCTGGGCTGAACTCTGGAGTTTTGTAACTTTCTTTAAAAAAAATGTGTGCATATATATATATATATATATATATATATATATATATATATATATATATATATATATATATATATATATATATATATATATATATATATATTAGTACAGACCAAAAGTTTGGACACACCTTCTCATTTAAAGATTTTTCTGTATTTTCATGACTATGAAAATTGTACATTCACACTGAAAGCATCAAAACTATGAATTACCACATGTGGAATTATATACTTAACAAAAAAGTGTGAAACAACTGAAAATATGTCTTATATTCTAGGTTCTTCAAAGTAGCCACCTTTTGCTTTGATGACTGCTTTGCACACTCTTGGCATTCTCTTGATGAGCTTCAAGAGGTAGTCACCGGAAATGGTTTTCACTTCACAGGTGTGCCCTGTCAGGTTTAATAAGTGGGATTTCTTGCCTTATAAATGGGGTTGGTACCATCAGTTGTGTTGTGCAGAAGTCAGGTGGATACACAACTGATAGTCCTACTGAATAGACTGTAAGCTGCTTTTATCTTGCCATAATACAAATTCTAAGTAAAGAAAAACGAGTGGCCATCATTACTTTAAGAAATGAAGGTCAGTCAGTCCGAAAAATTGGGAAAACTTTGAAAGTGTCCCCAAGTGCAGTTGCAAAAACCATCAAGCGCAACAAAGAAACTGGCTGACATGAGGACCGCCCCAGGAAAGGAAGACCAAGAGTCACCTCTGCTTCTGAGGATAAGTTTATCCGAGTCACCAGCCTCAGAAATCGCAGGTTAACAGCAGCTCAGATTAGAGACCAGGTCAATGCCACACAGAGTTCTAGCAGCAGACACATCTCTATAACAACTGTTAAGAGGAGACTTTGTGCAGCAGGCCTTCATGGTAAAATAGCTGCTAGGAAACCACTGCTAAGGACAGGCAACAAGCAGAAGAGACTTGTTTGGGCTAAAGAACACAAGGAATGGACATTAGACCAGTGGAAATCTGTGCTTTGGTCTGATGAGTCCAAATTTGAGATCTTTGGTTCCAACCACCGTGTCTTTGTGCGACGCAGAAAAGGTGAACGGATGGACTCTACATGCCTGGTTCCCACCGTGAAGCATGGAGGAGGAGGTGTGATGGTGTGGGGGGGCTTTGCTGGTGACACTGTTGGGGATTTATTCAAAATTGAAGGCATACTGAACCAGCATGGCTACCACAGCATCTTGCAGCGGCATGCTATTCCATCCGGTTTGCGTTTAGTTGGACCATCATTTATTTTTCAACAGGACAATGACCCCAAACCCACCTCCAGGCTGTGTAAGGGCTATTTGACCAAGAAGGAGAGTGATGGGGGGCTACGCCAGATGACCTGGCCTCCACAGTCACCAGACCTGAACCCAATCGAGATGGTTTGGGGGGAGCTGGACCGGAGAGTGAAGGCAAAAGAGCCGACAAGTGCTAAGCATCTCTGGGAACTCCTTCAAGATTGTTGGAAGACCATTTCCGGTGACTACCTCTTGAAGCTCATCAAGAGAATGCCAAGAGTGTGCAAAGCAGTCATCAAAGCAAAAGGTGGCTACTGTGAAGAACCTAGAATATAAGACATATTTTCAGTTGTTTCACACTTTTTTGTTAAGTATATAATTCCACATGTGTTAATTCATAGTTTTGATGCCTTCAGTGTGAATGTACAATTTTCATAGTCATGAAAATACAAAAATATATATACACACGCTTACAAAGAGTTACTGAAAGTAAATAAAATGTGTGTATAAAATATCAATTTTTGGGGTGTAATTCCTTTTGTGTGTGTATATAGTGGGTACGGAAATTATGCGGACCCCTTTCAATTTTTCACTCTTTGTTTCATTGCAGCAATTTGGTAAATTCTGAAAAGTTCATTTTATTTCTCATTAAAGTACACTCTGCACCCCATCTTGATTGGAAAAAAAACAGATGTAGAAATGTTTGCCAATTTATTAAAAAAGAAAAACTGAAATATCACCTGGTGATAAGTCTTCAGACCCTTTGCTCAGTATTGAGTAGAAGCCCCCTTTTGAGCTAGTACAGCCATGAGTCTTCTTGGGAATGATGCAACAAGTTTTTCACCCCTGGATTTGGGGATCCTCGGCCATTCTTCCTTGCAGATCCTCTCCAGTTCCGTCAGGTTGGATGGTGAACGTTGGTGGACAGCCATTTTCAGGTCTCTCCAGAGATGCTCCATTGGGTTTAGGTCAGGGCTCTGGCTGGGCCAGTCAAGAATGGTCACAGAGTTGTTCTGAAGCCACTCCTTTGTTATTTTAGCTGTGTCATTGTCTTGATGGAAGGTGAACCTTCGGCCAAGGCTGAGGTCCAGGATATCTCTGTACTTGGCCACATTCATGTTTCCTTCAATTGCAACCAGTTGTCCTGTCCCTGCAGCTGGAAAACACCCCCATAGCATGATGCTGCCACCACCATGTTTCACTGTTGGGATTGTATTGGGCAGGTAATGAGCAGTGCCTGGTTTTCTCTACACATACCGCTTAGAATTATCACCAAAAAGTTCTATCTTCTTCTCATCAGACCAGAGAATCTTATTTCTCATACTCTGGGGGTCCTTCATGTGTTTTTGAGCAAACTCTATGCAGGCTTTCATATGTCTTGCACTAATGAGAGGCTTCCGTCGGGCCACTCTGCCATAAAGATCCGACTGGTGGAACGCTGCAGTGATAGTTGACGTTGTGGAACTTTCTCCCATCTCCCTACTGCATCTCTGGAGCTCAGCCACAGTCATCTTGGGGTTCTTCTTTACCTCTCTCACCAAGGCTCTTCTCCCACGATTGCTCAGTTTGGCTGAACGGCCAGGTCTAGAAAGACTTCTGGTGGTCCCAAACGTCTTCCATTTCAGGATTATGGAGACCACTGTGCTCTTAGGAGCCTTGAGTAATGCAGAAATTCTTTTGTAACCTTGGCCAGATCTGTGCCTTGCCACAATTCTGTCTCTGAGCTCCTTGGGCAGTTCCTTTGAGCTCATGATTCTCATTTGGTCTGACATGCACTGTGAGCTGTGAGGTCTTATATAGACAGGTGTGTGCCTTTCCAAATCAAGTCCTATCAGTTTAATGAAACACAGCTGGACTCCAATGAAAGAGTAGAGCCATCTCAAGGAGGATCACAAGGAAATGGACAGCATGTGACTTAAATATGAGTGTCTGAGCAAAGGGTCTGAATACTTATGACCATGTGATATTTCAGTTTTTCTTTTTTAATAAATTTGCAAAAATTTCTACATTTCTGTTTTTTTTCAGTCCAGATGGGGTGCAGAGTGGACTTTAATGAGAAAAAATTTTTTTACCAAATGGCTGCAATGAAACAAAGAGTGAAAAATTTAAAGGGGTCTGAATACTTTCCGTACCCACTGTATGTAAAAAATATATATATTTTATACATATCTCACACACTATATATGTATATAATAAATTTTATATATATGAAATGAGAGAGGTTGGTTGGCAATGGCCCACTTTTTTACCTTTATTCATAGGAATGCTGCCTGCTTTTTCGTACCTTTACCTATGATACAGCAGGATAATTGTTTGGGCGGCCTTCCACCCATTGTAACTTCTATGGTGCTGTTGTTTCTTGCAAATCTCTTGAATGCAGAAGTTTTGTTGATGGGGCGTAAGACTCAGGACTGGGGGAAGTTTCCTTATTTCGTCTTTCTGTCCTCTTCATGTCACAGTTGAGCCATAGATTTGTGCACAGAAAGCGCTGCTTGTTTTTGTAGTTCACTTTTCACCGGAGCCAGCGAACATCAGACTGATTGATCTTAACCTGATATTATCTAGTGGATATTCTGTATATTTGGTGCCGATTGTAGTAGGGGGAGTCTTGTGCCAGATCAACAAGGACCTTACAAAATGAAGTTAGTTTTCCCCAAATTAGAGAATCTCCAGTAAATGAGACGACCTCATGGAAAATAGTCAGGACTTTGAGCTGCAGATCTGCAACTACAACCCGACCTTCAGGGACTGACACTCGTCCTGATTCTGTGCCGTCGAGTCTCCGGCTCTGAATGGTAACGGTGCAGACTGTGAACAAGATCACTTTACATGCCGTTCACATTCCTGTAACTTCTAGGTAAGGGATATATCGGCACCAGGTCCACACAGGTGCTTCAGATTCCTTCTGTCGGTCAGATTCGTTGTGATCCTAATCTATGACGCAATATCCGGATATCTAAGGAGGCATCATTATAGGGCAAAATTTTTGACATTTGCATCTGGCATGATGGAAGAAAAGCAAAGCAGATTGTATACCGTATTTTTCGGTCAATAAGACGCACCTAGGTTTTAGAGGAGGAAAATAGGGGGAAAACAAATGTGATCATGATGCACTATTCTGGGGGGAGATCTGCTGCTGACACTGTTATAGAGGTAATGTCCCTCAATTCTATACTTATATCCCATATATATATATATATTATGTATATATATATTATGTATATATATTTATTATGTATATGTGTGTGAGTATTTATTACAATATACTGCTCAAAAAAATAAAGGGAACACTCAAATAACCCCTCCTAGACTTGAATGAATGAAATCTTCTCATTGAATATTTTGTTCTGTACAAAGTTGAATGTGCTGACAACAAAATCACACAAAAATCATCAATGGAAATCACATTTATTAACCAATGGAGGCCTGGATTTGGAGTCACCCCCAAAATTAAAGTGGAAAGACACACTACAGGCTGATCCTAATTTGATTTAATGTCCTTAAAACAAGTAAAAAATGAGGCTGAGTATTGTGTGTGGCCTCCACGTGCCTGTATGACCTCCCTACAACGCCTGGGCATGCTCCTGATGAGGCTGAGTATTGTGTGTGGCCTCCACGTGCCTGTATGACCTCCCTACAACGCCTGGGCATGCTCCTGATGAGGCTCAGTATTGTGTGTGGCCTCCACGTGCCTGTATGACCTCCCTACAACGCCTGGGCATGCTCCTGATGAGGCTCAGTATTGTGTGTGGCCTCCACGTGCCTGTATGACCTCCCTACAACGCCTGGGCATGCTCCTGATGAGGTTGCGGATGGTCTCCTGTGGGATCTCCTCCCAGACCTGGAATAAAGCATCCGCCAATTCCTGGACAGTCTGTGGTGCAACGTGACGTTGTTGGATTGAGCGAGACATGATGTCCCAGATGTGCTGTCACATGTGCTCAGTGTGAACCTGCTTTCATCTGTGAAGAGCACAGGGCGCCAGTGGCCACTTTGCCAATCCTGGTGTTCTGTGGCAAATGCGAAGCGTTCTGCACGGTGTTGGGCTGTGAGCACAACCCCCATCTGTGGACGTCGGGCCCTCATACCACCCTCATGGAGTCGGTTTCTAACCGTTTGTGCAGACACATGCACATTTGTGGCCTGCTGGAGGTCATTTTGCAGGGCTCTGGCAGTGCTCCTCCTGTTCCTCCTTGCACAAAGGAGGAGGTAGCGGTCCTGCCTCTGGGTTGTTGCCCTCCTACGGCCCCCGCCACGTCTCCTGGTGTACTGGCCTGTCTCCTGGTAGCGCCTCCAGCCTCTGGACACTACGCTGACAGACAAAGCAAACCACCTTGCCACAGCTTGCATTGATGTGCCATCCTGGATGAGCTGCACTACCTGAGCAACTTCTGTGGTTGTAGAGTCCGTCTCATGCTACCACGAGTGTGAAAGCACAACCAGCATTCAAGTGACCAAAACTTCAGCCAGAAAGCATTGGCACTGAGATGTGGTCGGTGGTCCCCACCTGCAGAACCACTCCTTTATTGTGTCTTGATAATTGCCAATAATTTCCATCTATTGTCTATTCCATTTGCACAACAGCATGTGAAATTGATTGTCAATCAGTGTTGCTTCCTCAGTGGAGAGTTTGATTTCACAGAAGTTTGATCCTGGTATGCATGGCCCCCTCATCCCCATTCTGGTGTATATGGCTCCCCCATCCACATTGTGGTGTATATGGCTCCCCCATCCCCATTCTTGTTTCTAAGGCTCCCATCCCCATCCCCATTCTGGTGTATATGGCACCCCCATCCCCATTCTGGTGTATATGGCTCCCCCCATCCCCATTCTGGTGTATATGGCTCCCCCATCCCCATTCTGGTGTATATGGCTCCCCCATCCCCATTCTGGTGTATATGGCTCCCCCATCCCCATTCTGGTGTATATGGCACCCCCATCCCCATTCTGGTGTATATGGCTCCCCCCATCCCCATTCTGGTGTATATGGCTCCCCCATCCCCATTCTGGTGTATATGGCTCCCCCATCCCCATTCTGGTGTATATGGCTCCCCCATCCCCATTCTGGTGTATATGGCTCCCCCATCCCCATTCTGGTGTATATGGCTCCCCCATCCCCATTCTGGTGTATATGGCTCCCCCATCCCCATTCTGGTGTATATGGCTCCCCCATCCCCATTCTGGTGTATGCGGCTCCCCCATCCCCATTCTGGTGTATGCGGCTCCCCCCCCCATTCTGGCGGATAAGGCTCCACTCCCCACTCTGGTGGTTAAGGCTCCCACGCCCCCCCCCCCCTCCCCCATTCTGGCGGATAAGGCCTCCACCCCCCCCCATTCTTTCGGATAAGGCCCCCCCCCCATTCTGGTGTATAAGGCTACCCCCCCCTTATTCTGGCAGATAAGGCCCCCCCTCCCATCCCCATTCTGGTGTATAAGGCTCCCCCCCCTTATTCTGGTGGATAAGGCTCCCCCCCCCATCCCCATTCTGGCGTACATGGCTCCCCCCCCCATCCCCATTCTGGCGTACATGGCTCCCCCCCCCCCCCCATCCCCATTCTGGCGTACATGGCTCCCCATCCCCATTCTGGCGTACAAGGCTCCCCCCCCCATCCCCATTCTGGCGTATAAGGCTCCCCCCCCCCATCCCCATTCTGGCGTATAAGGCTCCCCCCCATCCCCATTCTGGCGTATAAGGCTCCCCCCCCCCCCCCATCCCCATTCTGGCGTATAAGGCTCCCCCCCCCCCCCCCCCCATCCCCATTCTGGCGTATAAGGCTCCCCCCCCCCCCATCCCCATTCTGGCGTATAAGGCTCCCCCCCCCCCCATCCCCATTCTGGCGTATAAGGCTACCCCCCATCCCCATTCTGGCGTATAAGGCTACCCCCCATCCCCATTCTGGCGTATAAGGCTACCCCCCATCCCCATTCTGGCGTATAAGGCTACCCCCCATCCCCATTCTGGCGTATAAGGCTACCCCCCATCCCCATTCTGGCGTATAAGGCTACCCCCCATCCCCATTCTGGCGTATAAGGCTACCCCCCATCCCCATTCTGGCGTATAAGGCCCCCCCCCCCCCCTCCCATCCCCATTCTGGTGGATGACTCCCCCCCCCTTTATTCTGGTGGATAAGGCTCCCCCCCCCATTCTGGCGTATAAGGCCCCCTCCCATCCCCATTCTGGTGGATAAGACTCCCCCCCCCCCCCCCCCCCTTATTCTGGTGGATAAGGCTCCCCCCCCATCCCCATTCTGGCGTACATGGCTCCCCCCCCCATCCCCATTCTGGCGTACATGGCTCCCCCCCCCATCCCCATTCTGGCGTATAAGGCTACCCCCCATCCCCCTTCTGGCGTATAAGGCTCCCCCTTCTGGCGTATAAGGCGCCCCCCCATCCCCATTCTGGCGTATAAGGCGCCCCCCCATCCCCATTCTGGCGTATAAGGCGCCCCCCCATCCCCATTCTGGCGTATAAGGCGCCCCCCCATCCCCATTCTGGCGTATAAGGCTGCCCCCCCATCCCCATTCTGGCGTATAAGGCTACCCCCCATCCCCATTCTGGCGTATAAGGCTACCCCCCATCCCCATTCTGGCGTATAAGGCTACCCCCCATCCCCATTCTGGCGTATAAGGCTACCCCCCATCCCCATTCTGGCGTATAAGGCTACCCCCCATCCCCATTCTGGCGTATAAGGCCCCCTCCCCCCCCTCCCCTTTATTCTGGTGGATAAGGCTCCCCCCCCCATTCTGGCGTATAAGGCCCCCTCCCATCCCCATTCTGGTGGATAAGACTCCCCCCCCCCCCCCCCCCCTTATTCTGGTGGATAAGGCTCCCCCCCCATCCCCATTCTGGCGTACATGGCTCCCCCCCCCATCCCCATTCTGGCGTACATGGCTCCCCCCCCCATCCCCATTCTGGCGTATAAGGCTACCCCCCATCCCCCTTCTGGCGTATAAGGCTCCCCCTTCTGGCGTATAAGGCGCCCCCCCATCCCCATTCTGGCGTATAAGGCGCCCCCCCATCCCCATTCTGGCGTATAAGGCGCCCCCCCATCCCCATTCTGGCGTATAAGGCGCCCCCCCATCCCCATTCTGGCGTATAAGGCGCCCCCCCATCCCCATTCTGGCGTATAAGGCGCCCCCCCATCCCCATTCTGGCGTATAAGGCTACCCCCCATCCCCATTCTGGCGTATAAGGCTACCCCCCATCCCCATTCTGGCGTATAAGGCTACCCCCCATCCCCATTCTGGCGTATAAGGCTACCCCCCATCCCCATTCTGGCGTATAAGGCTACCCCCCATCCCCATTCTGGCGTATAAGGCTACCCCCCATCCCCATTCTGGCGTATAAGGCCCCCTCCCCCCCCTCCCATCCCCATTCTGGCGTATAAGGCTCCCCCCCCCATTCTGGCGTACATGGCTCCCCCCCCCATCCCCATTCTGGCGTACATGGCTCCCCCCCCCATCCCCATTCTGGCGTACATGGCTCCCCCCCCATCCCCATTCTGGAGTACATGGCTCCCCCCCCCCATCCCCATTCTGGCGTACATGGCTCCCCCCCCCATCCCCATTCTGGCGTACATGGCTCCCCCCCCCATCCCCATTCTGGCGTATAAGGCTACCCCCCATCCCCATCCCATCCCCATTCTGGCTTATAAGGCTCCCCCCATCCCCCTTTTGGCGTATAAGGCTCCCCCCCCATCCCCCTTTTGGCGTATAAGGCTCCCCCCCCCCATCCCCGTTCTGGCGTATAAGGCTCCCCCCCATCCCCCTTTTGGCGTATAAGGCTCTCCCCCCCCCCCCATCCCCCTTTTGGCGTATAAGGCTCCCCCCCCCATCCCCCTTTTGGCGTATAAGGCTCCCCCCCCATCCCCCTTTTGGCGTATAAGGCTCCCCCCCCCATCCCCGTTCTGGCGTATAAGGCTCCCCCCCATCCCCCTTTTGGCGTATAAGGCTCTCCCCCCCCCCCCCCCATCCCCCTTTTGGCGTATAAGGCTCCCCCCCCCCCCCCCATCCCCCTTTTGGCGTATAAGGCTCCCCCCCCCCATCCCCCTTCTGGCGTATAAGGCTCCCCCCCCATCCCCCTTTTGGCGTATAAGGCTCCCCCCCCATCCCCCTTTTGGCGTATAAGGCTCCCCCCCCCATCCCCCTTTTGGCCTCCCCCCCCCCCCCCCCCCATCCCCCTTCTGGCGTATAAGGCTCCCCCCCCCCATCCCCCTTCTGGCGTATAAGGCGCCCCCCCATCCCCCTTCTGGCGTATAAGGCTACCCCCCCCATCCCCATTCTGGCGTATAAGGCTACCCCCCCATCCCCATTCTGGCGTATAAGGCTACCCCCCCCATCCCCATTCTGGCGTATAAGGCTACCCCCCATCCCCATTCTGGCGTATAAGGCTACCCCCCATCCCCATTCTGGCGTATAAGGCTACCCCCCATCCCCATTCTGGCGTATAAGGCTACCCCCCATCCCCATTCTGGCGTATAAGGCCCCCCCCCCCTCCCATCCCCATTCTGGCGGATAAGGCCCCCCCCCCTTATTCTGGTGGATAAGGCTCCCCCCCCCCCCCCCCCCATTCCGGTGTATATGGCTACCCCCCATCCCCATTCTGGCGTACATGGCTCCCCCCCCCCCCATCCCCATTCTGGCGTATAAGGCTTTCCCCCCCCCCCCATTCTGGTGTATATGGCTCCCCCCCCATCCCCCTTCTGGCGTATAAGGCTCCCCCCCATCCCCCTTCTGGCGTATAAGGCTCCCCCCCCATCCCCCTTCTGGCGTATAAGGCTCCCCCCCCATCCCCCTTCTGGCGTATAAGGCTCCCCCCCATCCCCCTTCTGGCGTATAAGGCTCCCCCCCCATCCCCCTTCTGGCGTATAAGGCTCCCCCCCCCCCCCCCATCCCCCTTCTGGCGTATAAGGCTCCCCCCCATCCCCCTTCTGGTGTATAAGGCTCCCCCCCCCATCCCCCTTCTGGCGTATAAGGCTCCCCCCCATCCCCCTTCTGGCGTATAAGGCTCCCCCCCATCCCCCTTCTGGCGTATAAGGCTCCCCCCCTTCTGGTGTATAAGGCTCCCCCCCATCCCCCTTCTGGCGTATAAGGCGCACCCCCATCCCCCTTCTGGCGTATAAGGCTCCCCCCCTTCTGGTGTATAAGGCTCCCCCCCCATCCCCCTTCTGGCGTATAAGGCTCCCCCTTCTGGCGTACATGGCTACCCCTATCACTGCCATTTTCTGATACATGTATTGTTTTCATTTTTCGGTCGATCAGTTCCTTCACGGCTCTATCGTAGATACATTTTGATCGCTTCTTACTTCATTCCTTCTGGAGTTGCGGCGACCGTAAAGTCGTAATTCTGACGATTCGATTATTTTTTTTTTTCTTTCTTCTTCTCTTTAGTTTAGCGCTTTGGGTTAATTGGTTTTATACATTGCTAGATCTGACTTTTAGGGATGTGGAGATGCCAAGTGTGTGTGTGTGTGTGTGTGTGTGTGTGTGTGTGTGTGTATATATATATATATTTATAAAACTTCTTTATTTGTAATGGGAGAAAAAGGAGTGATTGGAATTTGTGTGGGGTTTTTTTTAATTTATTTTATATATATTTTTAAAACTTATGTATATTTTATTTTTTAACGCCTGCAATCATCTGAATGGTTTATGCATCTATATTACATAGTAAAAATCACGGCATCCTATGACTCAAAACCCCCTTGCTGCAATGAACGTTGCACCCCAGGGCGCTGATGCCCACTTAGGACTTTCGCCCCCCCCAGTGCCATGCTCTATAATGCTGCTGTCTGTGATTGACAGTGGCATTTCACAGGTTTGCAGCTGTAGACGTAGCTCATCTCTCCTCGCGGCTGTTATTGTAGAGGCCGGGAATGGTGCGGGCGCAGCTCCTGAGCCTGCGCCATTCACCTAGACCTGACGAGTGCCATACTTGTACGCTGCTCATAGTTATGGGGTGCATGTGAGTTTGCTGGTTTCACTGCATTATCCTTTATATATCACAAGTTGGTATTCGTAATGACCTGGTTGTGAACTGTCCAGCAGTGTTACCGGGAGATTCTCCACCACTGCCAGAGGAGACAGCAGACGTTTACGGCAGCCTGAATTCCCATCTCCTCTATATTCATGGATTTCCTCCATACTTTCACATTTTTAGGCATAATTTGCATGTTGCACCTCTGAATTTTGGAGCAGTTTATAAATTCATCCTGTAGCATGAAACTTGCGGCAATGCCGGACACGCTGCGATCTTACACATCCACGCCACTGATCCTAAATCCTTACTTTCTTTTTTTATTTTAGAAGAAATCAATGTTCCTAAAAGACCGCCGAAGAACAAAGAACCCGCAGAGGACCTACAGTAAGTATCAGCCTCGAGGGTCTGACCGGGTGACCCCATAGGCCGCCTGAATGTCTCGCTGCTGTGTCTGACGTCTCCCACTCTCTTCTCTGGTGGACTGGACAAGCTGATAAAGTGGCCGGATTATTATCCTGGGTCCCGAAGTCACGTGAAAGGCATATTAGGAAATATTTAATATTTTATCATTGACCTGTGACTTTTTTTTTATCATGGACTGCTTATCTTGACTGCTGCCGTGAGGTCGATCATACCTCACGTGACCGCTGCCGCCAATCCAGACCATTAAGGGCAGTGATTGACTGCACCGGTGACATGGGTTATACACAACAGCAGCCGAGAGGATCAGGGACGCAGTGCTGGAGCGAGGAGGTAAAATGCGTGAGAATTATCTGTTTGTTTCTGGATCAGGACAGATTTTTATCTCACAACCCATTTAATGGAAAGAAAAATTCTGACTTTTTTTTATCATTTTCTAAAAACCCTGTTTTATACTTTAAAAAAAAAAAAAAAACTTATCTGCACTTGTCAAAAATTTTCATCTGGTAAATTGACCTGTGGTGTCAGTACCTCGACTATCTCCGACTTCACCCTATGGAAATGGATGTGGTTAAATTTACAACAAAATGCACGTTACATGTTGGTTTTACTGTGGAAAATCTGCAACGTGTGAATTTACCTTTTGGTAATAAATGGCAAGTGGCTTGCTTATTGTTAATGGCCATGAAGAATTGTGTGACCATTAACAATAGTCAGGTCATCTGCGATTAATTACGAATGATGCAACATTTAGTTAGTGGCTTTTCAGCAGACGGACCAAAGGTGGGCGCTCGGGTGGACTTTCCAGGATGTATTTTTAATGATGGGCCATTTAGTGCAATCACTTTCGTCCCCTGCTGACACCTTTACTGGTGACACGTTGCCCGTTTCCATCCATGCACTTCACTGAATGTCTGCGGCTTTGCAACATTGCATGTTTTTCCAGGTGGATCGATTCTAACTTGTTTCACTGACTGGTTAATAACCATTTTGTGAACCAGCGCAGCTCTACCGTGGCGTGGGGCGGCTGCACGATCCCTACCTTTGTTTTATCAGGGCAGCCCGTCTTCATGTCACTTGCTGCTTTTTCTTTTTTGTTTTTTTTTAGCCGTCCGTTCTCTTGTTGCAGATTTTATGTTTCTCGTGAAACCTCCTTTTAATCAAAGCTGTTGTAACTTGCAGGAAAAGGGAGATTCTGCAGACCATCATGCACATCCTGGAGTCCGTCCAGCTCAAGTGGGAGCTGTTTCAAAGCTGGACAGAGTTTTCACGGTTGCACCTCTCGAACAAGCTGGCAATATTTGGCATTGGATACAACACCCGGTGGAAGGAGGACATCCGATACCATTACGCCGAAATCAGTTCCCAGGTTCCGCTGGGAAAACGTCTACGTGAGTACTTCAACCCCGAGAAGCCGGAGGGGCGGGTGGTGATGACCAGAGTGCAGAAAATGAATTGGAAAAACGTATACTATAAGTTTCTGGAGATCACCATCAGCGAAGCGCGGTGTCTGGAGCTGCACATGGAGACCGACTGGATTCCTATAGCTCACTCCAAGCCGATCGGCGGAGATATAGTTCAGTACCTCTTACCCGGCGGGATCCCCAAGTGTCCGGGGCTTTACGCTATTGGATACGAGGAATTGAGGAACAAAGCTGACAATGCGGTAGTCGATTTAGTCAATGATGGCAATTGCGAGTCTCCAACGGGGCCCGACTCAAAGTCCGACCCAGTAACTGCGAAAATCACCTACTGTTACCTCGGCATCGCCGAGAGCATAACGCTACAGCAGTGCTTGTTCTTTCATTTCCAGTCCACCATCAAGAACCAAAGCAAAGAGTGGGCTAGCATCAATGGATTCTTAGCGCAGAACTGTAAGGTCGAGCCGGGGGTCTCCCCGAAAACTATCTATATCAAGTTTGTTGAGGTGGAGAGAGATTTTCTTTCCGCGGGGTCTTTAGTTGAGTGCCTGGAAAAAGCCATCGGGTACCCCTTAAAGTTCAACAAATGAATCGTGTCCTTTATAAGGACTTGGGCTCGGCCGTCTGCTTTCTCGCCAGGGTTTTGCTGTTGAACTGTGAATGAGTTTGGTCCATTGGAATGAGGACGGGGCGAAGGTTGGGGGGGAACGCCTGTCTGATATTCGGAAGAATCGTCCCCACTCCCTTTTTTTTTTTTTTTTTTTTTTTTTGAAGACCTTGGAGTATGGGGATCGTGTGTTTGGTGGGTTCAAATGACGTTTTTATAAAAAAAGAATTTTATTGTAGAGCCCTGATATGTATTGCTGTATGTACATTCCACATTGGACATAGTTATACTTTCATTTTTTAAAGAAAATAATGTAATTGTTTTATTTTTTTTTGTTCACATCACATTTTTACATATCGATTTGTGAGTCGACAAAGTAACGAATGATGAGAAAAAAAAAAGCCAAGAGGCCGTCGCAGCCCAGGTAGATGATATTGTATATAATTTAGATAATCACTTTTTTTTTTTTTTTTTTTATACCCATTAAGTGTTTTTAATATTTCCAGCCAGTGTTGCCTGCAAAGACTTTGTTTCTGTGACGTACTGTATCCACTCTTAGCCGTCTTGCCATATCATTTATTTTATTATTATTCAGTAAAGTATTATTTTTTTTTCTACTGCAAGTAAGAAATTAAGAAGCATTGAGAAGAGGTGTGTGTGCACGTCCGGTCATTATATGACTCCACCAAGAGTTGTGCCGCAGTCCTGCTCATCCCACCGTCTACAACCAAAGCCGGGGGGCTACTGATCATGGAGAGGTCAAATGCCCGAGGTTCACCAGCTACAGGAGGTCCGCAGTGCCTTTCTCTAAAGAGTAGGAGCGTCTCTAAATGCTATGTTACAGTTTAAAAGGAGAATTTATCTACAAAAACAGTGGAATTATTATACTCCGGAGCTGCACTCACTATTCTGGTGCAGTCACTGTGTACATACATTACATTACTGATCCTGAGTTACATCCTGTATTATACCCCAGAGCAGCACTCACTATTCTGCTGGTGCAGTCACTGTGTACATACATTACATTACTGATCCTGAGTTACATCCTGTATTATACTCCAGAGCTGCACTCACTATACTGCTGGTGCAGTCTCTGTGTACATACATTACATTACTGATCCGGAGTTACCTCCTGTATTATACTCCAGAGCTGCACTCACTATTCTGCTAGTTCAGTGACTATACTTACAGTACAAGTTTGGGCACCCCTGGTCAAAATTCCTGTTATTGTGAACAGTTAAGCAAGTTGAAGATGAAATGATCTCTATAAGGCCTAAAGGTAAAGATGACGCATTTCCTTTGTATCTTAAGTAAAAAAATATATATATTTTCATCTTTTACATTTTATAAATTACAAAAAGAAAAATAGTCCAATGCAAAAGTTTGTGCACCCTGCATGGTTAGTTCCTAGTTGCGCCCCCTTTTTCAAGTATCACAGCTTGTAAACACTTTTTGTAGCCGGACAAGAGTCTTTCAGTTCTTGTCTGAGGGATTTTCCTCCGTTCTTCCTTGGAGAATTCTTCCAGTTCTGTGAGATTCCTGGGGAGTCTTGCATCCTCTGCTGTTTTGAGGTCTAGCCACAGATTTTCAATGTTGTTCAGATCAGGGGACTGTGAGGGCCATTGTAAAACCTTCAGCTTGCGCCTTTTGAGGTCGTCTATTGTGGATTGTGATTTGTGTTTAGGATCATTATCCGTTTGTAGAATCATCCTCTTTTCATCTTCAGCTTTTTTACAGATGGTGTTATGTTTGCATCAAGAATTTGTTGAAATTTCATTGAATCCATTCTTCCCTCTACCCGTGAAATGTTCCCATTGGCTGCAACACAACCCCAAAGCATGATTGATCCTCCCCCATGCTTAATGGTTGGCAGGATGTTCTTTTCCTGAAATTCTGTGCTCTTTTTTTCTCCACACGTACCTGTGATCATTGTGTTCACAGAGTTCTATTTTGTGTTTCAGACCTTATCTGAGCACACAAATCTCTAAGGGTGCCCAAACTTTTGCATCAGCCCATTTTCCTTTTTGTAATTTTTAAACTTTAAAAAATGACAATTTTTTTGTTTGCCTAAAATACAAAGGAAATGTGTCATCTATAACTTTAGGCCTTTTAGAGATCATTTTATCTTCAGCATTCAACATTACTGATCCTGAGTTACATCCTGTATTATCCTCCAGAGCTGCACTCACTATTTTGCTGGTGGAGTCACTGTGTACATACATTACATTACTGATCCAGGAACTGATCCTGAGTTACATCCTGTATTATACTCCAGAGCTGTACTCACTATTCTGCTGGTGGAGTCACTGTGTACATACATTACATTACTGATCCTGAGTTACATCCTGTATTATACTCCAGAGCTGCACTCACTATTCTGCTGGTGCAGTCACTGTGTACATACATTACTGATCCTGAGTTACATCCTGTATTATACTCCAGAGCTGCACTCACTATTCTGCTGGTGCAGTCACTGTGTACATACATTGCATTACTGATCCTGAGTTACATCCTGTATTATACCCCAGAGCTGCATTCAACTCTGTAGACTTCAGAGCTGGTATTTCCCAGCATTCCCTGTCTGATGTTCTACACTCTCGTGATTGACATTCTGGAAAATGTCTTTGCACCAGATTCTGTACAGTCTTAGCAAAGCTGATAAGAGAGGTCTCTGATAAGCTTGCTGATTATTTCCAATAGCAGCAGAATAGTGAGTGCAGCTCTGGAGTATAATACAGGAGGTAACTCGGGATCAGTAATGTAATGTATGTACACAGTGACTGCACCAGCAGAATAGTGAGTGCAGCTCTGGAGTATAATACAGGAGGTAACTCAGGATCAGTAATGTAATGTATGTACACAGTGACTGCACCAGCAGAATAGTGAGCGCTGCTCTGGAGTATAATTCAGGATCAGTGATGTATCTCAGCTGTTTCTGTAGATGAATATTCTCTATATGTAGACTGTAATTTGGCGGTCTGAGGGGGGGTGTACACTTTAGCTTTTTCTCACCAGACACCTGTTGCAGCAGTGGCCTCTCTTTCTGGTGCGCGGGGTCGTGTATGAACAGTTTATTTTGGCTTTGTGTCCTGCAGTAAGTGACTTTTTATCACTTCACACATCGGGTTTATCCAGTGAGATCCACGTGTCGCATCTTATATAAGATCGTTCTCTGCCGCTGGTGACCCGGTCGTGCTCATGTGATCGGCGCCATCTTTTATTTATTTCAGCCTTTTTCCTGCGGGTGGCAGCAGAGGACCGTCATCTCCGCTAACGCATTGCTTTTTTTTTCCTGATTTAGTCCTTTACCCCCTGGACTTGTGTGCGAGGGTCGCCCCTGCGGATGGTCGGGTGCTTCAGAATTTCCTGCAGCGTTTTTCCAGCTTTTGCAGATTGTTTCGCTTTACAGATAGTTCTGAGGTTTACGACGTGTGCCTGATTCATGACGAGACTTGAGCCATGAACCCGATCACTCAGTACAACTGTCTACACAACCAAAAAATGTTTCTTTCCGGCGCTCGGTCACTGGAGGTTCCCGGCCATCAAGGTCCTCGTCTCTAAATTTTCACTTTTGTATATTAACCTTTTTTTGTCATTTTAAGGACAGTTTTTTGCAGGAGTCCTGAGTATTTCAGTGTTTGACGTAGCTGCTAATAGTTTCACTATTTAAGTCTTTTCCCCCCTTTTTTTTTTTCTCTCTCCATGACAGCAGTATATACATTGTATATCTCATGTGTTCTGTCTGAGCTTACGTGCTGGGCCGATGCTTATGAACTTGTCTTAATAAGAAATCAAGGAAGTTCTGATGGACGGCGATGTTACATTATTACGTTTCAGTATGTTGCGTGTCCGTCGCTGAGGCCGCAACTTGTCATTGGCCTCATGGGTTGCTATGTAACCGAACCTTCACTGTAAGAGCTAATGTATAAAATGTCGTTGGAAATAAAGAGTGAACGATTTGTTATATGTATTCCCAATCTTGTGTGACTGCGACAGCCGTCCTCTCCTCCGGGGGAACGCTGGGACCCTGCGGCAGCCGTCCTGTCCTCTGGGGGAACGCTGGGACCCTGCGGCAGCTGTCCTATCTCTGGGGGAACACACTGGGACCCTGTGGCAGCTGTCCTCTCCTCCGGGGGAACACTGGGACCCTGCGGCAGCCGTCCTGTCCTCTGGGGGAACGCTGGGACCCTGCGGCAGCCGTCCTGTCCTCTGGGGGAACGCTGGGACCCTGCGGCAGCCGTCCTGTCCTCTGGGGGAACGCTGGGACCCTGCGGCAGCCGTCCTATCTCTGGGGGAACACACTGGGACCCTGTGGCAGCTGTCCTCTCCTCCGGGGGAACACTGGGACCCTGCGGCAGCCGTCCTGTCCTCTGGGGGAACGCTGGGACCCTGCGGCAGCCGTCCTGTCCTCTGGGGGAACGCTGGGACCCTGCGGCAGCCGTCCTATCTCTGGGGGAACACACTGGGACCCTGTGGCAGCTGTCCTCTCCTCCAGGGGAACACTGGGACCCTGCGGCAGCCGTCCTGTCCACTGGGGGAACACTGGGACCCTGTGGCAGCCATCCTGTCCTCTGGAGGGAACACTGGGACCCTGTGGCAGCCGTCCTGTCCTCTGGGGGAACACTGGGACCCTACGGCAGCCGTCCTGCCATCTGGGGGAGCGCTGGGACCCTGCGGCGGCCGTCCTGTCCTCTGGGGGAGCGCTGGGACCCCGCGGCGGCCGTCCTGTCCTCTGGGGGAGCGCTGGGACCCCGCGGCGGCCGTCCTGCCCTCTGGGGGAGCGCTGGGACCCTGCGGTGACTGTCCTGCCCTCTGGGGGTGCGCTGGGACCCTGCGGCGGCCGTCCTGTCCTCTGGGGGTGCGCTGGGACCCTGCGGCGGCCGTCCTGTCCTCTGGGGGAGCGCTGGGACCCCGCGGCGGCCGTCCTGTCCTCTGGGGGAGCGCTGGGACCCCGCGGCGGCCGTCCTGTCCTCTGGGGGAGCGCTGGGACCCTGCGGCGGCCGTCCTGTCCCCTGTGGGAGCGTTGGGACCCCGCGGCGGCCGTCCTGTCCTCTGGGGGAGCGCTGGGACCCCGCGGCGGCTGTCCTGCCCTCTGGGGGAGCGCTGGGACCCTGCGGCGGCCGTCCTGCCCTCTGGGGGAGCGCTGGTACCCTGCATGTGAACTCAGCCTTAATCTAATAAAGTCAATAATAGTGCTATTGTTTTAATCTGTTTTTTTCTAAAAAAATATATAATTTTTTCAATGTGGTTTTCTTTTTTTTTTTTTTTTGCAGATCACAATTTTTATTAAAGGGCACCTGTCATGTCCTATCTACTATCTACACTGCCCCCATTGCTTTAATGATGCAATATGTGTCACTAACGAGCTTTTTTTTCATTAAAATTGGTTGTGTTCTAATTATTTTATAACATATCCTACCTGCTCGTTCAGTCATAGGGGTGTGAGCCTCATATTCAGTCGCTGCTGGCGGTGCCAACGTATTTGAAATTTGCTCCCGGCGAGCGCTGATATTTGTGGGGCGCCTGCGCAGTTTTACACGTCCGGCCCCGGGTCACCACATGTGCGCGTTCAGACTGTGTACTTCGCAGCTTCACTGCACATGCGCTATGACCCGCTGATCCCTGTGCACAGTGTTGCTGTGTAGTTCACACGCGCGGGGAGCCGCAGATCATAGCGCATGCGCAGTGAAGCTGCGAAGTACCCAGTCTGAGAGCGCGCGGGGGATGATACAAGCGATGAGCAGATCACCCCCATGTAGCAGAAATGCTCCTGTTCTATGAGCTCCGACCACTAGGTGGCGCTCATAGCGGTCAGCACATGACAACCACTGGAGTCTGCTGCAGACCCAGGGTTGTCATGCCCACACATCGGTGACCCGTGATCACGTGACGGGGTCACCGATGGGCGGGGTAAGTGATGATCTTCCGGCGCGGCGATGTTAAATGCCGCTGTCAGAGATTGACAGCGGCATTTAACATGTTAACAGCCGTGGGTGGATCGCGATTCCACCTGCGGCTGTTGCAGGGCACATGTCAGCTGTAAGAATCAGCTGACATGTGCCCGGTTCAGTGCGAAGCTCACTGTGAATGGAGGAGGAGGTGAGCTGTGACATCACCTATTGTGATTGGTGGACGCTGTTATCAGCTGTATATAGAGGTGTTATCAGTCATTGTACAGGAGGAGGAGAAGGTGAGCTGTGACATCTACTGTATGTGGAGGTGTTATTAGTATTTGTCCTGCCTCTGATAATGAGCCTGCTGAAAATTCTTCCTGAAAGGCCAGGAAATTTGGGTCTACAAAAACGCCTGTGGCCCCCGCGAAAACTGCAACGCTGAGAATTTTTGTTCTCTTTATTAAAGATCGTGATGTGAAAAAACAAAAAATTGCCAAATTTTAAATAGATATAATCACAAAACCCTGATTTAAAGAAGTCATTTTTTGATAACACATTCTCTTCAATAAAGAGAAGGGTAAAAATAAAATGTTGCAGACCCTGTAGTCTCCGGTAGTACAGGGCATCTCGTGGAGCACGGAGACCTGTGATTGGCCCCAGCAGGTCAGGTGATGGGGATGGCAGCTTTTCAGAGACATAGCTGATGAGGCGCCATATCCATCCCCTGCCCTCAGCGCTCGGGTGAGTGAAGAATAGTGTCCTGTCCTGCTGGAAACCACCAGAGCAGAATAGTGAGTGCAGCTCTGGAGTATCATACGGGATGTAACTCAGGATCAGTAATGTAATGTATGTACACAGTGACTGCACCAGCAGAATAGTGAGTGCAGCTCTGGAGTATCATACAGGATGTAACTCAGGATCAGTAATGTAATGTATGTACACAGTGACTCCACCAGCAGAATAGTGAGTGCAGCTCTGGAGTATAATGCAGGATGTAACTCGGGGTCAGTAATGTAATGTATGTACACAGTGACTGTACCAGCAGAATAGTGAGTGCAGCTCTGGAGAATAATACAGGATGTAACTCAGGATCAGTAATGTAATGTATGTACACAGTGACTGCACCAGCAGAATAGTGAGTGCAGCTCTGGAGTATAATACAGGATGTAACTCAGGATCAGTAATGTATGTACACAGTGACTGCACCAGCAGAATAGTGAGTGCAGCTCTGGGGTATAATACTGGATGTAACTCAGGATCAGTAATGTATGTACACAGTGACTGCACCAGCAGAATAGTGAGTGCAGCTCTGGAGTATAATACAGGATGTAACTCAGGATCAGTAATGTAATGTATGTACACAGTGACTGCACCAGCAGAATAGTGAGTGCAGCTCTGGAGTATAATACAGGATGTAACTCAGGATCAGTAATGTAATGTATGTGCACAGTGACTGCACCAGCAGAATAGTGAGCGCAGCTCTGGAATATAATACAGGATGTAACTCAGGATCCGTAATGTAATCCATGTACACAGTGACTGCACCAGCAGAATAGTGAGTGCAGCTCTGGAGTATAATACAGGATGTAACTCTGGATCAGTAATGTAATGTATGTACACAGTGACTGCACCAGCAGAATAGTGAGTGCAGCTCTGGAGTATAATACAGGAGGTAACTCAGGATCAGTAATGTAATGTATGTACACAGTGACTGCACCAGCAGAATAGTGAGTGCAGCTCTGGGGTATAATACTGGCTGTAACTCAGGATCAGTAATGTATGTACACAGTGACTGCACCAGCAGAATAGTCAGTGCAGCTCTGGAGTATAATACAGGATGTAACTCAGGATCAGTAATGTATGTACACAGTGACTGCACCAGCAGAATAGTGAGTGCAGCTCTGGGGTATAATACAGGATGTAACTCAGGATCAGTAATGTATGTACATAGTGACTGCACCAGCAGAATAGTGAGCGCAGCTCTGGAGTATAATGTAAGATGTACCTCAGGATCAGTAATGTAATGTATGTACACAGTGACTGCACCAGCAGAATAGTGAGCGCAGCTCTGGAATATAATACAGGATGTAACTCAGGATCAGTAATGTAATGTATGTACACAGTGACTGCACCAGCAGAATAGTGAGTGCAGCTCTGGAGTATAATACAGGAGGTAACTCAGGATCAGTAATGTAATGTATGTACACAGTGACTGCACCAGCAGAATAGTGAGTGCAGCTCTGGGGTATAATACTGGCTGTAACTCAGGATCAGTAATGTATGTACACAGTGACTGCACCAGCAGAATAGTGAGTGCAGCTCTGGAGTATAATACAGGATGTAACTCAGGATCAGTAATGTATGTACACAGTGACTGCACCAGCAGAATAGTGAGTGCAGCTCTGGGGTATAATACAGGATGTAACTCAGGATCAGTAATGTATGTACATAGTGACTGCACCAGCAGAATAGTGAGCGCAGCTCTGGAGTATAATGTAAGATGTACCTCAGGATCAGTAATGTAATGTATGTACACAGTGACTGCACCAGCAGAATAGTGAGCGCAGCTCTGGAATATAATACAGGATGTAACTCAGGATCCGTAATGTAATCCATGTACACAGTGACTGCACCAGCAGAATAGTGAGTGCAGCTCTGGAGTATAATACAGGATGTAACTCAGGATCAGTAATGTAATATATGTACACAGTGACTGCACCAGCAGAATAGTGAGTGCCGCTCTGGAGTATAATACAGGAGGTAACTCAGGATCAGTAATGTATGTGCACAGTGACACCAGCAGAATATTGAGTGCAGCTCTGGGGTATAACACTGGTTCAGTACACGATAAGAAATGTATTACAGGTAAGCTACATACAGTGCATGTAAAAGTTTGGGCACCCGTGGTCAAAATTCCTGCCATTATGAACAGTTAAGCAAGTTGAAGATGAAATGTTCTCTAAAAGGCCTGAAGGTAAAGATGACGCATTTCCTTTGTATTTTAGGCAAATATATATATTTTCATCTTTTACATTTTCTAAATTACGAAAACAAAAATGCACTGATACGAAAGTTTGTGCACCCTGCATGGTTAGTACCTAGTTGCGCCCCCTTTTGAAACTATCACAGCTTGTAAACGCTTCTTGTAGCCGGATAAGAGTCTTTCAGTTCTTGTCTGAGGGATTTTCATCCTTTCTTCCTTGGAGAATTCTTCCAGTTCTGTGAGATTCCTGGGGCGTCTTGCATCCTCTGCTATTTTGAGGTCTAGCCACAGATTTTCAATAATGTTCAGATCAGGGGACTGTGACAGCTGAATTTTATGGGGAGGACACGCAGCAGATTTTTTCTTCTGCTGCCTCTTCCATGAAGGCCATATTTGTAGAGGTGTCTCTGAACAGTAGAACAATGTACTACAACTCCGGAATCTTTCTGAAGGTCTTTTGCAGTCAAGCAGGGGGTTGTGATTTGCCTCTCTAGCAATCCTACGAACAACTCACTGAAATTTTGCTTGGTCTTCCAGACCTTATTTTGACCTCCACTGTTCCTGTTAACTGCCATTTCAAAGCTGGGAAATTTGCATCACCTGGCCTTTTCTAACGATGATGGTGAACAAGTCATAACCCTAACAGGCTAATTAACGCTGACCAAGGTTTCAGACCTTATCTGAGCACACAATCTCCAATGGTGGCCAAACTTTTGCATTGACCCATTTTCCTTTTTGTAATTATTAAAATAAAGAAAATGACTTTTTTTTTCCCTCCTAAAATACAAAGGAAAGCTGTCATCTTTACCTTTTAGAGATCATTTCATCTTCAACTTGCTTAACTGTTCACAAAAACAGGAATTTTTCCAGGGGTGCACAAACTTTTACATTCCACTGTATTTTGCCAAGAGGGGGATGTACTTGGGAGGTGTCAGCATTTAGCATGATCTGATGGTGTTTCCTCACCTCTGTTTGGGGCTTAATGTTCTTTATCACATTACGGTGTCGGCTCCATCTCACCACTAGATGGCAGACACGCTCCGCCGAGCTGTATACTGGACTCTATACTTCAGTTTGGCTACATTAGAGCTCACTTTTCGTTACATAAGTAAAAAAAAAAGAAAAAGACCCTTTTCCCTGAGTGTTTTAGATCCGCGTTTCATTAGTGTTTGGTCAGTTTTTACCATCCGAGTTTCATCAATGATTTTCGGTTATGAAAAATGAATAACTTGTTCAGTTTCTTCTACCCGTAACAATGTGGATCTCTGTACAACGATAATGGCCTCGTAATTTACTGATCGATATAGGACCTAGAAACGTGAGATAGTTACCAAGAGGGAGGAGAGAACTGCGGCTGCGATCCACCGGCTTCATTGCGATGTCAGGATTCATCAGTCATCTCCAGAATTCTGCTGTGAAACTGCTTGAAATGTTACAAAACTCTGTTACACAAATTTTTATGAAAATTTTTACGCCAATCCCCGATAACTCTGCCAACGTTATGAAAAGAGGATGTGGATTAAGAGGCTTAGCTGAGCGCGGCTGACAAATACGTCATCATTTACACCTCAAAAGTGGTGGAAATTACTACAGAAATGTCCAACAATCGCCTACTAGAATGCCTACCTTGTAGAAGCTGAAAACTGCGCCCAATTCATTAAGCAATTTGGCCCATTTTACTTTAGTGCACTCAGCAAGACTGGTGTACGAAATGTGAGCCTCCAGGAATCAGGGCCACAGTGATAAAAAATTATGTGCAACATAAAAATATGATTTAAGATTTTTTTTTTCTATATATTTTTTTAATTCTCCACATTTGTAGCTATACTACTCCAGACCTGCACTTCCTATTTTGCTGGGGCAATCGCTGTGTACATACATTACTGATCCTGAGTTACATCCTGTATTATACTCCAGAGCTGCACTCACTATTCTGCTGGTGCAGTCACTGTGTACATACATTACATTACTGATCCTGAGTTACATCCTGTATTATACTCCAGAGCTGCACTCACTATTCTGCTGGTGCAGTCACTGTGTACATACATTACATTACTGATCCTGAGTTACCTCCTGTATTATACTCCAGAGCTGCACTCACTATTCTGCTGGTGCAGTCACTGTGTACATACATTACATTACTGATCCGGAGTTACATCCTGTATTATACTCCAGAGCTGCACTCACTATTCTGCTGGTGCAGTCACTGTGTATATACATTACATTACTGATCCTGAGTTATATCCTGTATTATACTCCAGAGCTGCACTCACTATTCTGCTGGTGCAATCACTGTGTACATACATTACATTACTGATCCTGAGTTACATCCTGTATTATACTCCAGAGCTGCACTCACTATTCTGCTAGTGCAGTCACTGTGTATATACATTACATTACTGATCCTGAGTTATATCCTGTATTATACTCCAGAGCTGCACTCACTATTCTGCTGGTGCAATCACTGTGTACATACATTACTGATCCTGAGTTACCTCCTGTATTATACTCCAGAGCTGCACTCACTATTCTGCTGGTGCAGTCACTGTGTACATACATTACATTACTGATCCTGAGTTACATCCTGTATTATACTCCAGAGCTACACTCACTATTCTGCTGGTGCAGTCACTGTGTACATACATTACATTACTGATCCTGAGTTACATCCTGTATTATACTCCAGAGCTGCACTCACTATTCTGCTGGTGCAATCACTGTGTACATACATTACATTACTGATCCTGAGTTACATCCTGTATTATACTCCAGAGCTGCACTCACTATTTTGCTGGTGCAGTCACTGTGTATATACATTACATTACTGATCCTGAGTTACCTCCTGTATTATACTCCAGAGCTACACTTACTATTCTGCTGGTGCAGTCACTGTGTACATACATTACATTACTGATCCTGAGTTACATCCTGTATTTTCTCCAGAGCTGCATTCACTATTCTGCTGGAGCAGTCACTATGTACATACATTACATTACTGATCCTGAGTTGCATCCTGTATTATACTCCAGAGCTGCACTCACTATTCTGCTGGTGCAGTCACTGTGTACATACATTACATTACTGATCCTGAGTTACCTCCTGTATTATCCTCCAGAGCTGCACTCACTATTCTGCTGGTGCAGTCACTGTGTACATACATTACATTACTGATCCTGAGTTACATCCTGTATTTTCTCCAGAGCTGCATTCACTATTCTGCTGGAGCAGTCACTATGTACATACATTACATTACTGATCCTGAGTTGCATCCTGTATTATACTCCAGAGCTGCACTCACTATTCTGCTGGTGCAGTCACTGTGTACATACATTACATTACTGATCCTGAGTTGCATCCTGTGTTATACTCCAGAGCTGCACTCACTATTCTGCTGCTCCAGCCGCTCCCTCTCTCCTCACACACATATTATAGATATACACACAATAATAACTACTTACACTACAGACTTCTGGTCCGGTTACCAAAGAAAATAATAACCACAAACAATAAATAAAATAAACATAAACAAAATAAACAATAGCTGACAAATATATACAAACTTAGTTTTTATTTTATATTAATTAAAAAAAAAAACTGTACAAATATATACAAGACTAAACAAAACCCCCCACACTGGAGCCCACCAGTCCCTCCCCGGCACTGACCTGAGAGCTGCTCCTGCGTCTCATGCCTCAGTCCAACGTCCATAGGCCAGATCAGGCAGTGCCAGTTTTTCACCCAAATAACCAGTGTCCCACAAGATGAACCCACCTCCCCCCATTTCCCACAACCCAACCTAACACCTACACCCAAACCCATATATACAATATATACAGAAACAAACAATACAATAACCACAACTGACAAAGCCCAAGTTCGGCGCCTGCAGCCCTACATCACTGTCTACTGATCAATAAAACAAAAATCTATGGTGTCAGCAGCAGCCCACCACCAGGAGAGGAGATGACCAGACTAGGGCACACTAAAAGAAAAGCCCCTCCAGAGGAGAGCGGCCCTCCGTGTACCCAGTCTCTCATACTCCAGAGAACGCACCTTCACCAGGTCACCGAGTATGGTCCTAAACACATCGTCCACTGGGAGGATTTTCCGTTGCGTCGATACTAAGCACCGTGCTTTCCACGTGTGATACCTGACCACTGTGCTAACTAGAAATAAGGTGCAGTTGTCCATAGGCCAACACTCCATAGGCCCATTCCTCCTAAGAGAGACCGGCCAGCCAATGGAGGCGCCCACCCTGTTGTACACCTCTGTGTTAAAGGGACAACGAAGCAGGAAGTGGTCCATGCTTTCAAGCATGGTACCACAATGCTCCCGAGGACAGTTCCTGTCCTCAGAGCTCCTACACTTCAGATTGTCCCTCACACACAGTTTCCCATGGAAGCAGCGCCAAGCCAAGTCCCAAAACTTCGAGGGGATCCTGATAGAATTCAAAAGATGCAGACCCACCCCAAGATCCCGACTTGGGCAATCCCTGAGCGCCAGAGGCCTCTGAAAATGGGTCAACAGAACCCTTTTGTCAAGGAGCTTCGTGACCTCCAACATTCCCAGACACCACCGGCGAATTACCTTCAGAACCACGGTAGCGTAAGCCGAGAGATGTCCATGCGGTGTGCGGAGATCCTTCACTTGCCCTCCTGTCTCCCGTTCCTGGAAGAAAGGCTGAAACCATCCCCTACAGGAGAATACCCACAGAGGAGCCCTCTCTTTCCAGAGGTTTGCAATATTGATCTTAATGAAGGTATTCACAAGGAATACCACAGGGTTGACCATACCCAACCCTCCTAGTCTCCTCGTACGGTAAGTAACCTCCCTCTTGACCAGGTTCAGTCTATTCCCCCATAACAGTTGGAAGAACAAACTGTAGACCCGAGTCCAGAGAGGCTCCGGCAAGATGCACACACTGCCCAGATAGATCAGCAAAGGGAGCAGGTAAGTTTTGATCAGGTTTATCCTTTCCCTTAGGGTCAAAGACCAACCCTTCCATTGGCTCACCTTCTGAGTGGCGATCTCTAGCCTGCTGTCCCAATTTTGTTTGGGGTAATCCCCCTGGCCAAATTCGATGGCAAGAACTTTTGCAGAGACTTTGGGTCCTGGAAGGGTGTCCGGGAGATCAAAACCAGGATCTCCTCCTCCCAACCAGAGACTCTCACACTTATCCCGGTTGATCTTGGACCCGGATGCCTCTGAGTAGCGATTTACCTCTGACATCAGCCATTCTGCTTCCCCGTCAGAGGAAACAAAAACGGTGACGTCATCGGCATACGCCACCACTCTGAGTGGCTTCCGGTGCTGCCCGGTCCATCCCGATCACAGTCAACGGTCCACGCTCCACCCTCCTAAGAAGCGGGTCAATCGCAAACACGTACAGCAGCGGGCTCAAGGGACAACCCTGGCGAACACCACACCCAACCTCAAAAGAGCTGCCAATCCAACAGTTCACAAGCGGGAAACTCTCTGCCCCAGCGTACAAAGTCTTAAGCCAATCAACAAACCCCCCCGGCAGGCCATACCTCAGAAGGACAGACCAGAGGTACTCATGATTAACCCGATCAAACGCTTTTGCCTGGTCCAATGCAGAGTACAGCACTAATTGTACTGCGGCCCGGAACAGAGCAATGCTGGGCTCCCGAAAGGAGTCGGGGCACAAATTTCACCAGCCGATTAAACAGCACCTTTGCCAAAACCTTCCTGTCTGCATTGAGAAGCGCTATGGGACGCCAATTCTCAATGCAAGATGAGTCCTTACCCTTTGACAAGATGATCAGGGCAGACCTCCTCATTGACTTTGGCAGAGTGCCCGAGAAAAGACACTCATTGAATACCTCAGTCAAGAGGGGAACCAAGGTGTCCTTAAAGGTCTTATAGAATTCAGATGTTAAGCCATCTGGACCGGGAAATTTCTTTAGGGTAAGCCCTTCAATCGCCAACTTAACTTCCTCTTCCCTGATCATCTCTGTCAAAATGCCAAGAGAGGGGTCTACCCCTGGTTCGGGGACGGCTTCTGCCAGAAAATCCGACATCTCATCCCAATCCAGATACCTCTTCCCCAAGAGGTGCGAGTAGAAGGATCTGACGACCTCCAGGATCCCTGATCTGGATCTTTTCAGGGACCCCGCAGTGTCAACCAGTCCTGTAACAACTTTACTATTCACTGACATCTTGCAGTTTCTGTAAGGGTCGGGCGAGCGGTACTTCCCATAATCCCTCTCAAATACCAAAGATGCGTGTCTATCATACTGACACCTCATTAGCAAAGATTTCACTCTGGAGATCTCCTCGCGGCTACCTGCAGTTGAGACAAGATGCTCGAGTTTCCTCCTCAGTCCCTGATACAGGCGATACCTGTCCAGGCTCCTGAGGCTCGAGAGCTGGCGGAAGAATCTCGCCACATTTTTCTTAAACATCTCCCACCACTCTGACTTACTACTACAAAGATCCAGTAAGGGTACCTGGCTCTGAAGAAAATCCTCAAAGGACTGTCTTATCTCCGCTTCTTCCAAGAGAGACGAATTGAGCCTCCAAAAGCCTCTTCCCATCCGGGGGGTCTCTGTAACATTCAGGGAAAACAAAATCAAACAGTGATCGGAGAACTCCACCTCAACAATAGATACTGCTGAAGAGACGGCTTCCTCCTTTAAATAAAACCTGTCTATCCTGGACCTACAGTTACCTCTATGATAGGTGAACCCCTCGTGGCCTGGGGTGTGCCGGATGTGGACATCCACCAGGCGAGCCTCACTAGCTATACTATTAAGGGCGACGTTATCATAAGTCAGCTTATCTCTGGAACCTCCTCTATCCCGGGGCCTCGTGACAGTGTTGAAGTCCCTTCCAAAAACGACCTGCCGACTCGTAAAAAGGTAGGGCTTGATCCTCATAAAGAGACACTTCCGGTCCCACTTAGATTGGGGACCATAGATGTTAATGAGCCGAAGCTCCTGTCCCTTCATGAGGACATCTAATATCAGGCACCTCCCCATTTCTAACTCAATAACCCGTCGGCATTCTACCGGTGTGGTAAAAAGGACCGCCACTCCGCTATACGGCTCGGCCGCAAGAGACCAATAGGAGGGCCCGAGTCTCCACTCCCTCTTAGCTATAAACACCTCTGCCATATTTGGCAGCCTGGTCTCTTGCAAAAAGAAAATGTCAGCTTCAACCCGGCTGAGAAAATCAAAGGCCGCAAATCTAGCCATATTTGACTTAATGCTGACGACATTAATGGACGCCAGCGTCAACGGAGTGGGTACCGCCATCATTGGTGATTGAGTTAGATGGCTTTCTTCTTCCCACTCCCCTTATCCTCTGCCTCAGACGAGGAATCCTTCCCCCTCTTTAATGACACAGAGGTGTCCATTCTCACATTTTTCCTTCTTTTCTCATCATCGTCTCCGGACTCTGGGCCAGTCCCTCCCCCCCCAAGGACCTTGCATCCCCAGGAGAAGGAGACTCGGCGCCCCCTGTAAGCTCCGCTGAAGCCGGAACCTCACCCTCAGCCTCCTCTTCTGAGGAAGAGATGTTATCAAGGGCTTGGAACCGGTTAGAAAGACCAACAAGAGGGGAGTTAGTTTTACCTTCCTTAGGTACCTTGGTCAGAGCGGGAGAAGATGTTTTATCTCCCTTCTTTCTCTTCTTTTTGGTGCCGAGCTTACGCTTGTTCTCTAGCCACCGCTTATTATCCTCATCCATACTTTCCTAATGGGAGGATTCTAAGGCAGAGGCAGTTTCCTCCCTGTGGATCCTCCTGACCTCCTCATCCAACTCATCATCCCTCGGGGCCTCAGCAGCAACACTGGCATCCAGGACAGAGGCCGCCCCAGTAGCCCGGGGCTCACCCCGCTCCCTCTCCTGTCTGCGCTTGTCTAGACGCCTCAGCTGGGCAGGCATCTTTTTATTGCTTTTCTTCCCTGGCCCCTCAGCTCCCCCACCCCTGCTAGTCCCCTCCCCAGCAGAATCGGCCTCACGGCTTTCTCCCACTGGGGTCTCGACTGCATTAGCGAAGGAGCGAGGACAACGGCTGAATGGGTGACCTAACTCACCACACAGGTGGCACCTAATCTCCACACAAGGCAGCAAGATGGCCGATACCCCCACACAACGCACATTTCTGCACAGTGCAGTTTGCACTGAAGTGTGTGGGGTCGCCGCACCTGTGACAGAGCTTCGGTTGCCCCTGGTAGAAGACCAGGATACAATCCCTACCCAGGAAGGCAGATGATGGAATGTGGGCAACCGTACCACCTGAACGCTTAAGTTTTACCATAAACGTCCAGGCCCCTGACCAGATACCAAACTTGTCGTGGTTTTTCTTTGGCATCTCCACCACCTCTCCATACCAACCAAGCCACGTCATGATGTCATAACAAGAAAGCGACTTGTTACGAGTCATCACGGTCACTTTCTTGATCTGGTTTTGGCGAGACACTGCCTGAACGGCAAAGTCTCGCCAGCCGGGCTCATTTTTTGCCAACTCATAATTCGTCCAGAAGAGTTCAAGCCCCTCCGGCCGAACAAAGCTGACATCAAACTCAGGCGTGGAATAGGGATGTATCAAGGCGTAGATGTCAATCGCCTTGAAGCCCATCCTCAGCAGGAGCTCCACAACTTTAGACCTTGGAGGACATGCATCACTGCCCCTCCACTGAAGACGGACCACATTCCTACGCACACTGCCTGGCCCGGCTGTTGGGAGGGACCACACTGTATCCCCCCCTTTTTGCTCTCGGAAGGCCCCGAGGCCATGCCTCTCTATCCAGAAGGATAGATCAACCTCTCAACCCTCTACCATTAGTAATCTCTCCCCAAAGCCCGGAGACGAGGAGGATGCCCTATTTGCCCCGGAGGTGACACTGGCATAACTCTGGACAGGCGTTGCCACCCCCGGGTGGGCAACCGGACCAGTGACTACATCAGCCCCAACAGCATCACTATTACCCACCTCCATCTCACCCTCCACCAAACCAGCAACAACACCACTAGACAATGAATTGGCCTCATTCACACCCACCACCACATTCATTCCTGCTGGACCAGTGACAATGGTGGATGACCTTTTGACCTCTGCATCAGGCACAAGGGGCTCAGTCACCTCCATAGAACTGGAGGCGACCTCACCCCTGGTCTTGTGTGTGCCCTCCACATCATCAGTCGGTAATTTCTGCTGTTTTGAATTTGTAGTGATGTGCCGCTGATCTTTAGCTGCTGTGAGGCGCCGCTGATCTTTAGCATCAGGATCTTCCTGACCAGCGACGCCAACACAGAATAGCAGTTTGGTGGGAGGACCGGAACGCTCAGCCTCGACAGCCCCCTCACACTGCCGCCGCTCCTCAACTAAGTGATCAGCAGCAACAGCATTCAGAGGCGCCGAGGCTACCGGAGCTGCCCCCGACACCGGGCCGCTCCCCCCTCCCACTGAGGAGCGCACCACAGCATCGTGGCCTGACGGAACGCCCGCCGCCGGGCCGCCCTCACTGTCCAGCCTCTCGGCTGATGCACCTCCTGCTGCGTCCCCGCTACTACAAGCAGAGACGGAGCTCTGCGCCTCACTACCGCGCTGTGCAATCTCCCCGCGCCTTTGCACCGGATCCACAGCAGAACCCGGGCTGGGAGCACCATCATGCATGCCGCTGTCAGGCTTTACCTCCATGCTGGAAGCCTTGCAGCTTCTGGGAGTCTCCACAGTCCCGGGGGGAGTAGGAGCCACATTGCTGCGACTCCTGGTGGAGCGTCTCACCACCGAGTCCTCCGATGTGCAGGCCGGTTGCTGGTTTCTTCTGTCCCCGCCGGCCTGGTTCGGGAAGCAGAAGCCTGGAACTTGGCTCCATCACTCATCCCAGAAACCCGCCCCCTCCCTGGGTAGGAGAGAGAGCAAGTCCCCAGGTGGAGAGGTGTTGGTTCTCAGAGAAATCAGGAGCACACAGCAGGATCTGCAGCCACCACACCCGTAATCAGCACACTGAGCAGCAGCTGATCAGAGCTGTACTCACTAGTCTGCTGGGACAGTCACTGTGTACATACATTACATTACTCATCCTGAGTTACATCCTGTATTATACTCCAGAGCTGCACTCACTATTCTGCTGGTGCAGTCACTGTGTACATACATTACATTACTGATCCTGAGTTACATCCTGTATTATACTCCAGAGCTGCATTCACTATTCTGCTGGTGCAGTCACTTTGTACATACATTACATTACTGATCCTGAGTTACATCCTGTATTATTCTCCAGAGCTGCACTCACTATTCTGCTAGTGCAGTCACTGTGTACATACATTACATTACTGATCCTGAGTTACATCCTGTATTATACTCCAGAGCTGCACTCACTATTCTGCTGGTGCAGTCACTGTGTACATACATTACATTACTGATCCTGAGTTACATCCTGTATTATACTCCAGAGCTGCACTCACTATTCTGCTAGTGCAGTCACTGTGTACATACATTACATTACTGATCCTGAGTTACATCCTGTATTATACTCCAGAGCTGCACTCACTATTCTGCTGGTGCAGTCTCTGTGTACATACATTACTGATCCTGTACTGAGCCATTGTATATGGCATTATAATCCTCTTCATTCAGGAGGCTTCTCAGCTGACATATATCTCCTGCTTGTTCAGTGTCTGCACAGATCTTACTCCAGGCATTGTGCTGTAATTTGCTACATTACACCTGACTGTCCCCAGTATGATGATAAATGTCCATTGTCGCTCCCCCTCTTGCAGCTTGGTAAGGACAGGTCTCCATTTCTGTCCTGCTGACAGTTTCCCTTTCTTTCTCGCTCTCTGGTCTGAGCTCTCACAGATTGTCGTCTTCTCTGAGATCTTGGTCCCTGCTCTCATTACTTTAATGCGGGATTGTCGTTCACTGTGGCTCTAATGATGTGTCCCTTATACAGAACGTGACGTTTTCCATGAACTTCTTTCAAGGAGACGTCCTTTAAATCTTCCTCAGAGGCAACTTCTGCTGTAAGAGCCTGAACTTCTTCCTTCTGGGCCCCTCGCTCTCTTCATGCATGGCTGCCCACCCAGATATAATGAGGCAGTATTTAAGCAGAGGAAATTGGGTTATTGTGTTCATGGATTGTTTTTCCTTTCTTTTTTTCATGGATCTTTGTGAAAAAAATGTTCTTAGCTGAGTTTTACATTTACTGACAGCAAGCAGAGGGAACCAGACCGGACCCCCATAGACATCAGCCTCCTGCACTTTTTTTTTTAAGAATTTGTGTTGCACGTGCACCAAGAACTAAAACCGCCGGTGAATGCGGTATATTGATGTACCACCATCGCGGCACGGCACTGGGGCGATGAAATGTATTAAATTCTAGGGGTTTGCTGCATTGATTCGTAGTCATTTTGTTTCTTTGACTGTGCTGCTCAGCTATAAATTGTGATTGTTAGAGGAAGTGGAAAGGAAAGTTTTTATAAGCAGAAGTGGATTGGGCAGGAACGAGTAGAAGTTCATACTTCTCAACCTTCTTGGATCCACTCCTTGAACACTCAAATAACACATCCTAGATCTGAATGAATGAAATCTCCTCATTGAATATTTTGTTCTGTAGAAAGCTGAATGTGCTGACAACAAAATCACACAAAAATCATCAATGGAAATCACATTTATTAACCAATGGAGGCCTGGATTTGGAGTCACCCCCAAAATTAAAGTGGAAAAACACACTACAGGCTGATCCAACTGTGATGTAATGTCCTTAAAACAAGTCAAAATGAGGCTGAGTATTGTGTGTGGCCTCCACGTGCCTGTATGACCTCCCTACAACGCCTGGGCATGCTCCTGATGAGGCTGAGTATTGTGTGTGGCCTCCACGTGCCTGTATGACCTCCCTACAACGCCGGGGCATGCTCCTGATGAGGCTGAGTATTGTGTGTGGCCTCCACGTCCCTGTATGACCTCCCTACAACGCCTGGGCATGCTCCTGATGAGGCTGAGCATTGTGTGTGGCCTCCACGTGCCTGTATGACCTCCCTACAACGCCTGGGCATGCTCCTGATGAGGCTGAGTATTGTGTGTGGCCTCCACATGCCTGTATGACCTCCCTACAATGCCTGGGCATGCTCCTGATGAGGCTGAGTATTGTGTGTGGCCTCCACGTGCCTGTATGACCTCCCTACAATGCCTGGGCATGCTCCTGATGAGGCTGAGTATTGTGTGTGGCCTCCACGTGCCTGTATGACCTCCCTACAACGCCTGGGCATGCTCCTGATGAGGCTGAGTATTGTGTGTGGCCTCCACGTGCCTGTATGACCTCCCTACAATGCCTGGGCATGCTCCTGATGAGGCTGAGTATTGTGTGTGGCTTCCACGTGCCTGTATGACCTCCCTACAACGCCTGGGCATGCTCCTGATGAGGCTCAGTATTGTGTGTGGCCTCCACGTGCCTGTATGACCTCCCTACAAAGCCTGGGCATGCTCCTTATGAGGCTGAGTATTGTGTGTGGCCTCCACGTGCCTGTATGACCTCCCTACAACGCCTGGGCATGCTCCTGATGAGGCTGAGTATTGTGTGTGGCCTCCACGTGCCTGTATGACCTCCCTACAACGCCTGGGCATGCCCCTGATGAGGCTGAGTATTGTGTGTGGCCTCCACGTGCCTGTATGACCTCCCTACAACGCCTGGGCATGCTCCTGATGAGGCTGAGTATTGTGTATGGCCTCCACGTGCCTGTATGACCTCCCTACAACGCCTGGGCATGCCCCTGATGAGGCTGAGTATTGTGTGTGGCCTCCACGTGCCTGTATGACCTCCCTACAACGCCTGGGCATGCTCCTGATGAGGCTGAGTATTGTGAGTGGCCTCCACGTGCCTGTATGACCTCCCTACAACGCCTGGGCATGCTCCTGATGAGGCTGAGTATTGTGTGTGGCCTCCACGTGCCTGTATGACCTCCCTACAACGCCTGGGCATGCTCCTGATGAGGCTGAGTATTGTGTGAGGCCTCCACGTGCCTGTATGACCTCCCTACAACGCATGGGCATGCTCCTGATGAGGCTGAGTATTGTGTGTGGCCTCCACGCGCCTGTATGACCTCCCTACAACGCCTGGGCATGCTCCTGATGAGGCTGAGTATTGTGTGTGGCCTCCACGTGCCTGTATGACCTCCCTACAACGCCTGGGCATGCTCCTGATGAGGCTGAGTATTGTGTGTGGCCTCCACGTGCCTGTATGACCTCCCTACAACGCCTGGGCATGCTCCTGATGAGGCTGAGTATTGTGTGAGGCCTCCACGTGCCTGTATGACCTCCCTACAACGCCTGGACATGCTCCTGATGAGGCTGAGTATTGTGTGTGGCCTCCACGCGCCTGTATGACCTCCCTACAACGCCTGGGCATGCTCCTGATGAGGCTGAGTATTGTGTGTGGCCTCCACGTGCCTGTATGACCTCCCTACAACGCCTGGGCATGCCCCTGATGAGGCTGAGTATTGTGTGTGGCCTCCACGTGCCTGTATGACCTCCCTACAACGCCTGGGCATGCTCCTGATGAGGCTGAGTATTGTGAGTGGCCTCCACGTGCCTGTATGACCTCCCTACAACACCTGGGCATGCTCCTGATGAGGCTGAGTATTGTGTGTGGCCTCCACGTGCCTGTATGACCTCCCTACAACGCCTGGGCATGCTCCTGATGAGGCTGAGTATTGTGAGTGGCCTCCACGTGCCTGTATGACCTCCCTACAACACCTGGGCATGCTCCTGATGAGGCTGAGTATTGTGTGTGGCCTCCACGTGCCTGTATGACCTCCCTACAACGCCTGGACATGCTCCTGATGAGGCTGAGTATTGTGTGAGGCCTCCACGTGCCTGTATGACCTCCCTACAACGCCTGGGCATGCTCCTGATGAGGCTGAGTATTGTGTGTGGCCTCCACGTGCCTGTATGACCTCCCTACAACGCCTGGGCATGCCCCTGATGAGGCTGAGTATTGTGTGTGGCCTCCACGTGCCTGTATGACCTCCCTACAACGCCTGGGCATGCTCCTGATGAGGCTGAGTATTGTGAGTGGCCTCCACGTGCCTGTATGACCTCCCTACAACACCTGGGCATGCTCCTGATGAGGCTGAGTATTGTGTGTGGCCTCCATGTGCCTGTATGACCTCCCTACAACGCCTGGGCATGCTCCTGATGAGGCTGAGTATTGTGTGTGGCCTCCACGTGCCTGTATGACCCCCCTACAACGCCTGGGCATGCTCCTGATGAGGCTGAGTATTGTGTGTGGCCTCCACGTGCCAGTATGACCTCCCTACAACGCCTGGGCATGCTCCTGATGAGGCTGAGTATTGTGAGTGGCCTCCACGTGCCTGTATGACCTCCCTACAACGCCTGGGCATGCTCCTGATGAGGCTGAGTATTGTGTGTGGCCTCCACGTGCCTGTATGACCTCCCTACAACGCCTGGGCATGCTCCTGATGAGGCTGAGTATTGTGAGTGGCCTCCACGTGCCTGTATGACCTCCCTACAACTCCTGGGCATGCTCCTGATGAGGCTGAGTATTGTGTGTGGCCTCCACGTGCCAGTATGACCTCCCTACAACGCCTGGGCATGCTCCTGATGAGGCTGAGTATTGTGTGTGGCCTCCACGTGCCTGTATGGCCTCCCTACAACGCCTGGGCATTCTCCTGATGAGGCTGAGTATTGTGTGTGGCCTCCACGTGCCTGTATGACCTCCCTACAACGCCTGGGCATGCTCCTGATGAGGTTGCGGATGGTCTCCTGTGGGATCTCCTCCCAGACCTGGAATAAAGCATCCGCCAATTCCTGGACAGTCTGTGGTGCAACGTGACGTTGGTGGATGGAGCGAGACATGATGTCCCAGATGTGCTCAATCGGATTCAGGTCTGGGGAACGGGCGGCCAGTCCATAGCTTCAATGCCTTCATCTTGCAGGAACTGCTGACACACTCCAGCCACATGAGGTCTGGCATTGTCCTGCATTAGGAGAAACCCAGGGCCATTAGGAGGAACCCAGGGCCAACCGCACCAGCATATGGTCTCACAAGGGGTCTGAGGATCTCATCTCGGTACCTAATGGCAGTCAGGCTACCTCTGGCGGGCACATGGAGGGCTGTGCGGCCCTCCAAAGAAATGCCACACCACACCATTACTGACCCACTGCCAAACCTGTCATGCTGAAGGATGTTGCAGGCAGCAGATCGCTCTCCACGGCGTCTCCAGACTCTGTCACGTCTGTCACATGTGCTCAGTGTGAACCTGCTTTCATCTGTGAAGAGCACAGGGCGCCAGTGGCCACTTTGCCAATCCTGGTGTTCTGTGGCAAATGCCAAGCGTCGTGCACGGTGTTGGGCTGTGAGCACAACCCCCATCTGTGGATGTCGGGCCCTCATACCACCCTCATGGAGTCGGTTTCTAACCGTTTGTGCAGACACATGCACATTTGTGGCCTTCTGGAGGTCATTTTGCAGGGCTCTGGCAGTGCTCCTCCTGTTCCTCCTTGCACAAAGGCAGAGGTAGCGGTCCTGCTGCTGGGTTGTTGCCCTCCTACGGCCCCCTCCACGTCTCCTGGTGTACTGGCCTGTCTCCTGGTAGCGTCTCCAGCCTCTGGACACTACGCTGACAGACACAGCAAACCTTCTTGCCACAGCTCGCATTGATGTGCCATCCTGGATGAGCTGCACTACCCGAGCAACTTCTGTGGGTTGTAGAGTCCGTCTCATGCAACCACGAGTGTGAAAGCACAACCAACATTAAAAAGTGACCAAAACATCAGCCAGAAAGCATTGGTACTGAGATGTGGTCGGTGGTCCCCACCTGCAGAACCACTCCTTTATTGAGGGTGTCTTGATAATTGCCAATAATTTCCATCTATTGTCTATTCCATTTGCACAGCAGCATGTGAGATTGATTGTCAATCAGTGTTGCTTCCTAAGTGGACAGTTTGATTCCACAGAAGTTTCTGTTGTTTAAGTGTTCCCTTTATTTTCTTGAGCAGTGTGTATGTACGTATATATGTATGTATGTATATGTGTGTGTATGTGTGTATGTATACATACAGTACAAACCAAAAGTTTGGACACACCTTCTCATTTAAAGATTTTTCTGTATTTTCTTGACTATGAAATTTGCACATTCACACTGAAGGCATCAAAACTATGAATTACCACATGTGGAATTATATACTTAACAAAAAAAGTGTGAAACAACTGAAAATATGTCTTATATTCTCGGTTCTTCAAAGTAGCCACCTTTTGCTTTGATGACTGCTTTGCACACTCTTGGCATTCTCTTGATGAGCTTCAAGAGGTAGTCACCTTGGGTGGAGTGACACTGAAGGCCATATGGTTATGATACACAGTATATCCTAGAGCCATGCAATGATTGCTGCTTCCAGTCCCCTGGTGGGACCAAAAAAGTGAAATTTGTCAATAAAGTTTGATCAAAAAAGCTAAACAAAAATAAGCCTTTTCCCATAATATGTATCCAAAATATTTTTCACCAGGATATGCTGTGTATCATTCCCTGCTGAATGTAACCACAATTGTCACCACCTGAGCAATAACAAGGACTCATTATTTAGACTGCATGGCGCATTGTGTAAAACATAATGTTACTTTTACTGTTATTTCTTCCATTTCCCACAAAAAAAAATAAAATAATGTCAGTTTGAAGTTTGAATAATAAGCAACTGCAAAAAAAGCCCCCATATGGCACCAATAGAGAAGTCTGCAGAGGAGAGAGGAGTCTGGAAAGGACTCAGGAAAGTCTAGAGGGGACAGAGGAGTCTGGAAAGGACACAGGAAAGTATGGAGGGGACAGAGGAGTCTGGAAAGGACACAGGAAAGTATGGAGGGGACAGAGGAGTCTGGAAAGGACACAGGAAAGTCTAGAGGGGGCAGAAGAGTCTGGAAAGGCCACTGGAAAGTCTGGAGGGGAAAGAGGAGTCTGGAAAGGACTCAGGAAAGTCTAGAGGGGGCAGAAGAGTCTGGAAAGGCCACTGGAAAGTCTGGAGGGGACAGAGGAGTCTGGAAAGGACTCAGGAAAGTCTAGAGGGGACAGAGGAGTCTGGAAAGGACTCAGGAAAGTCTAGAGGGGACAGAGGAGTCTGGAAAGGACACAGGAAAGTATGGAGGGGACAGAGGAGTCTGGAAAGGACACAGGAAAGTATGGAGGGGACAGGAGTCTGGAAAGGACACAGGAAAGTATGGAGGGGACAGAGTAGTCTGGAAAGGACACAGGAAAGTATGGAGGGGACAGAGTAGTCTGGAAAGGACTCAGGAAAGTCTAGAGGGGGCAGAAGAGTCTGGAAAGGCCACTGGAAAGTCTGGAGGGGACAGAGGAGTCTGGAAAGGACACAGAAAAGTATGGATGGGACAGAGGAGTCTGGAAAGGACACAGGAAAGTAGGGAGGGGACAGAGGAGTCTGGAAAGGACACAGGAAAGTATGGAGGGGACAGAGGAGTCTGGAAAGGACACAGGAAAGTCTGGAGTGGAGGCACTGGTGGGTACATTACCTAGTGGTCCAGGAGATCTGTGTTTTTGCACGCCGAACCCGACGCATGTTTCGGATATACCTTCATCAAGGGACTCACTGTCTGGAGGGGACAGTGGAGTTTGGAAGGGACACAGGAAAGTCTGAAGGGGGATAGAGGAGTCTGGAAAGGACACAAGAAAGTCTGAAGGGGGATAGAGGAGTCTGGAGAGTACAGAGGAGTCTGGAAAGGACACAGGAAAGTCTGGAGTGGAGGCACTGGTGGGTACATTACCTAGTGGTACAGGAGAACTGTGTGTTTGCATGCCGAACCTGACTCACATTTCGGATATACCTTTGTCAAGGGACACAGGAAAGTCTGGAGGGGACACAAAAAGAGGGAAAGGACACAAGAAAGTTTGAAGGGGATAGAGGAGGCCGGAAAGGACACAGGAAAGCATGGCTGAGGAGTCGGTGTCCATTTTGGTGGAGTCGGTATAAAATGGAACGACTCCGACTCCTAAAATATATAATAAATTGGGTACAGTAGTACAATGCAGGATGTGCTGTAAATTTTTCATAAGAATTTGAGAAAGTTATGAAATGTCCTATAAATGTCTGTTCTGTTCCTGATCTAAGGGTCTCGGCTTTTAGTTGAGATGAATCTGTGCTGCACTTTATGTCCATGCTCAGTAATGAGGCAGCGCTATTGACATGAAATTCTCACCAGATGTTGGTAACAACCCATCCAATGCACACAGATTGGATTGGATGGGTTGTTACCGACATCTGGTGAGAATTTCACGTCCGTAAACACCTTTACAAATAGATTTTCTTAGAAAATTGATGATGTGTTCAATACTTATTTCACCCGCCGTAAATAACTGTCGGTCTTCGTCATCTTCAACTTTTCTTTTTAGATGTTCTTGTATTTGTTTCTATTGTAAACGCTGCACTTCCTTCAAGTGAATTGGAGTTTTGGGAGGAGCGGCCGGATTGTGATGGGAAGGAAGCCGGACTGGGAGGAAGTGAAGGCGGCTTGTGATAAGGAGTCTCGAGGTGCAGACAGCGGATCTCAAGACAAAGACGTCCGTCCTATCCACAATGAGACGTTTCCTGTTATTTCCTTGGCTGGATCCCTATACTGATTGTGGGGGAAGGGGGCGCATAAGAGACGGGGGGCACATTTTCCTAGAAAAGATTTTGAGAACCCAACTCAGATCATGATAGGATTCTCTGGCGGCCTGAGGCTCTGTATATGGCATGCCTGCACCAGAGAGAGGGCGTGCGGGGGCATCCGGCACACGCGGGGGCATCCGGCACCCACAGGGACCCATTAATAAACATGTTTTGTGGTGGATCTATGTATGGAAAAGTGCTGGGCTTTACTACATAGTTAAATAGTGTTGACCCCTGTCTGGTGAGTGGAGGGGTCTGTGAAAACGTTAACGTTCACTCCGGGGGCATAACGTTCACTCCGCAGGCGTCACATAATGGGGCCCCTGGACTTCATCTATGATGCTCCGTTATAGGGTTCACTATGTTGTTATCTTTTCCTGCTCTTCTCTGGTCCTTGGGAATAAAACAAAGAAGAAATGGAGGCCACAAATACGAGCGCCACAAGTACGAGAGCCACAAATACGAGCGCCACAAACACGAGAGCCACAAACACGAGAGCCACAAACACGAGAGCCAAAAATACGAGAGCCCCAAATACGAGAGCCACAAACACGATAGCCACAAACACGAGAGCCACAAATACGAGAGCCCCAAATACGAGAGCCACAAACACGAGAGCCACAAATACGAGAGCCACAAATACGAGAGCCACAAATACGAGAGCCACAAGTACGAGAGCCACAAATACGAGAGCCACAAATACGAGTGCCACAAGTACGAGAGCCACAAATACGAGCGACACAAATACGAGAGCCACAAACACGAGAGCCACAAATACGAGAGCCACAAATACGAGAGCCACAAATACGAGAGACACAAATACGAGCGCCACAAATACGAGAGCCACAAATACGAGCGCCACAAATACGAGAGCCACAAATACGAGAGCCACAAATACGAGCGCCACAAATACGAGCGCCACAAATACGAGAGCCACAAATACGAGCGCCACAAATACGAGAGCCACAAATACGAGTGCCACAAATACGAGAGCCACAAATACGAGAGCCACAAATACGAGCGCCACAAATACGAGAGCCACAAATACGAGAGCCACAAATATGAGAGCCACAAGTACGAGAGCCACAAATACGAGTGCCACAAATACGAGCGCCACAAATACGAGAGCCACAAATACGAGAGCCACAAATACGAGAGTCACAAATACGAGAGTCACAAATACGAGAGCCACAAATACGAGAGTCGCAAATACGAGAGTCGCAAATAAGAGAGCCGCAAATACGAGAGCCACAAATACGAGAGTCACAAATACAAGAGACACAGATGCGAGAGTCACAAATACAAGAGCCACAAATACGAGCGCCACAAGTACGAGAGCCACAAACACGAGCGCCACAAACACGAGAGCCACAAATACGAGAGCCACAAATACGAGAGCCACAAATACGAGCACCACAAATACGAGAGCCACAAATACGAGAGCCACAAATACGAGAGTCGCAAAGAGAGCCGCAAATACGAGAGCCACAGATACGAGCGCCACAAATACGAGCGCCACAAATACGAGAGCCACAAATACGAGAGTCACAAATACGAGTGCCACAAATACGAGAGCCACAAGTACGAGAGCCACAAATACGAGCGCCACAAGTACGAGAGCCACAAATACGAGCGCCACAAATACGAGCGCCACAAATACGAGAGTCACAAATACGAGAGCCACAAGTACGAGCGCCACAAATACGAGCGCCACAAATACGAGAGCCACAAATACGAGCGCCACAAATACGAGAGCCACAAATGCGAGAGCCACAAATACGAGAGCCACAAGTACGAGAGCCACAAATACGAGCGCCACAAATACGAGCGCCACAAATACGAGAGCCACAAATACGAGAGTCACAAATAAGAGAGCCACAAATACGAGAGCCACAAATACGAGAGCCACAAATACGAGCGCCACAAATACGAGAGCCACAAATACGAGAGCCACAAATACGAGCACCACAAATACGAGAGCCACAAATACGAGAGTCACAAATAAGAGAGCCACAAATACGAGAGCCACAAATACGAGAGCCACAAATACGAGCGCCACAAATACGAGAGCCACAAATACGAGTGTCACAAATAAGAGAGCCACAAATACGAGAGCCACAAATACGAGAGCCACAAATACGAGAGTCACAAATACGAGAGTCACAAATACGAGAGCCACAAATACGAGAGTCACAAATACGAGAGCCACAAATACGAGAGCCACAAATACGAGCGCCACAAATACGAGCGCCACAAATACGAGAGTCACAAATACGAGAGTCACAAATACGAGAGCCACAAATACGAGAGCCACAGATACGAGCGCCACAGATACGAGAGCCACAGATACGAGAGCCACAAATACGAGAGCCACAAGTACGAGAGCCACAAGTACGAGAGCCACAAATACGAGCGCCACAAATACGAGAGCCACAAATACGAGAGCCACAGATACGAGCGCCACAGATACGAGAGCCACAGATACGAGAGCCACAAATACGAGAGCCACAAGTACGAGAGCCACAAGTACGAGAGCCACAAATACGAGCGCCACAAATACGAGAGCCACAAATACGAGCGCCACAAATACGAGAGCCACAAATACGAGAGTCACAAATACGAGCGCCACAAATACGAGCGCCACAAATACGAGAGCCACAAATACGAGCGCCACAAATACGAGCGCCACAAATACAGAGGGAAAAAGGAGAGTCAGTTCACTGATGAATAAAGCGGTCCTTCGTTGAGAATGATATCGCATGGAGACGCCCTGGTTCAGGTCGGGCAAATGCACAGGGATAAAGAGAAAATATCCAGCGATAAAATAAAATATATGCTTATAAATATATACTTATCTTCCTTTATTGATCCCTTTAAAATAATCCAGCGTAGGACAAACCACACCAACATATTGCAGCTCCATCTACGTGTTTCAACTTTAGCAAGTCTTAGTCATGACTCCATGATTAGTGGGGGTCTGACCTATGGGACACTCCGCCAATGCTATACAGCGGTGCCCTGATCATCACTGTTCCTTTCAAGCTGGAAATGATAAAGTTAAAGAAAACCCGACTGGGGACAGGTCTATGTGTAGTTGGCCCCCACTAAGAACTGCGGCCCATCCATCCATCATCTCAGGAGCGGTCGTGTGTCCAGGGGGCCGGACGTCATAATGTAATGTCATGTTCAAGCCATTCACTATCACATTATAAGGTTGGAGTTACCCTTTAATTTTCTATTTGTATGCTGCTGCACACCCCTGATATAAATGTGCCTGCTGGCTTAGACTTGTAGTTCCACAGAAGCCTTAGAGCTCTGGGGTCTTGTAGGGTAAGGTGCGGCTTCTGGATTTGCTCGCCGCCGTTCTGTTCGGTTTTCTTGGCCATCATAAAGCTGCAGACATATTTGCTGGCGGTCACTAGGAGGAGGCGTCTGTGGATTGTTTTGTGCCTTTGTGTCATGTTATACCGACATGACTGCAGGTAAATCCTGACGATGGAAAATGAGCAGATAAAGCAAACACCAAACCGGTTCTGTCTCCATTGACGCTTCTCCGGCGACGCGTTCACTTCCTTCCATTTTTACTGAAAGAAAAGCGCAGTTTAGTCAATGACCCCGATTCATCATTCTTAGGCCGGGGCCCCCTAGCGTATCACATCCGATGCGATGTGCTAATGACACTCGGCTCCTGCTCTGCTGCCAGCGTGATCCGAGTGTCAGTGCTCTGTGCTCCGATCCTCTTTCATCTCCTCCATTACCGGTGTCGGCGGGAATCGCACTGCACTTATATGACTTATATGGGTGCATGCAATCCAATTTTCGGATGCAATCGCAGAGTGCTGCCGAATGAGAAAATAATCGCAGATGTGAGCTGCACCATAGGGTAAGATTGGGGCGAGTGCTATCCGATTTTTAATCGGATTGTACTCGTCCGATTACATTGCAAGTGGAAGCAAGCCCTTAGGGTACATGCCCAAGATCAGGAATAACAGCATTTTGGATGGACGCAGCTCACTTGTGCTGCGTCCAAAATGCTGCGTTCTACATTACAAGCACAGTGGATGGATTTATAGAAATCCCGTGCACACTGTGCTTCTATTTAATGCTGCGTAAATTCACCCGCGGTGCAGGTTTACGAGCCGCAGCATGTTAATTATCGGCAGGGGACACGCTAGTCTCCGCTGCGCAGTTTCACCCTTAGCCATTCATTAGATGCGGTAAATCCGCATGGTTCAATAAACACGTGCGGATTTACGCTGCTTCCAAAACGCTGCTATATCCTCATCGTGGGGACGTAGTCTACATGAATCCGGTGCGTCTGGTAAGTGGTGTCCGCCTCCTTATGTCTTTGTGCGCCTCCATGCTCCTCCATGCGTCTCTGTGCACTTCCGTGCGTCTCTGTGCTCCTCCATGCATCTCTATGCGCCTTATGCGCCTCCATGTGTCTGTGTTCCTCTGTGCACCTCTATGTGTCTCTGTGCTCCTCCGTGCGTCTCTGTGCACTTCCGTGCGTTTCTGTGCTCCTCCGTGCATCTCTATGCGCCTTATGCGCCTCCATGTGTCTGTGTTCCTCTGTGCACCTCTATGTGTCTCTGTGCTCCTCCGTGCGTCTCTGTGCACTTCCGTGCTTCTCTGTGCTCCTCCGTGCATCTCTATGCGCCTTATGCGCCTCCGTGTGTCTGTGTTCCTCTGTGCACCTCTATGTGTCTCTGTGCTCCTCCGTGCATCTCTGTGCTCCTCTGTGCACCTCCATGCATCTCTGTGCTCCTCCGTGCGTCTCTGTGCACTTCCGTGCGTCTCTGTGCTCCTCCATGCATCTCTATGCGCCTTATGCACCTCCATGTGTCTGTGTTCCTCTGTGCACCTCTATGTGTCTCTGTGATCCTCCGTGCATTTCTGTGCTCCTGCGTGCGTCTCTGTGCACTTCCGTGCATCTCTGTGCTCCTCTGTGCACCTCCATGCATCTCTGTGCACCTCCGTGTGTCTCTGTCCGCCTGCTTGCAACTCTATGTGCCTCCGTGCATCTCTGTGCGCCTCCATGCGTCCCTGTGCGCCTCCACGTGTCTCTGTTCATCTCTGTGCATTTTCGTATGCCTCTGTGCGTCTCCATGCGTCTCTCTGCACCTTGCCACAAATCTTACTCCCGTCAGCAACAGGAGTAAGGTTTCTGGTGTAGCGTGCGCCGCCGCTGCTCATGAAGTAGGTGAGTTGTGGAGTCACATCACGCTGCACCGCCATCGCACCCCAGCTCCACCTATTTTGGAGTTAGCCCATACTGCCGTGAAAACGCTAAGGGCTCGTGCAGACGACGGTAGATTCTGTCATCCCAGAGAATCGGATCAATTATGATCATCACACTCTGGTCAGAGTTTTATCAGATCGTGATCCGATTCTCTCAGATGAGGAGAAGATGTAGAAAAAATGTCTCCAGTGTGTGGAAATCGGACTGCGCTCAGATGTCATCCGAGAGCAGTCTGATGGTTCCCATGGACTCACTGAACTCCAAGGCCGAGTGCGATCTGAATGTCAGATCAAACTTGGGCATGCTGCAATTTTTTTTTTTCCCGCAGAGAGACTCGAGGAAAAAAATCTGACATGTGCACGGCGCCATAAACTAACACTCTCCGGGTACCATCCGATGACTTGTCAGATCGCACTCGGACCGATGGTACGGCCGTCTGCATTGAGCCCTAGAAGTCACAGTCTCACCATTTCTGGCAGAGTTCTGCCACAGTCGCTATGATGCATCGGGTCCCTGTAACAGAAGCGAAGAGGATCCTGTTGTAGTCAGCGGGGTTTACTCAGTCCGGTGCCGTTTGTAGTAATCGTGGGACAGATCCGTTTCTTGCAGGAGTTCTGATATTCTGAACCAATAACGGAAATGACAGAAAACTCCAAACGTCAGTGCGATTAGAGCTGACGCCTTGGGGAAAAAAAGCTGTTTAGTGTGAACGTGCCCTGAAACATTGGAACGAGCTCTACAGCTCTGACTAGGTCACAGAGGCTTTTAAGCTGCAAATGGAAAGAAGCAGAGATCTAAAAACAGAGAGGAATTGAAAAGTGTTAGAAAGTTGTTGGAGCCTTGTCTTTATTTACATGGGACTGCACGTCTGCTGATGGGCTGTAATGTGAAGGGTTAATACTGGCTGATCGAGAAGTGTCCTGTGTCTGTAATGTGTCCACAATTCGAGGAAAAAATAATTTCTAAAAATATCAGGCAGGACCTCAGCGCAGCTGTAGAGGATTATTAATGGCTCCCTGAGTGCTGGGCACATGGAGGAGGCACAGGAAGGCGCACACTGACTGCAGCGCTGCAGGATGCCGATCACAGGGCGCCGAGCACATTCCTGGCAGCCACCTGCAGCCTCCACCACCGACTGTGCGTGTGCTTCACAGCTCGACCGCCAGAGGGAGCCGCCAGTGCGTGCTGAGCCAAGAGCAGTGCAGGAGCAGGCACCGATCACACTGACACTGCACCCGGGAAAAGCCGCCAGTGCTGAGTACAGTGCTGCCAGGGCAGGTAGTGACAGCCAGGGCTGAGTACAGTGCTGCCAGGGCAGGTAGTGACAGCCAGGGCTGAGTACAGTGCTGCCAGGGCAGGTAGTGACAGCCAATGCTGAGTACAGTGCTGCCAGGGCAGGTAGTGACAGCCAGGGCTGAGTACAGTGCTGCCAGGGCAGGTAGTGACAGCCAATGCTGAGTACAGTGCTGCCAGGGCAGGTAGTGACAGCCAGGGCTGAGTACAGTGCTGCCAGGGCAGGTAGTGACAGCCAGGGCTGAGTACAGTGCTGCCAGGGCAGGTAGTGACAGCCAGGGCTGAGTACAGTGCTGCCAGGGCAGGTAGTGACAGCCAATGCTGAGTACAGTGCTGCCAGGGCAGGTAGTGACAGCCAGGGCTGAGCATAGTGCTGCCAGGGCAGGTAGTGACAGCCAGGGCTGAGCACAGTGCTGCCAGAGCAGGTAGTGACAGCCAGGGCTGAGTACAGTGCTGCCAGGGCAGGTAGTGACAGCCAGGGCTGAGTACAGTGCTGCCAGGGCAGGTAGTGACAGCCAGGGCTGAGCACAGTGCTGCCAGAGCAGGTAGTGACAGCCAGGGCTGAGAACAGTGCTGCCAGGGCAGGTAGTGACAGCCAGTGCTGAGCATAGTGCTGCCAGGGCAGGTAGTGACAGCCAGGGCTGAGCATAGTGCTGCCAGGGCAGGTAGTGACAGCCAGTGCTGAGCACAGTGCTGCCAGGGCAGGTAGTGACAGCCAGGGCTGAGTACAGTGCTGCCAGGGCAGGTAGTGACAGCCAGGGCTGAGTACAGTGCTGCCAGGGCAGGTAGTGACAGCCAGGGCTGAGTACAGTGCTGCCAGGGCAGGTAGTGACAGCCAGGGCTAAGCACAGTGCTGCCAGAGCAGGTAGTGACAGCCAGGGCTGAGTACAGTGCTGCCAGGGCAGGTAGTGACAGCCAGGGCTGAGTACAGTGCTGCCAGGGCAGGTAGTGACAGCCAGGGCTGAGTACAGTGCTGCCAGGGCAGGTAGTGACAGCCAATGCTGAGCACAGTGCTGCCAGGGCAGGTAGTGACAGCCAGGGCTGAGTACAGTGCTGCCAGGGCAGGTAGTGACAGCCAGGGCTGAGTACAGTGCTGCCAGGGCAGGTAGTGACAGCCAGGGCTGAGCACAGTGCTGCCAGAGCAGGTAGTGACAGCCAGGGCTGAGTACAGTGCAGCCAGGGCAGGTAGTGACAGCCAGGGCTGAGTAAAGTGCTGCCAGGGCTTAGTACAGTGCTGCCAGGGCAGGTAGTGACAACCAGTGCTGAGTTACAGTGCAGCCAGGGCAGGTAGTGACAGCCAGTGCTGAGCACAGTGCTGCCAGGGCAGGTAGTGACAGCCAGTGCTGAGCATAGTGCTGCCAGGGCAGGTAGTGACAGCCAGGGCTGAGCATAGTGCTGCCAGGGCAGGTAGTGACAGCCAGTGCTGAGCACAGTGCTGCCAGGGCAGGTAGTGACAGCCAGGGCTGAGTACAGTGCTGCCAGGGCAGGTAGTGACAGCCAGGGCTGAGCACAGTGCTGCCAGGGCAGGTAGTTACAGCCAGGGCTGAGTACAGTGCTGCCAGGGCAGGTAGTTACAGCCAATGCTGATCACAGTGCTGCCAGGGCTTGTAGTGACAGCCAGTGCTGAGCACAGTGCTGCCAGGGCAGGTACTAACAGCCAGTGCTGAGCACAGTGCTGCCAGGGCAGGTAGAGACAGCCAGGGCTGAGCACAGTGCTGCCAGGGCAGGTAGTGACAGCCAGGGCTGAGTACAGTGCTGCCAGGGCAGGTAGTGACAGCCAGGGCTGAGTACAGTGCTGCCAGGGCAGGTAGTGACAGCCAGGGCTGAGTACAGTGCTGCCAGGGCAGGTAGTGACAGCCAATGCTGAGCACAGTGCTGCCAGGGCAGGTAGTGACAGCCAGGGCTGAGTACAGTGCTGCCAGGGCAGGTAGTGACAGCCAGGGCTGAGTACAGTGCTGCCAGGGCAGGTAGTGACAGCCAGGGCTGAGCACAGTGCTGCCAGAGCAGGTAGTGACAGCCAGGGCTGAGTACAGTGCAGCCAGGGCAGGTAGTGACAGCCAGGGCTGAGTAAAGTGCTGCCAGGGCTGAGTACAGTGCTGCCAGGGCAGGTAGTGACAACCAGTGCTGAGTTACAGTGCAGCCAGGGCAGGTAGTGACAGCCAGTGCTTAGCACAGTGCTGCCAGGGCAGGTAGTGACAGCCAGTGCTGAGCACAGTGCTGCCAGGGCAGGTAGTGACAGCCAGTGCTGAGCACAGTGCTGCCAGGGCAGGTAGTGACAGCCAGGGCTGAGTACAGTGCTGCCAGGGCAGGTAGTGACAGCCAGGGCTGAGTACAGTGCTGCCAGGGCAGGTAGTGACAGCCAGGGCTGAGCACAGTGCTGCCAGGGCAGGTAGTTACAGCCAGGGCTGAGTACAGTGCTGCCAGGGCAGGTAGTTACAGCCAATGCTGATCACAGTGCTGCCAGGGCTTGTAGTGACAGCCAGTGCTGAGCACAGTGCTGCCAGGGCAGGTACTAACAGCCAGTGCTGAGCACAGTGCTGCCAGGGCAGGTAGAGACAGCCAGGGCTGAGCACAGTGCTGCCAGGGCAGGTAGTGACAGCCAGGGCTGAGTACAGTGCTGCCAGGGCAGGTAGTGACAGCCAGGGCTGAGTACAGTGCTGCCAGGGCAGGTAGTGACAGCCAGGGCTGAATACAGTGCTGCCAGGGCAGGTAGTGACAGCCAATGCTGAGCACAGTGCTGCCAGGGCAGGTAGTGACAGCCAGGGCAGAGTACAGTGCTGCCAGGGCAGGTAGTTACAGCCAGGGCTGAGCATAGTGCTCCCAGGGCAAGTAGTGACAGCCAGGGCTGAGCATAGTGCTGCCAGGGCAAGTAGTGACAGCCAGTGCCGAGCACAGTGCTGCCAGGGCAGGTAGTGACAGCCAATGCTGAGCACAGTGCTGCCAGGGCAGGTAGTGACAGCCAGTGCTGAGCTCACAGTGCTGCCAGGGCAGGTAGAGACAGCCAGGGCTGAGTACAGTGCTGCCAGGGCAAGTAGTTACAGCCAGGGCTGAGCATAGTGCTGCCAGGGCAAGTAGTGACAGGCAGTGCTGAGCACAGTGCTGCCAGGGCAGGTAGTGACAGCCAGTGCTGAGCACAGTGCTGCCAGGGCAGGAAGTGACAGCCAGAGCTGGACACAGTGCTGCCAGATCAGGTAGTGACAGCCAGTGCTGAGCATAGTGCTGCCAGAGCAGGTAGTGACAGCCAGTGCTGAGCTGAGTACAGTGCTGCCAGAGCAGGTAGTGACAGCCAGTACTGAGCACAGTACTGCCAGAGCAGGTAGTGACAGCCAATGCTAAGTACAGTGCTGCCAGGGCAGGTGCCACATTCCCTAATTCTGCTGCTGAGAGGCAGTGCACAGTCACAGTCTCTTTTCGCTCTGGGGTGGCACAGTCTCTTCTTCTCTCTCTGGGGTGGCACAGTCTCTCCTCTGCCAGTCCCGGGTGGCACAGTCTCTTCGCGCTCAGGGGTGGCACAGTCCTCCTCTGCCAGTGCTGGGTGCCCTCCCTGGTGGCACAGTCTCTTCTCTCTCTGGCGTGGCACAGTCCTCCTGTGCCAGTGCTGGGTGCCCTCCTGGGTGGCACAGTCTATCCTCTGGCAGTGCTGGGTGCTCTCCTGGGTAGCACAGTCTCTCCTCTCAATGGGGTGGCACAGTCCTCCTCTGCCAGTGCTGGGTGCCCTCCTGGGTGGCCCAGTCTCTCCTCTCTCTGCGGTGGCACAGTCTCTCCTGTGCCAGTGCTGGCTGCCTTCTCAGTGGCACAGTCTCTCCTCTGTCAGTGCTGGGTGCCCTCCCGGGTGGCACAGTCTCTTCTCGCTTTGGGGTGGCACAGTCTCTTCTCTCTCTGGGGTGGCACAGTCCTCCTCTGCCAGTGCTGGGTGCCCTCCCGGGTGGCACAGTCTCTCCTCTCTCTGGGGTGGCACAGTCCTCCTCTGCCAGTGCTGGGTGCCCTCCTGGGTGGCACAGTCTCTTCTTTCTCTGGGGTGGCACAGTCCTCCTCTGCCAGTGCTGAGTGCCCTCCTGGGTGTCACAGTCTCTCCTCTGCCAGTGCTGGGTGCTCTCCTGGGTGGCACAGTCTCTCCTCTTTCTGGAGTGGCACAGTCTCTCCTCTGTCAGTGCTGGGTGTCCTCCCGGGTGGCACAGTCTATTCTATCACTGGGGTGCTACAGTCTTCCTCTGCCAGTGCTGGGTGCCCTCCAGGGTGGCACAGTCTCTTCTCTGTCTGGGGTGGCACAGACCTCCTCTGCCAGTGCTGGGTGCCCTCCCGGGTGGCACAGTCTCTCCTCTCTCTGCGGTGGCACAGTCCTCCTCTGCCAGTGCTGGGTGCCCTCCCGGGTGGCACAGTGTCTTCTTTCTCTGGGGTGACACAGTCTCTCCTCTTTCTGGGGTGGCACAGTCCTCCTCTGCCAGTGCTCGGTACTCTCCTGGGTGGCCCAGTCTCTCCTCTCTCTGGGGTGGCACAGTCTCTCCTCTGCCAGTGCTGGATGCCCTCCCGGGTGGCACAGTCTCTTTTCTCTCTGGGGTGGCACAGTCCTCCTCTGCTAGTTATGGGTGCCCTCCTGGGTGGCACAGTCTCTCCTCTGCCAGTGCTGGGTGTTCTCCTGGGTGGCACAGTCTCGCCTCTCTCTGGGGTGGCACAGTCTCTCCTCTGCCAGTGCTGGGTGCCCTCCCGGGTGGCACAGTCTCTTTTCTCTCTGGGGTGGCACAGTCTCTCCTCTGCCAGTGCTTGGTGCCCTACTGGGTGGCACAGTCTCTCCTCTGCCAGTGCTAGGTGCTCTACTGGGTGGCACAGTCTCTCCTCTCTCTGGGGTGGCACAGTCTCTTCTTTGCCAGTGCAGGGTGCTCTCCTGGGTGGCACAGTCTCTCCTCTCCCTGGGGTGGCACAGTCTCTCCTCTGCCAGTGCTGGATGCCCTCCCGAGTGGCACCGTCTCTTTTCTCTCTGGGGTGGCACAGTCTCTCCTCTCTCTGGGGTGGCACAGTCTCTTCTCTCTCTGGGGTGGCACAGTCTCTCCTCAGCCAGTCCCGGGTGGCACAGTCTCTCCTCTCTCTGGGGTGGCACAGTCTCTTCTTCTCTCTCTGGGGTGGCACAGTCTCTTTTTCTCTCTCTGGGGTGGCACAGTCTCTCCTCTCTCTGGGGTGGCACAGTCTCTCCTCTCTCTGGGGTGGCACAGTCTCTCATCTGCCAGTCCCAGGTGGCACAGTCTCTCCTCTCTCTGGGGTGGCACAGTCTCTTCTCTCTCTGGGGTGGCACAGTCTCTTCTTCTCTCTCTGGGGTGGCACAGTCTCTCCTCTGCCAGTCCCAGGTGGCACAGTCTCTTCTTCTCTCTCTGGGGTGGCACAGTCTCTCCTCTGCCAGTCCCGGGTGGCACAGTCTCTTCTCTCTCTGGGGTGGCACAGTCTCTTCTTCTCTCTCTGGGGTGGCACAGTCTCTCCTCTGCCAGTCCCGGGTGGCACAGTCTCTCCTCTCTCTGGGGTGGCACAGTCTCTTCTTCTCTCTCTGGGGTGGCACAGTCTCTCCTCTGCCAGTCCCGGGTGGCACAGTCTCTTCTCTCTCTGGGGTGGGACAGTCTCTTCTTCTCTCTCTGGGGTGGCACAGTCTCTCCTCTCTCTGGGGTGGCACAGTCTCTCCTCTCTCTTGGGTGGCACAGTCTCTCCTCTGCCAGTCCCAGGTGGCACAGTCTCTCCTCTCTCTGGGGTGGCACAGTCTCTCCTCTCTCTGGGGTGGCACAATCTCTTCCTCTCTCTGGGGTGGCACAGTCTCTCCTCTGCCAGTCCCGGGTGGCACAGTCTCTCCTCTCTCTGGGGTGGAACAGTCTCTCCTCTCTCTGGGGTGGCACAATCTCTTCTTCTCTCTCTTGGGTGGCACAGTCTCTCCTCTGCCAGTCCCGGGTGGCACAGTCTCTTCTCTCTCTGGGGTGGCACAGTCTCTTCTCTCTCTGGGGTGGCACAGTCTCTCCTCTCTCTGGGGTGGCACAGTCTCTTCTTCTCTCTCTGGGGTGGCACAGTCTCTCCTCTGCCAGTCCCGGGTGGCACAGTCTCTCCTCTCTCTGGGGTGGCACAGTCTCTTCTTCTCTCTCTGGGGTGGCACAGTCTCTCCTCTGCCAGTCCCGGGTGGCACAGTCTCTTCTCTCTCTGGGGTGGCACAGTCTCTTCTTCTCTCTCTGGGGTGGCACAGTCTCTCCTCTGCCAGTCCCGGGTGGCACAGTCTCTCCTCTCTCTGGGGTGGCACAGTCTCTTCTTCTCTCTCTGGGGTGGCACAGTCTCTCCTCTGCCAGTCCCGGGTGGCACAGTCTCTTCTCTCTCTGGGGTGGCACAGTCTCTTCTTCTCTCTCTGGGGTGGCACAGTCTCTCCTCTCTCTGGGGTGGCACAGTCTCTCCTCTCTCTTGGGTGGCACAGTCTCTCCTCTGCCAGTCCCAGGTGGCACAGTCTCTCCTCTCTCTGGGGTGGCACAGTCTCTCCTCTCTCTGGGGTGGCACAATCTCTTCCTCTCTCTGGGGTGGCACAGTCTCTCCTCTGCCAGTCCCGGGTGGCACAGTCTCTCCTCTCTCTGGGGTGGAACAGTCTCTCCTCTCTCTGGGGTGGCACAATCTCTTCTTCTCTCTCTTGGGTGGCACAGTCTCTCCTCTGCCAGTCCCGGGTGGCACAGTCTCTTCTCTCTCTGGGGTGGCACAGTCTCTTCTCTCTCTGGGGTGGCACAGTCTCTCCTCTCTCTGGGGTGGCACAGTCTCTTCTTCTCTCTCTGGGGTGGCACAGTCTCTCCTCTGCCAGTCCCGGGTGGCACAGTCTCTCCTCTCTCTGGGGTGGCACAGTCTCTTCTTCTCTCTCTGGGGTGGCACAGTCTCTCCTCTGCCAGTCCCGGGTGGCACAGTCTCTTCTCTCTCTGGGGTGGCACAGTCTCTCCTCTGCCAGTCCCGGGTGGCACAGTCTCTTCTCTCTCTGGGGTGGCACAGTCTCTTCTTCTCTCTCTGGGGTGGCACAGTCTCTCCTCTGCCAGTCCCGGGTGGCACAGTCTCTCCTCTCTCTGGGGTGGCACAGTCTCTTCTTCTCTCTCTGGGGTGGCACAGTCTCTCCTCTGCCAGTCCCGGGTGGCACAGTCTCTTCTCTCTCTGGGGTGGCACAGTCTCTTCTTCTCTCTCTGGGGTGGCACAGTCTCTCCTCTCTCTGGGGTGGCACAGTCTCTCCTCTCTCTTGGGTGGCACAGTCTCTCCTCTGCCAGTCCCAGGTGGCACAGTCTCTCCTCTCTCTGGTGTGGCACAGTCTCTCCTCTCTCTGGGGTGGCACAATCTCTTCTTCTCTCTCTGGGGTGGCACAGTCTCTCCTCTGCCAGTCCCGGGTGGCACAGTCTCTCCTCTCTCTGGGGTGGAACAGTCTCTCCTCTCTCTGGGGTGGCACAATCTCTTCTTCTCTCTCTTGGGTGTCACAGTCTCTCCTCTGCCAGTCCCGGGTGGCACAGTCTCTTCTCTCTCTGGGGTGGCACAGTCTCTTCTCTCTCTGGGGTGGCACAGTCTCTACTCTCTCTGTGGTGGCACAGTCTCTTTTCTCTCTGGGGTGGCACAGTCTCTCCTCTCTCTGGGATGGCACAGTCTCTCCTCTCTCTGGGGTGGCACAGTCTCTCCTCTCTCTGGGGTGGCACAGTCTCTCCTCTGTCTGGGGTGGCACAGTCTCTTCTTCTCTCTCTGGGGTGGCACAGTCTCTTTTCTCTCTGGGGTGGCACAGTCTCTCCTCTCTCTGGGGTGGCACAGTCTCTCCTCTCTCTGGGGTGGCACAGTCTCTTCTTCTCTCTCTGGGGTGGAACAGTCTCTCCTCTGTCTGGGGTGGCACAGTCTCTTCTTCTCTCTCTGGGGTGGCACAGTCTCTCCTCTCTCTGGGGTGGCACAGTCTCTCCTCTCTCTCGGGTGGCACAGTCTCTTCTTCTCTCTCTGGGGTGGCACGGTCTCTCCTCTGCCAGTCCCGGGTGGAACAGTCTCTCCTCTCTCTGGGGTGGCACAGTCTCTTCTTCTCTCTCTGGGGTGGCACAGTCTCTCCTCTCTCTGCGGTGGCACAGTCTCTTCTCTCTCTGGGGTGGCACAGTCTCTTCTTCTCTCTCTGGGGTGGCACAGTCTCTCCTCTCTCTGGGGTGGCACGGTCTCTCCTCTCTCTCGGGTGGCACAGTCTCTCCTCTCTCTGGGGTGGCACGGTCTCTCCTCTGCCAGTCCCGGGTGGCACAGTCTCTCCTCTCTGTGGGGTGGCACAGTCTCTTCTTCTCTCTCTGGGGTGGCACAGTCTCTCCTCTCTCTGGGGTGGCACAGTCTCTTCTTCTCTCTCTGGGGTGGCACGGTCTCTCCTCTGCCAGTCCCGGGTGGCACAGTCTCTCCTCTCTCTGGGGTGGCACAGTCTCTTCTTCTCTCTCTGGGGTGGCACAGTCTCTCCTCTCTCTGGGGTGGCACAGTCTCTTCTTCTCTCTCTGGGGTGGCACAGTCTCTCCTCTCTCTGGGGTGGCACAGTCTCTTCTTCTCTCTCTGGGGTGGCACAGTCTCTTCTTCTCTCTCTGGGGTGGCACGGTCTCTCCTCTCTCTGGGGTGGCACAGTCTCTTCTTCTCTCTCTGGGGTGGCACGGTCTCTCCTCTGCCAGTCCCGGGTGGCACAGTCTCTCCTCTCTCTGGGGTGGCACAGTCTCTTCTTCTCTCTCTGGGGTGGCACAGTCTCTTCTTCTCTCTCTGGGGTGGCACAGTCTCTTCTTCTCTCTCTGGGGTGGCACGGTCTCTCCTCTCTCTGGGGTGGCACAGTCTCTTCTTCTCTCTCTGGGGTGGCACGGTCTCTCCTCTGCCAGTCCCGGGTGGCACAGTCTCTCCTCTCTCTGGGGTGGCACAGTCTCTTCTTCTCTCTCTGGGGTGGCACAGTCTCTTCTTCTCTCTCAGGGGTGGCACAGTCTCTCCTCTCTCTGGGGTGGCACAGTCTCTTCTCTCTCTGGGGTGGCACGGTCTCTTCTTCTCTCTCTGGGGTGGCACAGTCTCTTCTTCTCTCTCTGGGGTGGCACGGTCTCTCCTCTCTCTGGGGTGGCACAGTCTCTTCCTCTCTCTCTGGGGTGGAACAGTCTCTCCTCTGCCAGTCCCGGGTGGCACAGTCTCTCCTCTCTCTGGGGTGGCACAGTCTCTTCTTCTCTCTCTGGGGTGGCACAGTCTCTCCTCTCTCTGGGGTGGCACAGTCTCTTCTTCTCTCTCTGGGGTGGCACGGTCTCTTCTTCTCTCTCTGGGGTGGCACAGTCTCTTCTTCTCTCTCTGGGGTGGCACGGTCTCTCCTCTCTCTGGGGTGGCACAGTCTCTTCTTCTCTCTCTGGGGTGGCACGGTCTCTCCTCTGCCAGTCCCGGGTGGCACAGTCTCTCCTCTCTCTGGGGTGGCACAGTCTCTCCTCTCTCTGGGGTGGCACAGTCTCTTCTTCTCTCTCTGGGGTGGACAGTCTCTCCTCTCTCTGGGGTGGCACAGTCTCTTCTTCTCTCTCTGGGGTGGCACGGTCTCTTCTTCTCTCTCTGGGGTGGCACAGTCTCTTCTTCTCTCTCTGGGGTGGCACGGTCTCTCCTCTCTCTGGGGTGGCACAGTCTCTTCTTCTCTCTCTGGGGTGGCACGGTCTCTCCTCTGCCAGTCCCGGGTGGCACAGTCTCTCCTCTCTCTGGGGTGGCACAGTCTCTCCTCTCTCTGGGGTGGCACAGTCTCTTCTTCTCTCTCTGGGGTGGCACAGTCTCTCCTCTCTCTGGGGTGGCACAGTCTCTTCTTCTCTCTCTGGGGTGGCACAGTCTCTTCTTCTCTCTCTGGGGTGGCACAGTCTCTTCTTCTCTCTCTGGGGTGGCACGGTCTCTTCTTCTCTCTCTGGGGTGGCACGGTCTCTTCTCTCTCTGGGGTGGCACAGTCTCTTCTTCTCTCTCTGGGGTGGCACAGTCTCTTCTTCTCTCTCTGGGGTGGCACAGTCTCTCCTCTCTCTGGGGTGGCACGGTCTCTTCTTCTCTCTCTGGGGTGGCACGGTCTCTTCTCTCTCTGGGGTGGCACAGTCTCTTCTTCTCTCTCTGGGGTGGCACAGTCTCTTCTTCTCTCTCTGGGGTGGCACAGTCTCTCCTCTCTCTGGGGTGGCACGGTCTCTTCTTCTCTCTCTGGGGTGGCACGGTCTCTTCTTCTCTCTCTGGGGTGGCACAGTCTCTTCTTCTCTCTCTGGGGTGGCACGGTCTCTCCTCTGCCAGTCCCGGGTGGCACGGTCTCCCTGCAGTTGGCTGCCGGTGACAGGCTCTGGGTGTGACTTGGTCCGGAGCAGTCACTTGCTGCAGGTGTCCCCTTCCTCCTCCGCCCCCTGCCCCACTTCGGATGTTATTACATTACAGCAGCTGTGCGAGGACGAGACCAAATCAATTCTCTGGAGCGCAGAGAGCGCAGGGTCTCCGGCATCATGAGGATTAGATGGGGGTCGTGGAGGCGCTGGCTGGGGGTCCTGGGGGCCCTGCACCTGCTCATGGGTGAGTCACCTCCATCATGTGCAGCGACTACTGGGACCAGTGATGGGCTCTAAACAGCTCACCTGCCTGCAGGGAGTGGGGATCCCTCAGCTGGAGGATCCATTAACCCCTTACTTGATCCTACTTCATACTGATGGGACCTGGGTCTGTCTTCTGTGCTTAGTCTTATGTGGTGAGATCTGGCAGTGGCAGCAACCTGTGGATCTGCAACTGTTGTGAAACTACGACTCTCAGCATCCACTGACATTACATGCTGGGGGTGGTAACTTCACAGATGTGATAATGCAGAGATGACTGTTGATAACGTTATTACAAGCCTCATGGGATGAGTGAGGGTGGACTGAGATGGTACTGATTATGGGAACAAGTATCCAAAACTATCACTCCTAATATCTCATATGTACAGTGTATAGGTGTATAATAACAGCCTGTATGTACATTATATGGTAATGTAATATATGTATAATGTATAGTGTATATTAGTGACAACCTCTATGTATAGTATATATTGCTTGTATATATTGTAAGTTATATTGTGTAGTATATACTAATGACATGTATATCCAGGTGCATCTCACTAAATTAGAATATCATCAAAAAGTTAATTTATTTCAGTTCTTCAATACAAAAAGTGAAGCTCCTCTCTATATAGAGTCATTACACACAGAGGGATCTATTATATAGAGTCATTACACACAGAGGGATCTATTATATAGAGTCATTACACACAGAGGGATCTATTATATAGAGTCATTACACACAGAGGGATCTATTATATAGAGTCATTACACGCAGAGGGATCTATTATATAGAGTCATTACACACAGAGGGATCTATTATATAGAGTCATTACACACAGAGGGATCTATTATATAGAGTCATTACACACAGAGGGATCTATTATATAGAGTCATTACACACAGAGGGATCTATTATATAGAGTCATTACACGCAGAGGGATCTATTATATAGAGTCATTACACACAGAGGGATCTATTATATAGAGTCATTACACGCAGAGGGATCTATTATATAGAGTCATTATACACAGAGGGATCTATTATATAGAGTCATTACACACAGAGGGATCTATTATATAGAGTCATTACACACAGAGGGATCTATTATATAGAGTCATTACACACAGAGGGATCTATTATATAGAGTCATTACACGCAGAGGGATCTATTATATAGAGTCATTACACGCAGAGGGATCTATTATATAGAGTCATTACACGCAGAGGGATCTATTATATAGAGTCATTACACGCAGAGGGATCTATTATATAGAGTCATTACACACAGAGGGATCTATTATATAGAGTCATTACACACAGAGGGATCTATTATATAGAGTCATTACACGCAGAGGGATCTATTATATAGAGTCATTACACGCAGAGGGATCTATTATATAGAGTCATTACACGCAGAGGGATCTATTATATAGAGTCATTACACGCAGAGGGATCTATTATATAGAGTCATTACACGCAGAGGGATCTATTATATAGAGTCATTACACACAGAGGGATCTATTATATAGAGTCATTACACGCAGAGGAATCTATTATATAGAGTCATTACACGCAGAGGGATCTATTATATAGAGTCATTACACGCAGAGGGATCTATTATATAGAGTCATTACACGCAGAGGGATCTATTATATAGAGTCATTACACACAGAGGGATCTATTATATAGAGTCATTACATGCAGAGGGATCTATTATATAGAGTCATTACACACAGAGGGATCTATTATATAGAGTCATTACACGCAGAGGGATCTATTATATAGAGTCATTACACACAGAGGGATCTATTATATAGAGTCATTACACGCAGAGGGATCTATTATATAGAGTCATTACACACAGAGGGATCTATTATATAGAGTCATTACACGCAGAGGGATCTATTATATAGAGTCATTACACGCAGAGGGATCTATTATATAGAGTCATTACACACAGAGCGATCTATTATATAGAGTCATTACACGCAGAGGGATCTATTATATAGAGTCATTACACGCAGAGGGATCTATTATATAGAGTCATTACACGCAGAGCGATCTATTATATAGAGTCATTACACGCAGAGGGATCTCTTATATAGAGTCATTACACACAGAGGGATCTATTATATAGAGTCATTACACGCAGAGGGATCTATTATATAGAGTCATTACACACAGAGGGATCTATTATATAGAGTCATTACACGCAGAGGGATCTATTATATAGAGTCATTACACACAGAGCGATCTATTATATAGAGTCATTACACGCAGAGGGATCTATTATATAGAGTCATTACACGCAGAGTGATGTATTATATAGAGTCATTACACGCAGAGGGATCTATTACATAGAGTCATTACACGCAGAGGGATCTATTATATAGAGTCATTACACGCAGAGGGATCTATTATATAGAGTAATTACACACAGAGGGATCTATTATATAGAGTCATTACACACAGAGCGATCTATTATATAGAGTCATTACACACAGAGGGATCTATTATATAGAGTCATTACACGCAGAGGGATCTATTATATAGAGTCATTACACACAGAGGGATCTATTATATAGAGTCATTACACGCAGAGGGATCTATTATATAGAGTCATTACACACAGAGTGATCTATTATATAGAGTCATTACACACAGAGGGATCTATTATATAGAGTCATTACACACAGAGGGATCTATTATATAGAGTCATTACACACAGAGGGATCTATTATATAGAGTCATTACACACAGAGGGATCTATTATATAGAGTCATTACACACAGAGGGATGTATTATATAGAGTCATTACACACAGAGGGGTCTATTATATAGAATCATTACACACAGAGGGATCTATTATATAGAGTCATTACACGCAGAGGGATCTATTATATAGAATCATTACACACAGAGGGATCTCTTATATAGAGTCATTACACGCAGAGGGATCTATTATATAGAGTCATTACACACAGAGTGATCTATTATATAGAGTCATTACACGCAGAGGGATCTATTATATAGAGTCATTACAGAGGGATCTATTATATAGAGTCATTACACACAGAGGGATCTATTATATAGAGTCATTACACACAGAGGGATGTATTATATAGAGTCATTACACGCAGAGGGGTCTATTATATAGAATCATTACACACAGAGGGATCTATTATATAGAGTCATTACACGCAGAGGGATCTATTATATAGAATCATTACACACAGAGGGATCTATTATATAGAGTCATTACACGCAGAGGGATCTATTATATAGAGTCATTACACACAGAGTGATCTATTATATAGAGTCATTACACGCAGAGGGATCTATTATATAGAGTCATTACAGAGGGATCTATTATATAGAGTCATTACAGAGGGATCTATTATATAGAGTCATTACACACAGAGTGATCTATTATATAGAGTCATTACACACAGAGGGATCTATTATATAGAGTCATTACACACAGAGTGATCTATTATATAGAGTCATTACACACAGAGTGATCTATTATATAGAGTCATTACACACAGAGGGATCTATTATATAGAGTCATTACACACAGAGGGATCTATTATATAGAGTCATTACACACAGAGTGATCTATTATATAGAGTCATTACACGCAGAGGGATCTTTTATATAGAGTCATTACACACAGAGGGATCTATTATATAGAGTCATTACACACAGAGGGATCTATTATATAGAGTCATTACACACAGAGGGATCTATTATATAGAGTCATTACACGCAGAGGGATCTATTATATAGAGTCATTACACACAGGGATCTATTATATAGAGACATTACACACAGGAGGATCTATTATATAGAGTCATTACACACAGAGGGATCTATTATATAGAGTCATTACACACAGAGGGATCTATTATATAGAGTCATTACACGCAGAGGGATCTATTATATAGAGTCATTACACACAGAGGGATCTATTATATAGAGTCATTACACACAGAGGGATCTATTATATAGAGTCATTACACACAGAGGGATCTATTATATAGAGTCATTACACGCAGAGGGGTCTATTATATAGAGTCATTACACGCAGAGGTATCTATTATATAGAGTCATTACAGAGGGATCTATTATATAGAGTCATTACACGCAGAGGGATCTATTATATAGAGTCATTACAGAGGGATCTATTATATAGAGTCATTACACGCAGAGGGATCTATTATATAGAGTCATTACACACAGAGGGGTCTATTATATAGAGTCATTACAGAGGGATCTATTATATAGAGTCATTACACGCAGAGGGATCTATTATATAGAGTCATTACACACAGAGGGATCTATTATATAGAGTCATTACACACAGAGGGATCTATTATATAGAGTCATTACACACAGAGTGATCTATTATATAGAGTCATTACACACAGAGGGATCTATTATATAGAGTCATTACACACAGAGGGATCTATTATATAGAGTCATTACACACAGAGTGATCTATTATATAGAGTCATTACACACAGAGGGATCTATTATATAGAGTCATTACACACAGAGGGATCTATTATATAGAGTCATTACACACAGTGATCTATTTCACGTGTTTATTTCTGTTAATGTTGATGGTTATGGTTACAGCCAATGAAAACACAAAAGTCATTATCTCAGTAAATTAAAATAATTAACAAAAAACACCTGCAGAGGCTTCCTAAACATTAAAAAAGGTCCATTAGTCTGTTTCAGTAGGCTCCACAATCATGGGGAAGACTGCTGACTTGACAGATGTCCAGAAGGCAGTCATTGACACACTCCACAAGGTCCCAGAGTCTGGAGGAAGAGTGGAGATAATATATGAGTTTCACTTTTTGTATTGAAGAACTGAAATAAATTAACTTTTTGATGATATTCTAATTTAGTGAGATGCACCTGTATATATATTTATTTATTGGGGATGTCATCTATATATAGTGTATGCTGATGACGTCCTGTATGTGTAGTGTGTAGTATGAGTTTGATTGGAAAGTTGGAGAGTTTCTGTTCTGAAAACTCAGCAAACAATCTCAGTGTGAACACACCCTAAGAAGTTTTCAAAATTAGAAGAGTTAATAATTTTTTTTTATCAAATAAAAAATTGTAAAGTGAATGAACATAAGAAAAATGTGAATCCCTTCAGTATCTAGTAACCACCCATTGCCTCCATCATCATTATCTGGTGACCGCCCGTCGCCTCCATCACTTCTTCTTGGTAGGAGGTTGTTCCAAACATCTTGGAGAACTGCCCCAGGATCTTCTGTGTATGTGGCTTGTGCGGATCCTTCTGTCTCTTCATGTGATCCCAGACAGACGGGAAGATGGGAGATCAGGGCTCTGTGGGTCCGGATCATCGCTTCCAGGACTTCTCATTCTTAATGATATTTGCTGGATGTTTGGGGTCGTTGACCGACTGCAGAATAAGTTTGGACCAGTCGGACACCTCCTGATGGTATTACATGATGGGTCAGTGTCTGCCAGGATTTCTCAGCATTGAGGACACTATAAATTCTGACCAAATCCTCAACTCCATTGGCTGAAATGCAGCCACAAGCTTACAGGACCCTCCACTGCACGCTCCACTTTTCCTGCGGACCCTCATTATTATGCTGATCTCCAGACCTTCAGGAACAAACTTCTTCTACTACATTTGAATATTTCACATTTCCCCAGTCCTGAGACCTGCTGACATTTCTTCTGCACCCTGGTTCTTATGTTTTCGTATATACAACCCCTGGCAAAAATTATGGAATCACCGGGCTCGGAGGATGTTCATTGAGTTGTTTAATGTTGTTGAAAAAAAGCAGATCACAGACATGGCACAAAACTAAAGTCATTTCAAATGGAAACTTTAGGGCTTTAAGAAACACTAAAAGAAATCAAGATAAAAAAATGTGGTACTCAGTAAGGGTAATTTTTTTCAGACCAAGCAGAGGGAAAAATTATGGAATCACTCAATTCTGAGGAAAAAATTATGGAATCACCCTGTAAATTTTCATTTCCAAAACTAACACCTGCATCAAATTAGATCTGCTCGTTAGTCTGCATCTAAAAAGGAGTGATCACACCTTGGAGAGCTGTTGGACCAAGTGGACTGTCATGAATCATGGCTCCAACACGAGAGATGTCAATTGAAACAAAGGAGAGGATTATCAAACTCTTAAAAGAAGGTAAATCATCACGCAATGTTGCAAAAGATGTTGGTTGTTCACAGTCAGCTGTGTCTAAAATCTGGACCAAATACAAACAACATGGGAAGGTTGTTAAAGGCAAACATACTGGTAGACCAAGGAAGACATCAAAGCGTCAAGACCGGAAACTTAAAGCAATATGTCTCCAAAACAGGAAATGCACAACAAAACAAATGAGGAACGAATGGGAGGAAACTGGAGTCAATGTCTGTGACCGAACTGCAAGAAACCGCCTAAAGTAAATGGGATTTACATACAGAAAAGCTAAACATAAGCCATCATTAACACCTAAACAGAAAAAAAACAAGGTTACAATGGGCTAAGGAAAAGCAATCGTGGACTGTGGATGACTGGATGAAAGTCATATTCAGTGATGAATCGCGAATCTGCATTGGGCAAGGTGATGATGCTGGAACTTTTGTTTGGTGCCGTTCCAAAGAGATTTGTAAAGATGACGGCATGAAGAGAACATGCAAATTTCCACAGTCATTGATGATATGGGGCTGCATGTCAGGTAAAGGCACTGGGAGATGGCTGTCATTACATCTTCAATAAATGCCCAAGTTTACATTGATATTTTGGACAGTTTTCTTATCCCATCAATTGAAAGGATGTTTGGGGATGATGACATCATTTTTCAAGATGATAATGCATCCTGCCATAGAGCAAACACTGTGAAAACATTCCTTGAAAGAAGACACATAAGGTCAATGTCATGGCCTGCAAATAGTCCGGATCTCAATCCAATTGAAAATCTTTGGTGGAAGTTGAAGAAAATGGTCCATGACAAGGCTCCAACCTGCAAAGCTGATCTGGCAACAGCAATCAGAGAAAGTTGGAGCCAGATTGATGAAGAGTAGTTTGTCACTCATTAAGTCCATGCCTCAGAGACTGCAAGCTGTTATTAAAGCCAGAGGTGGTGCAACAAAATACTAGTGATGTATTGGAGTGTTCTTTTGTGTGCTTGTTTTTCATGATTCCATAATTTATTCCTCAGAATTGAGTGATTCCATATTTTTTTCCCTCTGCTTAGTCTGAAAAAAATTACCCTTACTGAGTACCACATTTTTTTCTTGATTTCTTTTAGTGTTTCTTAAAGCCCTAAAGTTGCCATTTGAAATGACTTTAGTTTTGTGCCATGTCGGTGATCTGCTTTTTTTCAACAACATTAAACAACTGAATGAACATCCTCCGAGCCCGGTGAATCCATCATTTTTGCCAGGGGTTGTAGTAGCGGCACTTGTCTTGTTTCCATGTTGCCTTTATGGTTTTTGGCTGCAATTGCTCCATGAAGATGACTTCTCTGAGCAGTTGATGGGTGTAACTGGTCTCACTGGTGGCTGCCAGTTCTGAGCTGATGGCACTGTTGGAAATCTGATTTTCAGAGGGAAGTAAAATGTGTCTTTTATCTGGTGCACTAACTTTCCTTGGCCGACCACTGTCTCGACAGTCGTCAATGTGGCCCATTTGTTGGTGCTTGTTCAAAAGAGCTTAATTATCTGATCTTGAATCCCCAGTCTCCTGTGAAATCTTTGCCTGGGAGAGACCTTGCTGATGCAGTATAACTACCTTGTGTCTTGTTGCTGTGTTCAGTCTGTGGCATATAACTGTCTTTCACAACTTCAACTTTGTAGGAGATTATAGCTGTTCTTCACTCAGTTTCAAGCCTGCTGCAGAGCTGTTTCTGTTTCTGTTAAAGACTATGTTTCAACCAACATAAAAAAAATTATTCTCCCGTTTAATTTAGTTGGTTACTCATACACCTGACTAAAATCCTACAAAATCCTTAAAAATGAATATGGAAGCAAGGCCTGTATGTATAGTATATACTAATCATGTCCTGTATGTATATTATATACTGATGGTGTCCTGTATGTATGTTATATACTGATGGTGTCCTGTATATATAGTATATACTGATGATGAGCTGTATATATATTATATACTGATGGTGTCCTGTATGTATAGTATATACTAATCATGTCCTGTGTGTATAGTATATACTGATGGTGTCCTGTATGTATGGTATATACTGATGGTGTCCTGTATGTATAGTATATACTGATGGTGTCCTGTATGTATAGTATATACTGATGGTGTCCTGTATGTATAGTATATACTAATCATGTCCTGTATGTATAGTATATACGGATGGTGTCCTGTATATATAGTATATACTAATCATGTCCTGTGTGTATAGTATATACTGATGGTGTCCTGTATGTATGGTATATACTGATGATGATCTGTAGGTATAGTGTATAGCGATGATGATCTGTATGTATGGTATATACTGATGATGATCTGTAGGTATAGTGTATACCGATGATGATCTGTATATATAGTATATACTGATGGTGTCCTGTATGTATAGTATATACTGATGATGATCTGTATGTATAGTATATACTGTTGATGATCTGTATGTATAGTATATACCGACGATGATCTGTATGTATAGTATATACTGATGGTGTCCTGTATGTATAGTGTATACTGATGATGATCTGTATATATAGTGTATACTGATGATGATCTGTATGTATAGTATATACTGATGATGATCTGTATTTATAGTATATACTGATGATGATCTGTATGTATAGTATATACCGATGATGATCTGTATGTATAGTATATACTGATGATGATCTGTATGTATAGTATATACCGATGATGATCTGTATGTGTGGTATATACTGATGATGATCTGTAGGTATAGTATATACCGATGATGATCTGTATGTATAGTGTATACTGATGATGATCTGTAGGTATAGTATATACTGATGATGAGCTGTATGTATAGTGTATACTGATGATGATCTGTATGTATAGTATATACTGATGATGATCTGTATGTATAGTGTATACTGATGATGATCTGTAGGTATAGTATATACTGATGATGATCTGTATGTATAGTGTATACTGATGATGATCTGTAGGTATAGTATATACTGATGATGAGCTGTATGTATAGTATATACTGATGATGATCTGTATGTATAGTGTATACTGATGATGATCTGTATGTATAGTATATACTGATGATGATCTGTATGTATAGTGTATACTGATGATGATCTGTATGTATAGTATATACTGATGATGAGCTGTATGTATAGTGTATACTGATGATGATCTGTATGTATAGTATATACTGATGATGATCTGTATGTATAGTATATACTGATGATGATCTGTATGTATAGTGTATACTGATGATGATCTGTAGGTATAGTATATACTGATGATGAGCTGTATGTATAGTGTATACTGATGATGATCTGTATGTATAGTATATACTGATGATGATCTGTATGTATAGTATATACTGATGATGAGCTGTATGTATAGTATATACCGATGATGATCTGTATGTATGGTATATACTGATGATGATCTGTATGTATAGTATATACCGATGATGATCTGTATGTATAGTATATACCGATGATGATCTGTATGTATGGTATATACTGATGATGATCTGTAGGTATAGTATATACCGATGATGATCTGTATGTATAGTATATACTGATGATGAGCTGTATATATAGTATATACTGATGATGATCTGTATATATAGTATATACTGATGATGAGCTGTATATATAGTATATACTGATGATGATCTGTATATATAGTATATACTGATGATGAGCTGTATGTATAGTGTATACTGATGATGATCTGTATGTATAGTATATACTGATGATGATCTGTATATATAGTATATACTGATGATGAGCTGTACATATAGTATATACTGATGATGATCTGTATATATAGTATATACTGATGATGATCTGTAGGTATAGTGTATACTGATGATGAGCTGTATGTATAGTATATACCAATGATGATCTGTATTTATAGTGTATAGCGATGATGATCTGTATGTATAGTGTATACCGATGATGATCTGTATGTATAGTGTATAGCGATGATGATCTGTATGTATGGTATATACTGATGATGATCTGTAGGTATAGTATATACCGATGATGATCTGTATGTATAGTATATACCGACGATGATCTGTATGTATGGTATATACTGATGATGATCTGTATGTATAGTGTATACTGATGATGAGCTGTATGTATAGTGTATACTGATGATGATCTGTAGGTATAGTGTATACTGATGATGAGCTGTATATATAGTATATACTGATGATGATCTGTAGGTATAGTGTATACTGATGATGATCTGTAGGTATAGTATATACCGATGATGATCTGTATGTATAGTATATACCGACGATGATCTGTATGTATGGTATATACTGATGATGATCTGTATGTATAGTGTATACTGATGATGATCTGTAGGTATAGTGTATACTGATGATGATCTGTATGTATAGTATATACCGATGATGATCTGCATGTATAGTATATACCGACGATGATCTGTATGTATGGTATATACTGATGATGATCTGTATGTATAGTATATACTGATGATGATCTGTATGTATAGTATATACTGATGATGATCTGTATGTATAGTATATACCGATGATGATCTGTATGTATAGTATATACTGATGGTGTCCTGTATGTATAGTATATACTGATGGTGTCCTGTATGTATAGTGTATACTGATGATTTGTTGCAGGCTGCGGAGACTCGTTGTGATTTGTCTGGGGATCAGAGGGGATCAGGCGGATCTTGTCCTGATCGGATTTTAGGATCTATTCCTAGTCACAGTTTGTTGGCTCTTTCCGTGTATAATCCTCAGTGATGAGTCCCATAATAATCAAGTGTGATGATACAGAGGATGATCCGCGGCGGGGGCTTCTAGGAATCATGATAGTGATAAGACCCTCCGTCACCGCTAGTTCTGGGGTTTCAGTTCATTTCTTTCCGCTTGTTTTCCAGGAAAGACACTTTTTTGTTGTTGTTTCTATTCAGTGTCTGATGATCCTGATAAGTCTCCTGCGGTGATACACTGTAACAAACCCCACACCTGTGTCAGCTGGACATCACCCTGTGAACCTACAGCGCAGTCTCTCCAGTCACTGACAGCAAGCAGAGATCTGACATTGAAACCGCAAGTCCCAGTTCTCATTAGACGTCTGCGCCTCTGATATAACCCTTTCATTGCCTGAAACAAAACGTTATGTTGCAGCTGATTGGTGCGTTCTCTGTCCAGTCGCCACAGGCCGCGGCCACAGAGCCGCCATCACTACCTCTGCTTGCCATCACTACCTCTGCTCGCCATCACTACCTCTGCTCGCCATCACTTTCCTCTGCTCGCCATCACTTTCCTCTGCTCGCCATCACTTCCTCTGCTCGCCATCACTACCTCTGCTTGCCATCACTACCTCTGCTCGCCATCACTAGCTCTGCTCGCCATCACTACCTCTGCTCACCATCACTACCTCTGCTCGCCATCACTAGCTCTGCTCACCATCACTAGCTCTGCTCGCCATCACTACCTCTGCTCGCCATCACTACCTCTGCTCGCCATCACTACCTCTGCTCGTCATCACTACCTCTGCTCGCCATCACTACCTCTGCTCGCCATCACTACCTCTGCTCGCCATCACTACCTCTGCTCGTCATCACTACCTCTGCTCGCCATCACTACCTCTGCTCGCCATCACTACCTCTGCTCGCCATCACTACCTCTGCTCGCCATCACTACCTCTGCTCGTCATCACTACCTCTGCTCGCCATCACTACCTCTGCTCGCCATCACTACCTCTGCTCGTCATCACTACCTCTGCTTGCCATCACTACCTCTGCTCGCCATCACTACCTCTGCTCGCCATCACTACCTCTGCTCGCCATCACTAGCTCTGCTCGCCATCACTAGCTCTGCTCGCCATCACTACCTCTGCTCACCGTCTGTGAGTGGAGCTCGCCTCCCTGTCCTGCTGATCGGCCTGTGGAAGCATTGACCATCATTGACATCATTCTGGAGCATGTCCGCAGCTGCAGATCCGTGACTTTATCGTCTTGTTGGTGCCACATAAATTATTTACTGATGTTTATAGCCCAGCAATAAATGTTCATTAACTGCTTAACCGGAGAGGTGACAGTGTGCTCAGTGCTGTATACTGGTGATCAGTAGTCATGGTGAGGGTGTGCTCAGTGCTGTACACTGGTGATCAGTAGTCATGGTGATGGTGTGCTCAGTGCTGTATACTGGTGATCAGTAGTCATGGTGACGGTGTGCTCAGTGCTGTACACTGGTGATCAGTAGTCATGGTGACGGTGTGCTCAGTGCTGTACACTGGTGATCAGTAGTCATGGTGACGGTGTGCTCAGTGCTGTATACTTGTGATCAGTAGTCATGGTGACGGTGTGCTCAGTGCTGTATACTGGTGATCAGGAGTCATGGTGACGGTGTGCTCAGTGCTGTATACTGGTGATCTGGAGTCATGGTGACGGTGTGCTCAGTGCTGTACACTGGTGATCAGTAGTCATGGTGACGGTGTGCTCAGTGCTGTATACTGGTGATCAGTAGTCATGGTGACGGTGTGCTCAGTGCTGTACACTGGTGATCAGTAGTCATGGTGACGGTGTGCTCAGTGCTGTATACTGTTGATCAGTAGTCATGGTGACGGTGTGCTCAGTGCTGTACACTGGTGATCAGTAGTCATGGTGACGGTGTGCTCAGTGCTCTATACTTGTGATCAGTAGTCATGGTGACGGTGTGCTCAGTGCTGTATACTGGTGATTAGTAGTCATGGTGACGGTGTGCTCAGTGCTGTATACTGGTGATCAGTAGTCATGGTGACGGTGTGCTCAGTGCTGTATACTGGTGATCAGGAGTCATGGTGACGGTGTGCTCAGTGCTGTATACTGGTGATCAGTAGTCATGGTGACGGTGTGCTCAGTGCTGTACACTGGTGATCAGTAGTCATGGTGACGGTGTGCTCAGTGCTGTACACTGGTGATCAGTAGTCATGGTGACGGTGTGCTCAGTGCTGTATACTGTTGATCAGTAGTCATGGTGACGGTGTGCTCAGTGCTGTACACTGGTGATCAGTAGTCATGGTGACGGTGTGCTCAGTGCTCTATACTTGTGATCAGTAGTCATGGTGATGGTGTGCTCAGTGCTGTATACTGGTGATTAGTAGTCATGGTGACGGTGTGCTCAGTGCTGTATACTGGTGATCAGTAGTCATGGTGACGGTGTGCTCAGTGCTGTATACTGGTGATCAGGAGTCATGGTGACGGTGTGCTCAGTGCTGTATACTGGTGATCAGTAGTCATGGTGACGGTGTGCTCAGTGCTGTACACTGGTGATCAGTAGTCATGGTGACGGTGTGCTCAGTGCTGTATACTGTTGATCAGTAGTCATGGTGACGGTGTGCTCAGTGCTGTACACTGGTGATCAGTAGTCATGGTGACGGTGTGCTCAGTGCTGTATACTTGTGATCAGTAGTCATGGTGACGGTGTGCTCAGTGCTGTATACTGGTGATCAGGAGTCATGGTGACGGTGTGCTCAGTGCTGTATACTGGTGATCTGGAGTCATGGTGACGGTGTGCTCAGTGCTGTACACTGGTGATCAGTAGTCATGGTGACGGTGTGCTCAGTGCTGTATACTGGTGATCAGTAGTCATGGTGACGGTGTGCTCAGTGCTGTACACTGGTGATCAGTAGTCATGGTGACGGTGTGCTCAGTGCTGTATACTGTTGATCAGTAGTCATGGTGACGGTGTGCTCAGTGCTGTACACTGGTGATCAGTAGTCATGGTGACGGTGTGCTCAGTGCTCTATACTTGTGATCAGTAGTCATGGTGACGGTGTGCTCAGTGCTGTATACTGGTGATCAGTAGTCATGGTGACAGTGTGCTCAGTTCTCTATACTTGTGATCAGTAGTCATGGTGACGGTGTGCTCAGTGCTGTATACTGGTGATCAGTAGTCATGGTGATGGTGTGCTCAGTGCTGTATACTGGTGATCAGTAGTCATGGTGACGGTGTGCTCAGTGCTGTATACTGGTGATCAGTAGTCATGGTGATGGTGTGCTCAGTGCTGTATACTGGTGATCAGTAGTCATGGTGACGGTGTGCTCAGTGCTGTACACTGGTGATCAGTAGTCATGGTGACGGTGTGCTCAGTGCTGTACACTGGTGATCAGTAGTCATGGTGACGGTGTGCTCAGTGCTGTATACTTGTGATCAGTAGTCATGGTGACGGTGTGCTCAGTGCTGTATACTGGTGATCAGGAGTCATGGTGACGGTGTGCTCAGTGCTGTATACTGGTGATCTGGAGTCATGGTGACGGTGTGCTCAGTGCTGTACACTGGTGATCAGTAGTCATGGTGACGGTGTGCTCAGTGCTGTATACTGGTGATCAGTAGTCATGGTGACGGTGTGCTCAGTGCTGTACACTGGTGATCAGTAGTCATGGTGACGGTGTGCTCAGTGCTGTATACTGTTGATCAGTAGTCATGGTGACGGTGTGCTCAGTGCTGTACACTGGTGATCAGTAGTCATGATGACGGTGTGCTCAGTGCTGTATACTTGTGATCAGTAGTCATGGTGACAGTGTGCTCAGTGCTGTATACTGGTGATCAGGAGTCATGGTGACGGTGTGCTCAGTGCTGTATACTGGTGATCTGGAGTCATGGTGACGGTGTGCTCAGTGCTGTACACTGGTGATCAGTAGTCATGGTGACGGTGTGCTCAGTGCTGTATACTGGTGATCAGTAGTCATGGTGACGGTGTGCTCAGTGCTGTACACTGGTGATCAGTAGTCATGGTGACGGTGTGCTCAGTGCTATATACTGTTGATCAGTAGTCATGGTGACGGTATGCTCAGTGCTGTACACTGGTGATCAGTAGTCATGGTGACGGTGTGCTCAGTGCTCTATACTTGTGATCAGTAGTCATGGTGACGGTGTGCTCAGTGCTGTATACTGGTGATCAGGAGTCATGGTGACGGTGTGCTCAGTGCTGTATACTGGTGATCTGGAGTCATGGTGACGGTGTGCTCAGTGCTGTACACTGGTGATCAGTAGTCATGGTGACGGTGTGCTCAGTGCTGTATACTGGTGATCAGTAGTCATGGTGACGGTGTGCTCAGTGCTGTATACTGGTGATCAGTAGTCATGGTGACGGTGTGCTCAGTGCTGTATACTGATCAGTAGTCATGGTGACGGTGTGCTCAGTGCTGTACACTGGTGATCAGTAGTCATGGTGACGGTGTGCTCAGTGCTGTATATTGGTGATGTGTAGTCATGGTGACGGTGTGCTCAGTGCTGTACACTGGTGATCAGTAGTCATGGTGACAGTGTGCTCAGTGCTGTATACTGGTGATCAGTAGTCATGGTGACTGTGTGCTCAGTGCTGTATACTGGTGATCTGGAGTCTTGGTGACGGTGTGCTCAGTGCTGTATACTGGTGATCAGTAGTCATGGTGACAGTGTGCTCAGTTCTCTATACTTGTGATCAGTAGTCATGGTGACGGTGTGCTCAGTGCTGTATACTGGTGATGTGTAGTCATGGTGGTGACGGTGTGCTCAGTGCTGTATACTGGTGATCAGTAGTCATGGTGACGGTGTGCTCAGTGCTGTATACTGGTGATCAGTAGTCATGGTGACGGTGTGCTCAGTGCTGTATACTGGTGATGTGTAGTCATGGTGGTGACGGTGTGCTCAGTGCTGTATACTGGTGATCAGTAGTCATGGTGACGGTGTGCTCAGTGCTGTATACTGGTGATCAGTAGTCATGGTGACGGTGTGCTCAGTGCTGTATACTGGTGATCAGTAGTCATGGTGACGGTGTGCTTAGTGCTGTATACTGGTGATGTGTAGTCATGGTGACGGTGTGCTCAGTGCTGTATACAAGTGATCAATAGTTATGGTGACGGTGTGCTCAGTGCTGTATACTGGTGATCAGTAGTCATGGTGACGGTGTGCTCAGTGCTGTATACTGGTGATCTGTAGTCATGGTGACGGTGTGCTCAGTGCTGTATACTGGTGATCTGGAGTCATGGTGACGGTGTGCTCAGTGCTGTATACTGGTGATCAGTAGTCATGGTGACGGTGTGCTCAGTGCTGTATACTGGTGATCTGGAGTCATGGTGACGATGTGCTCAGTGTTGTATACTGGTGATCAGTAGTCATGTTGACGGCGTGCTCAGTGCTGTATACTGGTGATTAGTAGTCATGGTGACAGTGTGCTCAGTGCTGTATACTTGTGATCAGTAGTCATGGTGACGATGTGCTCAGTGTTGTATACTGGTGATCAGTAGTCATGGTGACGGTGTGCTCAGTGCTGTATACTGGTGATTAGTAGTCATGGTGACGGTGTGCTCAGTGCTGTATACTGGTGATTAGTAGTCATGGTGACGGTGTGCTCAGTGCTGTATACTGGTGATCAGTAGTCATGGTGATAGTGTACTCAGTGCTGTATACTGGTGATCTGTAGTCATGGTGACGGTGTGCTCAGTGCTGTATACTGGTGATCAGTAGTCATGGTGACAGTGTGCTCAGTGCTGTATACTGGTGATCTGGAGTCATGGTGACGGTGTGCTCAGTGCTGTATACTGGTGATCAGTAGTCATGGTGACTGTGTGCTCAGTGCTGTATACTGGTGATCTGGAGTCTTGGTGACGGTGTGCTCAGTGCTGTATACTGGTGATCAGTAGTCATGGTGACAGTGTGCTCAGTGCTGTATACTGGTGATTAGTAGTCATGGTGACGGTGTGCTCAGTGCTGTATAGTGGTGATCTGGAGTCATGGTGACGGTGTGCTCAGTGCTGTATAGTGGTGATCTGGAGTCATGGTGACGGTGTGCTCAGTGCTGTATAGTGGTGATCTGGAGTCATGGTGACGATGTGCTCAGTGCTGTACGTTGATGTTACGCCTGCAGCCTGTATTCCTTCTTCTTCTTGTTTTACATGATGCAGATACCCCACATGTTTAGGACCCCTGTGGGGTGTGTGGGGCGGTCGCCCTGTTGTGCCCTGTGGTGGGATTGTTCCTGTTCCCTGCTCTCTGGGAACAGCCGCACGGTCTCCTCTTAGCGAGTAATCAGAAGTCAGGAGATAAATCCGGGAGGGAATTTGATTAAAGTCTTGAGTCTCCAACGTCAGTGTCCGAGTCCTGAGCGGCTTATGTTCCCCGGCCTCTGCTGCCCGCGGAGGGAGTAATGAGCCCTAATCTCACGCCCAAGCTGTAATACGCCCTCACACAATAATTACCTGCAGTGACCCCGGACCCCAAACAGGGGGTCCCAGAACTCCTGGATCCAAATGCCTGTGTCCCAGTGCAAAGTCTGCACCAACACCTCTACCTACCGTGTACGAGACCCTCCACCTACCCTGTGCCCTGTGGGAGACCCTCCACCTACCATGTGCCCTGTGGGAGACCCTCCACCTACTGTGTTCCATGTGGGAAACCCTCCACCTACCGTGTGCCCTGTGGGAGACCCTCACCTACTGTGTTCCCTGTGGGAAACCCTCCACCTACCGTGTGCCCTGTGGGAGACCCTCCACCTACTGTGTTCCCCGTGGGAAACCCTCCACCTACCGTGTGCCCTGTTGGTGACCCTCCACCTACCGTGTGCCCTGTTGGAGACCCTCCACCTACCGTGTGCCCTGTGGGAGACCCTCCACCTACCCTGTGCCTTGTGGTAGACCCTCCACCTACCGAATGCCATGTTAAGACCCTCAGATACCAGGACCTGCCATATATGAGACCCACCACCTAGTCCAATGTGAATATCCTGAGAGAAGCTGGGCTTTGAATGAGACCCTCAAAAGCAAGACAAGGGCCTGGGAGTAACTGGTACTACCGCACCCAGAACTCCTGGATCCAAATGCCTGTGTCCCAGTGCAAAGTCTGCACCAACACCTCTACCTACCGTGTACGAGACCCTCCACCTACCCTGTGCCCTGTGGGAGACCCTCCACCTACCGTGTGCCCTGTGGGAGACCCTCCACCTGCCGTGTGCCCTGTGGGAGACCCTCCACCTACCATGTGCCCTGTGGGAGACCCTCCACCTACCATGTGCCCTGTGGGAGACCCTACACCTACTGTGTGCCCTGCGCGAGACCCTCCATCTACCGTCTGCCATATGGGAAACCCTCCACCTACCGTGTGCCCTGTGGGAGACCCTCCACCTACTGTGTTTCCTGTGGGAGACCCTCCACCTACCATGTGCCCTGTGGGAGACCCTCCACCTGCCGTGTGCCCTGTGGGAGACCCTCCACCTACCATGTGCCCTGTGGGAGACCCTCCACCTGCCGTGTGCCCTGTGGGAGACCCTCCACTTACCATGTGCCCTGTGGGAGACCCTCCACCTACTGTGTTCCATGTGGGAAACCCTCCACCTACCGTGTGCCCTGTGGGAGACCCTCACCTACTGTGTTCCCTGTTGGAAACCCTCCACCTACCGTGTGCCCTGTGGGAGACCCTCCACCTACTGTGTTCCCCGTGGGAAACCCTCCACCTACCGTGTGCCCTGTTGGTGACCCTCCACCTACTGTGTGCCCTGTTGGAGACCCTCCACCTACCGTGTGCCCTGTGGGAGACCCTCCACCTACCCTGTGCCTTGTGGTAGACCCTCCACCTACCGAATGCCATGTTAAGACCCTCAGATACCAGGACCTGCCATATATGAGACCCACCACCTAGTCCAATGTGAATATCCTGAGAGAAGCTGGGCTTTGAATAAGACCCTCAAAAGCAAGACAAGGGCCTGGGAGTAACTGGTACTACCGCACCTCTAGAGGGTAAGGTCCTCATCTGGGTGACATCAAACTTCGCCCAGTTCCAGAGCCTTTACACCAGGGATGCACAACCTTTTCCAGGCTGAGGGTCACATTTTTATATTGAACAACTTCCAAGGACGGCAGTAAAACTTTTAATGAAGTATTAACTTTTAAGAGGATTATGATAAATCAGAAGTATATGCCATAACAAAGAGATGCCAGCTCCACTACAAGGACTCCCACATATCTGGAGAATGGGGGGTCCTCCTCTCCCCTAATCAATACTCTAGAGAGGAGGAGACCCTGCACACATGTAACTCTGTCCACTGAAGACTATGGGAGTTGTAGTAGCTGGCTACATTTCAATATTCTATTTAAAGGGAACCTGTTAGTAGGATCGTCCCTCCTGGGTCGTCTATATGGGCATGTAGGTAAGAGGAAACTGAATAAAATAACACCTTGATATCTGCGATCCAATGACTTATTCCAGAGAAATTCACATTTTTCTTATATGCAAATGAGCTGTTAAGATCTATGGGTGTGGCATAAGTCTCCCTGAGACTCCGCCTCCAAAGCTTATTGTAAATAATGGGGCGTTACCAGTGTGAGACATGTAGATCAGAAGAGCAGACTGTCATTACATTTCTCACACTAGTAATGCCCCCTGTCATTTACAATAAGCTCTGGAAGCAGAGTCTCAATGAGATCTTCCCCCCCCCCCGCCCATAGATCTTAACAACTCATTTACATATAAGAAAAAAGTGGATTTCTCTGAAGTAAGACATCAGATCACAGGTATCAAGGTGTCATTTTATTCAGTTTCCTATTCTCCTTTGATTTCAAGGGAACAAATTAGTGCAGTAAATCATGTAATAAGGGACACACTCACTACAAACATAAATGTAAATGCGCAGAGATACGGGAACAGGGGATGTCTGCACGGCGGGCATCCCGCTGAAGGGTATGATGACCGCCATATTGGTTGTCACCCAGCTTTCCCAGAAGCAGATATAACTGAGGGGCATCCTCATACGCCCGTCCCCTTGTACTATAGATTGCCCCCCGTATCCCGCACAATCTCAGTGACGCACTGACTGTAGAAAAAATACTGACCGAATACTGACCAAATACTGATAGTGGGGCCGTGGCCTAAAACTGATTATTCCGATTTGACGCTATCTTGGGAGCGGCCGGAGTATAACTCCCATTATCACTGGAGGATATGGAACAAAAATCACATTTATCAGAAGCAGCTCGTTACATTGATAAGAATAGGAACAGGAGGCCATAAAATGGACGGAAAATGCAGATCATTTCTAAATGCATCGCAATCATGATCAATATGTAGAGCAATATACCAGAACTCGCCGGGGGCCATTGGTGACTGCTCTCCAAAGTTAGCACTGTCCCTTTAAGATTGCAACTTCCAGCAAGGATTAAAGGGGACTTGTCTGGAGAAATCCTACAATCTGTCTTTTTTTAACACCGTGTGGTGCTGTCTGTGCTGGTTATTATCCCACCGCTCTATGTGCACGAAATAAAGACGACTTTTATGGTTAAAAGCACAAGGGTGAGTGTCATGGATTAAGTTCTTTTGTGGGGACTCTTCCCTTAAGATTACAACTTTAGGAAGGGTTAACGCTGACCAGTGACTATCAGCAAACATTGATGCTCTATGGATTACTGATCTGCATAGCAAAATATATAATGAATCTGAGGTCCCCCCTGTAAAATGAGGTCTAGTGAAAAAAATGAGACTGTGCCTTTAAATGTGACTACCATGGTCAATATAAAGCCAGGACTGCTTATTAAACTTGGTGACTTCCCGCAAAATATGCGCCTGCTCCCCTCTTTTTAATATCTTATTTGAGATCCTATCCTTAATTATCCTATAGGAATGGGATAACAACTCCTAGCTTCTTCCTCTACACGCCCCATGGGAGTTGTTATCCATCTTTCATAACACACAGAATGACATGTAAATCTACCCTGTCTCTTCCACTGATCTGTCTCTGGCAGTGTTGGCCTCTTTGAGTCTGCTCATCCAGAACCACCTGCTTCATATAGATCCTGAGGATCAAAATGTAACATAAACCCTGACACCGTCATCAGTTACCATGTTACATCTGGGGCTGGGAATCTCTGAGGGGTTCTGGACTTGCCCTTTAAATGTTTTTTTTTTTTTTTTAAATAGCCATTATTAGTCTTAAAGTGACAGGACACCGTTTTCTGGTCCACATGTAAAGTTTACACAGCGAGGGACATCAGTTGGTGTAAGCCGGGTACACGTCCCCAGACTGATGTGCGTTAAGTCACTGCTCCAGATACGTGATCCCAGGAGGATGTTGCTACTTTTGGCCCGGGGGTCGTGAGAATTGCTGTGGGTGACTTTCCCATCAGACATTGCTCCTGCGCACGCACTCAAGATTCTATATTCCCTATTTTAGATAAATATTTGATGCCATCTGTCATCAGCCGAGCCGTCACCATTTACTTGGCTGGGATGTGGCGCCATTTATAGTAACGTCCGATCGGCGTTCTGCAATATTAAAAAACGACTGCACCCGCAGAAGAGAAATCATCCGATCCTAAAAGGGCTCGCAAAAGGATCTGCAATTTTCTAAAGTACTGTGTTCCTGTTTCTGAACCGTCCCAAGACCGCTGCTTGCTGTCAGTGAATAGAAACATTATTGATTATATCAAGAGGTTCAAACAGAACAGACCTAACACTTCTGATCATTTGTTACAATTGCATCCAGCCTGGACAATCCTCTGTGAGCTAAATGCATCAGCAGCAATAACCTGGCTCCTGATGATTTGTTACAGTGTGTCAGTGCAGGTAACAGGTATGAATTGTCCTGGATACAGCGTGCAGCTTGTGCTGACAGTAGGTCTGTACAGGTTTCTAACTTCTGGGTGTATATATAACTAATATTCCAATTCAGCAAGCAGAGATCTTGTAAATGCTCCATGAATTTAAGCAGTCTACAAGAAAGTTGCAGAAGTTCTCATAGGAGGAGATCATGTAGCCCACCCTGCCTGTGGTTTAACGTGAAGCTCGTGGTCCCAAATGCAAAAACTGGTATGGGGCCCCCAATTATTGCAAGTCTTTAATAGCATTGGCCTTTACATATGGGCCAAAGGGACTTTTTGGGCCCCCTAGTGTCCAGGGCCCGGGTGTGATTGCAACCGCTGCACCTATTGTAGTTACGCCCCTGCT